>NC_081313.1:170714541-171361783 GCF_026419965.1 Kogia breviceps | reverse complement strand
GACCTCACAAGGTTGCTCTCAAAATGAGGCATTAAAGGTCAGGAGTCCAGCTTCCCCAGGGCTGGCTTGATATGTGTCTTCTCCTGATCCAGACCCTGGGCCCCCGGCCTGCCCCTCCCAGGGGTGTCTTAGTGTCTCTCTGCCTCCACCCGCCTCCAGCTCTGTGTGACCCGAGGAGGTGCTGCCCTGGCTCCACACTCCTGACCTCTGTGCAGGCTCTTGAGTGTCTCGTAGGTGAAGAAGCTCAGGCCGGCGTAGGGAATGACCCCCAGCACGGTGGGAATGAATCCGTGGTAGAGGGTCTTCAGCCCCTCTTCTCGGGAGATGCGGATGAAGACATGAAAGATGTTGCTATACCTGCAGGACAGAGCGGGAGGTGGGGGGGCGGGGGAGGGAGGCCTCAGTTCACTAATTCTCGCCTCTTCCCATGTCAGCGGGGACAGGCCTGGATGCTGACCGACAGAACTTCACAGAAGTTCTGGCATTCGAGGGGGTCATGCACGCCCAAGGCCACACACCACCTTCACCACTGGGATCACTCTGCGGTGCTCAGCGCTTGGCTGTGACTGAGTCCACATGAACGCTTAGGGTTTGATGGAAGCAGAAACTGATCCCCAAGCTAAGAGACCCAATTATGGCCTTTCTGGAACAGCTGTGGAGCCGCACACCTGGCCCGCCCTGCGGTACGGGGTGGGGTGGAGATAGCAGAGCCTCAGCCCAGCTCTGTCTGCAGCTGGATGTGGAGGCCCAGACCCAAACCCCAGGGGCCCAGTGGAGGGAGCCCACCCGGGGACCCCACTAGACACGGAGCCCCCGCTGCTGGTGAAAACGTCGCCGTGCGTGGTAGGACTCACATTTCCTTTGGGGTCACGGCCATCCGTGCCCTGACCAGGTCCAGGGGGTAGGTCAGCGAAGCGGCCGTAGTTCCAGCCAGTGCACCAGCGAGGAGGCGGGGCCAAGGGGGCAGGGCTCTGAAAGAGGGTGGGGAGAAGGTCTGACGCCAACGCCCCGGGTGCCCACAGGTCTGGGTCGGGGGAGGGATGGAGGAACGGGCACCGGCTGCAAGGAAGCCAGCCGAGTTGAAGCGGGGGCGGCGCGGGGGAGAGCCTCTGGGTGGATGCCATTCTGAAGTTCCCCTGGCTGCCTTGCCTTTCCCCGTCCTCGTACGAATGAATGAACGAGCACCTTCCCTACCCGCTCTGGGGCACAGGTAGGATCAGTGGCCGTCCTGGGACTTAGGTTCTGAGGGGAGACCGGATAAACAAGAGAAGTTCTGAAACGGCGAGCAGGTGGAAGACAGGAGAACAGGGTGATGTAATCGCGCGGAGAGGGGTTTTTTTTGGGGGGGAGGGGCGGGAGGGGGGGAGGGAGGGAAGGGCGGGAGGGAGGGCTCACTCTCCGCAGAAGCCGTAGTAGCTGCCCAGTAGGCGCTTGTACTCCTCGTGCGCGCTGAACTGGATGGCGGCGTAGGGCACCACGCGCACCATGGTGGCCGAGTTTCCGCGCCACAGGCTGAGGAAGCCTTCGTTGAGGTAGGTGAAGTAGAGGACCCGGAAGGCCTCCTGGGGGGAGGGTAGGGGAAAGGGGCAATGTAAGTGCCCTCCGCCTCCGCCTGAGCAGTGCCTTTGCTGGCAGAGCGCTGGACCTCCCTGCCCACCTTACGTGGCCCAGCCCTGCGCCTGGGGGGGGGGGGTGGTTATCGTCCCCCTCCCCCACATTCTCTGGGCTCTGCGCTAGGACCCCCGCACGCCCAGCCCCGGTCCTCCGGCCCTGGGAACTGGAAAGCGAGCCAGGGAGAACCAGGCTTGCAAAGCAGGTTCAGAGCCCCACAGAAGGTGTTTTGTTGGCGTCTGGTAGTCTAGCTTTTAAAAATATTCTTCTTTTCCTTTATTAAGAAGGTAACACCTGCTCCGTGTTTAAAAATAAATCAAATATGACAACTGTGAGTTTAGACCGTCAAGTCCCCTCACCGCTACCCCAAGGATAGGGGGGTCTCCCGTCAATTCCCAGGGTGGGCTGTGTCCAGGCAGAGCTCAGGGTGCAGACCGGTGGCCTTGGCCCTGGTGCCTGGCAGGGGAGGCCTTGGTCACCTGGCGGCCCTGGAGCTGGCCTGGGGCGGGGATGGGGGAGAACCAATGGGAAAAAGCACCTTGAAAGACGTTTCCCCAACCTCTACCACCCTCCTCCTCTGCCGCTGCCAGCCCAGCAGGGCGGAGGTGAAGGTCCTAGAGCCGGGGCTCCTTGACCTAGTGGCTCACCTTGGCAGAAAATCTTTTTGAGGACACTGGAAAAAAAACACAACAGAGAGTGTGAGACATGAAGGATGGGACCCTGCCCCCAAGTCTGCGTGACCCCCTCCGCGGGGTCTGGTCTGAGCATGGGGAGTGAGAGCCTTCCCTGGGAATGCCCCCCCACCCGGACCCCTACAAGGGCTGAGGTGGGGGCCTCCGCAGCAGAGTCAGCCTCCTCCCAGGAGCCTCCTTACCGCCCCCGGCCCACGTCCAGGCCCCTCTGCACAGCGGCTTCTCCCCACGAAGGGGAGCCCAGCTGCCACCTGAACCCCAGGACAGTGAGGCTCTCTGTAGCGGCCTGTGGGAGGACGCACCCGTCTGGGGTTGACACGCAGCAGTCCCCACCCCTGCTGGACCCCAGTTCTGCCAGACCCCTTTGGGGGAGGCCTCCCAGCCACCAGCCAGGCGGGGGTCAGCCAAGGGGCTCTGGCTCCTGCAGGACAAGGCCACGGGTGTGTCTGACATCTGTGGCCTGCCCTCTCTTCTCCACAGCCTGGCCCAGGCAGCCCTAGTGCCCACTCTCCCGCTCTCCAGGGCTGCCTGGCTCACCCCCCATCACCCGCTTCCCAAGCCTCGGCTGCATTCCCAGGATAGCCTTGTGCTCCCAGACATATGCACACCACCTGCCTTCGGAGTTACACCCAGCTCCCTGTAGGGCGCTACACTGAGCATCTGTTCCAGGAACAACACAGCTGCCTGCGCGCGCGCGCGCGCGCGTGTGTGTGTGTGTGTGTGTGTGTGTGGTGTGCTCAGCTGCACGCTCGTCCTTTCCCACGTCAGCTCGCTCCTCCACCCCCTCCTCCTCGGGGAGGAGGTTGATATCAACGCTCCTGTTATATGGATGAGGAAACTGAGGCCCAGAGAGGCTAAGGGACCAGCTTGAGCAAGTGGGAGGGGCCTGGCACGAGTCTGCAGTCCTCTCCTCCCAAACAGCTGAGGGGCGGGGGTCCCAGGTTGTGACCGTCCTCCTTCCCAGTACCCTTCAGGCCCTGGCCACCATCTGCAGGACAGAAAGGCCTCATCTTCAGGGGACCCTGTGCCTGCTCAACCCTAAGAAGGGAGGAAGATGGATTCTTGAACTGTGTCCTCCCCAGAGATATATCCATGTCCTCACCCCCTGCACCTGTGAACATGACCTTAACTGGAATCAGAGTCTTTGCAGATATAATTAAACTGAGGTCATACTAGAGGAGGGTGGGCCCTAATCCAGTGACATGGGTCCTTATAAGAGGAGAGGACCCAGACACAGAGGGGAAGGCAGAGATTGGGGGGAAGCAGCCACAAGCCAAGGATGCCTGGAGCCACCAGAAGCTGGAAGAGGCAAGGAAAGGTCCACCCTGAGGGTCCACCCTCAGGGCCCACCCTCTAGGAACCAATCCTAGAGACACCTTGAATTTGGACTTTTGGCCTCCAGAAAGTGGGAGAATAAATTCCTGTTGTTCTAAGCTGCCTGGTTTGTGGTGCTTTGTGACGCCAGTCCTAAACACTAACAGACTTTCTAAGTGGATTCTACAGAGGCATTGTAAAAACCACTTTGCAGAGCAGTTTGGGGGGCCGTGGAGGAGGAGGATTGCTTGGCAGCTTCTCTATCACATGGGATAGATGGGCAGGCAGCGTTTACCTTGGAAGATTATTTTGGTTCGGTCCAGGGGAGCTACCGCCGTTTTGGCAAGAGCGCCAGCCAGGGCCCCTGACAGGAGGGAGCTAAGAACTTGCCTGTGATCACTCTGCAAAAAAACACACAAACACGCGGTCTGTCATCAGAGAGGGAGAGGAGGCGTCTGTTCTGCTCGGGAAAGTTTCCTGAGCGTCTTCCTTCTCGCCCTGGTCCACGGCTGACAGACACACAGTGGCCAGAGTGACACAGCCCTGCTAGGCCCTGGGCATGCTGGGCAGGGGCTGAGCCGTGGGGGGTCCAGCAGCCGGAAAGCCTGGTGGGACACAGTGAAAACCTCCCGGGCCCCAGGGACCAATCACACGAGAGGTCATGCACTGGCTGGGCTGTCCCATGAGGTTCGAAGTTCTCGGAGACGGCCTACGACGGGACGAACTCCAAACGTTAAGTGTCACCCCTGACCTGTCCTACTTTCAAGCCTTGGTTCCACCCGCCACCTGTGTGTGAGGGATTCTCCTGTTGCAGTGTTTCAGGGTAAAGGTTCCTGGTGGTCTGCGGAGTGGGTGGGGCACATTAGGCAAGCAGACCCTGACTGTTCAGCGTGTCTCCTTTCCACAACTTTCTATCAGGACTTCAGGGGCTGGCTGACATCTGTGGCTCTTCATCTAGCCAAGGCAAGGGCGATGGTGACAGATGTGGCTGACCAGCACTGTGCATTCCTGTGGGCAGCCTCAGAGCCAGCGCTTCCCCAGCCTCAGAGCCAGTGCTTTCCCAAGTCTTCCTGCGGCTCCCCGAGCCCCGGCTCCAACAGCCCTCCTTCCCTAGAGGCCCAGGGAGCCCTGAGTTGTCTCACAGGAAGCCACCTGCTCATCTGGTTGGAGTCTCCATCCCCTCTGCTGACTCAGCCACAGAACTTTCTGGAAGTGCTCTTCTGGACATGCCCCACATGTCCTCACTCTGCAGTGCACCAGGATGGTGAGAAGCAGGTAGCTCAGTGATCCCGGGAACCTGTGAAGTCCGCTCGGACCAGGCGCCCTCAGGGGCCTGGAGACACATGCAGCGGGGTAGGGGTATGTACAAGCCTTCACCACTCCCCTCACGGGGCTTCCAGTCCACGGGGGGAGCCAGACATGAACTAACTCTTCAGACAAACGTGTGAAGAATCACAAATCTGGGAGGGGCTATGAGGGGGCTCGGGGTTCCAGGAGAATGCGGGGTGAGGGGTAAGGGACCGAGGTTGAAGGATGAGGTACACCTAACTGCAGGGCGTGTGTGTGTGTGTGTGTGTGCGCGCACGCGTGTGTGACACTCTTAGAGGGGGAGGAACGCAACACTCAGAGGCCCCAGTGAGGAGAGGGGGGCCCTGGGGGACCACAACGAGGGCAGGGTGGCTGACACAGGGAAAGGGACAGGCACAGGGAAGACAGAAGAGACGAAAGGTGGGTGGGGCTGCACCCCACAGAGTGTGGAGGCCTGACAAGGAGGCTGCTTTTTGCCTAAAGAGAAATGGAGAAGTGTGGAAGGTGAACAGGCTATTTTAACTGGAACCAGAGAAGAGGCAGCTCCTCTGAAACTCAGGATGAAGATGGCAGAGGATGGGACCAGGGGAGGCTGCGAGAGGGGTGGGATGAAGGGGCATTTGGGGGGTACAACTGGTAGCCTGGGTCCAAGTGGGCATGGTGGAGTCCAGGGCTACGCCCCAAGTTTGTTCAGCTCAGCGGGTGGCTCAGGGGGAAGGGCTGGGTCTGTCCACACTCCTGGCCTGAGTCTGGGCTCGGTGCTCCCTTCACCAGCCCAGCTGACCCCCTCCCTAAAAGAACAGAGTCCCGCAGCAGTGTTTCCCCCTCTCAGTTTCTGAAGCCGAGCTTCACCATGGGGTTCCATCTTCTTGCTTCACAGAGGCCTGTCACTGGGGACCCCTGCCTTTTCTGGGTCACACAGCAAGGTCCTCGTCCTTTGGTCCCACTGGCTTTGAGGGGTGTGGACATCTGATGCCAGAAGGCTCAGTGGTGTTCCTGGCACCGGCTCCGAGGCCCTCTGCCTCAGTTTCCTCTCTGTGAATCAGTGTGGTGACAGCTCGCCTCGAGCCACCGTGAACAGAGGGAACGCCCTACGGGGAGTCCACGTGCTCTGTGGGCACCAGAAGTGGAGCCGATGCATCCCTTCCACCTCCTTCACCAGGTTACTTCCTGTTGCAAAGCCAGCTCTGCACATGGGGAACACACATCCTTAAACCCTAGCTCTCAATGCGGCACTCCAGGGACATGCTGTGAGGCCACTTCACATGCTTAATGGAGGAGGCTGCTGCTGCCTTCGGCAGACGCTCCCACTGACTTTGTTTTTTTTTTTTTTTTAAAGAGGCATCGGGGCAGCACATAGCTTATTTATTTATTTATTTATTTATTTATTTATGGCTGCGCTGGGTCTTCACTGCTGTGCGCGGGCTTTCTCTAGTCGATGAGGGCGGGGGCTACTCTTTTCATTGTGGTGCGCGTGCTTCTCACTGTGGTGGCTTCTCTTGTTGTGGAGCATGGGCCCTAGAGCGCGCAGGCTTCAGTGGTTGTGGCACGTGGGCTCAGTAGTTGTGGCACACGGGCTTAGTCGCTCCGCGGCATGTGGGATCTTCCCGGACCAGGGCTCGAACCCGTGTCCCCTGCATTGGCAGGCGGATTCTTAACCACTGAACCACCGGGGAAGTCCCCACTGACCTTTTTTTTTTTTTTTAAATTTTATTTTTTTGGCTGCGTTGGGTCTTCGTTGCTGCACACGGGCTTTCTCTCATTGCAGCGAGCGGGGGCTACTCTTCATAGCAGTGCACGGGCTTCTCACTGCGGTGGCTTCTCTTGTTGCAGAGCACGGGCTCTAGGTACGTGCGCTCAGTAGTTGTGGCACACAGGCTTAGTTGATCTGTAGCATGTGGGATCTTCCTGGCCCAGGGCTTGAACCCGTGTCCCCTGCACTGGCAGGCGGATTCTTAACCACTGTGCCACCAGGGAAGCCCCCCCAACTGACTCTTAAATGACCACAGCTGGCTTATTCTTTAAAGAGCTTGGTTGGCATAGGCATCACTGAATGGTCAAAGTCTCCATACCCATCATATGGAGAGATCCTGCAAATGAAAAAGAAGGC
Organism: Kogia breviceps; assembly: GCF_026419965.1. NCBI lineage: Eukaryota > Metazoa > Chordata > Mammalia > Artiodactyla > Physeteridae > Kogia > Kogia breviceps. Next base: position 171,354,748 of record NC_081313.1, on the reverse strand, counting down.
AGGCAGCCCGATGGAGAGGAAACAGGCGATCCACAGATGGGATCCACACCAGCGGTGAACATCACGAGAAGATGCCTGGGACATCTAAAGAAACGGGGCCTTGCAGACTGAGCTCCCTGCACTGGGCTGGCCAAGCAGGCCAAGACTGACGTGCGTCGTGCCAGCCAGTGCAGAGGAAAACCGGTGCACACCAGGCACGGGGGCTTTTGCTGGGCATGTCCGCTTGGTGGGATCCATCGGGCCAGTGGAGGGAAAGCCATGTCTCCCTCACACTCTGCCGCGAAGTCACTAAACCGTGAGGGATGGGTGCCTGCTCTGGGGCTTGCCCCCCCTGCCCCCAGCATGGTGACGGTGGCCCCAAGAATCAGTCCTCCTGCCCGCCTGGCGTTCCACAGGGAGACTTGGAATTTGGGGAAAGGTCAGGAGGGCCAGAGGATGATGCTGCTTCAGGCTTTGAGCCCATGGACTTTGAGAACTGCCTGCGGGTACCTGAGCCAGCCTGGCAGTAAAGGTGGGTTAGTCCATGTCCTAGGTTCAGCTGGGAGAACTTCTACCAGTTTCTATGGTGAACAAGCACAGGGCTGATCCAATTCCTTTTCTTTTTACTTTTTCTTAAATATTTACTTATTTATTTATTTGGTCATGCCGGGTCTTAGTTGCAGTGGGTAGGCTCCCACAGGTGCAGCTCACGGGCTCCTTACTTGCAGCACATGGGCTCCTTAGTTGTGGCATGTGAACTCTTAGTTGCAGCATGCATGTGGGACCTAGTTCCCTGAACAGGGATCGAACCTGGGTCCCCTGCATTGGGAGCGCACGGAGTCTTCACCACCGTGCCACCAGGGAAGTCCCTGATCCAATTTCTTTATGAGGGAATAAGGCTTTTGTCTTCAGTTGAAGGGCATAATCGGAGATGAATTTCAGAGGTGAGGGTAAACTCCTCCCTGGAGCGAGGAGTTCCCCTGCAGCCCACCCCACCTTTGGCTAATTCTTCTGTGTTGGCAAATCGGAGTGAGAAAAGGGGCTCAAGGACACCTTCAACATCCCAGCCAAATTTGGGAGAGGTTTTGGCTTTTTGCCAAGTGGTAGGGCAGCTGGATCCACAGCACAAATGGGGCCATAAAAATGGAATAGGAGGCGGCCTGCATCACCCCCTCACCACCCGGCCTCGCCCTCAGCGTGTTAGGGGGTGATTTGTAATGGGGTGCAAGTACAGAAGAGGGACTAGTGAGAATGCCCAATGGGGGGGAGCCAGGGTACTTGCCTTTGAAGACACATGAGCGGGCAGGACGGGCTCAGCATCCTCACGCAAACGCACCACGCCTTCCTTCACACCATTACCCATTCCAGGCCTGCTCAGGATGGTGGGAGACTCAGTCCTGGGGAGCAAGAAGGGACGAGGTGAGATTCTGGCCTCCTCCACCAGCCTGCGGCCTCTGATTCATCCTCAAGTGGCCCAATGCCAGCGCTGCCCCAGTGGCACACTTCTCCTAACCTGGCTTCTGTCTCTCTGCAGGATAAAGACACCCGAACCTGCATCTGGATGCCACAGTCCCCTGATCTGATTGCTGAATCATTTACAAAAGCTCTTCTAATCAGCTCTTTTATTTCATCCTCACAAATGGGCCTCGGAGTCCTCTGTTTTTTTACCCTAGTACCAACCGCCCAGATTGGCTCAGAGAGGTTAAGCTGACAGCGAGGTCACACAGCAGGAGGCAGGGGTGTGGCAGGGTGTAGGGTGTGGAGGCTGGAGGGCTCCACCTGCCCTGGAGCCCAGTGCCCTCTGGGCTTATGCCAGCCTGGACCTGAGACTCCGTCCACAGAAGTACTTTTAGAAAACTAATCTTTGTCCTACTGTGTGGCTGCCTGCCCTTTGCGGACAAGTTATAGTAGTGTCCTAATACTTGAGGATTCCTCCATGGAAACCTGTAAGCAGATAAGTTAGGGGGTCCCCGGAGAAAGAGAACCAGGAATGGCTCTCTTGACATAAGAGAAGCCATTTTGGCCTAAGCCATTTTGTGAGCTAAGCCTGGCAGCAATGTTTGCCCTTGAACAGGTCTCGGTAATTAATGATCTGAAGGGAACAAAGGAATTCAGGAACAGAGAAAAGGCAGTCAGACAGTAGTGCAGTGATAAAGCAGAGTCCTAGTTCCTCCTCAAGGGACAGACATAAAAAATAAATATATCTTTGAGTTCTTTGGGAACTAAGGCCCCCACCCAGGTGGAGGGTGGAATGATGTTGAGGCTCCTGACTTCAATCAACTAAAGCTTGGACTCTGTGGACCTTTGCCCCAATTCTATGCTGAAGTCTCCTCTGTTCAAGCCCCTTCATGAATATGCATGTACCCTGAGCTTAAAACTTCACCAGTTTTGCTGTTCGGGGAGACACTGCTTTGGGAAAGGGCCCCGGTGTTCCCCTTACTTGCTGAAAGTCATAATAAATCCGTCCTTCTCCGCTCCCCATCTCTGGCTTGGTTGTGTCTATTGGCTTGTCACTCACCAAGAGATGAGCCCAGTTTTCAGGTAACACAGGCTCGTGTCCAAATTTCCTCTTATGAAAGAATGTTTTTTCCTCTTGTAAGGACACCAGTCCTATTGGATTGGGGTCCACCCTAACAACCTCAAGTAATACATCCTTCCTTCTCCCCATCTTTGACTTAGTTGTGTCTATTTGCTTGACACCCACCAAGACGTGAACCCAGTTTTCGGATAACAAACCTACCTTTAACCTCCTACTGCAGGTGCACTCAGAGCTCAGCCAACCACAGGGAGGGGACCAGGAGGAAAAAAGGATGAAGGACTGGTGTCACGGAGATGCCACTGGGCACCAGTATGCTTGGAGGTATCCCTTGCTTTAAAATCACCCAATGAATCAATACGCTTTCCTGTAAAATGATGCAAGTGAGGCAGGTGCCCCCCTGAGACAGCTCTGGAAGCCCCTCCTGCCCTCCAGGTCCTCCCAGGCACCCGTTAGTATGGAACATCCTAGGAAGCACAAGCAGGATTCTGTTCCAAGTGGCCTCTGCCGCTGTTTCCTACCTAAAATGGTCCCTGGCTCGGGGATGAACAGCTGCTTCTAAGACGGGGCCAGAAACTCAACGATGAGCCTGGACCACCCTGAGGTGTCAGGCAGGAACCAAAGTCAATGGGACTGTGAAAATGGGACACAAAGGCAAATCAAAGAGCTCCTAGTGGCCAAAGCAGGAACACTGTGAGCAGCAAAATCAATAAAGCAGTGTTGGGTTTGTTTGTTTTTTTTCTTGGCTGCACCAAGGCATGAGGGATCTCAGTTCCCCAACCAGGGATCGAACCCGTGCCCCCTGCAGTGGAAGCACGGAGTCTTAACCACTGGATCACCGGGGAAGTCCCAGAAGTGATGGATTGTAACCCAAAGTGTAAAATAAATAGCCAAGAGTCCACATGGATATAAATACATGATTGAATAAATAAATAAGTGGGGGAGAAGAGACAAATCTCCCAGGCAGGAGAATCCCAAATAAGTTACACAGATGCTCAGTGCTGGAGGAAGGGAAGCGTAAGCACGACCCCTTAGGTGTGGGCCACGTGGCAACTTCCTTCCAAAGGGCACAGCACAGAAAGGGGGGAAGGGAGTAACTTTACAGTGAGGACACCTGACAGACACCACCTCAGCCACGTGATCAAGGTCAACACCACAGTGATAAGTCACACTGACGGCACGTGCCCTGGACACGTGTGTGATGAGAAAGGCACTTCCCTTCTGTGGTCCTCCTCTCCAAAGCCCAGTCCAACCATGAGAAAAACACCAGACAAATCCCCACCAAGGGCCAAGGGCCATAGAACACCTGACCAGTTCTCATCAAAACCGTCAAGGTCATTGAAACCAAGAAAGTCTGAGAAACTATCTTAGCCCAGAGAAGCCTAAAGAGATGTGACGACTAAAGGTAATGTGAGGATCCTGGGACAGAAAAAGCATATTAGGGAAACACTAAGGAAATGTGAATAAACAATGGACTTCAGTTAATAATAATGTATCAGTATTTGTACATCAGTTGTGACAAATGTACCATACCAAAGGAAGATGTTATTAATACGGGAAACTGGGTGTGTGTGGTGGAGGGGAACTCTGAATTACTTTTGCAATTTTTCTATAAACCTAAAACTGCTCACAGACAAACAAACAAAGAGAAACTAGGCCTTAGGGGTCTTTTCCAGCCAGTGGCTGGGGTGTCAGTCTGTGGAGGACACTGTGACTATCGCCCTCTGTGTGTCCGGCGGCTGCTCAGTGACACCCCCCCCCCCCCCGCTATGGACCCCGGGGGAATGTCCTCACACCTGGGCACCCGGATGCAGATGGTGCAGCCTTTCTTTGTTTCTTCTGGCTGCGCTTTGCAGAGTGTGGGATCTTAGTTCCCCGACCAGGGATCGAACCCGTGCCCCTTGTGCCCCCTGCAGTGGAAGTGCGGCGTCCTAACCACTGGACTGCCAGGGAAGTCCCGGTGCGGCCTTTCTTAGGGCTGGGTCAGGCGTGGTGAATGTGGACACGTTCTGCAAAATTGCCCTCCTGAGAAAGGATCCAGCCCTTTAGTCCCGGCCTCATACAGTCTAGAGTCTGAGCACTCGTCTCCCTCCCTCCCTCTGACTCCAAGCTCCCTAGGAGGAAACAGAGTTTCCCCAGGCAGGCGGTGCAGGCTCAGGCCCAGGCTGCTTGTGTTGCCCTCTGAAACATTCTTCAACCCCTGGGCCCAGGGCCTGCCCTGGGAGCTCTGCAGACAGCTCAGACAGGGCCTCGGGGTGGTGGACGCAAACAGAAACAAAGGCACCACACAAACCAGTGCAGACCTACAACAGCGTGTCACTGCAGGTGACAGAGCGCCAAGGCTGAGTCACAGGAAGGCACCTGCAGGGAGCTGAATGGTGGCCCCCCTCCAAAACATGTCTCCCTGGAATCTGTGAATGTGGCATTATTTGAAAAAAGCCTTCACAGATGTAATTAAGGTAAAGATCTAGAGATCCCTACCCTGGATGAGGGTAGGTCCTAACAACAATGACAAGTGATCTGATAAGAGACAGAAAAACAGACACAGGCAGGGAGGCTGTGTTTAGACAGTGGCAGAAATTGGAATGATACACACAAGCCACAAGCCACTGAACACACGGAGCATAAAAGCTGGAAGAGACAAGGAAGAATCTTCCCCTAGAGCCTTAGGAGTAGCTCTACAGGAGGATTAATCTGGGATTTCTGACCTCCAGAACTGTGAGAGAATAAACTTCGGTTGTCTCAAGACAGTTTGTGGTGATTTGTTACAGCGGCCAAAGGAAACTAAGATCCTTTTTGGAGGAGAAGCTGGGGTGCCTCAGGTCCCCCAACCCCAAGCAGAAGGGGCAGCCAGAGTCTGCAAGCTGCTTCCGCCAGGGCCCGGTGCCTCCAGGAAGCTCCCCAGGATTGCAGGGCAGAGAGAAGGAGATTCCTGTCCGAGGGCAGTGGCGGGGTGGGGTGGGGGGAGGTCTCAAGTTTTTGCCTCTTAGGCCAAAGGCTATTTTCCTAGGAAGTAAAGAGCTCTTTGCCCTTTCATAAACAAAAACAAAAAAAACTCAAGACAAAGGCAAAGAAACAGCCGGGTCACTGGTAAGGAAAAAAAAAATAACTTAAAAACATAACAGGCACCAGACTGCACTCATAATGAGAAAAGTGGGTTTAACCTTTGGTGGGGGGCTGTTGGCATGTGTGGGGACAGTAACGCAACTGGTAGATGAGACTGAGGCAGGTTGTGGGGAGCACCTCTCTGCAGGAGATTTGGCAGACACCTTGGAATGTGTGCTGTGCCCCCAGACAGGTGAGTATGAAGCCTCGTGGGTCAGTAAGGCCACAGCCAGGTGCTGGTCCCAGTGAAGGTACGAAGGTCTGGATGGGAAGCTATAGGGGAGCAAGGAGAGGGGGACAGGGAGAATGTGTGACCTAAGCCCTCACAGGAGGATGCCACCCAGCCTGTCACTAATGAGTGAACCTACCTGGACCCAGGTGGGAGACTGTCCAGATGCAAAGACTAGAAGCAGACTAGGTGTTTAAAGAGTGTTATCAACAGTGATGGGGGGCCTCCCTGGTGGCTCAGTCGTTAAGAATCTGCCTGCCAATGCAGGGGACACGGGTTCGAGCATGTGGGAAGATCCCACATGCCGCAGAGCAACTAAGCCTGTGCGCCGCAACTACTGAGCCTGCACTCTAGAGCCCGTGAGCCACAACTACTGAGCCCGTGAGCCACAACGGATGAAGCCCACGTGCCTAGAGCCTGTGCTCTGCAACGAGAAGCCACCACAATGAGAAGCCCGCGCACCGCAACGAAGAGTACCCCTCGCTCGCCGCAGCTAGAGAAAGCCCGCGCGCAGCAACGAAGACCCAACGCAGCCAAACATAAAAAATAAATAAATAAATTTATTTTAAAAAAAAACAGTGATGGGGACTCTCCATACAGGGGAGGAGACAAGGGCATGGGGGGACCCTGACTGTGGATCTACATACTTTCCAGCAGTTTGCATTCTGCCTCCCCCCACTCACCTCTTCAAGAATAACAGAGGACACAGCCCACGTGTGGCTGACCCAACCCCCGCTGTGCCCTTCCCAGGTCAGAGCCCCTCCCCCTGCACTCAGGCCCCCCCACCCCCTCCACGCCCCCTACTGGCTTCCTTCCCCCAAACTGCCACAAGGTTCTGAATTTAGCCCCCAACCTGCCCCGAGAGGCCTCCCTCACTGAACTGGGGTCCCCACCATGCACACAGCATCCATACTCAGGACTGGTGCCAGACTCCCCCTGCCACCAGCGTGGGGTCGCGGTGCCTGGGACTTCTCCGTGCCCAGCCCCCCAGGTCAGGCCCACTTATCTGTGCCCAAGAACATGGGCTCTTTTGGGTGATGTCTGGAGTCCATCATTGGTCAGATGGTGACCAACAGCCCACGTGGCTGAGGGTGAGGCCCAGAGTATATGGCGGGTGGCCTCAGCTGGCTCTCGAAACTCTGAGGCTGGAGCCCCCTCCCTCCCGACTTCCTCCAGCCCCTGCGGCCCCTGCTGCCTCCCTCTCTCCAGGGCCAGAGGCATGGGCTCTGCATCAAGGCAGGCAACTGGGCCAGATGGTTTCTTCACGTTCTTTTGTTTCTATTGTACCTCGTCCCTTCTGTTGTTGCCAGTAATACCGAATTTTTTAAAAAATTATTTTTATTTATTTATTACTATTATTTTTTGGCTGCGTTAGATCTTTGTTGTGGCATGGGCTTTCTCTAGTTGAGGCGAGTGGGGGCTGCTTTTCGCTGCAGTGTGCAGGTTTCTCATTGCGGTGGCTTCTCTTGTTGCAAAGCACGGGCTCTAGGCGTGTGGGTTTCAGTAGTTGTGGCACGAGGGCTCAGTAGTTGTAGCTCGCGGGCTCTAGCGCACAGGCTCAGTAGTTGTGGTGCACGGGCTTAGTTGCTCCGCGGCATGTGGGATCTTCCTGGGCTGGGGCTCGAACCTGTGTCCCCTGCATTGGCAGGCGGATTCTTAACCACTGCTCCACTGGGGAAGTCCCTCTTGTTCTGTTTTTTTTTACCCCGCTCTGCATGGCATGAGATGCAGGATCTTAGTTCCCCAACCAGGGATCGAACCCATGCCCCCTGCAGTGGAAGTGTGGAGTCTTAACCACTGGACCACAAGGGAAGTCCCTGGCACATTTCATCTTGTAAGTTTCAAAATCACTGACAAGGTAGGTCTCCCATTCTGGTCCTCATCTCACAGTCGGGGAGGCACAGGCGGTCAGAGGTTCTAAGTTTGGGTCTACTATCATGGCTTGCCCACAGCGGCCTGGCCTCGATGTGATGCCCTCTTCTACAACTCTCACCAGCACCACGGACCAGGTCCTTCAACCCAAACCCCTCTTAGGGCCCTCTCGTGTTCCCCAGCCCTTCGGCCTTCTCTTGGGTCCCACAAAATCCAGGCTTGTTATTTGCCTCTGCTCTTAATGCTTCGTCACCTAGCTAACTCCTTGCTGGCTTTCAGGTCTCTGGAAGCCTTCCAGGCCCCCTGAATTAGCACCCCCAGCCTCTGCTCAGGACCAATCAATTACAGCGCCCCAATCACTTGGGGAAGGTCTGAGCCACACCCATGTTCCGTAACCTTCTGAGCCAGTGCTTCTGCCTCCTCCACTCCTGTCCCTGACCCTGGCACACAGATATTTACAGATTGTAGAAAAATAGTATTGTAAGGCTTCAAGTTTGTTCCACTCCTGGAGGCCGTGCTGGTGCTGGCATTCCAGGATGCCGTATAAAATGTCCGTGTCTTACAGTGGCTGGAAGCACGGTGCTATGGGTGAGTTGTTTGAAGGAGGACAGGGATCTGGATTCTGGACAATCTAGGTCTGTCCTAGCTTCCCCATGTTCTCCCTATGTATCTTCGGGCAAAGGTCCCCTAAAACCTCGGTCACCTTTCTGTAAAACTGGGATGATCTAGGACCAAGCTCACAGCCTGGTAAGCATGTGCCAAAGGGTGGCAGAGAGCAAAATGAAGACAGAATGTTCACTTGCCTGGGTGCTTGCTAGCTCTGAGCAGATGCCCCCATCTTCCAGCAGGAAGGCAGGTGAGTGAGGGAGCCCACAGGGGCTGAGCACATGGGCCATCTGGAGGGGCTGAGAAGTGTGCCCCGACCCTGCTGGCCTTGTCTTGTCTGAAATAGCAGAGGCTGCTGGACAAGCACCTTCTTCAATAATGCCCTGACAAGAATGCTGGCTTCACAGCTGTAGGGGTTACATGAGGTCTTCCGAAGTTCATGTCCACCCAGGACCTCAGGAAGTGACTTTATTTGGAATAGGGTCTTTCAGGTATAATTAGTTAAGGATATCAAGATGAGATCACCTTGGGGACTTCCCTAGTGGTCCAGTGGCTAAGACTCCGTGCTCCCAATGCCGGGGGCCCACGTTCGATCCCTGGTCAGGGAATTAGATCCCACATGCCGCAACTAAAAGACCCTGCATGCCACAGCTAAAAGATCCTGCATGCTGCAACAAAGATCCCATGTGCTGCGACTAAGACCCCGTGCAGCCTAAATAAATAAATAAATAAATAAATAAATAAATAAGATGAGATCATATTGGATTTGGTGGACCCTAAATCCAATGATGGGTGTCCTTATAAGAGGTCTCTCTCACACACACACAGGGAAAAAGGCCATGCGAAGATGGAGGTGGAGATTAGGGTGATGTCGACAGCAAGCCAAGGAACTCAAGGACTGCCTCTGGCAGCCACCAGAGACAGGGAAAGATTCTCCTTCAGGAGCCAACAGTGTTGTCTTACTCAGTTCTGGTTGCTGTGACAAAACACCATAGGCTGCGTGGCTTATAAACAAGAGAAATATATTTCTCACGGTCCGGAGGCTGGGAAGTCTAAGGTCAAGGTGCCAGCAGCTTTGGTCTCTGTTCAGAATGCTCTTCCTGATTCACAGATGGTGGCCTCTCTGTGTCCTCACATAGCACAAGGAGCGAGGGGGTTCTCTTGGGCCTCCTTTATAAAGCCATTAATCCCATTCATGAGGGCTCCACCCTCATAACCGAATCATCTCCCCAAACCCCACCTCCTAATACCATCACACTGGGGAGTAAGTCTCAACATATGAATTTTAGGGGAGACACAAGCATTCAGTCTATAGCGCCGGCCAACACCTTGATTTTGGACTTCGGAACTCCACAACAGGGACAGAATAAACATCTGTTGTTTTAAGCCACCCAGCTTGGCGTTATTTGTTATGGAAACCCCAGGAAACTAATACAGCCAAGAGTCTGAGACCAAGCCCCCCAAGTGTGCACTGTCCCTCAGCTAGTGACCTGCCCATGACCCCGAGGTCACTGCACCTCTCTCTGGACCTTACAGGTTGCCCAGCTGGCAGAACTTCAGCAGAAAACCTGGCTTCTCCTGATCTTTGTTGAGACCCTGGAACCTAAGCACTCAGCTGCAGCAAAAGGTATTCAGTGAAGAAAACAAATGTTGACAAGCGTATTTTAAAAATAGCACAGGGACCAGGGAGGAGCCACTGGGGGGACATTCTACTTCTTAAACTGGGTGGTGGTTTCGTTATTCTTTCTACCATCTTTCTTTTCATGTACACATTACATACTTTTATTATTAAGAAGTATTTCACACTTAAAATTAAAAATACAATGCATTTTTAAAAGAGCTGGCCTGCAAAACCCAAACAAGCTAATAACTCTGATCATCTCAATATTCCTCTAATATCTAATTGCCAAAATAGAAGAGAAGAACCAAAAAACGGGATGACACATGGGAAAAGGCCTGCCCTCAGTCTGATGACGCCCTCCACCTGGCACCAATAGTGGGAAATCACCGACAACTCAAGAAAATCTCAAGACAACTTCTCAAATAGATTTAACATCTGACTTGTCTCAATCTCATCTGACACCTTCATTCTCTTGCCGGATCCCGGTGCTTTAAAAAAAATAAAAAAAGAGCAACAGCCAACATCTCAGACCTCCCCTCCTGGGATGCCTGCATCTCCTCTAGAAGGACCGCCTCCCCTCCACCCCAACCCCCAAGGTTTCCTTCAGAGCTTTGCAGAGGAGGGACTCAAATATTTCTTGGACTGAGCTTTAGACTCTGGAAGAGAAACAGAAATCTAATGTTTAATCACCACCCCCATGGGCCAGAACACCTCAGAGACAAGATAGGAAGACTGGAGAGACCAGAACACTTGATAATAACCGTCCTGGCCGCTGGGGGAGGAAACAGGCATTCCAACTTCACAGCTGAGAGAATACGGATGACAGCACAGCCTCCAGAGAGGAACATTAACCATTTAAATGGACATGCCCTTTGGCCTGGCCACTCCTAGGAAGTTGCTGCAGTTGGATGTTAAACTCCATGAAGACAGAGAGGTTTCCACGCGTCTGTGCACTGCTGGAGCCCCACACACGTTTACTACATATTTGCTCATGCAAAATTCTATCTATTCATTACAGTTCGGTTTGTAAAAGCAAAATACCAGCAACAACTTAAACAGCCATCAGTAAGGGACTTGTTTTAAAATCACTCACCTTTTTGATAAAATTTGATACAAATTTACCAGTGGTATTACAAGGGGTGGTGAGGGGGAATATGCACATCTTCCCCACAGCCATAGACTATCTCTGGAAGGGAACATTATCATACAGGAGAAACTATTAACAATGAGGGCCTCCAGAGGGGGATGGGGAACCAGCATGGGGAGACCTGCTTGTTTTTTACTATTATGCCCTTTTGTACCGTTCGATTTTATTTATTTTTTTACCATGTACGTTAATGACCTTGTCAGGGTTTATTCATATATTCACACGTGTGTGTATATATATATAATATATGCATGTACATACGTAAATATAAAATGTGTGCATGTGTATATATGTACATATATATGCATATACATACACACACATTTTAAATGACTCCTTTTGAATTTGGACAGAAAACCCCAATGGCTTCAGTTTCCACTGAAGCCGAAGGTGACAAGACCCTCCAGAACATTCCAGCAACATCTTTGCAGGGAGAGACAGGAGAGGGATAAGAAGTACTATGCAAGCGTTACAGGAAACAGCATGTTATTGCTTTTCTAACAGTAAAGCCACCAGCCTCTTTCCATACTGCACACTTGCAAATCACCCTCCAGGGAACTTGAAAAGTTCCAGAAAAATCTTTATCCCCAGCACCATGCCAGGCTCCAGTTTTGCAGTTTGTGTCTAAGCAGCTGAAACATTAGCTCTCTTACTCTGAAGAGTGTTGCCTTACTCTCTCGGTTTATCAGCTTTAAGGCCCCAGGTGCTCTCCCGGGTCAGTGAGGGGCCTCAGTCTGTAAGAGCTAGGCCAGAGGGTGGAAGCCCAGCAAACCCCACCACCACCCCAGGGGACCCTACCAGCTGGGCCAGTGGCACCCTAGGTGTTGAAGCCCAGCTGCAACAGGGCCCCTGTCTCCATCAGCCCCAGGGCTCTGAGACACGTGTTCAGAAAGTGACCAGGGGCCGCCCCTTCCAGCTCAGCCCTTCTGGACCCAGTCAAAGACAGGACTCCTGAGGAACAGCTGCAGGGAGGGTGGGGGTCCCCTCCCCTCCCCTCCCCTCCCCTCCCCTCCCCTCCTCTGCCAACCCCTCAGAGAAAAACACAACAGATGGGCAAAAGTGGGGGAGGTCCGCAGAGAAGGGTCAGCAGCAATGCTCAGGAAGGGGTGGGCAATGCCACCCCAATTCAAATTGCTTTAGGTTTGTTGCTGGTAAAATGGAGATAATTCCGGTTTTGTCTGGCCTGTGGGATTATTCTAAGCCTGGAAATCACATTATAGACCGTTATAAGTGAAAAGATAACACCTGGGTGCGCTTTTCCTTGGGGGGGTGGGGTGCTGGTTGCAGGGATCCCGAGATAGCAAGGCTTGGGTGAATGTTGGAAAACCTGGATTACGGAGGGGGCACAAACACAGGTGCATGTGGAAGAAAGTACGGGTGGGAGCACAGACTGGGGGTGTTCAAGTCAGAGGGGGCTGCCAGGGGTACTGGGCAGGCATGTGCATGTGTGGAGAGAGTACCTGAGGGCACTAACCCAGATTACTTAAGGTGGGGGGCAGTGAGAGGGGCCCAGACTTGGCTGTGAGAAAAGCCAGCGAGGGGATAGGAACAAACACAGATGTGAGTGGGGGACGGTGAGTTTGGGGTCACAGGCTCAGGTGTTGGGTGTGGAGGTGCAGGCCCAGGTGTGGTGGCGCGGGGACCGGGGTGTGTGTTTGTGTGTGTGTGTGTGTGTGTGTGAGAGAGGACGCCCTGTGGTGTGGGGCTGTCATCGAGGGCAAGTCTCAAGCGACGTGTCGGTGGGTGTTCATGAGCAGGGGCGCGGTGTCAGATGTGTGAGGGGGAATATAAGTGAGGGCACGGAGTCAGGTGCGTGTAGGGGTGCAGAGTCAACTGTGCGGGGCGCCTGGGGGCGCGGCCCCAGGGGTGTGGGAGATGTCAGCGAGGCGGACAGTCTCACGTGTATGAGGGGAGATATCAACGAGAATGGATGTGGTGTCAGGTATGTGTGGGCTTACGGAGAGAGGCTCCGATCCGGATGTGGGAGCCCCAAGGGGGCACCAGACTAGCGGTGTTGGGAGCGGGGGGGGGTAGGCTTTAACCTCTCCCAGTCCCCGCGATGCTGCTGTCACGCCCCGCCTCGTCCGCCCCCGCCCCGGGCCCATGACAGCAATGGGCCTCGCCCTAGGTCGGCCCGAGGGGCGCGGGCCCCCTCGACGCCTGCGCCGCCCCGCGCCCCGCGTGCCCCCTCACCGACTGGGACGTGTCGCTGCCGCCGCTGCCGCCGCCGCTGCCACCTCCAGCCGCCACAGCCCCGCCTCGCGCACCCTCCGCGCGCGCCGCGGGAGGGGTCTACGCCGTACTCCAATTGGCTGCCTGCTGGCCAACCATCTCTGGAGACAGCTGGGACTGGCAGACATGAAGCGGACGGGCAGCTCCTGAAGCCAATCATTGAGGAGTAGAGGCGGGGCTATCGGGAGACACAGTAAGTCCCCAGGGTGGTCCTCCTGGGCGCGAGGTGCCGGGAGGCTAGGGCCTGGAAGCGGGCGAAGATTGGAGCTTTGGGAGAAGACGGGCATCCCTGGTGGCCAATCGCTGCGGAGTAAGGGCGGGGCTCCGAAGGAGCTGGCTCTACTGGCGCAAGAGGAACGGAGGGCGTAGCCCGGAGAGCGACGGAGATTGGCTGTGATGCCAAAGACGGGCAGAGCCTGCGGCCAATCGTAGGGGCCGTACGCCCTGGGCAAGACGGAGCAAAAGAGGTGCAGAGTTTGGCCCGGAGCGCGGTGGCCGGAGGTGGCCTCGGGGGGTCACACGCAGGGTCCCCTGAGGCTGTGGCGAAGTCAGACCCTTGGGCCACCCAACACAGAAGCAGGACCTCCAACTTGGGCCCTGAGCTTGGCCACCACGGCTGAAGGACTCGTGGATAATTCTTCATCTCCTCACTACCCGCTGTTCCCCTGCAAATGATACGGAGACGGCAGAGACTCGCTGGAGGTCACTCAGCTGCAGCTCCGGGTAGTGCGAAGACGTGGAAATAGGTGGAATCCTACTCACGCACTTAGTGATTTTCTGGAAATGTTTGACTTCTCCGAGTTCAAGCTTTCTCCTCCACAGGATCAAATGACCTCCCTGTAGGGAACACCTCCCTGCTAAGCCTTTGGTGAATTAACCGAATCCTAACCACAAGCCCATGAGGTCAAAGAGACCACTGGCCCCACTTTACAGAAATCAGAGCACAGAGAGGTCAAGTTCCTTGCCCTTGGGGTAAGGGGTAAGGCGGTGTCAGAGCACAGCCACTGGGGCCCTGAGTGACTAGGGTTTGAATACTTGTCCAGCCACTGTCTGACTGCATAACCTTGAGCAAGGCACTTATGAGCCTCAGTTTCCTCATGGGACAATGATTCCTACACCTTCATCTTTCCTCTCTGGGGCTTCACCCCTGGGAGAATTTATATTCCAGCCCTCACCTTGACCTTCCGGTGAAAGCCTTTGACTCTGCAGGTCACATCTGGCCTGTGAGCCCCAGCTTTTCTGTGAGGTGCGGGGTCATGGGATTCTTTGCAGATAGGGAGGCAGCTGCTGTTCAGTGCTAGGCTGTGTCATTGGCACCTCCCTCAAACCCACCCTGTTCTCTGACTCACCAAGTGCTAGGGCAGAGAGGATTACATATGTTCCCAGATACTGGCTCTTATTTCCTCTAGGTGTGGGCTGGGGTTGGTGGAGATCAAGTTCAGAACCAGGGAATCCTGAGAGGGAGCAAGGCTGAGCTAGGCCCTAATAATGGCTCACATTTCAGGGCTGTGCAAGCCCCCTGCTAAGTGCGTAATCTATAACTTCTCAAAGGGCCCCTGTGAGGAAACAATGGGGGGCTCAGAAGTGGGAGTCACTAGCCTGGGGCTACCATCTGCCTCCTGATATTTCCAGGATATTCCCACCTGAGCCTCCCCTCAAATGTCTTCCAACTTGGTTGGCTTCCCTGCAACTTCCAGGCCCTGGTCTCCATCCTGCCCTCTGGAGAAGAGGAGGAGCTCAGTGCTGAACACCTACTGGGTGTCAGGTCTTTGCTGAGCCAGGCACTTCTCAAACACCATCTCATGACCTGACTTCCAGATAGGGGTGATGGTGCCCACCTTGCAGATGGGAAAACTGAGCTTCGTGCAACCACTGTTTCTTGCTGGAAAGGGCCTGGGGCTGGGTTTGAATCCCTGCTCTTCCTGACTTGCTGGCCACAGGACCTTCAGCAAGTGACTCAAACTCCTCGCCTCAGTTTCTCCAAGTAGCTCCCAGGGTTGATGGGAGCATTAACGAAATGAATGGAAGCAAACCACAAACGTGTTGGTCTACAGCAAGTGCTTGCTGAGTGTTGGTTGGATAAACTGTTCTTTTCGGGGCCTCTGTTTCCCTCTCTGTAAATAGCACTTGATGGAATGTAGACACAGACCAACTATGGGCGTGGTTTGCCACCCAAAGAGGGAGATATTTATACTGGAGGAGTCCCCACCTGCAGCACCCACCTGCCAGGTCCTGTGAGGGAGGCAGTAAGCTCCTGGAAGGTCTCACAGTACCCCCAGGGACAGTGCCAACTGAGGCAAGTGTCAGGCAGTGGCCCAGCACTGGGCTGCCTCTCCTGATGGTGCCAGTGGTGCTGGCTGGGCTCTGGCTTCTGCTCACTCATCAGCAAGCTGGTGCTGGCCAACCTCCCTGCCACCTCCCAACAATGGCAGGCAGTGCCTCTTGGCACCAGCAACTGACACCCCCCACCATGGGCACCTCAGCTGTACCTGGCGAGGGTGCCCAGGGGATCCCAGCTTTCCCCTGTCTGCCTGGCTTCCCCTGGGCAGGACACTGACTCTCTGCACCACCAGTTCCCGCTACTTCTCAGGAATCCCAGGAATCATCTGACACGATGGCCGTGAGCCAGGCCTGGGCACGGTGACAGGGCTTAATCAACCGAGGCTAGAGAGCCATTTGCCCAAGGTCATGTTAGCAACGCTGGCAACAGAGGAGGGGCACGGAGGCAGGCGGAGCCAGGTTCTCATCCCATGTCGGCCCCTTGAATGCCAATGAGTCTGTTTCTCATCTGGAAAATGGGGTTCACAGGCCCTGCCTCTCAAATGTGTTCATAGTGAAAAAGCAACAGTGTTCCTTTCCCAAGACGCTGGGCCCTTCCCTGGCTGGAGGGACACATCCTTGACAGACGACAGTCAAGACTAACTGGTTCAAAGGCAGCCTCGCTCAGCCTCCCAGAGGCTCAGAGAGGTCAGGCCCCTCCTCGAAAAGCACACAACAGTAGAGGCAGAACTGAATGTGCTGACCACTCCCTTGTAGCGGTTTCCCCCTTAGCCCATGTTTCCCTGTCAAAAACAAGGACAGGATGGCAAGCACTCCTTAAAAGAGTGCTCTGTGCCAGGCATCCCCTGAACAAGGCCTTGCTGTGGCCCTGTGCAGTGACACACTTAGCTCATTTCCAGGTGAGGAGGCAGAGGCTCACCTGAGGTGGCAGAGGAGGGACTGGAACACAGGCCTGGTGGACCTCAGTGAAATGTGGGGTCTTCAGCTGGGGGCCTCACCCAGCCTGGGGATGTCCAAACAGGCCCTGACCACACCCGCTGAAGACACCCTCAGGCAAGGTGGGGAGGACTGATAAGCAGGAGCCACCCCTCCTGGAAGAAGCCTGCAGCTGTACGAAGACTGGTTGAAAGCCCAGGGGAGGGGACTGGGGCTGCAGGGGCAGAGGCCTTCCCTCCAACCACCCTGTGTACCTATTAATTTATTCAGGTGTACATTCAAAAACATTTATGGGAAACTGGAGCAGAGTGGGGACCTAGGAGCCTGCCCATATGGAGCTCATGGACTCGGGGGAGGGGCAGACAAAGGAGAAAAGTCCACAAGTGAGGTGACCTTAGATGGGGTCAGAGGTCAAGGACACAGCACAAGTGGTGATTGGCTGGGCTGGGGGGGCGGTGCCAGGGCAGGGGAACAATAGGGAATCTCTGAGAAGGCAATGTATGATCTGGAACCTGGTGCCAGGAAGGAGCTGGCCACGGGGAGGGCTGGGGAAGGATGCTCCATGCAGCGTACAACATGTGCAAAGGCCCTGAGGTGGGGAGGCTGGAGTGACTGGAACTGTGATTAAATGGGAGCATGGGGAAGATGCGGGTGGGAGGTGGGTAGGGCCTGGAGGACAGTTTGGTTTTATGGAGAGGGCAATGGGGAGCCACAGGTAGGTTGAGAGCAGAGCTGAGGCAGGAATTACAGGGCTGGCACCTCAGACTTCCCCAGAAATGGACTAGTAGCACCCCCCGCCCCCACAATGAGACAGATGAAGAAACATGATGCTCACGGGGCCTGAGGACTGCTCCAAGGTCACAGGAATGACCCAAGGTCACATGGGCGGCCAACCTAGAAGTCAAGTCGGGGCAGCCTGGAGCAGGTGTGGCTTAGTCCCCATTGAGGAAGGTCAGGGCCGGGTGACTGGGTCAGAGGTTCTCATCAGCCCCACTGAGCTGGCAGGGCCCCCCCTCCATCCAGGGGCGGAGGAGGTTTGGACACCACAGGAAGGTGGGACCAGGGTGATGCTACCCCCATAGCTATTCGCATGGGCCAATTTCCATAGAAACTAGAAGCCTCTGGGCAAGGGCCTGAGTTGATGTCAAGGACTGAACTCAAGACATTCTTCAGCCTAGAGGAGGTGAATGACCAGTAGTGGGGTGGGGACTCCGAGAGGTGAGAGGAGCTCCTAATGTATGAGTTGGAGGTGTCAGGCATGGTGCCTGGAGCCCACCAGGGGGCCTGAGGCTGCCCTGACCCTGACTGGGCCACGCGGGATGCACGAGCTGCCAGGTGACCACAACATGACCCCGAGGGTGAATGCAGAGGAGAGCTGGGGTCTGCCAGGCACCCCTGCCTGGCAACCCCTCCAAGACACTTGGGGAGGATGGGCACTGGGGGCAGCGACAGTGATGCCCATTTTACAGATGGGGAAACTGAGGCCCAGAGAGGGAAGCCAGGCTGCCCAAGCCAACCAGTGAGTGAGGACCTCAACGTGGCCAGGCGGGAGAGTGCAGGATGGTTCTCCTGGGGTGACTCGGATGCTAAAAGCTAGACGATCGGCTGTCTCCCATGTGCTCACCTCTGCTCCAACACCCTTCGGAGGGGGCTCTATCCCCTCCCCTCTCCCTGCTTTATGGAGGAGCAAGTCAAGGCTCAGAGAGGTTAGGTCACCAGCTCAAGGCCACAGAGCTGGGTGGGGGCTAGACACTGAGCGCTCCAGCCCCCGAAAGTCAATGCACATTGAGAAACAGCAACCTTGGCACCCTTGGATCCCAAGTCTGACAATGACCCCAGCAGCCCACCCCTCTGAGGGTGACAGTGAATCATATATCCCAGGTTGCTCTCAAAACCCCTTCACTTTCCTCAGTGAACCCATGACCTCCCCAAACATGCACCCCTCTCCCCTGTCCTTTGAGGCCACTGGCTGTGGCTCCCATGCCACATGGTGCTACAGAAGAGACCCTTCCATTGATCAACCAACAGTCTTTTATTACCAGGCATCACTGGCTGGCCTGGGACACCTGGAGACAAACGAGCCTTGGTCCCTGTCCTCTGTTCAGCACAGCAAGGCATCTGTGATCCATTTTACAGGTGGGAGAAGCAGTAGCAGGGATGAGAACGGACTTGCAGGAACAGAAGTGGGATCCCTGCCCTGCTTTGAGATTGGCCAGTATGGTTTCCAGGTTTCAGACAGACCTTTGGCCCTAAGCAATGCTGAGGGGGCGCTTCTACTAGGAAAGGGCAGTGGGGTTGGGTGGCACAGGACGGATGAAGCCGATGCTGTCAGCCGGTGAGCGGAATAGCATGCGGGGAGGCCGGGACCCAGGGGCTGCTTTCTGCTGTGTAGGCACCTCACTAATGCTCCCTTCCCACCCCCTGGCCAATGCTTGGTACCCATCAGACAACACCTCCTGTTAATGGGGGAGGAATCTGGAGGCAGAGTAGCAGGGCATGATTCCTGCCCCCACCCTCTCCCCAGCTGTTCCTGAGTCACATGACTCACCCAGTCACAGCTCACACTGAGCCTGGGGTCATGGTGCCAGGTTACCCTTCTGGCCAGTCCACAGCTCTTGGAGCTCGACGTGGCAGCCCAGGTCCCTCAGGGCGGCCTTGGCCACATCCTCACAGTCGCGATGGGTGGCACGGGCCCGCGAGATGAGTGCCTCAGCCCCCAGGTCCAGAATGGGCTGTGAGAAGGTCTGGCTTCGGGCCACCAGGTTTCGGATCAGCATGCAGGCCTGTTTCTAGAAGAGAGAGCAGAAGGCGAGTGGCTGTGAGCCAGCAGGTGGGAGCCGGGGGTGGGGTCCACTCTGATCTCAGAGTCCTAATCATAAGACAACATGGCTGCAGCCAACATTCAGCAGGTGCCTACGCTATGATTCATCAGGCTAGACTCATGCCTACACTTCATCCTCTTGGCATTCCTGCAGGCAGGGCTAATCACCCCAGCTCCCAGGTGAGGAGACAAAAGCTCAGGGTAGCCAAGTGCTTGGCAGGAGGGGCTGGTCCCTCAAGTGCGAGATCCAAAGTCTCAGAGCAACATCCCCTGACCCTGGCAAGAGCCTGGCCGGGCGGCAGAGGAGATGGCAGGGAAACAGTGGGAAAAGGGGGGTTGTGTACAGGGTCCATCTGTCAATTACACTGTTATTCATTCAGTTGGCATTTGTGCTCTGTGTCTCTGCCGGGGGTGGTGGTGCTGAGAAGCACCCTAACATGGCATCCACCACCAGTGGGAGAGCAGGTGAGAAGCAGGTGAGGTGTGAGGGCCCGCTTGGCCGGGGTGGTCAGGAGTGGACAAAGTGATGGGCCAGCCAAAGGCACAGCATCCTGGAGGAGGGAGCAAAGGTCCCCAGTGGGACCAAGCCTGGTGTGTCTCAGGACCAACAAGGAGGCCCCTGTGCTGGGAGGGTATGAAAGGTGGGAGGCAGGGAGCGCCCTGGGGGCTGCTGCAGGGAGGAGTGTGGGTTTCTGGCAGAGCTGTGCATTGCACTGTCTACACTTCACCTCTGCTGACTCCCCATCAAGGCGTGGACAGTGGCCCCACATGCAAAACACAAAGCAGCAGCCTAAGGTGGGGCAGGGAACCTTTCCCAAACCCCAGCAGATGCCCAGCTGCTGGTCCCCCCAACTCCTCCTCCTCCTCAGATCCCTCTAAAGAGACTGTTCGGAAAGGAAAAGAGCAAATGCAAGAAGAGCAAAGAAGACAGCAGTGGGCAGAATTCAGCACATTTCTGGAGGATGCGAAGTAGATGCAGGACATCAGGGGCTGAGAAGGAAGAAGACCCTGGAGCCTTGGGTCATGATGGGGATGGGACAGGGACAAAGAGGACCTGCACCCTCCCCCTCCCGCCTCCGGCAATGTGCACGCTGGCCTCTTGCCCCACCTGCCCACCAGGCTCCCGTCCCCTCCTCCTGTCCCCCACGCCTACCTGCACGCCAACCTCCTGCGGGTGTGCCTTCATGGCCTGCAGGGCAGCCAGGGCCCCGCCGCCCTCCACGATGACCCGGCTGTTCTCTGGCTTGCGCAGTGCCAGGACACAAAGGGCCGCGCAGCTCTGCTCACACACCTGCGGGGTGAGTCACGGGGATGGCTGAGAGGAGGCAGACAGACCCCCACTGTCACCAGCTCCCCAGGTGAGTGCTTACGGGACCAGAAGTAACAGAAACGACAACAGGTGCATCAACCAAGCTCTTAGGGGTGACGGTCTCACCCCAGACCCCTTGCTCGCCCCACCCCAGCACTCACTCACTCTGCCCCCAGCCTCTTGCTCGCTGACCTCACCCTAGGCCTGGCCCTGCTTCGGGAGATGGGAAAGACCGTTATGTAGATACAGATACTGATCTAGGACTGGACTCCAGCCATGCAGCCCCACCTTGTGTGTCCCCCCTGCCCTGGGATGGGTACCTGGGGACTGGCCAGGTGCCGGGTCATGGCGGACACAATGGGCTCTGTCCCGCCAGCACGGACAATGGCATCCTTCACATCATCGTTGCCTGCGATAGCCCTCAGGGCGCCCAGCACTTGCTTCACAAGGTCCTGAAGAGAGGGCGATGCAAGGTTCACACCCAGCCACACCCTCTCCTGAGAGGCACCCAGGCGTTAACTGCTTGGTTGCTGGATTGTGGGAAGGGGTATCGAGGGAGAGTCTGGGGCTGTTTCAATGTCTGCTGTCTGAACACAGGTGGGGCCACCCCGGGGTGTGCCGCTGAGATGGAAGAGCAGGGTTATTCATCACTTGCTGTATAGAGAAGGCAGGGGAGGCTTGGGGAAGTGGACCCTGTGGTTCAGGCCACCTGCACCCAGGCAAGGCGTCTGGATGATTTCAATCCCCCCACACCCCACCCCACCCCACCCCGCCAAAACACACACAGAAGGGCGTGTGGCTGGCTCAGGCCAGCGAGCAGAGCACGGGTAGCCTCACTGAAGCATCACACACCTGAGCGGGGGTCTGGACCAGCCCCCCCACCACTAAAGGACAGTGAGAGAGAGTGGGTGGGTTTGTTTTCCCCCTAAATTTGAGGTCCTTCTCATGGGTCATGAGAAGTGAAAAGTGATCTTTGGATCTGGGTTCAGCAGACAGGGCCAGCGTGTTCTGACTCAAGCCTGGCTGGGTGATCGCAGCCTAGAGGGGCAGAGTTCACTGGGAGGCCCGGAGCATTCCCCAGGTGTTGAGAGAAATGACAGAGTGAAACTCAGGCGAGGGGACTTCACACCCTAAGACAGCTCTGGACGCCCACCTGGTGGTCACTGCAGTCGGCCAGCAGGGCCACCAGGACGCTGAGGCCCCCGAGGTCGACGACCTCCTGGCAGAACTCGTTGCGTACAGCCAGGCGGGACAGGGTGCTGCAGAGATCACTCAGGATGCTGGGGTTGTCGGGAAACGCTGCAGATGGGGAGGAGGAACCGCTGGGGTGAGGAGAGAGAAAACCAGCCCACGCTCCGAGCCAGTAGTCCTGGGAGGAATCCTGAATCCCGCTCCACCAGCGAAGCCTGGCCCCTCTGCCTGGCCGGGTGGCTGCCTGTACCAGGAGGGCCCCAGGGACCACAAGGTGCGGGGGTGGGGGCGGGGTGCTGCCTGGGCCTGCAGTGCCCCCTGCTGGCTGCCGGCGAAGACACAGGACTGTACCTTCCCCTCCACTGTGCCCCAGATAAATTCCAGACCAACTAATCTCGGCTAAAAAAAGAAAACCATAATAGTGCTATAATAAGACATCCGAGACTATTTTTATGATCTTGGGTAGGGAACGACCTTTCTAACTGCAACAGGACACCTAGAAGCTGCAGAGGGACATATGGATAGAGTTGACCTGAGCAAAATTAAACACGGATGCTGAAGACAGAGGCACCAGGGAGGAGAGGCATGACTGAGAATGATTGGGGAAGAAGAGTTAGGGAGTTGGCAGGGGGGGCACGGAGAACCATAATGACACAGAGCTCAGTAATGGTCATTTATAAGGCCCCCTGGCCAGACCACAGTCCCCAGTGACACCATGAATACTAATCCAGGTGTGCCATGGAGGCATTCTCTAGATGTGATACATCGACGACCAGCTGACTTCAAGGAAATGACCCTTGATGGTCTGCGTGGGCCTCATCTAGTAAGCCAAAGACCTAAGAGGGAAACTGAGGTCTCCCTGAAGAGGAAGAAGCTCGCTGGCAGAGTACAGTGTTGGTTCCTGCCCAAGCCTCCGGCCCGCCTCACAAATTTCAGATTCAAAAGCCCCACGACCACATGAACCAATTCCTTGCAATAAATCTCTCTCTCTCTATGTATATATACACACACATATATGTATACATATATATACAAAAATACACACACACACACACACACACACACACACATACACACACACACACACACCCCTTACTGGTTCTGTCTCTGTGGTAGCATGCTCACTGATAGGAGCTCCTGCAAATAAACAAGGAAGATGCAAAGCACCCCTTGGAAAAGCAGCCCAACTTTGCAGCTGGTTTTCACCCTCTCTCGGGAGGTATGAAGGGGAGAATGAGGCAGCCCCCACTCCTCCACAGACAGGGCCAGAGTTGCACACACAGGCCTGGAAAGAGAGCCAGAGCCACAGGGCAGGCTGGAGAGGGGAACTCATTCTTCTAGCGCCTTCTGTGCACCAGACCCCAGTCAGGCCTTTTCCAGTGGGTGCAGTGGACAGAGGTCAAGGGCTTTGGTGCCCAAACATCAGTGTTGTGACCTCCCTTGGCTGCCTCATCAGGGTCACCCCAGAGTCGGGCACATGGACATGCACAAGAATGGGCGGCCAAGTATGAACCAAAGTGTAAACCTCCGCCTGGGAGCGGCCACAGTGAGTGCCAGCAACACTCCCCCATCTTCGGGAAACAGCACCCTTATTTTTCCCTTTGAGGAGCCCCCTTTTCCACTCTCAGTCTGTGTTGCTGGACAGAGCCAAGATCCCTCCCCAGATGGTTTACAGATGAGCATGGGATGTGGTCTGGGCCAATGAGTGCTGGCTTGGAACTCTCTTGGAGCAACTAGGAGTAAGGACACTGTTATGCTAGGGCTGCCATGCAGGTGGGACCAAGCTGACAAATACAAGTGGTGCCCAGAGCCAGCCGGACCTGAAGCAGTCTTAAACCCTGACTCTCACTCTTGCCACACCTGCTCCTACCTTTGGTGGCCTCAATGAGCACCTTCAAGCCTCCATTCTCCTGCACGATCATCTTGGCATGGTCATGGGCACGGCCGAAGGGCACACGAATGTCATCATCAAAGGTCATGATGCGTAGGGCCCAGCAGGCCTCCCTGACCACGTCGGCACAGCAGCTGTGCCGGGCAATGGCGCCAGTCAGCAGGGGTAGCACGCCGGCCTTCACCAGGCTCTGCCGGTTCTGCTCGTGCTTCAGGCAGGCGTGGCGCACACAGCGGATCCCCAAGCAGGTCACGTTGGCCGAGTCAGCATTCCGGGCCAGTGTGGCCACCAGGAGCTGCAGGCCCTGAGTGTCCAAGAGGTCAGGCTGCCCATCAGTCAGGGCTGACAGGGCATTGAGGGCCTGGAGCAGGAGACCCTGGTCACCTGCTGCGGCCAACTTCCAGGTGGCGAGGAGGATGGGGTAGGCCCCCTTCTCGGCTGCCAAGAAGCGGCAGGCCTTTTGCTGCTCGCACTGCTCGCAAAAGCGGGCGAGGTGTGCTGACACCTCCTGGGGGTGAGAGCGGGCCATGGACTCCTGCAGGTCATCCAGGGCCTAAGGGACATGGGAGAAACCTCAGTGTCAGCTCAGTCGAAAGACGGTCACAGCGACAGTGCTGCACCCCTGTGGGATCCCCTCACGTGGGCTCTGGGCCTTGGTGGAAGTTCTGTGGGGCTAGTTCCAGCTGTGGCAGCTTCCACACCTGTGCTTTTATTTATTTATTTTTTTAATATTTATTTATTTGGCTGTGCTGGGTCTTAGCTGCGGCATGCAGGATCTTATAGTTGCAGCACGTGGGATCTTTAGTTGCGGCATGCGAACTCTTAGTTGTGGCATATGAGATCTAGTTCCCTGACCAGGGATTGAACCCGGGCCCCCACGCATTGGGAGCGTGGAGTCTTAGCCCCTGGACCACCAGGGAAGTCCCCACTGAGCTTGAGAGGCCATGGAGGGAGGGAGGGAGGAAGGGAGGGAGGGAGGGAGAGGGAGAGAGAAAGAGAGAGGCCCTGCCATCTCAGTGTCCCTGACGAGGAGCCACACACACGAATACAGACATTAAACATTCTAGCTCTAGCTGCCATTGCATGAGAGGCCCCCAAGTGAGACCAGAAGAAGAACCATCCAGCTGAGATCAGTCAACCCAGCAAAACCATCAAAAACAATAAAATGGCTATTGTTTTGGGTTGTTTGTTGTTGTTGTTTTTTGGCCGTGCCACGTGGCTTGCAGAATCCTAGTTCCCTGACCAGGGATCGAACCCGGGCCCACAGAAGTGAAAGCATGGAGTCCTAACCACCGGACTGCCAGGGACGTCCCCTTGGTTTGTTCGTTATGCAGTCATAACTCACTGACATACCCACCAATGGCTAGCTCTCTAAGGAAGGTGAAAGCCACCTTTACCAGTCCTGCCCATATCATATACCTCCTGTTCATCTCTCTCATTCACTCCACAAATATTTACTGAGCACCTGCCAAATGAAACCATGCTGTACACACGGTTGGTTTACCCATGTTCAACTCTAAGCCCTTGGGGAAAAAGCTTATAATGAGAGAAGACAATGTGAATAGGGCACACAAGTCTAGTGGCCACTCAAAGCCATGACCTGAGGACCTGTCTCAGCTTGAGCCCAAGATGAACCCATGCCCCTGGAGCTTATGACATCATTTGCATCCAGCCCTGGTGAGGGTGGGTCGACAGATACCATCAGCCCGAAGTGCTTTGATTTGCCCTCGACTGCTATGAAAGTCAAAAATGCCTGTCAGCCAACCCTTGCTGAGCTCTGATTTGTGGACTTAACTAAACATATGTTATGATGAAACAGAATATTAAGAAATAGGGTAATTGGCCCAACATTGTAAATCAACTCCAATAAAAATGAAAATTTTTAAAAAGGTGAAAGAAATAGGTTAAAACCTATTTGTGTGTGTGACTCGAATAGACATTTCTCCAGAGAAGATACACAAATGGCCACTAAGCACATGAAAAGATGTTCAACATCACATCATTAGGGAAATGCAAATCAAAACCACAATGAGACACCATCATGCCCATTAAGGTGGCTACTATGAAAAGAAAAACAAACTGAAAATAACAAGTGTTGGTGAGGATGTGGAGAAACTGGAACCCTGTGCACTATTGGTGGGAATGTAAAATGGTGCAGCTGCTGTGGAAAGCAGTATGGTGGTTCCTCAAAAAATTAAACCAAGAGATCCAGCAATTCCACTTCTGGGTATATACCTAAAAGAATTGAAAGCAGGGTCTCAAAGAGATATCTGCACACCCATATTCACAGTAGCATTATTTATAGCAGTCAAAAGGCAGAAACAACCCAAGTGTCCATCAATGGACGAATGGATAAACAAAATGTGGTGTAGCCGTGCAATGGAATATTATTCAACCATACAAAGGAATACTATTCAGCCACAAATACTACAATATGGATGAACCTTGAGGACATCATGCTAAGTGAAATAAGCCAGTTCCAAAAGGACAGATACTGTATGATTTCCCTTAGGTTCACATCCACGGCTGTCTCCCCCTCCTCCTCCCTTTTTTTTGGGGGGGCGGGTCCGTGCTGTGTGGCTTGTGGGATCCTTTCTTCTCTTTGGATCTCAATTTTCCCATCCTTTAAAAGGGGATGATAACCCTACCCTCACAGGTGTCTTTGGGGGAATAATTGAAATGGCATGAGGAAAGCACCTGGCACAGAACTGAGTCCACAGCCGGTTCTCAATAAACACTAGAACCTTCTGCTGTTTTATCAACAGTTTACCAGTTTGATGGATGACCTTAAATAAAGGACTTAACCTCTGTGAGCTGTACTTTCCTTGTTGGGTCACTGGAGAGCAAGGGCAGGCTCTGGGCCTCCGTTTCCCCATCAGAAAGCCAGAGATGACACCACCTACCTTGCAGACCAGTTTGAGTGCTAAGGGGATGGGCTGTAATGTGCCAGTAAAGAGTCGGTGCTCAGTAAGTGACAGCCTTACTATGATTGCACTCTCTTTTCCCGGGATTCCTATCCAATTTTCTGAGCAAATTCAGTGGTTGGGAGGCCAGAGAGAGGCTCCTCCAGGGGGCCATCCACCCCAAGGCTCCCAACACCAAGACAAACATGAATGCTGCCCGCCCCTTACGTCTGGAGTGCTATCCACTCCCTGTCCACTCTGGCAGCTCCAATCCCAGAATGTGGCATGTGGGTGAGTGGACAGATCACAGTGGTCCCTGAGAGGCCCTGTGATGTGGACTCTAGGAGCCCTGGTTGCACACACAGGCTTGCCTGTGCTTGCTGAGTAGGCTCTGACCTTCTGAATCTGTGTCTGCCATCTGGGAACCAGGGAAAGGGTGCCCCCAGCAGAGTTATGAGGTGATGCAGGACCATGCGTGTAAGGCTCACATGGGCTGCCCTCTCCTACCTGCAGGATGTCATGTGTGGGCTCCTGGGGTCCATCCGCAGAGACTTTCGGTGTCATCTTTACAATGTTGTCTAGATCAACCCCTGCGGGGGATGGGGAAGTCAGGAAACAAGTGACAGCCATCATCCCCATGGGCCTGCTGGAGTCACACCTCAGGTCCCTTCAGCTGGGACCACCCTACTCTGGAGGCCTTCAGGGATCTGCCCAGTTCCCCACCCCACTCCCTCCCTGCTTGGGCAGGGCCCAGCAGCCACACCCACACGGGGGTGGGGGGTGTCTTTGCACCTTGGCCCCATCCAGCCAATGGGAGCAGAGGAGAAGTGAAGCTACACACCAGCGCCACAGAGAGGGACACACTCTGCCCGGTGGGCTGAGGAGGGAGGGGAACCCATGGCCTTCTCCCTTGGGGCTCCCATTGTTCTTCACTTTGGCTGCATTCCCCAGCCTCGTCTGCACCCCCCGAAGGAAGCCCCCACTGTGCAGAACCTGTCTAGGTGCCCCGCCAGCCCCTGTCCAGTGTCTATACACTACTCTGTGGCCGGGACACCAGCTTCTGACCTCGAACGCTGGATCCCCAGTCTCCCTTGCCCTCTGGCATCTGACTGGGTTTGGCCAATGGGAAGCCGGACTCAAGATCAGAGGCAGGAGGAGTGGGAGGGTAGGGTGTTCATCCCCAGCTTCCTGCCTCTGCCTCTATCAGACGACCCTCATCCCTTGCCTTGGCCTGTCACGGGAAGGGGCAGGTCCCTGCTGTGGCTAGCAGGGTCTAACCCTGCCCACATTATTGCAAAGAGCTCCCTCTTAACCACCCTCTTCCATGGCCTGGCTGGAGCATGCCACCTGTTTCCAGAGGCTGGTCACCAACACCCCTTCTGCCTCCATGAACTCAAGCTGGGGTGCAGGTGGGGCAGGGAGACAGGTGGCCCTGTTTCTCGGGAGGTGGTCAAGAAAAGTCTCTTCAAGGACGCAACAGTTAAAATGAGACCCATCTTGAGGGACCTAGCCCTGCAGATGTCAGGGTAAGGTCCAGGCAAACAGTGGGTGGCCAGCGTGCTTGGGGCAGAGTGTAGGCAGAAGATAGTGCCCAGGGCTGCCATGCCAGGAGGGATGTGTCATGGCAGGCTACCACTCTTTTCACCTTAAGGGCTGTGGACTGGAGGCAACTATCGGGCAAAGAGCCAGATCAGCGCTGAGACCGAGCCACACTGCCCTACCTTGTGATTCAAACTGCTCCACGGCCTCTTTCACTGCCTCCTCTGGCCCCATCTCAAACTCCTCGATGTTCTCCCGAACGGCTGCATCAAAGGTCTCCTGGGTGATGCGCTTGGAGGCCATTTTCATCTCCTCTGTGTGGGGTCAAGGGCACCCAGTAATTGTTCCCAAGCTGAGAAGGTGAGAAGTAAGCATCACCAGAGGTCAGAGGGCAAATGAGAACCTGGCTACCACTTAGGGAGCATCTACCAAGGGGCTAGAGCCTATAGCCGCCCTGGAAAAATTCGTACAACCTGAGTCACGGGAAAGGGTGATCTCCCAACATCCACAGAATATCTAAAAGTACAGAAAAGGGCAGGTAGTTCAGTATATTTTATCTAAAAAATGAGGAATGTTAATATAATGTATGTCCTCATAGTAAAAAGTAGTAACAGTAAAATAAATATAAAATACCTTAATAATATTACGTTGTATGTTATATGATTATAATACACTATAATATTACAATATGAACAATATTATTCACATATTATTACTCTATTATATAGTTATATACTTCAAATGTACTTATCTAATGAAATAATATGTTATGATAGCATACCATTGCACTAATAAAATATAAAATTAAAAAATGATATGAAATTACTTATTTAATTAAATAAGTAGTTTGTTAGTGTTACTATATTTATTATTATTACTAAATAATAATAAATAAAAAGAAAAGTAAATCAAAAGCTAATAGAAATAGTTACCTGTAAGGGGAGGTAGAGAAAAGGATGGTGAGAGCAGGAATAGAAGCTGCATTATTCTCTCTTAACATACCTTGTTTTACAGGTTTGAATTTGGAACTCAACTAAATGCTTTATGTGATTAGGAAAAGAAATATGCCAAAATAAGCAAAATAAAAATAAAAGCAATCCCTAAAAATCAAGAGCAAAATGAAAGCCATGAACCTAACAGTATTTCTACGTGGATCAGATCATTTCATGCAATTTTAAAACACAGTGATATGACTGTATATTCTTACTGGGATCTACCCTAAGGATAAAACTGCAAAAGAAAATTTTCAACAGTTTTCAGGAATCATATTATTGGAAACCACATTAGCAATATTATTCAGAAACAATTATAGATGTAGCAAATAAGTAATAATGTTTGTATCATTAGGAATGAGCATAAAAGAAAAAAGATTCTAACATAAAATCAAAGAAGTAAAAACTCAGAACTCCTAAATTTGAACTGGAAATATGATATGAACTCATGATGCATTTTTTCTTGAGCAAATAACCAATTTTCAATTAATATGAACTGAAAATGCCTGGAGGAAATAATACCACAGCAGCAATGAGCAGCACCCTGAATTCCAACTGTGGTCTCTAAATACCATCTCCCACCAAAGAAGCCAGGGCTCTTGGAGTAAGGGTGGATTCCAGGTCTGGGCAGGAAATGGGCCAGAGAAGCCAGGAGCATCAAGTGAGACCAGAAAGCAAAGAAGCTTCTGAAGACCACTGGGGTCATGCTGCGCAGTACGGCCAAAAATTTAAAAAATGAGAAATACATCACTTTTCAAACTTATAGTAAAGCTGCAAGAATAGTACAAGGAGCACTGTATAACCGGAAGGATCTCCTAGCTTCACCAATTGTTAACATCTTGCCATGTTAACCTCTCTATGTGAGTGAGTGTGTGCCTACGAGTGTGTGACACGTACATCATTTGAGAGTGTGTTCCAGTCATGGGACCCCTTCCTCCTACACATGTCAGCATGAAAAGAACACTCTCTTATACATTCACGCAAAATTGAAATTTAGCACAAGAAATTTAACACTGATACAATGCTATTTTCTAACATAGCACACGATGGACTTTCTTGATTGTTGTAATATCATCTTTTAAAAGTTTTGTTTTTTTCTGGTCCCGAGTCCATTCCAGAATCATGCATCATAGAAAGCACAGAAAGTGCGTTAGGGGGACAAAGGCACATGGGGGCACTAGGACCGTGGCATGGGAATGTGCAAATTTGGGCTGTGAGGGAAACAAGCCACCCATGCCCTCACTTCTCTTTGTGGAGGCAGCACAGGATGTGACTATTCCATCTGTGTTTGTGCAGACGCTTGGGCTGGGGGTCGGGGGTAGGACAGGCTCCAGGGCCAGCCAGGGAGGCTCAAATCCCCAGCCCTCCACTTAACCTCACTGTTGGTCAATTTTCATGTGTGACACAGGGACAAACACAGAATCTACCTAGAGGGCTGCAGTGAAAATTCAACCCATCAATTTCTACAAAGCGCTTAGAACAGGATTTGGCACAGAGCTCAATAAACATCACCTAGTTGTTCCTTTGTTGCTTATGATGTAATTCAGCCAGTTTACTGGGGGGTGGCAGACATAAGGCATCAAACAGCTCACCTCACTCCCTTGCAGATATCCCCCTCTTTATTCTCCAGAAGAACAGGGAGCCTGTTTAGGGATTGCTAAGGATTTCCAAATCAAAGGTGGAGGAAAAGAATAAGGATTTTCTGTTTCAAGATAAAGAATTTCTCACTGGGGAGTCCAGGCTGGTGGTGGTGGGGTGCTCCTGGCCAGCTCTGAGGGGCTGGATGCTGCTGGAGGGACTCTGCTTCTGGCTCTGCCACCAGACGTTGCTTCCGCTACTCTGGCCATGCTTCAGACCCAAGTGGGCCATTGATGAGTGGCCACTCGGTCACAGAAGCACAGTCCTAAAGGGGAATGTCATCGTGCCTACTTTAAGGATGAGGAATCTGAAGCTCAGAGAGGCAGCAAGAGGCCTGGCCAGGATCCTATCCTGTCTCATTAACACTTTCCCTCCACCTACGTCCTCTGCGGAGCTTCCACCAGCCCTTCCAGGCCGCCTCCTCATAGGAGCCTTCCCTAGCTACTCAGACAGAGCCTGTGTACTCTCGGTACCCCCGCCCCCCCGCCAAGAATCTCCCTCTGCTCAGCCCTGAGATCCCTGAGCTGGGGAGGTCAGTGTCTGGCTCTGGAACCACCACTTAGGACAGTCCTTCAGGGTCCCCTGGGTCCAGCACAGGCCTGTGGGGGGCAGGGACAGGGATGAAAGTACAGCTCATGAGAAAGATGGTGCCTGGGAATCGTCATCTGGGAGCCACCTGGGGAACAGCCCAGGCCAGGAAAGGAAACAGCATTACCGACCCCCAAGCTGCGTCCAAGGCATGCTGAGGGGGAGTTATCAAGGATCTCTCCACTGACAGCCTGCTTCCCTCTTTAAGCCATGGTTCTGCTTATCAAGAAAACGGTGCCCTGACAAACCGGGGACCCTGAATGATTCATCTTCCTCCACCTGCCACACCCACCCTGGTTCAGGTGGCCTCACCTGCTTCCTCTCTGCCATACCCCGTGCCTCTGTGCTCTACAAGGCAGCCAGAGGGAGACTTGAAAGCACAGAGACCGCCTCATTCACCTATTCAAAATCCTGCAGTGGCTTCCCAACCCTCTCAGAACAAAACCCAGTTCCCTTACCAGCACTTTCCCTACCTACACCTTCTCACCTGGGCTTCCCCGCTTCTTTCTCATTCTTCCCAGCTACCCAAGGGACATCCTTCATAACCACCTTGTTTAAAGCAGCCCCGCTCTCCTACCGCATCGCTCTCTTTTAGTATTTTAATACTGTCTCAACATGGAGCGAAATGATTCATCTATTTATTTGCTTTTACTGTCTAGTCTCCTCCCCAATGATATTTAACCTGCATGAGAGCTGGGGCCCGTTTTGTTAAACACCTTCCCCCGCAAGGCCTAGGATGGGGCCGGGCATGCAGCAGGCAGTCAGTACATACACAGGTGGTGAAAGAATGAATAAATGAAAAAAAGCGAAGGACGGGGAAGTGGGCGATTTTGTCCCTGGGCGGCTTCCGTAACAGTCTTTCATTACCCAAAACCAAGTCCCAGATGGGCGTGCTACAATCACTAGTCCGACCCCGCGGCGTCCACTCTTTGCCTCGCGCGCGTGCGAGCTCGGCGGCCACCGCTCCTCACCCGGTCTTCGCGGCCACGTGGGGAAACGGTGAGGTTCGCGGCTGTCACCGGCTGGGCCGCCTCTGGTCCCTTTCGGCCGCCGTACGTGCGCAGGCGCTTTGGCGCCGCCTCGCCTCGGCCTTCCTCAGCCCTGTGAACTGCTCCCGGGGTGACCAGGGGTGACCGTGAGTGCAGGTAAAACCGAGGGAGCCAACAGGTGTGCGGCGGCGGCGTCTTTGTGTCCTTTTTCGGGTGGTTCCCGTTGCCGCCGCTCCAGGCAGAGAAATTTTTTGCCTCAGGAGTGTCCGCCCTGAAGACGGGGCAGTGCGCCTGCGCAAGAGGGTTTGGCGACGGCTGCCTGCGCCTGTGCATCAAGGCTCGGCGGCGGCCTGAGCCTGCGCGGCGCGGCGCTGCGGAGACCGTTGGCTCATTTGCATGTCCCCGCCTCGCGCGGTGGCGGCGGCGGGTGAGGAACCTGAGGTGGCGGTGGGGGCGGCTCCGCGCGCGGTGGGCTCGGGGTGAGGCCCGGGCCAGGGCGTTGTCGACGGATGGGCCCCGGGGTGGGGGCTTTGGGCTGGACCCCGGGAATCCCGGGTCTCCGCTATGGCGCAGCGGGCTCGGCCCTTGGCTGCGCGGCGGCCTCGTCGCGGCCGGGTCGGCTGGGGGGCTGTCTGCGGCCTGCCGGGCCCGACGCCCCCTTTTCTTCGTTCTCGGAGGCCGGTAGGAGGCAGGCCGCGCCCAAAGGGGTTCATTCGTTCGGTCGTTCATTCATTCAACCTGAGCCGGGAGCGACCCCTCTGGTGGGGCGATAACGGTGGCTGGGCGCTGAATCCGGCTCTTTGCCATTTTTTAACCGGCTCCGTCCCCACAGCAACCCCCATCATGAGCTGCCCATTACATAGATGGGGAAGCGGAGGCACGGAAAGATTAGGTCACTTGAATTGATCCCGGGCCACCTGGCCAGGAGACCCTGCCCTTCGGTAGTAGAGAACAAGGGGGCCCCGGGAAAAGGGCTGAAGGGTAGGAAAAGGGGGTGATGGTATAAGAAATGACTATAAGGCAGGGGCAGACTTGGGTTTTGAGGCTGGAGGTTTTAAGATGGAAGGGATATCTTGGTGGGTAAGGACACTGCCACTGGATTGCTCAGTGTTGCTTCTCAGTCTTTTTCTACTCAGTCTTCAGGGCTTTGTCCCCACTTCCAGTGCCCTGTTTGCCAGCTTTCAGTCTGGGCTGGCTGGCTGACCTTGGATGGGTCACTTAGCCTGAATCTCCCTTTTGCAGTTTTGTGTAATTTCATTCATAATAGGACCTACTTCTTTTTTGGGTTCTTGCAAGAAGTAAACGGGATTGTGGGAGTCCCTCCTCTGCAACAGGACCTGGCACAGAATAAGCTCTGTCAGTAGGTCAT
Organism: Kogia breviceps; assembly: GCF_026419965.1. Classification (NCBI taxonomy): domain Eukaryota; kingdom Metazoa; phylum Chordata; class Mammalia; order Artiodactyla; family Physeteridae; genus Kogia; species Kogia breviceps. Next base: position 171,320,975 of record NC_081313.1, on the reverse strand, counting down.
CATCACTGGTTAGGGATTTCTCCATTCACTCGTTGAGACATCTCTCTCAGAGGGGAAGATAGCTCTCAGAGCCTCTTCGCCATGTCTGTGAAAATAGGAAAATAGAAAATAGAAAAAGATTATGTCTTCCTAACCACCATTTGCAAGGGTTATGCTCCTACTGCCCTACATTGTTGTGTTTAGTTATGTGTGTTGTTTCATGTAGTCCTTCAGCAATCCCGGAGATAGGACTGCTTTTATAGACCTTCTTTTAAGGGACTCTGGGAAAATGGGCTCAGAGATGCAAAATAATTGTCTAAGATCAACATGTTTGTCTTACTCCTTCTCAGCCAATACACACCTGTGAGGTTCATGAGGGCAGAGCTCCCCTTAAAATTAATCCGGCCTCCCTCTGAAGTACCATGCCAGATTATGGATTACTGCCTCGTTACTTTGAGGATTAGGTGAAACAGATCAGGCTCTGTGAGCATTAGTTGTCATTCTTAGTGTCTTTCGTTTCCCCCTTCTCACTACAGGTCAGAGAAACATGGCAGCAAGGAGAATTGCACAGGAGACTTTTGATGCTGTATTGCAGGAAAAGGCTAACCGATATATGGATCCCAGTGGTGAGGCTGTAGGCGAAGCTCTTCAGTTTAAAGCTCAAGGTAAATTAAAGTGCCTGTTTTTTTTTGGGGGGGGTGGGGTGGAGCATGTGTTTAGGGTTGGGACAAGACCCTGACCTGAAACTCCTCAGATTCTACCTTCTTATTTGTTAAGGGGAGAGAAAATTTTCTCTTGGTCCACTTGTCATGTCACATCATTATGTAGAAGGAGGTATTGTCATTATCTCGAGGTTCTTCTCCCCGGGGACCTTCCCTCACCTAAAGACAGGTTCTTGGGCTTCCCTGGTGGCGCAGTGGTTGAGAGTCCGCCTGCCGATGCAGGGGACACGGGTTCGTGCCTCGGTCTGGGAAGATCCCACATGCCGCGGAACGGCTGGGCCCGTGAGCCGTGGCCGCTGAGCCTGCGCGTCCGGAGCCTGTGCTCCGCAACGGGAGAGGCCACAGCAGTGAGAGGCCTGCGTACCGCAAAATAAATAAATAAATAAATAAATAATAAAGACGGGTTCTTAAATAAACCTCCTGGCTCCATCCCCACCATCGTTACCCAGGTTTGAGCTCTTTTGAGTTCTCACCTGGATTATTGCAATAATCTCCTCCTGAAAGGTCTTTCAGCTTCTGGCTTCATTTCCTCAAATCTGCTTTCCCCACAGATCTCTTAATGCCAACCTTGCTGGGCCAAGTCCCTGCTTGGACTCTTGGGGCTCCCCATTTTGGGTTTACATCCTCAGACAAGTGCAGAAGCAGCCAGGTAACTGGTATGTGCAAGACAGGAGGGCCTGGGGGGCCTGTGGAGCTGCTGAATGTAGGCCCTGCCTGAAAACATTCCTTTTGCAAAGTTTTGAAACATCATGCCAGCAGAATTAAAAATGGTGCCCACACAGATTGCGGACAACTTGGAGGTCCTCCACAGCACACGAGGCTCCTAGCCCTCATCCCCTGCTTTGGGCCTGTTTTTTCAGTTATACTATGTGCCTCTCTGTGTTTTGAATCCCTCATCCCAGCTCTGCATGGTTAATTCCCTCAGGCACTAAGACCCAGCTCACAGGTGCCTTCCCCCAGGAGGCTCTAGTAGGCCTGGAGATTGATTTTGCACTGTGTACTTGCTCCTCTGCCATAGGCTGGCCTCCTCCAGGCCTCCTTTGGGCCTGTGCTGTTTGCTGCTGCACCAGCCCTTGAGCCAGCTGAGGTGTAGAGGCTTTCTCAGTGTTGGCTGGATGAGCCTAAGTGCTTGGGGTAGGGATGACTGTTTTTATGTGCTTTGGACCTGGAGAAACTGAGGCTTAGAGGCTGTCTCCAGATTCTGAGTTTTCAAAAATGAGTAGCAGACAAAACCATTCCTGTTACAAAAGATGGGAAGAATTAAGTACTTAAGAATAGGATGTAAAAAGTCTCTTTGCTGTTTCCTTACCCTTCAGAAGTAACCATATCTGTGGTGTTTTGTGCATCTTTTAATTCTTTTAGCCATATGTGAATCCTGAATACTTAATGTGTTTTTATATATATATGTGTATATACGTAAATGTGTGTATATATATATGGGTATTTGAATCTTGGTTTATCTTTATCTAGAGACTCAAACATTAATACGTATCTAAAGTTACCTCAGGAAAGGTTGGAGGCAGGGGAGACTGTGAACCCAGTAGGGTGCTAGATGGTTCTGGAACCATCTCTTTGTCACAGAGCTGCATGGTCCATCGGTCAGCCTTTCTCTGTGTGTGTGCTCTACTCTGCACTTTTCCAGTGCCTTGTAAACCAAGTCATTGGAAGATCCTGTTGTGTAGAATCCAGCCACTGCTCTCGCCCTAGTGCTACCACCCTCACCAGGCCATCAGTAACCATCACTGTCTGGATTATCTTGGTGGACTCCTTGCTAGAACATCCACATCCACTCTTGTCCCTTGTGGTCTGTTTCCCACATAGCAGCCAGTGAGGTCGTCCCTCGGCTCCAACCCTCCCTCACCCTTCACCCCCATGGCTTTCTGTCTCATTCATAGTAAACCCCAGAGTCCCATCAAGGTCCTGGCTTGATCTGGTACCCACACTGTTCTGTTTGCATCTCCTGTCATAATAGTTCCCTAATTTTGCTGCACATTCAAATCATTTGGGGGCTTTCTAAAAACCCTAATGCCCAGGTCACACCTCATTCTAGTTAATTAAATCAGGATGCCCAGGGACTTCAGTGTGCAGCAGAGTTTAGGTTCTGCCTTCTTACCACTTTGCCCCTCTTTCCCTCTGTTCCATTCTGGCCACATTTGTCCCCTTCCTCGTCTTACTTCAGTGCTTTGTCCTCACACTCCCTCTGCCTGGTAGGCTTTCCCCATAACTGCGAGTTCTGACCCCCACAGCAGGTCTCTGCTACTCAGATACATTGTTTCAGAGTTGCCCACCTTGACCAGCCTGTCTAAAAATGTCCTTCCCTCCTCACGTTCCCGCCTGTTTATTTCTTATTGGCACTTCCTTACACCTCAAGGACTTTTTATATTTGGCTCCCTCAACTGACAGGTCCAGGAAAGTGGGGTCTTTGCTATCTCCTTTCCCTGTTGTAACTTCAGGGCCTATAACAGTGCCCACATGCAGTAGGTGCTTAGAAAGTACTGGTTGGACAAATAAACTTGGATTTATACAAAGCCCTGGCTTCCTGTGGCCTCTTGGCCCATCACTACTTCCTGGCATCTCTCTCTCCCTTTTCTTACATTTGACTTTTTGACTAGGTAATAGATTCTGATTCAAAAGCTAGAAAGTAAGAAAGGCACTCTGTGCAAAGTCTCCCTGAGGCCCACTGTTCCCATATGCCCATAGTTCACTTCTGTTGCTGGCTTCTTACAGTTTCTTCTTTTTTTCTTGGCTGCGCCACGCTTCTTATGGGATATTAGTTCCCCACCAGGGATTAAACCCAAGTCCTTGGCAGTGAAAGCATGGAGTCCCAACCACTACACGGCCAGGGAATTTCCCTCACAGTTTCTTTATGCACAAATGAGCAAATGCAAACGTAGTTTCCTATTTTTCTCATTTCTCCACAGAAGAGGACAAAAGTACACAGTGTTTAGTTTCCATCGTGGCCTCTGTTGTTGTGGCTTGTTTAGCTTCTGTCTTCCCTCCTATCTCCTTCAGTCTCTGTTTTTCCAGGAATTGGTTGGCCTAATGGACCTTCCTGAGGGAGCCTATCAGCCAACTTTGGGTCAGATGCTCAGCCAAGGCCCAGCCAGCTGTGGTGGGTGCAGTGTCAGATATGTCTCCTGCCTCAGTGGCACTGTGGGCCAAGAGTTCCTCATAGGAAGTAGGGGAAGCAGACATCCTCTAGAAAACCCATCTGCTGTGTGATAGAAGTAGAAATACACAGGTGTTCTGGTCGCATTAAAGAAGCCCAGGTTATTTGGGGTCCAAATACCCTTCCCTGAGTCTAAAAGAGGGCTTGTAAAACAGAGCCAGGGCAGGAGATCTGAATGAGTGAGGGACACTGCTGCCCAGCCTCAATGGACTGTCATCAGGGCAAATGCAGGCCCAGTACTTGTAGGTCTTCTGTTTTTATAAGTAGTAAATCTGTTTTTAAGTGAAACCATACACGTTTTAAATGTTGGCAACAAATATGAGCTTCTAAAAGGCACTCTGACTGATAAAGCACCCCTGCTGGCTGGTGGTCTGTGGGTCATCCGTTTGCAGCCTGTGGTCTAAAGTACCTTTGTGTTGCTTTTTGGATTGTTTATTTCAGATCTTCTAAGGACAGTCCCAAGAGCCAGAGCAGATATGTATGATGACATTCATAGCAACAGCAGATACACTCTGGGCGGATCTGTAGCTCATCCTCGAGACACTGGGAGAGAAGGCCTGAGAGGTGATATATTTCCAGGACCTTCCTTCAGATCAAGCAACCCTTCTGTAAGTGACGACAGCTACTTTCGCAAAGAATGTGGTCGGGACCTGGAATTTTCCCACGCTGACTCCCGAGACCAGGTCTTTGGCCACCGGAAATTGGGACATTTCCGTTCTCAGGACTGGAAATTTGCACTCCGTGGCTCTTGGGAACAAGACTTTGGCCATTCAGTTTCTCAAGAATCCTCCTGGTCACAGGAGTATAGTTTTGGTCCTTCTGCATTACTGGGGGACTTTGGCTCCTCCAGGCTGATTGAGAAAGAGTGTTTGGAGAAAGAGAGTCGGGATTATGACGTGGACCGTCCAGGAGAAGCAGACACTGTGCTCCGGGGCAGCAGCCAAGTCCAGGGCAGAGGCCGAGGTCTAAACATCGTTGACCAGGAGGGTGCCCTCCTAGGAAAGGGGGAGACTCAAGGCCTGCTCACACCTAAAGGAGGGGTTGGGAAACTTGTCATGCTGAGAAATGTGAGCACAAAAAAGGTACCCACTATAAGTTGTATCACTCCCAAAACTCAGGGCACTAACCAAATTCAGAAAACCACCCCAAGTCCTGATCTGACCCTGGGGACAAACCCAGGGACGGAAGATGTCCAATTCCCCACTCAGAAAATCCCTTTGGGGCTTAATCTGAAGGATATTCGGCTCCCCAGAAGAAAGATGAGCTTCGATCTGATAGATAAGTCTGATGTTTTTTCGAGGTTTGGGATAGAAATAATCAAATGGGCAGGATTCCACACCATAAAAGATGATGTTAAATTTTCCCAGCTTTTCCAGACTCTCTTTGAACTTGAAACCGAAACCTGTGCTAAAATGCTCGCCTCATTCAAATGCTCCTTAAAACCAGAGCACAGAGATTTTTGCTTTTTTACTATCAAATTTTTAAAGCACTCTGCTTTGAAAACACCCAGAGTTGATAACGAGTTTTTAAACATGCTTTTAGACAAAGGTGCTGTGAAGACCAAAAATTGCTTTTTTGAAATCATAAAGCCCTTTGATAAATACATAATGAGGCTACAAGACCGGCTGCTGAAGAGTGTCACACCCCTGCTCATGGCCTGCAATGCCTACGAGCTGAGTGTCAAGATGAAGACCCTCAGTAACCCCCTGGACTTGGCTATTGCCCTGGAGACCACCAATTCTCTCTGCCGGAAGTCTTTAGCTCTTTTGGGACAGACGTTCTCCTTGGCCTCTTCTTTCCGGCAAGAGAAAATCTTAGAAGCCGTCGGCCTCCAAGATGTAGCTCCCTCTCCTGCCGCATTTCCAAACTTCGAGGACTCTACTCTGTTTGGGAGAGAGTACATCGATCACCTGAAGGCCTGGCTGGTCAGCAGTGGGTGTCCACTCCAGGTCAAGAAGGCCGAACCTGAGCCAACCCGAGATCAGGAGAAAACGGTTCCTCCTACCAAACCTGAAATTCAGGCTAAGGCTCTGAGTGGTCTAAGTGATGGTAAGGAAAGTAGCAAAAGTTTCTATTTGTTGCGATTTGCTTGCTTTTCATGTTTTCTTGTAATGTCTCTCATTCTCTTTGACATTTGTACATAAAACTCCTTTAGCCAGTTGGAAACAAATCAGAATTTTAGTAGTCAGCTCACAATGACCAGTATACATGCCTGTCATTCATTCTGTAAGCATGTAAGCATGCGTTAGGAATCTTCTGTCTGTTACAGAAGTCCTTAGACTCTCTGGGTCACAGACTCCTTTGGGAATCTGATGGAAAGCTGTGGTCCTTGCCAGGGAAAATACATATATGTTTGTACACAATGTTGCACTTTCTGGGGTGTTCCTGTCATCCTGCAGCCAAGTTTTAAGAAGCCTTATTCCAACAGCACCCCTTCTCTAGCCCTGCCCCTGCCAAGTTATTACTAGAAGGGAGAGTAAATGCTGGGCACAGTCTCTTAAGAATTCCCCAGGCTTCTAAAGGGAAAGAAATCACAAAACCCAGCCCCTCCTTTGCTGGGATTAAGGGGGCTATAGGAGAGGCCCCAGCTCAGCTCAGCCTGGGGAGTCGGGAAGGCCATGTTTGAGCTGTTTTGAGGGATGCGTGGTGGACGCACCTTTTCACCTGCTCGCTTTTCTAGACTGGCTAAAGTTTGAGAGATCCCTTAGGCATACCTGGTAACCTGCAGTTAACGAGTTGGCTTACTGGGGAGGGGGGGAAGGACTGGCTAAAGGTTGAGAGATCACTTAGGCATACCTGGTAACCTGCAGTTAACGAGTTGGCTTCCTGGGGAGGGGAAGGACCTAGAAGAAGGTAATAGAAATAGAAATGACTGGCTGGTGTCCCTTGTCCCTCCCCCTTTTCTCTCAGGATGGACGTTCTCACAACCCAGACATCCCAGAGGTCATGAACACACATAGTGGCCATGTGGCCATTTAGGAAGTCCCCTTTCCCTCTGATACAGTTTTCAGCTTCCATTGACCCAGCCAAGTTGGGAAGTCTCATTTGTCCCTGAGTCTCTTCAATCCTCTCCACCCTCGTGGAGCCCTGACTGCAACAGGCACTGGGTAGGTCACTCCACAGATGGGCGACCACACCTACTCCCAGAGGGAGAGCCTTCCAGTAGTGGGATCAGGGCTGAAGCAGGACCTCTCCTCCCCACATCCCCCAAAGTAGTGGGGTGGAAAGTCAGTATAACAATGATACTGAAGAACTGTAAGAAGGACAAAGAAGTCCCCCATAACCTAAGTTGCCTGCCACCATCCCCTGGTTGTGCTGCTATGTAGGCATGCCTGTAGCTGCAGTCTTGTTGTACTGAAAACACTACAATCTGCTCTTTTACAGGATTATCAAAGGCTCTTTTCTGTGTTTCTGTGGCATTTGCAGCATCATGACTAAATGTAAATTTACCTCACCTCTCCCTTGATGTTGGACTCATAGTTCATTTAACTAGAGGCTTCTGAGGCTGAGCAGAGCTCAGTTCCCATGAGATTGGCATCTGCAAAGCATTGGCTCCTTTTCTGGTCAACAGGTAGACAGCGCCAGCACCCATGTCTTATGGGGCGCTGCCCTGCCATTACTTCAGTACTGTTAGAAATGTTGGGATGACATCTTTGGTTGCATTTATTATTGCTATTATTTTCGTTAAAAATGTTTTTGAATCCTCCCTTAAAGGAGATATTCACAGAATGATTGCTGGGCCAAAAGTAGGACCCACTTTCTGGCCTTTACTATGGTCATCCTCTCTAGAGATGGTTGCAGTGATGCACAAATTTCATTGTCTTTGAATCTCTTATTCTTTTGTAAAATCATATAAAACTAGAAGTTCTATAAAATGAGAGCCAACAACAAAAAAAGGGAAAGTAACTTCAGAGGGGAAACGGCATATGACAATTGAAGGATTGACTCATCCTGTGTTAAGAATCACATTGATGTTTAAAATACCATTCCACAGAACAAACTGGAAAACCTCCCCAGTTCAGGGCTGATTTTTATTGAATGAATGAACAAATAGACCATCTGTGCTATTAAAACTAGCAAATATCAGAAAAATAAACAATCTTAGTGTTTTAAGGACATAATGCTCTTCTGTGTTGCTGGTGGCATTGTAAATTACAAGTCAATGGAGGAAATTCACACTTTAAGAAATGTTTTCTTTCATACATTCAGATATTTTCTGTGAACACCTACCTTGGAACTACTGACTTTTTTAATTGGGAAATTTTTCTTTGTAAATTTATGTATATGTTTTATGATTACAAAACACATGTGTGTTTAACTTTTATAGATGAAGCAAACACAAAAAATGAAATCCCTGATAAATCTACCACCCATAGATAAAACCTCTGTTAACTTTCTGGTATATTTCCTTCTACTTTTTTTCTGTGTGTCTGTATTTATGTATCTCTTTTCCTTTTTTTCATATTGCAACTCACAGTTTAGATATACTTTTTACATATTTTATACCTAGATACATTTTATGTCTTTTGTTCTCCCCTTAATATTGTGAACATTCAAGTTAAGATGTATGCAAAAAGTGGTATGGAGTTGCTACACACCATTTTCTCCTATAGAATATGTATATATATTGCTCTGTACAGTCATTGTAAGTTTTTTTTTTTTTAACATCTTTATTTGAGTATAACTGTTTTACAATAGTGTGTTAGTTTCTCCTTTACAACAAAGTGAATCAGTTATACATATACATATGTTCCCATAACTCTTCCCTCTTGTGTCACCCTCCCCTCCCACCCGGTCATCGTAAGTTTGTGACTATTTCTCTCCTAGCGATTATGCTGTTATAGCTTTTGAGAGGATATTTTGCATATTGGTTTCGAGGATAACAGGCCCCTTTCCTCTTTTCAACGCTGATCTGTCATGAACGAGGATTTCAGTTCCTGGTGCCTGCTTAGGCTCCAACCTAAGCCTTCAATTCTGTCCTGGTCTTCCCAGGCCCCATGTGGTCCAGTGTGTTTCTCAAAAAAGCCCTTCTTTGTGTTCCAGAGGTCCCCCAGCGAGCAGACCACAAGGTGGTGGACACCATTGACCAGCTGGTCACACGTGTTGTTGGAGGCAGCCTGTCTCCCAAAGAAAGAGCTCTTCTCAAGGATGACCCTGCTTACTGGTAGGTCTTTAAATGTTGCTCTTCAGAATTCCTCCTGTAAAGTACATGGCAATGTTTTCGTTGCTCTGATGATGTCCGGAGAAGAAGGTGAGATGCTTATTTTGTGCTGTGGTGTAGTCAGTGGGAAGAGCATGAGGGTGGGTCAGGTTCATGTGGGTTCAAGCTCCATCCTGCTGCTTGTGTGCCATGTGGCCTTCTCTCATCTGGACATGGAGCACTTTGTCCCTGCTTTGCTGGTTTGAGGATGAGGTGAAAGGTGTATGCAAAGAGTGAGTGTAAGATAAGGAATATATCACAGCAGTTGTTTGTGATTTATTGCTACTGTTTGTTAAACTGTCTTTTCCTTTTGCCTTATTGCCTCTTCACTTGAATAGAACTTTTTAAAATTAAGGTTTTCACCATAAATACAGTATTTGCTCATTAGAGAAGGTAAAGAAGAACAGAAAATTGGGCAAAGCCACCTGTGTGCTTACTGGCATTCACTGGCATTTTTGGGTATTTGCTTCCAGTCTTTCTGCTCATTGCGAGCTGTTTGGTTTTTAACACAGTTGTGATTATGCTGTGATACACCCTACTCCTTTTAGATAACAGGAAAATGCTCGTATTCCCTACTTTTTGTAAACATTTCAGATAGCTGTGTTTACCAGTTCGCAGAGTAGGTGATCAGTTTATCTAGCCATTCCTCTCTTGTTGGATTTTTAGAATTTTTTTTTTTTTCAGTACACGGGCCTCTCACCGCTGTGGCCTCTCCCGTTGCAGAGCACAGGCTCCGGACGCGCAGGCTCATCAGCCATGGCTCACGGGCCCAGTCACTCTGCGGCATGTGGGATCTTCCCGGACCGGGGCACGAACCCGTGTCCCCTGCATCAGCAGGAGGACTCTCAACCACTGTGCCACCAGGGAAGCCCTAGAATATTTTTTATTGTACACTATTTTTAATTTTTTCTGTGAATAGCTTAATGCGTCACATTTTTGTGTGTGTTTAGGATTATCTCTAGATTAGATTGCTGGAAGTTGAAAGGTTTTATACTTCGTTAACTTTAAAAAAAATGATCAAAGTGGCATATGCCTTTGTAAAAATAGAGAAAAGTAAAAAGGCAAAGATGGAGTTACTCAGAGCTCTCCCACTTCTCCCCCACTGTGTGTGCTCTGTAGTTGTGTCCTGTGTTTTAAACTTAACATAAATGTCCTTATTATCAATGAACGCATACTATTCCTTCTTACACAATATACTATGCTCAACCATTGCCCATTGGTGGATTCTTAGATTCTAATCACGTTATGATGAATGTTGTTTTGCTTTTATTTATGTCTACATTTCTGGCAGTTTATTAACGGTAGTATCTGGGAGTGAAATTGCTAGTTTAAAAGGAAAGCTCATTTTAGAGGCTTTTGATCTGTGTCAGTGTTTCACAACTGCAGCATTATTGATGTTTGAGGCTGGATATTTCTCTGCGGGGGGACTGTCCTGGGCACCCTTGGCCTCCACTCACTAGATGCCAGTAGAAGCCTCCATCTCAGCAAAAATACCTTCAGACATTGCTCAGTGTCCCCTGGGAGACAGAGTTGTCCCTGGTGGAGACCACTGATCTTTATCATCAGGTTATTTTCCGTGATTGACACCCTCACTGCCACTCCATACATGTGCCATGCCCTCACATGAGTGTTTTGACTTAAAGATAACTTCATAGTGTGATGTTTTACCTTATATTCTTTTGTTAATTAAAGAGATTATGTGTTTACTCATAGGACTTCTAGTTGTAGTTCCTCTTTTTTCAGTGGTCTGTTCAGGTCTGGTATAGTCAATGTTGTATCCATACGAAACTCTCTATTCTTGCTGTTTTAATTACTAAAGATGCTTGAAAGGTGTAAATTTCTGTGTAATGGCACCAGGGCTTTGGTCCTAACCAGAATGATTTTTCAGGAGAAGAGTTGGAACTTGTTATGGTTTTATTTTTACAGAATTTTTTTTTTTTTGGCTGCCCTGGGTCTGTGTTGCTGCACTCGGTCTTTCTCTAGTTGTGGCGAGTGGGGCTACTCTTTGTTGTGGTGCGCGGTCTTCTCATCATGGTGGCTTCTCTTGTGCAGAGCATGGGCTCTAGGTGCGTGGGCTTCAGTAGTTGCAGCACACAAGCCCTAAGACGCGCAGGCTTCAGTAGTTGCTGCGCTTGGGCTCAGAAGTTGGGACTCGTGGGCTCTAGCGCGCGTGCTCAGTAGTTGTGACACACGGGCTTAGATGCTCTGCGGCATGTGGGATCTTCCCGGACCAGGGCTCGAACCCGTGTTCCCTGCATTGGCAGGCGGATTCTTTACCACTGAGCCACCAGGGAAATCCTTTACAGAATTCTTGAATTCATCTAGATTATGTTCTTGTGTTGAATAAGATAGGCATGTAACTTAAAAGGTAAAAAAAAAAAAAAAAAAAAGAAACCCAGTAACCTAATTGCCCCAGTATCATTTATTGAATACTTTTAATTTAGCAAATACTTTTGCTTTCTGTGCACTTGGGTACTGTTCTAAGCACTTTACTGCTTTAAGCATTAGCTGGCCGAACCCTCATAAACAACCTTTGTAGGTAGATATGTTGTCATCCTGATTTTACAGACAGAAAACTTGAGGCTCAAAAGAGACCTCTTGCCTCAAGGAGGCAGAGCTAGTAAAAGACAGAGCTGAGATTCACATTCTGGCTCTGTGGTCTCAACCAGCGCTCATACTTAAGGAAGGAGGCTAGATAGCCTCAGATTGACGGATGAAAGCAGAGACCAGATTCTCTGGGTAAGATGTCATCTAGACTTGGAAGACCCAGGGGCAATTTCCAGGTGATTGCCGAGGTGATTGGGCTGGAGGGAAGGGAGACCCTGATAGGACTAGGAGCATGCCTCTCTGCCGCATGACCGCTGCGCACTACCCAGCAGGTTCATGATCACTGACAGCCAGGGGTGGCGGACGGAAGCATAGCCAGAGCTGGGTGTATGTGTGGCAGTGGGAGGGGGTTGCAAATCAGAAAAGAGCATTGAGCTCTAAACCAAGTATTTGAGGGAAACTGGCAGCATGAAAGAGGGCCACCCAACTCAGCAGATCTGGCACCTAAGAAGATAGTTACTATAAGGAAAAGAAGATTGTCTACAAGTACATATGTGTAGTTAATAGTCTTGGCTGGATAATAGCATATTGTGTCCGTGAAATAGGAACTGCTTGTTATGGAAAAGAACCAATTAAGGATCTTGGAATTGACAAATGTGATTGTTGAAATGATCTCAGTGGTCGGCTGATAGAATTGACCTGGATGAAGAACAGATTAGGGAGCTTCCCTGGTGGTGCAGTGGTTGAGAGTCCGCCTGCTGATGCAGGGGACGCGGGTTTGTGCCCCGGTCCGGGAAGATCCCACATGCCGTGGAGCGGCTAGATCCGTGAGCCATGGCTACTGGGCCTGCGCTTTCCGGAGCCTGTGCTCCACAATGGGAGAGGCCACAACAGTGAGAGGCCCGCGTGCCGCATTAGGGAGCTGGACTCAGAGACTTGATCACCTGTGACTTCCTTCAGAAAGAATTACCCAGAGACTGTAAGAAGAAAGAGTGTGCAAAAAACAGTGTTAAAGAACTAGTAAACTTAGGTTTTTGGTGTGTATATTTGAATTCTTAAGTTAAACTAGTACTTGTATGTGATTTACCAAAAAAGTGAAGTAAACACAAAAGGCAAAATGTTTCTGCCATGATATCGATGGCAGAAACCATGGCTGTGTCTATGCGACATGCAGGATCTTAGTTCCCTGACCAGGGTTTGAACCCGTGCCCCCTACAGTAGAAGTGCAGAGTCTTAACCACTGGACGGCCAGGGAAGTCCCCAGTTCCACTCCTTGGAGACAGTCGCTTTTAGTTCGTTAAACTACTTTTAACAGTTACTTCTGTATCTCTAGAGATGATAAACCTATGTTGCTCTTTTTTTTTTTTATGACCATACTGCAGGTCTTGTGAGATCTTAGTTCCCCAACCAGGGATCGAACCCGGGCCCCAAAAGTGAAAGCACCAAGTCCTAACCACTGGACCACGAGGGAATTCCCCAAAGCATTTTCCTTATAATGAAAAGTGTATAATTCAAGCCTCACAGCAACATGATGAAGTAGCTTATTATCATCTCTCATCTTACAGATGGAGAAACTGAGGCACAGAAAGATTCAGTAAATCTCACAGCTGATAAGTGGCTACACTGGGATTTGAACCTGGCAGGCTAGCTTAGGAGTATTCTATGCTCTTGATGTTATGCTCCACTAGAACTAAGGGAGATGGGTTTGTGACATGTCCTCACACTGCATGCACTTGGCATTAGAACCGACCAGGGGAAAGGGACTTACATCTTGGGGATCCAGGTCACCTGGGCACTGACTCCACTTTCTGCCCTGGATGAGGGGCTGCGTTTGACCTGAGAACTGGAGCTTCTGTGTTGGTTAACCTCCCCTTATGTGGCAACCCTTGCTTGTTAGGGTGCAATCTTGTAGGATGTTGCTGTTGGCCTAGCAGAGTGTCCAGGGCAGCAGAGGAGCCCTCACATAGGCTGTTTTCTCAGATCCAGCCAGGCCTTGACTGTGCAGTGGGCATCAACAGGAGCTTCATATGGAGCTGCCCACCAGGGACATGCCACATCACACGGTGCTGCCAGCGTCCTGCTGTGCACTGCCACCTCACAGCCAATCAGCTTCTGTTATTGGTAATTGGGAACCTCATCTAATATATGATCTCAACGTCAGGTGGTCCAAAAGCCGCATGAAATATTGCCATACTTACCAAACAGTACTCGTTCTTTAACACAAACTGAGATTGAATGTTCACAAAAACCTTGTTATGGATGAGGTCGTGGAGAAAATTACAGAATATCCCAGGAAAGGAAAGTCACGTGGGCCACATTGTGCAATGCATAGAAGTTGAAACCAACAACAGCCAAAATAAAACAGGCTTCTAAATAACTTTTGTATGAAAGAGAATTAGAATTGGAATTAGAAACTCTTCAGAAGGAAGTAGCAGGGAGAGCATTGCATTTAGAATGCAGCCATAACAGCGGTTGGGGGAAAGGTGCGACCTTGCGTGTGTATCAGAAATAAAGAGTGAAGGTAAGCATTCAACTCATGAAGCAAGAAAGAAATGGTGCAAAAAGCCCAGAGACTACAAGGAAAGGGTTAATAGAGATGAAAGAAAGTGCTAATGAAATGGTCAACAGAGTAAATAATGGGACATTCCCCTTCTAACCCAATCATTCCCCTTTCTAACCCATTCCTTGAGCAAATCCTTAAGTTTGCTTTATATTCTTTCAACCTATGTGAAAAAAATATATGTGGATGTCATGTACACAAAGCAGTTTCATATGGTACGTATCAATGTTGGTCTTCTTCTCCAGCTTGCTCTCTATGGACTGTATTACGGATCTCTTTCTATGTCAGTAAATGTAACTCAAACTCCTCTTTTCTGTACTGTTCTCATTATGACTCTGGCACATGATTTCACAGCAGTGGCACACTGGCCTTAATGATGTAGTTAAAAGGTCGCTGAGTGTCCACCATTTGAAGGGCGTCATCTCCTGAAAGTGATGTCCAGGACCAACACCTGCCACTCTCTGACAGCAGAGCACTTCCATGGTTTCAGGGTAACTGGTTTGTATTGTGAGGCCACCAGGAGCTGGGAGCTCCTTCATGGCTGCTGATGACAGAAATTGAGGAAGAATTGACCAGTGTTCGGTCAAAGCTCAGGGTCACCCTGTGGCCACTCTGAGCAGGACAGATGACCAGGGCCCAGCTCTGGGTCCTTGGTGGAGCCGGGCAGAGCCTCTCCAACAGCAGGGAGGCCACCAAGTAGAAAGGGTTTGCAGAAGTGTATTTACAGTTACAATTTGGTCATGCTGGTGTATTCACAAATGTCCTGCTATTCCTGTTTTGTTATATAGGTTTTTATCTGATGACAGTAGTCTGGAGTATAAATATTATAAGTTGAAGCTGGCAGAAATGCAGCGGATGAGCCAGACCTTGCCAGGAGCAGATCAGAAGCCAATGGCGGCAGAGTGTGCAGTCCGGGCCATGCTATATGCCCGGGCAGTCCGGAGCCTCAAGAAGAGGCTCCTACCAGGGCGGCGGCGGGGGCTGCTTCGAGCTCAAGGACTCCGGGGCTGGAAAGTGAGGAGAGCGACCACCGGGACCCAGACCCTCCTCTCCTCAGGCACCAGACTGAAACACCATGGCCGGCAGGCTCCAGGCTCCTTGCAGGGAAAGCCGCCCCAACCAGATGGAAATGATGCTGCCAAGGCCTGCCCGCCAGACCCAGCCGGACCCTCTCCTAGGGACCCCAGCCCAGAAGCCTCAGACCCATCCCCCAAGCCAGCAGGAGTGGATGTCTCCGAAACCCCTCAGACCTCTTCTCCTTGCCTGTCTGCTGATGGTGAGTGCTCACTCCTGTCCCCCTCCTCTGGGCCCCAGCCCCAATGCTCATCTATCCCCAGGGGTCTCTGCAGAAATAGGTGGCTTCAGTGGGCTGGGCTGGGCTGGGTTGGGCAGCAGGCAGCAGCGAAAGGGACCTGGCCAGGATGGCACACACACAGGCACTCTCTCTCCTCTTGCTTCCTCAAGGGGCTGGCACTAGACTCCTGCTGCACCCTTCCTCTTATCCTGAGTGTGGAGCTGACACAAGGTGCTGCCTGGTGACTCTGTGCTTCCCTGCAAGGTCCTCCTGCTGGTCAGCAGGGTGTGCCATGTGCCCGTGCTTAGGGCTTTGAGCTCCTTGATCCATTTCTCTCTATTCTTGCCCGTTATATGTTCCATAAGGCTGCCCGCGTTCTCATTCTGCTTCCTCTTCCCCGCTAAGGTCTCTGTTTCCTTCCTTAGAGTTAGTTGACCTGCAGTTTCTTTTGTTTCTCCCAGCCATTACCTTCTCCTACTGCAACAGACCTGCCCTCTGGCCAGTGCTTCCCACTCAGCACTAGGTGGGAATGGAGAGGGAAAAAATCTACGCAACTGCTACATTTCTCTAGCTATTGCTACATAACAAGCCAATCCAAACTGTGGCTTCAAACAGGAGGCATCCAGTGTTGCTTCGAGTCAGCTGGGCTGGGCCTGCAAACTGTCTGCAGGCAGCGGCCAGTTGTTTGGAACTGTCAGCTGAGGTGATAGGGGTAGTGGGCTACATGCCTGTCACCCACCAGCAGTTCACCTGACCGTTGGGTTTGGCCATCCAGGAGAGGCAGAGGAGGTGCTTGAGCCCTCTCAGGCCTGGACTCCGCATTTCTGTCACATTCTTAGCCAGCAAGAGTTCCAGGGCCAGCCCCAGTTCAAGGGGAAAAAAGAGAGTCCACCTCTGCTGGACAGAGCTGCAGAGTCACATGGCAAAGGGCAAGGGTACAGTGAGGGGCTGTCTTTGTAATCAGTCTCCACAACCCCACGATGTTCACATGGGAATTGGCAGCTCAGAACCAATACATGACAGTTGCTTTATTTTGTAGTTGATACGAAGACAATGGAGACTGCAGAGAAACTGGCCAAATTTGTTGCTCAGGTGGGACCAGAGATTGAACAATTCAGCATAGAAAACAGCATTGACAACCCCGACCTTTGGTATGTACCCATCACACCCCTTTAATTTGAGGCCATGAGTGTCCTGAGAGCCCACAGGGGTTCACCCCATGAGTGTCCTGAGAGCCCACAGGGGGTCGCCCTGGGATGAATCACGACTTCACTTCTGCTGAGCTCAGGGCTGTTAGGGAGCATCTGTTTTGGGTTGTTGAGAGACCTTCCCTCATCTGGGGCATCAGGAAAAGCCTCCCCCGGAGGGAAGTTTAAGCTGGATCTGAAGGTTCAATGGGTGTTGGCCTGGGGAAGGGGGAGAGAATGCCCTGGCCGAGAGACTTATAGTTTCCCCAGAACCTTTGCAGAGGCAAAGAGGAGAGTGTGTCCTCTCCCGTGAGTCTGAGGAGGAGGAGGGCACTGTCCCTGGTCATGCTGACTACTCTGGGCAGGATGAGAATGTGCTGCTCATGTAGCATGTTGGTAGGTTTTGGTCCAGATGTGAGCAGCAAGCACTTCCACGTAGTGATGGCGTGGCACCCTTGTGCCAGGAGGGGGCACCATTATCCTCTCCATTCTTCAGATGGCGTAATCATTCAACATTACACAGCCCAGAGACCACAGAACCAGAGCCCCACTCTGCCTGCAGAGTGTGGGTTCTCCTTCAGGGAGAGGCTGCCTGAGGGCCATGTGTTCCCAGTACTGAGCCGTAACCCGGCTGGGCTCCCCCTGGAGTGTGGGGTTCCCACACCGTGTGGATTGTGTCCTATTGCCAGCTAGGGGTTCCGGGCCCTCACCCTGCTCCCAACATGCTAGAGAGTCGTGCCTCAGCTTAGTTAAGAATACAGTTAAAAACTTTACATTTCCTGGAGCATTTCTGGGACCCAGTAGTGGCTAAGTGCACACTTCTACTTTGGCGTTACACACAATCTCTTTGTGTTTGTGGTGAGAATTTTTGGGTATCTTCCAGAAGGGGATTGTTGAATCATAGTTCAATGCAAACTAAGTTTCATTAGTACGAATTCCCCTCCCTGAGGGCCACTCTCCTAGGAGTGTCATGAGTGCCTGTCCCCACCCCCCATCTTTTGGCATGCCTTTGAGCCAGTGGGATTGGTAAGGAATTTCTAATTTTCTCAGTGAAGTTTTAGTTTGCATTTTTCTTATGAGTGAAATTGAACCTCTTTTCATAAACTTGTGTACTTTGAATATCTTTCTGTAAACTGTTCATATCATTTGCCTGTTTTTTTAAAAAAAAGTTTTGTTGAGGTATGATTGACATTCCATAAACTGCACATATTTGTCTAATAAGTTTTTTTTATTAATTAATTTATTTTTGGCTGCATTGGGTCTTTGTTGCACGCAGGCTTTCTCTAGTTGCAGTGAGCGGGGGCTACTCTTCCTTGCAGAGCGCGGGCTTCTCATTGTGGTGGCTTCTCTTGTTGCAGAGCACGGGCTCTAGGCGTGCGGGCTGCAGTGTAGTTGTGGCACGTGGGCTCAGTAGTTGTGGCACACGGGCTTGGTTGCTCCGCAGCTTGTAGGATCTTCCCGGACCAGGGCTCGAACCCTGTATTGGCAGACGGATTCTTAACCACTGCGCCACCAGGGAAGTCCCTGTCTAATAAGCTTTAATACGCGTTTACACTCATGCAGCCATCACCACCATCAAGATGATGAACACATCCATGACTCAAAAGTTTCCTTGTGCCCTTTGTCATCCCTTCCTGCAGGCAGCTGCTGATCAGGGCTCTCTCACTGTAAATAGTTTGCATTTTCTATAATTTCGTGTAAATGCAGTTTGTTCTCTCCATTTGTCTGGCTTCTTACTCCACATAGTTATTCGGGTTTCATCCATGTTGTGTGTATCCATAGCTCATTCGTTTGTTGCTGAGTGTATCGCATTGTATGGCTGGACCACAGTTATTTACCCTTTCAATTTTAGATAAACCTTCTCTGAGCAGTCATGTACAAGGTCTGCTTTTATTTCTCTCCAGTAAAATACTGAAGCAGAGAAAGACTGGCTCACATGGTGGGTCTGTGTTTAACTTTTGAAGAAACTTCCAGACTGTCTTTCTAAGTGGTGGCACAGTTTTGCATTTCCAGCAGCTTGGGTGAGAGTTCTGGTTCCTCCCCATCCTCACCAGCACTTGATAGTGTCAGTCTTCTTCATGTTAGCCCTCTTGGTGTGGGGGAGGGGTGTCCCACTGTGGTTCTCATTAGTGTTTCTCTGAGGACTAACAATGCTGAGCATCTTTGCATGTGCTTATGTATTTTTTTTTTTTTTTTTTTTTTTTTTGTGGTACATGGGCCTCTCACTGCTGTGGCCTCTCCTGTTGCGGAGCACAGGCTCTGGAAGTGCAGGCTCAGCGGCCACGGCTCACGGGCCCAGCTGCTCCGTGGCATGTGGGATCTTCCCGGACCGGGGCATGAACCCGTATCCCCTGTATCAGCAGGCGGACTCTCAACCACTGCACCACCAGGGAAGCCCCTGCTTATGTATTTCTTTAGTGAAGTGTCTGCTTGGATCTTTGGCCCATTGTTTTATTGGGTCGTTTATTTACTTATTAATGAATTTTGAGAGTTTGTTATATATTCTTTTTTTTTTGGCGGTATGTGGGCCTCTCACTGTTGTGGCCTCTCCCGTTGTGGAGCACAGGCTCTGCACGATAGGCTCAGCTGCCATGGCTCACGGGCCCAGCCGCTCCGCGGCACGTGGGATCTTCCCGGACTGGGGCACGAGCCCGTGTCCCCTGCATCGGCAGGCGGACGCTCAACCACTGCGCCACCAGGGAAGCCCCTGTTATATATTCTTGATACAAGTTATTTGTCAAGTGTGTGGTTTGCAGATAATTTCTCCCAGTCTGTGACTTGTTTTCTCATTCTAGCAGTGTCTTTTGGAGGGCAGAAGTTCTTAATCTTTGCCCTTTTCTCTATTGGGCTTTTTGGATTTATTCTTTCTAGTTTCTCTGATCTTTTACCTGTAATGTAATTGTATCTGTTTCCTTCATAGTTGGATATTTATCTTTCACTTTACTTATGGTATGTTCCGCAGTGCAGAAATGTTTGATGTAGTCAAATTTCTCAGTTTTATCTCGTTGCACCTGGATACAGAGTTACAGTTAGAAAGAATCTCCCTACACTCGGATTATAAAGACATTTATGTATGTTCTTCTACAACTTGTATGGCTTGGTTTTTACATTTAGATCTCTGATCAGTGTGGGGTTAGCTGCCCACTTGTCCCAACACCACTCGTTGAAAAGACTGTTCTTTTTCACAGTGGTTTGAGAGGCCACCTTCATCAGATACTGTGTTTCTGGCCTTTCTCTTGGTCTGTCTGTCCATAGACAAGTACCACGCTGTTTTAACTATAGAGGCTTCCCACACCTTGTAATATCTGGTGGAACTGGGCCCTTTGTTGATCTTGTTCAGGAGTTTCCTAGATAGTCTTACATATTCATGTTTCTATATGAACTTAAGAATCATGTTCAGATCCAGAAAAAAATGATGCTTTTACTTTTATACATTAATATTTAATTAAGGGAGAATTGACTTCATTATGAGCCTGAGTTGTCCTGTCCAAGAACAAGGGCTGTCTTTCCTTTGGCCCAAGTAAATTTTGTGTGTTTTCGGTTTCTCACACCAGCCGCAGCTCCAAGCTGTGCTAGGGCCATTGGACTCCGAGGCTCAGAGAGGCCTTTTTGCCAGCACATTCACGCAGCTTTGCTGCAGGACGTGAGGCAGGAGGTGACACACCTCTCTCCATCTCATGGCTGCAGTATGGGAGGAACCAGAGAGTCACAGTGAGCACACGCAGGCCCAGAGTGGCCGGTGACATAATCAGAAAGAGATGAGGTAAGGCCCAGGTCGGATCTCCTGGCTGAAGTGTTAGAGCTCGTTCTAGCATGTTCTCTGGTCGTCCCTGCATACCTTGTTCCTCCAGCTCCCTCCCCGAGAAAGCAATTAGGCCTCTTATGTTCTGGCTCCTTCGTTAAATTACTAATACTTTTCAAGCTTTCTGTCTCATTGTAAAGCTGCCCATGAACCACAGCTGGTGGAAAGAGGTCATGTGTTCTCTTCTTTGTCCCACCCCCAGCTTTG
This sequence comes from Kogia breviceps, assembly GCF_026419965.1. NCBI lineage: Eukaryota > Metazoa > Chordata > Mammalia > Artiodactyla > Physeteridae > Kogia > Kogia breviceps. The sequence continues at coordinate 171,300,308 of NC_081313.1, read as the reverse complement.
TAAGGTCCATTTGGACAGTTTCAGAAAATACGAATGTTTATAGAGAACACTCTGGTTAACCAATGTATTTCATCTTTATCCCAGGTTTCTACATGATCAAAACAGTTCAGCTTTCAAATTCTATCGAAAGAAAGTATTTGAACTGTGCCCATCGATTTGCTTTACGTCATCTCCGCTGAACCTTCATGCCAGCAAGAGCGCCGATTCTCAGGAGAGTCCCCTGGAGCCCATGGAGGGGGAAGGAGGGTTTGAGGATGAGCCCTCCCAGCACGAGGCTGAGCTGGAGAGCCCAGAGGTGATGCCTGAGGAAGACGAGGATGAGGAGGAGGATGAGGAGGAGGACGAGGAAGGGGGTGAGGAGGCTCCCACTCCTGGAGGGGCCTCCAGGCCGGCAGGAGAGTCGACCAAGTCCGAGGGCACGGAGGGCAGCCCCCCAGCTGATGGCCTCCTGAGTGAGGTGGCCGAGGATGGCCCGCCTGGTGCACCTGCCCTGTCACAGCCCTCCTCAGGGACCTGCTTCCCTCGGAAGAGAGTCAGCAGCAAGTCGCTGAAGGTCGGCATGATTCCGGCTCCCAAGAGGCTGTGTCTCATCCAGGAGCCCAAAGGTGAGTGCCTGGCTATTGATACAGTGCCCCCAGCACGGTCTTCTGTTTAACACCTGAGGAGGAGTCATGATGATCAGTTGTGGGCCATGAAAAATTGTGGAGACGTTGTCTGACTGTTTTGAAGAATTTACCTGGCCCTCAGCCCAAGTTCAGGTGCAAGATGACCAGCTGGCCCCCGTCACCCTTTCTGCCTCTGGTTACTCCAGCTAACCTGGACATTACCTTCCAGAACACTTCCAGGGCCAACACAACATGGAGTTCTTCGGTTTTATGTTTTTAACCTAAAATAGTCCTGTTGGTTTTGCACACAGTCCAAAATGTTTATGAGAAACTGACGTTTCCAGTTGGTCTGAGGTTGGCACTCTAAGGAGATGCTGCGTTTGGCTTCTAGCACCCCACATGCTGTTTGTTATTTTCCATTATTGCTCAGCTTCAAACAGGGGAGTCCTGGCTGTGGAAGGAACGGGCCTGGGTCATCTTGGCTGTTCCCTGCCTGTGATCTTGAGGCATGCCCAGCTTTCTGAGTGTCCCCACCTCCCTGAAGACCCCAGAGTAGTGATAGCTGCTTAGTGACGATGAGGCAGGAGGACACGGACCGGGACCAGTCTTGGGCAGCGGTTAGTGGGAGTTGTGCAATCCATGCTCTGCCAGCCTTGGCCATGGAAGGCCATCTCCTTCCTGCCTGTGGGGAGGGTCAAGGTTCTTGAGGTACAATTTACCAGCAGTAAAGGTGCACCCTTTTCAAATGGACAGTTCACGGAGTTTTGGCAAAGGTGTATAGGCATGAGCCCCCCAGTATGGCCGAGCTGGAGCTCGTCCCAGAAGTGTCTCTGTGTCCCTCTGCAGTTTCCTCCTCTACCCAGCCCGGGCAACCACTGACCATCTTCTGGCCTTGTGGTTTTGCCTTTTCTAGACTGTCATTAGGTGAATCACATCATGTCCCCCCTTTTTTTGGGCTGCTCGCTGCCCACCCAGGTCTCCACACAGCCGGGCCTGTGTGGGGCTCATGCTGCGATGCTTGTATGGCAGGTGGTTTTAGTGAACAGGGCTCCATTGTGTGCGGAGAGCCTGTGCGTTCTACGTTGTTGAGACCATCATATTCACATCCAGCAGTGTCAGTATAGTTTCTCCTGCTAAAGGGACAGTTCTCATGGTTTGTGTTTGGAAACCTTGGTGTTGCAATGGATTTCTAACTGTTCTACTAAACTCTTATGTCCTTCAGATCTTATCAGAGTATGGTAGCACATCAGAATGCTTGTTAAGATGGCTTTCATGAGGGGAAAGTGGAATTCTTTCTACTTTAGAAGCTCTCAGTTATTTTGATAGGGTGGTTGATGAGATAGTACCAGACCTGCTGATCTCTCCTTTGTCAAATATAATAATAACAATAATAATGTGAGGGCTTCCCTGGTGGCTCAGTGGTTGAGAATCCACCTGCCAATGCAGGGGACATGGGTTCGTGCCCCGGTCTGGGAAGATCCCACATGCCACGGAGCAGCTGGGCCCGTGAGCCATGGCCACTGAGCCTGTGCTTCCGGAGCCTGCGCTCTGCAACGGGAGAGGCCACAACAGTGTGAGGCCCACATACCAGAAAAAAAAAAAAAAAATAATGTGATGTGGTGCTGTGTATGAGAAGCATGGTTGTTTTGACTAGAAAGTTCTGAGTGGACTTTACTTCTCTATGGAACAGTCACAGGGACATGAGGAGGGCACAGTGTTGCAAATAGCTCATTTATTGAAGCAAAATGTATTCCTAGGGTCATGGAAAATGACCCACGTGTCAGGTCCTTCGTCATAAATGTGGCAGTCACGCTTAGGTAGACTCTTCCACAGCAAGGCAGCCCTCAGTTGAGCCTCTGTTCTGCCTCTGCACTCTGTGGGTCACACGATTCCTGAGAGGAGCCAGGGCCAAACGGCTGGCCCTGTGGTGCAGCTCCTAGCCACCTTCTGTCAGCAGAGGGGCTATAAGCCAAAACTGCAGCACCCTCATCCTCTAAATAATTTGGGGAAAGTACATATGTGTGTATATATACATTTCTTTTGTCTTCCAGTTCACGAACCAGTTCGAATTGCCTATGACAGGCCTCGGGGTCGTCCCGTGACCAAGAAGAAGGTGAGTGTGTCTGTGAGTCCTCACGTGTGACGTAGTCAGAGTTTGCCAGAGTTCCAAAGGGCACTGGTGTGACTAAGCTATACTCATACTTCAGGCCAGGTGTCAGCATACAAAGCACAACACACAGACTTTTCTCTCCCAGGACTTCTTAAAAGTGTTTTGTATTGCCCAAAACCACAAGAGGGAGTAATTAGTCTATTTAACGGATGTGTGAGGCCTGATATGTGCAATGGATTGGAGAGATGAACAAGATAATGTCTCAGCCAATGAGAAGTTCAGATTTAGTAGACTATAATTGTGGTTAAAAGAGTGCACTGCTTTGCTAGTAAGCTGAGCGCATGTGTGTGCATGTGTGTGTTTATTAACCGGTCAGCACCTTTTGTGCTCCCAGCTGCATCTGCCCACCTAGAGGCAGCCATGAGTGGGGCTGGCAGCAATAGAAATGTGCAGGACTGGGAATGGTGGGTGCTGTGGGTGCAGAGAAGCAGGTCAAAGGGAGGCAAGGAATAAGGTGGGTTGGGGGGTACCCTTTAAGCAGGGAGGCCTAGGAGAAGCCCCAGATCAGTCACAGGTCAGCAGGAGCCCTTTGTGCCTAGAATGGAGTGATGGGGTGAGGAAGTAGAGGTGGCAAGCACCCACGTCACATAGGGCTTGTAGATGGATGTCAGCACTGTGGCCCCTTCTCTGGGAGAGGCATTGGAGAACCACGGTGGGGATTTGGGTGGAAGACATGGCCACTATGGCTGCTGTGTTGAGAGCAGCCTGTGGGGTGGGGGGCAAGGCAGAGCCAGGGAGCCAGGAGAGGTGAAGGTGGAGTTGGTGGGACTTGCTCATGGATTAGATGTAGAACAGAGAAAGCCAAGAGTCCAGGGTGACTCCAGGGTTGTCGGCCTGGACAGTTAAGAGAATGGAGCTGCCATTGACTGAAATGGGGAGCCCCTGTGGGAGCAGGTCATTGGAAGGAGACGGGGGCACACTCCAGACAGCTGGGCTGACACATGTCGGGGCAGGTGAGGCTAGACAAGCTCACCTGGGATACATGTGGGGACATCACAGGTCTCTAGAGGTCAGGGAGGTGAGTGGGGAACCAGGCGAGGTCTCTGCTGGTGTCAGGGGGTGAGCAAAGCCCAAGTTGTGGCTCAGACCTGTTCTGAGTGCATTGTGTCAATATCAATGGCCAAATGAAGCATCAGTGTAACTCCAGTTACAGCTGAGAGCCAGGGACCTTCCTGTACCTGAAGCTTGTGGTTTTAATAGCTGTGTTGGGTTTTAAGCTGACCCAGCACCCGGGTACCCATCTGGTGTCCTGGGTGAGGCACAGCCTGGTGAGAAGGCAGCCTTTTTAGGCTCAGCCTGGCCATCTAATCTTGGCATGTGAATCCTGAGGTTGTGTTTGTACATCTGTAAAGTGGGGCAGTTGCACCTGTCCTGCAGCTAGGAGATACCTTGCAGATTAAATGAAATGTATGTTAACCCGGTGTGCAGCCAGCTGGTGTCCTGCAAACATGGGTCTCTCTTTGGGGTGACTGCAAGCAGGGAGGAGGTCTCCCCTGGAGCTCTCTGTGCACACCTCAGCCTGGCCTATGGTGCATGGCTTTGCTCCAGCCCCAGGAAACCAGGCAGGGTGATTCTTAGACACAGTTGAACACTCACAAAGATCTGTCCAGCTGAGTGGACCCCTGTTCCTCCTGTTGCTTCCACCTGAACAGCTTTCCTGAAGGGGGATGCAACCCTGCCATTTGGGGACCTGTGGCCAGCCTTCCCTCTGCCTTCCCCAGCCTCTTCCCCTCCCACACTTGTCCCCTGCTCAGACCCTCTCCACTACTCCCAGCTGCCTTGATCAGGACAGAGGAACCTTCTCCCTGGGAGCATGTGAGGCCCTGGGGACAGGCTGTGTTTAGTGTTTAGTAAACGGATTAAAGAAACAGGCTCAGGCGGCAGGGACTCTGAGCCCCCAGCTGCCCAGGCTTCCAGCACACTGTGGGTGCTAATGAATATTCATGAGTGACTTTGCTCACACAGGGTAGGCTCCTCCTCCAGAGGCCTCTAGGCTTTTTAATTTGTCTTCCCACAGTCAGCTCTGGAGCCCAGACTTCCTCTAGGGCTTCTTACCTTTCCACCCACAAGGTCTTTCCCAGGCCCCATCCTCTTCCCAGCTGCACTGGCTCTCAGTGAGGTCTGCTCTGTGCTAGACATGGACCCCAGAGTCCAAGTAAAACCTGGTTCCTGCCGTTGGGGAGCTCTCAGAGCTCCAGACCTGAGAAGGACCAAACAGACACATAGGTCAGTCAGGTTTGCTGAGTAATGCCTGAGGGCACCCAGGGAAGCTTCCAGGATGGGGTCACTGCTCAGGGTTTTGGAAGCCCATGGGAATGAATGAAGCAGTGGGAGAGGAGTGGGGGTCAAATAGGGAGGACCGTTTGAGCCGATTTTTCTGTACAGCCTCTCTCCACTGCCTTTCTGGATCCTTCCTGCCTTAGCCCTGCTGCCCCTCTGACTCTGCACTCCAGGGGCCTTCCTGCCTCAAGTCCTGTGCCCTGTGTCCCTCAGCCTGGGATATGCCCTCTGGTCATCACAGGGCCACTCTCTTTATCCAGGTCTCCACTCTGGGCTCTTCCTACTCACCCTTTGGCCCCAGGACCCACCATCCCCTCATGAAGTTTAATTCACAGTCTCAACACTGCAACAAGAGTGGTCATGGTGAAGCCTGAGAGGCTGGTCTGGCGTGGTTCTGTGGGGATACCTCAAGCTGGTGACCTCCAACCTTTAGAGGTCTCAACCCACCCAGGGAATGTTGCCAGGACCATGGCTTGATCTTGAGCATCTGTGGAGTCAGGGAGGCATTAGGGGTGTTAGTACTGGACCATGTCCAGGTGTAACCCAGGGCAGACCCTTGTCCAGGGGCTTTGCCGCACCTCTCGTGCCACACTCTTCTCTCTCCTCAGAAACCCCAGGACTTTGATTTCGCCCAGCAGAAACTGACCGACAAGAACCTGGGGTTCCAGATGCTACAGAAGATGGGCTGGAAGGAGGGCCACGGCCTGGGCTCCTGCGGGAAGGGCATCAGGGAGCCTGTCAGCGTGTACGCAGCGGGCACTGGGGGCCAGGGGTGGGGATGGGCAACCGTGCCTGGGGAGATGAGGCTTTCTGTGGGATTCTGTCCTAAGTCCTTTGACCTGCAGCCTGATCGTTGGTTTCCTTCATGTCGAACATGGCTTATAGCAGATCATTTACATATGCAGCTCTTTGCTGCACTTGCATAGACTTGGTCCCTGGCATTTGGCCACATTCATTATTATCATAAAATCTTGAGTGGTCATGCTGGGTAGTTACGCTAAGAGCCACTTACTTCCCTTTTCCAGGAGCCCACATGCAGACTAGCCAGGGTAGAGCACGGCCCAGAGTTTATTAAGCCCATTAGCATCCAGCAAGCATTTCAGTTAAAACTGAGCTTAGCACCTGCTGGGGAGGCTTTCTCCTGTAATCAGGGGCTGGCTTCTGAGCACACTTCTCAGAAAGTTCGCATGCCTGCACGGGTGAGTATCCCTTGTTTCCCACTGTGAATTGTGTCTTTTTTTTTCCCCCTCCCTTGCTGTCACTTTTGCTTGTCCCTCATACCTCTGTCCCACTCAGATGGCTCAGGCTGTTTTTCATCTCCTGGTGGCCGGGCTCTGGGCTCAGGTGTGGCTAACTCTCCATTTTGCTCCTTAGGGGAACTGCCTCGGAAGGGGAGGGGTTGGGTGCCGACGGGCAGCAGCACAAAGAAGACACGTTTGATGTGTTCCGTCAGAGGATGATGCAGATGTACAGACACAAACGGGCCAACAAATAGGTATGTGTGTGAGCTAGTGTTGGGGGCATTCTGCCTAAGCTATGTTTTGGTACACAGAGAAGCTTCCTCCAGAAAAGTTAGTGTGCCCCACTCCTCAAAACCCAAACATCAAAATATCTCTCCCCCCCAAAAGATCATAAAATTTTGTAAGGGAAACAAAAAGAGTGTTTGGATGTGGATGTGTCCCGCCTCTCACCTTCCAGGCTGAAGGAGCGAGCCCCATGCTCGCCAAACGCCAGTGCACGCAGCCCATGGTGCGGCCTCCGCACTGGGCTCCCAGCTGCGACTGTACGTGGCCATCTTGTGGAAACAAGCCACCATGGGAGTGGCCTGGTGTCTTGTGAATGTAAGGGTGACCTGGAAGCTGGTGCTGCAGAGGACGCCACTCTGCCTCATCCCTTTCTGAGGGTCTTCAAATCCTTTTCCTTCTGAGGGGCCTTTGGCCTATAAATATTCTATCTTTCTCCTCTCCTTTTAGTTGTCCTCCCCACCCATAATTTCCATCTCAGTTTTGAACAAAATCGTTCTCTCCCTGAATAGATGAAAACCATTGGTGAGAAAGATAAGGCTTGAAGCAGCAATTACTCTTAAAACGCCACCTCTGTCCCGGATCTGCCCTGGAACCAGTGCCCAAGTAGGTTTGGTGTGTACACGAAAAACAAACGTCTCTGCAGTTTCTGGTGCGGAGGTTCCACCTGCTGGCTTTTCTTTTTCTTAAAAAAAGAACGCACCATTTCCAATCTGCTTTTGCCTTTCACCCTCTTCCAAATGCTTTTGGGAACAAGTCTTCTCCAAGTCTCCCCTGGTTCCGCTTAGAAGGTGGGGCTGCCCTTAAAAGCACCAGCGCCCTTTAAGTGCTCAGGAGCCAGCTCCTGTCGATTTTCCTGTCCGGGGACACATTGCTCTCTAAAAGTGATCTGCTAGCAAACTTGATACCGAAACAGTCACAGATTGTATCTTCTCAAATTTAAATAGGGAATATAAATCAGTAATAATGAGGTCTGTGCTCTGGTACCACAGCTGTCGGTTGGAGTGCTGAAGCTCTTTAAACAAGTGGAGGTACTGGATTCGATGAACGTGTTATTTATGGAGTCTCATCTCTTAAATGCATCCCAAGAGACTTGACGAAATTTCAGCAATGTATTCAGCAGCTGTATTCAGTGGGGAGTAATCATTACACCGATGAAACTTTCCCAAATTTACGTGTGTCTTAGAATCCACAAAGCAAACTACAGTTTTTTTTTTTAAACCACATATGGAGTCTCTGCTACAAAGGGGTGGGAGGTGTAAACTCTTCAAGACTCTTAATTTTTTGCATGTGTGGCAGTGTAAAGAATTGTTTTATTAGGGCCTTTGTACAGAGCAGAAAGGATCCTCTTGGGGTGGGCTCTGCAGCTGTTTGCTATTTCAAGGCATATGATTGCCGCCCCTTCCAGCTTCTCACACTCTGCCTCTTGCAACTACATGCGAAATTCTCAGGCTGTGGGAATCTCTCAGCCCTTCCTCATAAAGCAGCAGTGTTGAAGTTTTAAATACATGCTAAAATCTGGAAAACAGGATCCTGCTGATACTATAAGCTTGGGGGACACAGCAATGAGTTACCCTGTCAGCCACTTGTATTGGCTGTTATGAAATCCTTGCTTTCTCAAAGCCCGAGACCTCCTGGGCTGTAGTCCCAGGCTCTGGATCTGTCTTGTCTGTCTGGCCCACACTCACCGGCACAGCGTCACGGGCCTGTGCCAGCATCTCACGTGCCCGCCTGATGTTGCCCTTCTTCATGCCACGGCTAGTCCCCAGGGCTCTGCTTGCTTCTGATCACTTTTGTTGCTTTGGCAACTGGCAGATCTTTATGGCCATGGACATGCTGGAGGTTCTTCAGCAGAGTTGAAATAGCCTGCAGGGTGGTGTGGTCTGGGGGAACCACAGCTATGGGGGTTCACCTCCTTTCTTTTCTAATCTTTCCAACAGCCTTCCATGTTGGCTGGGGGTCAGGTAAAGGGATAGAACTCTGAGAACAGGGCCTCGATCCCACATGGCCTTTCACAGAACACCCTTTGGTGCTGAGTGAGGTGTGCACCCCCCAGCATGGGTCCTGGCTCTTTTTTCAAGCATAGCTTTGACCATCATATTCGCTTTGTTCTAGTATACTCATTCTTGGCTTTCTCTGCTTTTATTTATAAGTAAAATACTTTAGGGATTCCCGGGGTTTGAACCCTGTTTCCACAGCCTCCTGCCACTCCTCCTCCTGGGGGTGTCCTGCTTTGAGCTGACACTGTGAGCCTTTGGCAGTCGTCAAAGGGAGCACTTACTTCTTGAGCCTGGAAAGTCCCGTAAGCACTCAGGTGGCGCTTCTGTGGAGTTGGCATTGAGGCAGTGAAGGCATTGCGTGGGCCGGGGAGGAGCGTGGTGGTGCGTCCCTGTGCCAGCTGTCGGCTGGGGACCAGCGCGCTGCCCCTCTGTGCCCGCCCTTGCCCCCTCCAGCAGAGGCCGCTCTGCGGGGAGCACGCGTGAGAGCAAGTGCGATGTGCAGTTGCATAGCCTTGTCAAAGTCACAGTGTCTTTTCTGTCATTCTAGTTCCAGGGTCTCTTCCATGAGGACGACAGGCATCCGGAAAGTGCTAACTCACCACTTTGGGTGCTTACTGTCTCTGCCTTGTTTCCATCACTGGAAATCATATAGAGAAATTTAGCGTTTTTGGTCCTTGGTAAAACCTAGAAGACGTTTGTGATGTTACAAAATGGAAGCTTTGGGTTTTTTTTTCTTTTTTTTAATCTAAGAAGTTGTGGATGTTGTTAATCATTTAGCAGTTGAAATAAATGTAGAGGAAACCCAATTTTCCATGGTCTCCGTTGATGTGTTTTAAAATCAGACTGGTTGGGGAACACACGGTAGATGTTGTCGGGCCTACATGGAGCCAGATCGTAAACACTGCTGCCTCCCAGGCATGCCCTCTGCCTGCGGGGCCTTTCTGACTTGCTTGCTGCAGCTGGGGGGGCCTGGTAAGTCAACGGGAAAGCCTAGAGGGTGCCAGAAAGCAGGTAGTGATCAGGGCCAAACATAGTGGATGGGTCCACCCTGTTTTCTGTGGAGAGGGGGGTTTATTGCTGGGTACAGAAATCTGACTTTGAGAGGGTGTTGGGACATGGAGCTTTACCTGAGCTGCCCACAATTCACCTGCCCACCTCAAGGCCTTCCCTGAACTCAGGGTCGGGGTTCCAGCTGCCAGAGTTAGACCAAGGCCCACCTGGGCTTCCCCCTGAGTTAGGAGCTGGCCTGTGGGACATCTTCAAAGCTCCCTGCTGTTCCCATATTCTGCCCAGCCTGTGTCTGATTCCTCCGTCAGCAGCCCCTTGGCCCTTCTGGTGAGGAGGGAGGGTAAAGAGCACATAGGTGGGCAAGCCTGGCACCTACAGGACCTGCAGAGACCTCTACCTGAGCACAGTGTAATGGGCAGGAGCCTGGGGTATGGTTGTGCCCAGGGTAGCAGGGAGCACAGGAAGGGTTTGGGGGGCTTTGTCAGCAAGAAAGGGGGTGTGGAGGAGACAGGGCCCCTTAGGAAGCTGGTGTCAGACCCCTGAACCTCTCCCCTCACTGTGTCCCAGAGGACACTCAGGAGTGACGAGGACCCATATGATCATGATGGGAGCTCTTGTCATCCACGAACCTCCCACACGTTTGCTATCGTCTTCACCAGAGCCCTGGAGGTTGGTGTCTGACCATGAGCTTTAGTGCCACTCCCTGAGAAAGTTGCTCAGAAACTACAAGGACCCCACCCATTTTCCTCCTCCCTCTTGGGAGACCCCCTTTCCCAACTTCCCTTTATCACTGTGCAGGGCTGGGGAAGGTCACTTAGACAAAGGCACACAGAATGAGGTTCTCCAGCCCAGGACACTGTTCAGGCTTTGACCTCTGGCAGGTCTTTCCACCTCAGGCCTCAGTTTCCCCTCTGCGATTTGGGAAGGATTTCTTCCTCTGCTACCTTGTCATTTAGGGCTAACTGGAACCTGAACATGCCATTCTCAGCCTGGAGGGCCCCTCCCCTCCACATCCTCCCCCCACAGCCTCTCCTCTCCCTGGAAGCCTTCTGGACCAGGACCTTGAGAGGCAGAGGGAGCTGCCGGAGAAGCTCCAGTCTCCAGTGTTAAAGCAGGCCTTTGCTATGCCTGCACACGGACCTACGTAACATGCACACGTAATACATACAAACATGCCCGTTCAAGCAACATGAGTACATTTTCTTTGTAAAAGATTTTTGGAAATGCAAGACCCAGATACACACAGAACAAAGCACAGATGTTTCCCTTCTTCCCCACTCCCATGTAAAAATAACAAAAAATAAATTTAATAATTTAAGGCTTACCATGCATGCCGTCTAGAGACTTGCTTCCTCGTTGTCTCAGCAGTCTTTCCACATGAGTTTAATTTCAGGTACTGTTTGTGAATAAGTAATGCCTGGCTAAAGTCAGAAGGTACAGAAGTGTGTTCTGTGGGAAGATAATTTTCCACGACCCACAGCACTCAGGTATCAGATCCCTATGTGTAGATTATTTTATTTTCTTTATTAATTTTTGGCCACGCAGCATGTGGGCTCTTAGTTCCCCAATCAGGGATCAAACCTGCACCCCCTGCAGTGGAAGTGTGGAGTCTTAACCACCAGACCGCAGGTTAAGTCCCTAGATGATTTTATATGTGGGCATATTTTATTTTTTTTAAATTTATTTTTAGATGTTGGGGGTAGGAGTTTATTTATTTATTTATTTTTGCTGTGTTGGGTCTTCGTTTCTGTGTGAGGGCTTTCTCTAGTTGTGGCAAGCGGGGACCACTCTTCATCGCGGTGCACGGGCCTCTCACTATCCCGGCCTCATTTGTTGCGGAGCACAGGCTCCAGATGCACAAGCTCAGTAGTTGTGGCTCACAGGCCTAGTTGCTCCGCGGCATGTGGGATCCTCCCAGACCAGGGCTCGAACCCGTGTCCCCTGCATTAGCAGGCAGATTCTCAACCACTGCGCCACCAGGGAAGCCCTGGGCATATTTTAGATACAGACCTTCTTAAAAATGAAAATTATACTTCACATTCTGTTTTGCCTTTTGCTTTTTTCCACTTAACTTTCCAAAAAACATTTAAGTATGTATATATGTCTTGGACTGTCATTTATCTCACAAGTTCCCTGTCCATAGCCATATGGGTTATCCCAAAACTTTGGCCCTGACATTGTAGAACACTTTGTGGATAAAGCCCTACAAATGGCTTTTCTGGGGTCTCCCCAACTCACTGCCTCCCTCCAGTGTTCCTGTGTCATCCGACTTTGGGGGCAACCCTAGGGGTTCCCCTGTTTCCCCAGCCATGCCTGCCTCGCCAGGGCATAGTGAGGCTGTGAATCCTGGGAAGTGCTCCACTGCAAACCAGAGTCTGCAGCCCTGACCCCTCCGGACCATGTCCTTGCACTATATTCAGGACATGGGTCCAGCTGCCACCCCTCTCTTCTACCCCCAGATCCCTCTAACCCCGTCACCCCCTCCCTCCAATTTTGACCGTTCTGGGGCCAGCACAGCTGCAGCAGGTGACTTTGTTTTCCTAGGAGGCCCATCGGCCTGGGCAGGGGACCCTGCCTCTCCAGGCCTTGACTTCCCCCTCTATCCAGTAATTGGCCAACACCCACCCAAGGGGCATTATGAGGGCTGCATATGCACCAGCTGGGAGTTGGGGGAAGGGGAAGGGGAGCCTGCCACAGCGGGTGGTGGGACAATGTGCCTGGTTTCCTCCAGTGAAATGGTACAGCCAAGTTGCAGGGTAATCCAGGACCACTCCTAGAGAGGGTTTAGAGAGACTGGTTTTGTTACTGATCCTTCCATATCCTGTCCCCTTGGGCCTCAGTTTCCCCACCTGTGAAGTAGGCATTGTCCTTGAGGATCCGTAACCCCCTTCACTGCGTGCCCTCCTCACGCCTCCCTGGCCAGCCTGAGGGTGGGGTCACACCCCCAAACTGCCCCCCTTCCACTGAGGAGGGGCTGAGGTCTAGGGTCCAGCCCCTAGGAGAGGGGTAAATTGTCAAACTCCCATGTGTTTGGGGCGTGGGGACAGTCGGAGGGGAGGAGCAGGGGTGCCAGTTATTGCTAGGGCTGGAGCCAAACTCCTGCCCAGCTACATGACTGCCAGCTGTCCTGTCCTATTGTACAGATGGGGAAACTGAGGCCCAGAAAGGGGAAGAGCCCGGTCTCAGGCTGCACAATGAGTTCTCCAGTCTCAGTGCCTGCTCGAGTCTCAGTTTCCCCATCTGGGTAGGGCTGGCACTGTGCTGCAACAGGCAGCAAACTTTTGAGCCTGTGTTGTTGGGACTTACAGTTGAGGCCTGGGGTCAAGTATTGGCTCCTACTCCTGAATGTCAAGTGTTAGGGAAACTCCTAAGCTGCGCAGCTGGCCATCAGTGGGGGTGACTCTCCACCCCGCCCCCAGGCTCCACTATGCCTGCCGGACCTCCATTCAACCTTCAAGGCCCACTTCCCATGTCTCCTCCTCCAGACAGCCCTCCCTGTGCTCCCTGACAGAGGCCCTGCTGCCCGTCTGGCTTCCCCAGGTCTGTCCCTTACACCCCTGGCTTGGGGCGTCCCAAGTCTGGCCCTGTCTCACCTGGGTTGAGAGCTCCTTCACCTGGACCTTCTTGTCTTTAAAACCGCAGCATTGAATGAGTGTTTCATGAAAGGACAATGAAGAAGTGTATTTTGTACAGTGTCTGAAGGGGACCCGCTTTGGGGTGGGACAGGCAGACCCAAGTCAAGTCCTAGACCGTGGGCATGACAGTGGGTGACCTTGAGCAAGCCCCATGACATCTGGGACTCCATCTCCTTCATTCATAACATTGGATGATGATGTATGAGCTCGGAGAGTCCAAAATGTACCATTAATTGAAAAGCCACTTTTCTCCAGTATTTACACTGCCTTTTTTTTTGTTTGTTTGAAGTTTTGGCTGTGCCGCACGGCTTGTGGGATCTTAGTTCCCCACCCAGAGATCGGACCCAGGCCTGTGGCAGTGAAAGCTCTGAGTCCTAACCACTGGACCGCCAGGGAATTCCCATACATTGCTGTTTTAATACACTGTATTAAACTATATGGAAATAAAGATACAAACTCAAAATATATACCTGCACTGTGCACCGTCACAGACAAAATCTGGAAAACTCCACACCCACCTATCAACAGGGGTTCTTTGGGAAGTGGGCTGAGCTGCGGGTGGAATTTTTCCTGTTTACCTCATACATTTCTGTGTGGTTGGAAAGCTTTGCTTGCATGATTTTAGAGTGACAAAAATTCATTGTCTATGAAAACGTGGATGATAAACTGAGCCTTGGGTTTGCTTTGAGAATCAGAGGAGATCACGGGTGTCAGCTTCGCAGCCTGTAGCTCCGACTATATACTGTGACAAATCTTCTGATAGACAGTGGTCTCTCTGGACTCTAAATCTTCACATCCAGCAGAAACTGGCCCATTTCCCAGTGGAGAAACAGGCCTGGGAGCCTGACTCCAGACTCACACTAAATTCCAGGATTTCCAGTTGGTCTCTTCTGGTTTTGAAGCTCCCCATAATATACACACATGTGTGCATGTACATGCATACGTACACACATACAAAGACACGTGTGCATGTGCAGGCTCAGAAACACATGTATATATACAGACACAGATGCGCACACACACGTGCACACACGCATGCATACGCACCATTCCTATTTCCCACCAAGCCCATGCTCACCGCCCTGAGAACTTTGACACTGAGGAATTGCAGCTCCACGATGAATCTGACACCAGCTGCTTCCTTCAGGACCCAAGGAGGGGGACCTCATGAGCTGAGCTTTTCTTTGCTTGATTTTTCTCCAGAGATTCCTCTGTTTGGACTTGTGGGAGCACCACCTCCCAGTTCCTGGAATTCCTGGTCCAGGTGTGAGATTTGAGGTTTCAGCTTCAGGATTTCACTGTCCACATCTTGATAACTTGCTTTGCCTAGAGGCAGCTCAGAGCAAAGCAGAACTTGAGAGTTTGAGTCCTCAGTCCTAATATGTCCTCCCTGTGCTGTGTGACCTGGGGTGAGTGATCCACCTATCTGAGCCTTATTTTCCTCATTTATAAAGTGGGAGAATGGTAGTATCTAATGCCAGGCTTCTGAGAATCAGCACCAGCATGCTTCGAAGCTCACAAACGTTCACGGTACTGTTTCCATCGTTCTGTGACTCTGGGGAGTCTGTCATTGAGGTTTCCTGTTGGCCTGCTCCTCCTAAAAGTAAAGTCCCAAGTTTGTGATGTGGTGGGAGGACCACATGGGTGATCTTACAATATTCACTTCACCCCCTTGAAACCTCAGTTTCCTCATTTGTAGAATAAGGAGATTACCCCCATCCTGGAGCATCAGCTGAGAAGTGTGTATGAGCAAGGGATCTGGAGGAAAGCAATACAGGCAGCCAACAGGTACCTGAGAAGAGGCGTCTTTGCTGACCACACGCCCAGACAAAGGTTAGAATTGCTAATGCCCAGTGGTTGCCTGTGTTGGCAGGGACAGCACCTCCCTCCTTGCTGGCTTCCATGAGGATCACCCCAATTTTTTTGTTTCTTATTGATGTAAAATTCACATAACATAAAATTCACCATTTTAAAGTGAACAATTCAGTGACATTTAATACATTCACAGTGTTGTGCAAGGACCATCTCTATCTAGTTCCAGAACATATCCATCACCCCAAAAGGAAACCCAATGCTCATTAGCAGTCACTCCCCAGTCCCCCCTCCCCCAGCCCTGATAATGTCTACTCTGCTTTCTGTCTCTATGGATTTGCCTGTTTTGGACATTTCATAGAAATTGATCATATACTATGTGGACTTTTGTGTCTGGTTTCTTTCACTCAGCATGGTGTTTTCAGGGTTCATCCATATTGTAGTATGTGTCAGTGCTTCATTCCTTTTTATGGCTGAGTAATATTTCATTGTGTGGCTAGACCATACTTTCCTCATCCATTCATCTGTCAATGGACATTTGGATTGTTTACTCCTTTTGGCAATTGTGAATACTACTGCTCAAAACACCTGTGTAGGGCTTCCCTGGTGGCGCAGTGGTTGAGAGTCCGCCTGCCGATGCAGGGGACACGGGTTCGTGTCCCGGTCCGGGAAGATCCCACATGCTGCGGAGCGGCTGGGCCCGTGAGCCATGGCTGCTGAGCCTGAGCGTCCGGAGCCTGTGTTCTGCAACGGGAGAGGCCACAACAGTGAGAGGCCCGCATACCGCAAAAAAAAAAAAAAAAAAAAAAAAAAAGAATATATAACAAACTCTCAAAATACATTAATAAGTAAATAAACGACCCAATAAAACAATGGGCCAAAGATCCAAGCAGACACTTCACTAAAGAAATACATAAGCAGGGGCTTCCCTGGTGGCGCAGTGGTTGAGAGTCCGCCTGCCGATGCAGGGGACGCGGGTTTGTGCCCTGGTCGGGGAGGATCCCACATGCCGTGGAGCGGCTGGGCCCATGAGTCATGGCCGCTGAGCCTGCGCGTCCAGAGCCTGTGCTCCGCAGCGGGAGAGGCCACAGCAGTGAGAGGCCCGCGTACCGCAAAACAAAACACTCGTGTATAAGTTTTGGCTTGAACACCTGTTTTCAATTCTTTGGGGTCTATACATAAGAGTGGAATTACGGGATCCTATAGCAACTCTACTTTTAATCTTTGGAGGAACTGCCAAGCTGTTTTCCTCAGGGTTGCTCCATATTCCAGCCATTTTCGCCAACTGATCTGGGCCAGTGTCTTTGAAAGCCATGATCCTCTCCCTCATGGGGCAAACCCACTGAGGTCAACCCAGGGCATGACTCTCAGTGTCCACAGATATGAGGCGGAATCCCGGGAACAAAGCAAATAGAGGGAAGGTAGGGAGAAGTTAAGGGGTCTTTGGATGTAAAATATGAATGACGTTTTTCACAAAAGAGACCCTGAAGGACAAAACCCAAAGTGTGATGTGATTTTTGTAGAAAATATATAAAATGTAGACAGATTCCCCCACGCAGAGAGTGAGAGGGGTCTGCTCCAAACTGTCTGAGTCACGGGGAATGTGGGGGTGGGGGCGAGGGAGAAGCTCTTCCCATCCCTTCCCCAGCCATGTGCCTGGGCACACCAAGAGTGCATGCTTATGCAGTTTGAAAAGAAAACCCATTGAAGAACATTCAAAGGAAGTTAAAATGATGAAGCATGTGCTGGCGGCAATTGTCGGTCTTTGTTTCAGAGGCAGCTGTGGTCTTAGGAGAAAAAAGCACCAGATGTGAATCAAGACAGTCTCTTCCTGTGTCAAATGGGTGAGTAAACATTGCTTCCTCCAGGACCGCTGTTTGTAGGCTGCCATGAAAGTCCCTCCAGCAACTCCCTGGCAGTCTCTCAGTAGCCTCTGTCCATCTATCTGTTGGTTCACTCATTCACTCACTCATTCATTCGCCCACTCATTCATTCACTACATATTTGAGAAACACCTAACTGCTCCTTCCGGGTGGAACTTTCCTTCCAAGATCTAAAACCAGTATGAAATTATTGGGTGGGCCAAAAAGTTTGGGTTTTTTTCCATAAGATGGCTCTAGTAGCAATTAGTTGTCTTTAACTTCATTCAAAACAATTTTGTTAGATTGTGACAGCTGTCATATTGGCGTGCATTTAAAAAAAAACATCAAAATTTGTGTAGCCATTTTAATATTGAAGACGGAAGAAAAAAAGCAACATTTTCGGCATATTACGCTTTATTATTTAAAGAAAGGTAAAAATGCAACTGAAACACACAAAAAGATTTGTGCAGTGTATGGAGAAGGTGCTGTGACTGATCGAACGTGTCAGAAGTGGTTTGCGAAGTTTCGTGCTGGAGATTTCTCGCTGGACGATGCTCCACGGTCGGGTAGACCGGCTGAAATTGATAGTGATCGAATCGAAACAATAATTGAGGACAATGAATGTTATACTACACGGGAGATAGCCAACATACTCATAATATCCAAATCAAGTGATGAAAATCATTTGCACCAGCTTGGTTATGTGACTTGCTTTGATGTTTGGGTTCCACATAAGTTAAGTGAAAAAAACCTTCTGACCATATTTCCGTATGCAATCCGCTAATGAAAGGTAATGAAAACGTTCTGTTTTAAAAACAAATTGTAACAGGTGATGAAAAATGGATACTGTATAACAATGTGGAACAGAAGAGATCATGGGGCAAGCGAAATGAACCACCACCAACCACACCAAAGGCCAGTCTTCATCCAAAGAAGGTGATGTTGCATATATGATGGGATTGGAAGGGAGTTCTCTATTATGATCTCTTTCCAGAAAAACCAAACAATTAATTCCAACAAGTACTGCTCCCAATTAGACCAACTGATGAATTTGGTCTAATTGGATGCATTTGATGAAACGCATCCAGAATTAGTCAACAGAAAACACATAATCTGGGACTTGCCTGGTGGTCCAGTGGTAAAGAATCCACCCTACAATGCAGGGGATGCGGGTTCGATCCCTGGTCAGGGAAGTAAGATGCCACAGGGCAACTAAGTCCGCGTGCCACAACTACTGAGCTCATGTGCCACAACTACAGAGCTCGTATGCCTCAACTAGAGCCCGTGTGCCACAAACTACAGAGCCCACACGCCCTGGAGCCCATGTGTCACAACTAGAGAGAAGCCCTCACACCACAACGAAGATCCTGCGTGCTGCAACTAAGACCCGACTCGGCCAAAAATAAAATAAATGAAAAATAAATCTTTAAAACAACAAAAAA
This sequence comes from Kogia breviceps, assembly GCF_026419965.1. Taxonomy (NCBI): domain Eukaryota; kingdom Metazoa; phylum Chordata; class Mammalia; order Artiodactyla; family Physeteridae; genus Kogia; species Kogia breviceps. The sequence continues at coordinate 171,281,971 of NC_081313.1, read as the reverse complement.
GAAAACACATAATCTTCCACCCGGGGGCTTCCCTGGTGGCGCTGTGGTTGTGAGTCCGCCTGCCAGTGCCGGGGACGCAGGTTTGAGCCCTGGTCCAGGAGGATCCCACGTGCCGCGGAGCCACTGGGCCCGTGTGCTGCGGCCGCTGAGCCTGCGCTCTGGAGCCCGCGTGCCACAACTGCTGCACCTGCGCGCCACAGCTGCTGAGGCCCACGCGCCTGGAGCCCGTGCTCTGCAGCGGGGGAGGCCACCACAATGAGAAGACCACGCACAGCAGCGAAGACCCAACACAACCAAAAATAAAAATAAATAAAGAATTTAAAAAAAATCTTCCAGTAGGATAACGCAAGACCACGTTTCTTTGATGACCAGGCAAAAACTGTTAACAGCCTGGCTGGGAAGTTCTGATTCATCCACTGTATTCACCAGACATTGTACATTCGGATTTCCATTTATTTCGGTCTTTTCAAAATTCTATTAATGGAAAAAATTTAATTTTCCTGGAAGACTGTAAAAGGCACCTGGAACAATTCTTTGCTCAAAAAGATAAAAAGTTTTGGGAAGATAGAATTATGAAGTTGCCTGAAAAATGGCAGAAAGTAGTGGAACAAAATGGTGAATATGTTGCTCAGTAAAGTTCTTGGTGAAAATGAAAATGTGTCTTTTGTTTTTACTTAAAAAACCAAAGCGGGACTTCCTTGGTGGCTCAGTGGATAAGAATCCGCCTGCCAGTGCAGGGGACGCAGGTTTGATCCCTGGTCTGGGAAGATGCCACATGCCGTGGAGCAACTAAGCCCATGCGCCACAACTACTGAGTCTGCACTCTAGAGCCCGTGGACTACAACTACTGAGCCCACGTGCCACAAGTACTGACGCCTGCGTGCTGTAGAGCCCACGCTCCACAACAAGAGAAGCCATTGCAATGAGGAGCCCACACATCACAACGAAGAGTAGCCCCTGCTTGCCACAACTAGAGAAAGCCCGCGCACAGCAACGACCGAACGCAGCCAAAAAACAAAAAACCGAAGGCACTTTTTGGCCCACCCAATACAAACTGCAGTCAGTGATTTGAAGGAAACATCCAAGGTACAAAGAGAGGCCCATAATGGAGCCTAGTCTGGGAGATAACATTTCACTGGAGAACTGAAGGATGAATAAGGGCATGCCAGGCAGAGGGAGTGGCATGTGCAAAGGCCCTGAGGTGCAAATGATCTCAGCTGTGGGAAGAGGAGTGAGATTAAGATAGGAGGGAGGGAGACAAGGGTGAGGGGTTTCTGGGGTGGGAGACAAGTATAGATTTTGTCCTAAGGCAATGGGGAATCACGGAAGGCTTCAGAGCACAGAAGGGGCATAGCCCAATTTATGCTTTTTAAAAATTGTGGTAAAAGTTACATAACATAGTTACCATTTTAAAGTGTTTAATTCCATGGCAGTTAGCACATTCACAATGTTGTATAACCATCACCTCTATGTAGTTCCAGAACATTTTCATCATCCCAAAAGGAAACCCTGTCCCCATTAGCAGTTGCTCCCCATTCCCTGTCCCCCAGCCCCTGGCAACCACCAGTCTGCTTTCTGTCTCTATGGATTTGCCTGTTCTGGACATTTCATATAAATGGGATCATACAACATGTGGCCTTTTACATCTGACTTCTCCAATGTATACTTCTTCTTTTTTTTTTTTTTTTTGCGGTACGTGAGCCTCTCACTGTTATGGCCTCTCCCATTGCGGAGCACAGGCTCTGGACGCGCAGGCCCAGCAGCCATGGCTCACGGGCCCAGCCGCTCCGTGGCATGTGGGATCTTCCCGGACCGGGGCACAAACCCGTGCCCCCTGCATCGACAGGTGGACTCCCAACCACTGCGCCACCAGGGAAGCCCTCCAATGTATACTTTTAAAAGAGCAACTTAGAAGGACAGGAATGCAAATAGACACTGTGCTGCTCCATCCACACTCCTCCATCCCGCTCCCTGTTTAACAACAGGCACCTTTGTGATTGACTGTGCTTGCCAGGGGCTCCCCTGGGCTGCTGGAGCACCTGTTGCCTGCATGACCAACAGAAGGCCAGAAGTGCCTTGAGTTGACATCCCCCAGGGTAGCCCTGATCAAAGCATAAGGTGTTCCCAGATGTCCCGGCAGGATAGAGCCAGTCACCCTCCAGGGACTGCTGGATGCACGCCCCTCACCACTGAATTCCAGTCTTTGCTCTCTTCCCTTTTCTGAGCCTCAGTTTCCTCCTCTGTAAAATGGGTCATAGGGAGGGAGCATATTGCACTCAGTGAACAGTCAAAAGTCACGCTGGGTTTACAAAAAGTAGGATCTACATTAAGAGTGCAAGGAAAGGACTTTTCTGAGTGCTGATGGGGTCCACTTTGGGAGAGGTATCAGGATCAGGAGTCAAGACCCAGCAGGGAAGGTGTCAGGTGGTTGGGAGCAGCTGGAGGCACAGCAGAGGCGCAGCATGTGGCTGCCAGCCCAGCCCTGGGAGGTCAGCCTCTGAAGGCTGCATTCATCCTCCCAGGAAAATCACAATTCTCTCTTTCCCCTCAGCCCCTCCCCAGCCCCCTCCTCCGCCCTAGTTTATTATTTACCCATTCAGGGCCACGATTTATTTTTGGACGAGAACGTCGGTCCTTCTCACTCTCGTGGCCACCCGCCAGAGCCGCGCACTGGCCACGCTGGGAGATGGAAGGCCAGAGAGAATCCAGCCTAGCTGAGAGAAGGCGGGTCCTCGGGGGAGGGTCTTGGTCACGCCTGCCTCTTGATCTTTTGTTTATCTTCATAGACAGCAACTAGGAGTGCGGGCAGCCGAATTTTCGGATTTCTCCACATTCCTGACGAACGAAGAGACTGATATGCCAGTTTACAGCACTGTCTTTGCTGAAGACATAAACAACGTCACTTAGAAATTGACATGGGTGAGCCAGGCATGGTTTGGGGTGGGTTGTGAAGTGTCCAAATATACACTCCTTTAGTTCATGCAGACAAATAAGGCTGCATTCATTTTCATTTTTAAAATTATGTTTATTTTGTTTATTAAATTTTACAAAGTTGAATTCACCCTCAGTCCCCAACTTCAACTTGGCAAACTCCTATTCATCCATCAAAACCCAATACACAGACTCCTTCCTCCATACTTCACATGTCCACACAAATGCTACATCTTTCTCCTCTCTGTGCTGTAAGAAAGGAATCCTCCAGTACTATGGTCATCTGTTTATGACTCTGTGTCCCTCTATGGGCTCTGTTCTAGCACCCAGCACAGTGCCTGACATATAGTGGGTGCTCAGTAAATGTGAAGGTTTGGGGGAACATTTTTAAAAACAGCTTTATTGAGATGTAATCCACATATCATTCAATTCGTCCATTTAAATATGTAGTTCAATGGATTTTAGGATATTCACAGATGTGTGCAGCCATCACCAAGATCAATTTTAGAACACTTTCACCACCCCCAAAATAAACGCTGTGCCCATTTCAGTCATTGCCACGCCTCCTCCCCACAACCCCTGGCAACCACTAATCTACTTTCTTTTATTTTTTTAGCTTTTTTTTGTGTGTGTGGTTTGAGAGATGGAAAATATTTATTTATTTATTTGTTTGTTTGTTTGTTTGTTTATTGGCTGTGTTGGGTCTTTGTTGCTTTGCGTGGGCTTTCTCTAGTTGCAGCAAGTGGGGGCTACTCTTCGTTGTGGTGCGCAGGCTTCTCATTGTGGTGGCTTCTCTTGTTGCTGAGCACGGGCTCTAGGCACGCGGGCTTCAGTAGTTGTGGCATGAGGGCTCAGTAGTTGTGGCTCGCAGGCTCTAGAGTGCAGGCTCAGTAGTTGTGGCACACAGACTTAGTTGCTCCGCGGCATGTGGGATCTTCCCAGACCAGGAATCAAACCCGTGTTCCCTGAATTGGCAGGCGGATTCTTAACCACTGTGCCACCAGGGAAGTCCCACTAATCTACTTTCTGTCTATGGATTTGCTTCTTCTGGACATTTCATATAAATAGGATCATATAAATGGGTTCATACTCCATGTGGGCTTTTGTGTCTGGCTTCTCTCACTACGCATGTCTTCAAGGTTCATCCATATCGTAGCATGTATCAGTGCTCCATTCTTTTTGATGGCTGAATAATATTCCATTGTGTGGTTAGACCAGATTTTATTTGTCCATTCTTCTGTTGATGGACACTTGAGTTGTTTCCACCTTTTGCCCCCTGTGAATAGTGCTGATGTGAACATGTACTTGGATGTATGTTTTCACTTCTCTTGGGTATGTCCTGAGGACTCACAGTAAATGTTCATGGTTATATTGAACCCTGTTAAACTGCAAAGAGTCACCTGGCTTGGGTAAATGAACGCGCCAACCTCACAGGCTTTGAAATCAGGAATGTGGGCTGGAATCTGCCCCCACTGGCTCATCTGTGAAGGGGACCACAGAGACTTCTGGATTCCTCGGTTTGCCTTGTAAGGACCTCAGGGCCCCATGAGTAGAAACTGCCCTTTCATTGTCAGCTGGTGTAATCAGTTCCTCTCTCCTGGATCTCTCCAAAATGAAATTTTTGTTCTTTGAGGCCAACTGGTCCACCCCTCAGGGCTTTTGGGACCAAAGACAGCCCTGTCCATGGGGCTGGAAACACATAGATATGTGATCTGGATCAGACCTTGGGGTTTTGGTGGGGGCTGATCTAGAGGCATCCTGCCCTGGGTTTATTTTATTGAGGGTGGTGGGCTGGGTCAGCACGTTGGGGGTAGCCTGTGCCCAGGACTGTGAAACCTGAGGCCTCGAATGCATGTCCTTGGTCGGCAGGTGTCTTGGGTGGCATCTGAGGCTGAGGGCCTGGCCTGTGTCCAGTCAGGAAAGGCCGAGGTAGGCTGTTCTTGCCTCTGGACACTCTCACTTTGTCAAGGAAATCTCATCTCTAAAAAACAAGCCCTGGAACTTCCCTGGTGGTGCAGTGGTTAAGAATCCGCCTGCCAATGCAGGAGACACAGGTTCAAGCCCTGGTCCGGGAAGATCCCACATGCCGCGGAGCAACTAAGCTTGTGCTCCACAACTACTGAGCCTGTGCTCTAGAGCTCGCGTGCCACAACTACTGAGCCTGCATGCCACAACTACTGAAGCCCTTGCTCCTAGAGCATGTGCTCTGCAACAAGAGAAGCCACTGCAAGGAGAAGCCTGCGCAATGCAACAAAGAGTAGCCCCACTTGCCGCAACCAGAGAAAGCCCGCACACAGCAACAAAGACCCAATTCAGCCCCCCAAAATTTTTTTTACTAATAATAAATTTATTAAAAAATGAAAATAAAAAACAAGCCCTGGACTTCCCCGGCGACCCAGTGGTTAAGACTCTGTGCTTCCAATGCAGGGGCATGTGTTCAGTCCCTCGTCGGGGAACTAAGATCCCACATGCTGTGCAGCCAAAAAAATTTAAAAATAAATAAAATAAAAAGCAAGCCCTGCCTTCCCCCACTGCCAGGCCTCCAGGTCCATGTATCAGTCAGGGCTTTCTAGAGAAGCAGAATCAACATGATATATGTATATTATATATATGAAGATTTTTTTAAAGTAAGGTTTTATTTATTTATTTTTTTGGCAGCGTTGGGTCTTTGTTGCTGCACGTGGGCTTTCTCTAGTTGCGGCGAGCGGGGGCTTCTCACTGCTGTGGCTTCTCTTGTTGCGGAGCACGAGCTCTAGGTGCACAGGCTTCAGTAGTTGTGGCACGCGGGCTCAGTAGTTGTGGCTCATGGGCTCTGCAGTGCAGGCTCAGTAGTTGTGGCACATGGGCTTAGTTGCTCCGCGGCATGTGGGATCTTCCCAGACCAGGGCTCAAACCTGTGTCCCCCTGCACTGGTAGGCGAATTCTTAACCACTGTACCACCAGAGAAGTCCAAAGATTTTTAAAAATTTTTATTTTTAAATTTAAGTTAATTTTATATTTTGATTTTATTTTTGGCCGCATTGGTGTGCATTGCCGTGCACGGGTTTTCTCTAGCTGTGGTGAGTGGGGGCTACTCTTCGTTGTGGTGCGCGGGCTTCTCCTTGTAGTGGCTTCTCTTGATGCAGAGCATGGGCTCTAGGCATGTGGGCTCAGTAGTTGTGGCTCGCGGGCTCTAAAGTGCAGGCTCAGTAGTTGTGGTGTACCAGCTTAGTTGCTCTGCGGCACGTGGGATCTTCCTGGACCAGGGCTTGAACCCATGTCCCCTGCATTGGCAGGCGGATTCTTAACCACTGTGCCACCAGGAAAGTCCCATATGAAGAGATTTGTTTCAAGGAATTGGCTTAGGGTTTCTATGTTGCAGTCTTGAGGAGAATTCTTTTATCCCAGGAGACTCAGTTTTTGCTCTTAAAGCGTTCAGTTGATTAGATAAGCCCCACCCAGAGTCTCGAGGATAACTTCCTTTCCTTAAGGTCAAATGATTGGAGATGTTAACCACATCTAGAAAATACTTTCTATTTTTTTTTTTTTTTTTTTGGCTGCACTGCGTGGCACGTGGGATCTTAGTTCCCCAACCAAGGATCAAACTTGCATTTCACCTGCTGCCCACTGCATTGGAAGTGCAGAGTCTTAACCACTGGACCACCAGAGAAGTCCCTAGAAAATACTTTCACAGCACCATTTAGACTAAACCGCTGGGCACCATTGCCTGATGAAGTTGACACATAAATTTAAACCATCAGTATGTTTCTGGGTCCCCACCCCACCACAAACCATCCATGAGAATGCCACCTCCTCTGAGAAGACTGCTGTGATGTTCCCTGGCCGCAAAGGAGAGAACATGGAGGCATGTTGACCGGCTGCATCTGGATGGAGGGAGCCAGAAGGGAAGCATGCAGGATATCTATGGGAAGGCAGTGGAGATGTCAGCAAGGACGAGAGCTCCAAGGCCAGCCAAGGCTCTGGACTTTGCCCCAGGGCCATGGGGAGCCATAGTAGGTTTTAGGGCAGAAGAGTCATATGGTTGGATATACTAACCATAGAAAAACTTGTCACTGACTGATATGGGTCTCTCAGCACCCCTAGATGGGGGCAGCGGGGGTCAAGGCCCCAGTCCAGGCAGGAAATGGCAAGATCTGGGCCAAGGGCTGTGGGGATGGGGGTGGGGCCGATTTAAGAGTTTCCAGGTACATCAGTCTGGGATGAGTGTGAGTTGCTAAACTGTCATGCTGAGCTCTGACCATCGGTTCAGGCCTCTGATCTCTTCCAGGAGTTATTTCAGGAAATACCTCCTTGGGCTGCACAAGGTCAGTGACCTGACTGTGAATGTCTGTGGCACCAATGCCTCCCACCCCCTGTGGGACCACTGGGGAGCTGTTGCATAGAGATGGCTGCCTCCTCTCCCTGCTCCCAGTGGAAAGCCAACCCCTCTCCCCTGGCAGACAGTCTGGCAGGGAAAACGGGCTCCATCTTGCCATTCCCCAAACATGAAAACCTTCTTCCTACCCCAGGGCCTTTGCACTGGCAGTTTCTTCTGACTGGAATGCTTTTCCCACCATTTTACCCATGGCCAGTTTCTCCTCGTCCCTAGGCTAAACTTAACTTTCACCGCCCCCAGGAAGCTCTCTCCACTATTGTCAGCCTCTATGACATCACCTGTTTTACCACCCAGGATTTGAAACAATTTTATTTTATTTTATGCTTCCCCCTCTGGAGTATGGAGCCATGAAGGTGGGATTTTTTTTTGCCTTGATTACTGCCTCATCCACGGTTCCCACAACACCTTTCTCTCAGTAACTGCTTGTCGAGTGAATGAATAAAGAGCCACATCCCCTTCTCATCATTCTCTCACCCTTCAAACCATGACTCTGGACTCATGAATTACTTCCCCTCCTCTCCCCAGAGTTTTGATGTCACCATGGAGACACTGATCCCACTGCTTTCCTGGTCCTCTCCTATTGCTTGCCTGAGCCATTCCTGCAGCCTCCACCCTCACTCCATCCATTCCATCCCCCACAGCAGCCTTCAGAGGAATCTTTTAAACATGTAAGTTTGGTTATGGGACTCCCCTCCTCTCACATTCTCTATGGCTCCCAATTGCCCTCAAGAGAACATTCCAACCCTTCTGCTGATTTTCCAGAGCCCTTCAGACTGGGAGCTGTCTCATTGCTCACTCTTTTCCAAACGCAAGTTGTTCCCTTGCCTAGTTTGCTCTACCAAACCTCTCTGTTTGAACTCCTATTCAACTTTCAAGACTCCACTCAAAGGGTCCCTCCTCCAGAAGCACTCCCTACCTTCAAACAGAGCCCTCTGAGGATGTCTGCATCCAGTTCTGTTTCCCAAAGGTTGGGGACTTTTGGGGGACCCCGGATATCACCTGTGAATGATGGATCACACCGTCATCATTTATTTAACACAGGTGAGCATGTAGTCAGATAGTTGAGTCACAGTCTGAGTCACCTCTTCTTGGTTTCCATGTTGGATCCAGACTGTCAACCACACAGACATACATCTGGCTGGCCTAGCCAAGGAGAACTGGGACAGATGCCGCTTGGATCTCTTCCTGCAGTACAGCTCCATCTTTGTCTATAAGGCATTTTTACATTTCTACATGAACTTGTGAGGTCAAATCTTTCACCTGCTGCTGCGCAGCCCCCAAGCATGTCCCTCCCTTCTACATCTGAGACTGGATTTGAGGAGTTGTGATTCTTTTAGAAGTTGGGATTCTTCTCCAGTTTGTTGACATTTGTCAACTCTCCTTCAAGGAATGTGAAAAAGCTTAAAAGCCACATGTGTGCCAAGGAGACATGCCCTGTTGGGACATGCCATAGAGAATTCAGCTCCTCTCAGGAATGTTCTATCTTTTGACACTTATTTGCTCTTCAGGACTGGTGAGAATTGGAAAGCCAAACATTCTTGTAAGAGGTTGTACTGATGACGTGGAAGGATCTTGCCTAAGGTGCAGTGCTATAAACCTCACAGCAGCCCCACTGGGGGCTCATCTTAGAGATGAGAAGTTGGAGGCTCGGGGAGACCATCCACCTGATGGTACCCCCTGGGGGAGGCCTGAACTCTGCCCCACCCACTGTGGGACACGGGACATCACTGAGCCTCATGTTCCTCACCTGAGCAATGGGAACCACGGTTAGACTTGGTGAGGAAGTGCTGTGTGGGTCCACACAAGGCAGCGCACAGTAGGACCTCAATCTTCATACTGCTCTTACATTATTACTTTTTTTTAGTTTGTCCATTGGTGAAATATATATAACATAAAATTTACCATCCTAACCATTTTTAAGTGTACAGTTCAGTGGCACTAAGTATATTCACACTCTTATGCAGCCATCACCACCATCCATCTCCAGAACTTTTTCATCTTCTCGAATTGAACCTCTGTCCCCATTAAACATTAACTTCCCATCCCCATCCCTGCAGCCCCTGGTAAATTCTCTGCTTTCTCTCTCTATGAATTTGACTACTATAGGTTCCTCACATAAGTGGAATCATAAAGTATTTATCCTTCAAAAAAATTTTTGGTTACTGTATAGCACAGGGAACTCTACTCAATATTCTGTAATAACCTGTATGGGAAAAGAATCTCAAAAAGAATGCATATGTGTATACGTATAACTGAATCACTTTGTTATACACCTGAAACTAACACAATATTGTAAATCAACCGTACTCCAATATAAAATTAAAAATTAAATTTAAAAGATTTTTGTAAAATACAACATAAAATTTACCATCATAACAATTTTTAAGTTCAGCAGCGTTAAGTACAATATATTCATTTTGTTGTGCAACCATCACCACCATTCACCTCCAGAACTCTTTTCACCATGCAAAACTGAATGAAACCCTGTCCCCATTAAACAACTCTTTAGTGCCATTTCCCTCAGCCTCTGACACCCACCATCCTTTCTGTCTCTATGAATCTGACCATTCTAGGTGCACGTTAAGTGGGATCATGCAGTATTTGTCCTTTTGCGACTGGCTATCGCCACTAAGCATAATGTCTTCAAGATTCATCCATATCGTAGAATGTGTCAAAACTTCATTCCTTTTAAAGGCTAATGTTCTCTTTTGTTTATCCATTCATCCATCAATGAACACTTGGGTTGCTTCTATCTTTTGTCTGTTGCAAAAAAAATGCTGCTATAAACATGGTGTACAAATATCTCTTCAGGTCCCTGCTGTCAGTTCTTTGGGCACACCCAGAGGTGGAATTGCTGGATCATGTGGTGATACTATGCTTAATTTTTTGAGGAACCACCATACTGCTTTCCACAGCAGCTGCACCATTTTACATTCCCACGAGCAGTGCACATGGGTTCCAATTTCTACACATCCTCAACAATGCATTATTTTCCTTTTGTTTTTATTATAAACACCCCAATGAGTGTGAAGTGATATCTCACTGTGATTTTCTTTTTTCTTTTTTTCTTTTTTTCTTTTTTTTTTTTTGCGGTACGCGGGCCTCTCACTGTTGTGGCCTCTCCCGTTGCGGAGCACAGGCTCCGGACGCGCAGGCTCAGCGGCCATGGCTCACGGGCCCAGCCGCTCCGCGGCATGTGGGATCTTCCCGGACCGGGGCACGAACCCGCGTCCCCTGAATCGGCAGGCGGACTCTCAACCACTGCGCCACCAGGGAAGCCCTCACTGTGATTTTGATTTGCATTTCCCTGATAACTAATGATGCTGAGCATCTTTTCATGTGCTTATTGGCCATTTGTGTATCATCTTTGAAGACATGTCTGTTCAAATTCTTTGCCCCAAAATGGGGTTGTTTGTCTTTTTGTCTTTAAGTTGTAATTCTTTATATATTTTGTGTACTAATCCCTCATCAGATATATGACTTGCAAATCTTTTCTCTGATTCTGCGAGTTGCCTTTTTACTCTCTTGATTGTTTCCTTTTGTACACAAAATTTTAATTTTTTTTTTTTTTTTTTTTTTTGCGGTATGCGGGCCTCTCACTGTTGTGGCCTCTCCCGTTGCGGAGCACAGGCTCCGGACGCACAGGCTCAGCGGCCATGGCTCACGGGCTTAGTTGCTCTGCGGAATGTGGGATCTTCCCGGACCAGGGCACGAACCCGTGTCTCCTGCATCGGCAGGCGGATTCTCAACCACTGTGCCACCAGGGAAGCCCCAAAATTTTAATTTTTATGAATTTCATTTTATATATTATTTTCTTTTGTTGGCTGTGTTTTTGGAGTCATGTCCACGGAATTGCCAAATCCAGAGTCGTGAAGCTTTTGCCCTATGTTTTCTTAATTTTTTTCCTCTTACATTCAGGTCTCTGATCCATTTTGAGTTAATTTTTTTTAAGTCTTTATTGAATTTCTTACATATTGCTTCTTGTTGTGTGTGTGTTTTGGTTTTTTGGCCATGAGGTATGTTGGATCTTAGCTCCCCAACCAGGGATCGAACCCGTGCCCCCTGCATTGGAAGGCGAAGTCTTAACCACTGGACCACCAGGGAAGTCCTGTTTTGAGTTAATTTTTGCATGTGATGTTAGGTAAAGTTCCAGCTTAATTCTTTTGCACGTGGAGATCCAGTTTTTCCAGAACCAGCTGTTTTGTTGAAAACCCTGTCCTTTTCCCCATTGAATGATCTTAGCATCTCTATCAAAAATCATTTGACCATATATTTGAGGGTTTATTTCTGGAATCTTTATTCCATTGGTCTATTTGTCTGTTTTCATGCTAATGCCATACTACTCTGATTATTGCACCCTTGTAAGAAGTTTTGAAATCAGGAAGTGTGAGTCCTCTAAATTTGTTCTTCTTTTTCAAGATTGTTTTGGCTATTCAGGTTCCCTTGAGATTCCATATAAATTTTATTGATTTTATTTTTAAAATTTTTGGCCATGCCACATGATATGCAGGATCTTAGTTCCCTGACCAGGGATCGAACCCATGCCCCCTGCAGTGGAAGCATGGAGTCTTAACTACTGGACAGCCAGGGGAGTCCCAAGATTCCATATAAATTTTAGAATAGGTTTTTTATTTCTGCAAAAAAATGTCATTGCAATTTTTATAGGAGTAGCATTGAATTTGTATATGCCTTTGGGTAGTATTGTCATCTTAACAATATAAGTTTTCAATCTATGAACTCAGATGTCTTTCCATCTATTTACATCTTCTTTAATTTCTTTCAGCAACGTTTTGTAGTTTTCAATGTACAAGCATTTCCCCTCCTTGGTTAAGTATGTTCCTAAGTATTTTATTCCTTTTGATGCTGTGGTAAGTAGAATTGTTTTCTTAAGTTTCTTTTGGGTTGTTCATTGTTAGTGAATAGAAACATAACTGATTTCTACGTGTTTATTTTGCGTTCTGCTACTTTGCTGAATTTGTTTATTAGTTCCAACAGGGGTTTTTTGTTTGTTTTTTGTTTTGGTGTGTGTGGAGTCTTTATAGGGTTTTCTATATATAAGATCATGTCATCTGTGAAGAGAGATTATTTTACTTCTTCCTTTCCAACTTAGAAGCCTTTTATTTCTTTTTCTTGTCTAATTGCTCTGGCTAGGCATTCCAATACTAAGTTGAATGGAATTGGTGAAAGCAGACATCCTTGCTGTTATAGACTGAGTGTGCCCAACCCCACATTCATATATTGAAATCCCAACCCACAACGTGATGATATTAGGAGGTAAGGCCTTTGGGAAGTGATTAGGTCATGAGGGTAGAGCCCTCATGAATGGGATTCATGTCTTTATAAAGAGATCCCAGAGAGCTCTCTTGCCCTCATTTCACCATGTGAGGACACAACCAAAAGGCAGCTGTTTGTAACCCAGAGGAGGGCCTTCACCAGAGTCTGACCATGTTGGCACCCTGATCTCGGACTTCCGACCTCCAAACTGTGAGAAATAAGTTTTTGTTGTTCATAAGCCACCCAGTCTATGGTACTTTATTATAGCAACCCAAACTGACTGACACTTGTCTTGTTCCTGATATTAAAAGAAATGCTTTTAGTTTTTCACTAAAAGCATGATGTGAGTGTGATGTGAGTTGTGAGTGTGTGATGTGAGTTGTGGGGTTTTCATACATGGTTTTTATCCTATTGAGGAAGTCCCCTTCTATTCCTAGTTTGTTGAATGTTTTTACCATGAAAGGGTGTTGGATTTTGTCAAATGCTTTTTCTGCACCAACTGAGGTGATCATGTGATTTTTGTCCTTTTTTAAAGGTGGTGTGTCATACTGATAAAACTTTCATATGCAGATTAGTTTTGCCTGTGGCAGAATCTCACATAAGTGGAAGTAGAACTGATTCCACAGACACTGTTGTGGGCTGACAGTTGGCTCTTTTTCATGGCTGTATATTATTGCACAGCATGCCTCAAGCACAGAGTCTCCATCCTTCTGTGGATGGGCATTTTGGGTGGCTTGTGGTTGGGGTGACTAGGAATGGTGCTTCTGGGAACATCTGTGTCACATTTCTGTGGGGCAAGTCCCAGGAGTGAAGTTGCTGGCATGGGCATGGGTGCAAGCTAGGGGTGTTTGGATCCCAGCCCTCCCCACATCACACCATGGTTCGTCATGTACACACTCACTTAACCTGGACTCTTGGGTTGAGTCTGGGGGCTGCTAACAATTTTCCCCAGTATTAGAAAAGTTGGACTTTCCTGGTGGCGCAGTGGTTAAGAATCCGCCTGCCAATGCAGGGGACACGGATTCAAGCCCTAGTCCAGGAAGATCCCACATGCCGCGGAGCAACTAAGCCCGTATGCCACAACTACTGAGCCTGTGCTCTACAGCCTGCAAGCCACAACTACTGAAGCTCACGTGCCTAGAGCCCGTGTTCTGCAACAAGAGAAGCCACCGCAATGAGAAGCCCGCTCACTGCAACGAAGAGTAGCCCCCACTGGCCGCAACTAGAGAAAGCCCACGTGCAGGAACGAAGACCCAACGCAGCCAAAACTAAATAAACAAAATAAATAATTTTTTTTTTAAAAGAAAGAAAAAAAAAGAAATGTCACTGAGCTGTGCATTACTGTGCCAAAATTTCACAGCCGCCTCTCGAGGAATGAGAGGGCAGGGGCATTTGAGTGTCCTTGATATCCATCGATATCTGGCCTTCCCTCCAGAAGTCCCCAGTGATCAGTGTCACAGGGTTCCTGCATGCTGATTTCCCTTCAAACCTTCCACTTTTTTTTTTTTGGCTGCACTACACGGCTTGTGGGATCTTAGTTCCCTGACCAGTCATTGAACCCGAGTCCTTGGCAGTGAAAATGCGAAGTCCTAACCATTGGACGCCAAGGAATTCCCCAAACCTTCCACTTCTGACTACAAAATTAGTAGCTGCCAGTGCTCTGAACTGAGCCCCAAATGAATGAATATTCTGAACTTCCCCTGAAAGAGAAGGGAGTTCCAGGAAGCTGAGGCCACTATGTTCCTGTCCACATCATTTGTTTACAAATATTATGTTGCCACACTGTGCATGGCCCCACACCAAGTGATGCTGGACTCACGAAACCTCAATCCTCAAGATCCCCCCAGTCTGGGGAGCAAAGGCAAACACAGATTCCTCTAGTCCCATGGGGTCAGGGCTGGATTGGAGGGAGGAATTGGGGCTGGAGGACCCCAGAACAGGGAGCTGGGCCCTGCCTGAGGGTTGAAAGAAGACATCCGGGAGGAGGGGGCAATGACGCTGGGTGTTGAAGGATGAATAGGAGTTCAATGGGTGGGGAAGAGATGGCAGTGACCCTGACAGAGGGAATTTGCAAGAGCATGAGTCTGAGGACATTGAGCGAACATGGGGAACTGTGAGCAGGTGGGCACGTGGAGGCAGGGGGGACATTGCTTAAGGATCCCCATCTGTAGAGTGACCACAGAGGGAAGCAGCTCCTGCAGAAGCAGTGGACAGTCTTCCTCAAGGCCAGCCTCATATGCTCCATCCCAGGACTAGCTTCCACATCAACATCCTGCAAGACTAAAGACTAGAAAGAAACTTTCTCTTACGGGAAACTTACACCGCAGTGTAAGTGGGCATCATCTCTGTGCCTCTGGGAGCAATAATAGGACATCCACTGCATGCTAACTCCTCACGGCCGGAGGCAAAAACAGCAGCTCAGGAAGGTTCAGGGCTTTGGATTTGAACACTCGGCTGCAGGCCTGGGCCAGACAGGGCCATCTCTTCCTTGAATCACTTCATTTCATCTTCACCCCCAACACTTGGGAGAAGAGAGTCTGATCTCCATTCATTGATCCTCCAAGAGAGGATTTCTGCTTGACGGTTCATAGTGCTGGTGCCTCCAAGGAAATGCAGAGCCTGAGACCCCCACCTGCACCCATCTCCCCCTACCCCGAGTTCAAAATGGCAGGAGGCTGAGGACCACTTTCAAGGCCAGTCCCTTCCAGAGGAAGCACCTGAAGTCACCCCAGGGTTTTACATGATCATTTTCCCCTAATTATAAAAATGTTAAGCAATTTCTTGATGGAGAACCAAAGAAACAGAAAAGAAAACAAACAAACAAAGAACGACACAACCTGTCCCACAATCCCTCAGCTCAGAGATAATCTCCCCTGGCACTTCATGTACTGCCTCCCAGCATTTAAAAAATGGCCTTATTATATTTTTATTATCCAAGTAATGTGACTCTCCTGCAGAATAAGCAACTGACAAGATAAGGAGAAAGAAAACATAAGCAGAAATTACCTATCATTTCCAAAACAAGAGCTCTTACTATTTTTTTTTGAATTTTTGAACGTTATTTTATTTACTTTTTATACAGCAGGTTCTTATTAGTTATCTATTTTATACATATTAGTGTATAGATGTCAATCTCCCAATTCATCCCACCACCACCAACCCCCAGCCACTTTCCCCCAAGAACTCTTTCTATTTTAAAGTATTTATTTTTCTTAGTATGCAACACCTCATGTCTACTGCAAATGATTTAGAAAATACAGCTAAACCAAAGGCAGAACAGTTTCTTTTTATTCCTTCACCCATAGATGAGCCTCGTTAACTCCAGTTCTATGGTTTCTTCACACTATGAATACTCATGAGATGAAGAACAGCAAATGCTTATGAGCAAAGACTCTGGACCCAGACAGCTCAGGTTCAAATCCTAGCTCTGCTGTGTGACTTTGGACAAGTAGCTTCACCTCTCTGGGCCTCAGTTTTCTTATCTCTACAACAGGAAGGATGATCATCATGCTTCCAAGGCTCAGTGAAGATTGAGATAATGCACTTGCTGTGCCCAGAACATTTTTTACAACTTGATTTTTATGCTTCTTTCCTCTGCTTACAAAGTTAAGATATGCATACCATATACACAAAAGTACACACAAACACACACACACGCACATGCACACACGTAGCAACAACTAATAGGAAGGGAAAGGTTGGCAACCCCACCCAGCAAAGCCCAACCTAAAGCAAGTTAGGGCAAGAGACAAGCTGACATCCAGCCCCAGCCTGATCCCACGGGGAGCCCTGGAGCATGAATAGCACCCCAGAGCTTGTCTCTCTCAGAGGTGAGGGGGCTGGGCTAATATATCCAAATCCACCCTCGCAGGGGCTATTGTTTCTCTCCATTTTACAGAAGAGGAAGCTGGGACCCAGAAAGGGGTAGGTGATTTGTCCAGGGTCCAGACTTGATCCATGACATGGATGAAAGAGTCAAGTGATTAGGAAAAAAGCTAATTCTTAAATTTTTTCCTTTTGTTATTTTATTTTGTGTATTTATTTATTTATTTATTGGATGAAACCATTTTATAGATTAAAAAATGAAACTCCTGCAATTAGTGAAAATATATACTGGTCCATCCTTTTTGAAGTAAAATTTGACATTATATCCCCCAAACCTTGTAAATATGCATGCCCTTTTGCTTAGCAATTCTGTATTTAGAAATTTATCTTGAGGAAATAATCACATAAGTACTCAGAAAATGTTGTTAATAATAATGCAAAACTAGAAACAAAACATTCAGAAATACAGTATTGCTTACAAAACTTATGGTACACTTGTACAGTGAAATGTGTTTCAGAAATGAAATATGATTATGCCTGCCTATATTTATTGGTATGGAAAGACATTTATGATACGTTATAATATGAAAATCCAGGTTACCAAATAGAGTATGCTCCTTTTAAGATATGTATAATATGTTATTTTATTTTAAATACAAAAATATTATATGCTTAGTGTGAAAAATTCAAATTTAGAGTCCTGTTGAATAAAGGGAGAATCCCTGCTTTGCCCTTTTGAGAACAATTTGACATGCATCCTTCCAGTTAGTTTATACCTGCCAGGTATAAATATACAGATGCAGACATTATATACAATTATTTTTTCTTATTTTTACAGAAGTGTGATTCTACTCTACATATTAATCTGCTAAGTGTTTTGTTTACACACGGTTCTGTGAATATATGTGCACATCTATACGCATAGATCTACCTCATTTTTTTTCCTTAAATGGACTACTTTAATCCCCCACTGACATTTTTTGTAACGTTTTTAAAAATTTTTGGTAAATGTAAATTTATATTTTTTCTTTATTATTGTAGTATGGCTTACACCCAGGAACATGCATAAAGTGCATTAATTTTAGGTGTAGATTTTGGTTAATTTTTAAAAAAATTTTTCTTTAAAATTTATTTATTTTTGGCTGCTTTGGGTCTTCATTGCTGTGCACGGGCTTTCTCTAGTTGTGGTGAGCGGGGGCTACTCTTTGTTGAGGTGTGTGGGCTTCTCATTGCAGTGGCTTCTCTTGTTGCGGAGTGCAGGCTCTAGGCGCGCGGGCTTCAGTAGCTGTGGCATGCAGGCTCAGTAGTTGTGGTGCACGGGCTTAGTTGCTCCACGGCATGTGGGATCTTCCCGGACCAGGGCTCGAACCCTTGTCCCCTGCACTGGCAGGTAAATTCTTAACCACTGTGCCACCAGGGAAGTCCCTGGTTAATTTTTGATATGGGCACACCCAGGTAACCACCACCCAAGTAAACCTGGCAGTTCACCTGGTGCCTTTCCCAGTACATCATGTTTCAAATAGCTGTATGCATCTCACTATTTTCATAGAGGTTGTCCCCCACTTTAAAAAATAATTTTATTTTCTTCCATTATTTTCACTATCTGATCTTTTTGTGTGTGTGTGTGTAGTTTTTTTTTTTTTTTTTTTGCGGTATGCAGGCCTCTCACTGTTGTGGCCCCTCCCGTTGTGGAGCACAGGCTCCGGACGCACAGGCTCAGCGGCCATGGCTCACGGGCCCAGCCGCTCCGTGGCATGTGGGATCTTCCCGGACCGGGGCATGAACCCATGTCCCCTGCATCGGCAGGCGGACTCTCAACCACTGCGCCATCAGGGAAGCCCCACTATCTGATCTTAATGTCTCAGCGTTGCAAGTCTTTTCTCCCTTTCATTAAACTTTGGTTTTTGTTTTTGCTTTCAAGTTCTTTTTTTTCTTTTTTAAAAAAATTGAAGTATATTTGATTTACAATGTTGTGTTAGTTTCAGGTGTACAGCATAGTGATTCAGTTATATATCTATGTATATGATTTAGTTATATATTCTTTTCCACATTCTTTTCCCTTATAGGTTATTACAAAATATTGAGTATAGTTCCCTGTGCTATACAGTAGGTCTTGTTGGTTATCTTCATTAAACTTTTTTTTTGTGTGGTACGCAGGCCTCTCACTGCTGTAGCCTCTCCCTCTGCGGAGCACAGGCTCCGGATGCGCTGGCCCAGCGGCCATGGCTCACGGGCCCAGCTGCTCCGCAGCATGTGGGGTCTTCCCCGACCGGGGCACGAACCCATGTCCCCTGCATCCGCAGGCGGACTCTCAACCACTGCGCCACCAGGGAAGCCCTAAACTTTTTATTTTTAAATAATTCTAGATTCACGTGCAGTTGTAAAAATAAGACAGAGACTTGAAAGTATATGTTCATATAAGAACTTGCATGTGAATATTCATGGTAGCATTATTCATAATAGTCAAAAGTAGGAACAATGCAAATGTCTACCAACTGATGAGTGGGTAAATATAAAGTGAGACATCTATACAGTGGGAAATCATTCATGCACGAAAAGGAATGAAAATGCTGATACATGCCACAGCATGGATGAATCTTAAAAACACTATGCTAAGTGAAAGAAGCCAGACATAAAATAAAAGGTCACATATTATATGATTCTATTTATATAAAATGTTTAGAGTAGGCAAATCTATATGCAGAGACAGAAAGTAGATTAGCAGCTGACAGGAGCTGTGGGAGGGGAAATGAGAAGTGATTGCTAATGGAAACAGTTTCTTTTTGGGGGTGATGAAAATACTCTGGAATTAGATAGTGGTGATGATTGTACAACTTTGTGAATATACTAAAAACCACTGAGTTGAACATTTTCAAAGGGTGAATTGTATGACATGTGAATTATATCTCAATACAACTGTTGAAAACAAAGAAAACATACAGAGAGAATTAGGGTACCCTGCATCCCACTTCAACCAGTGGGAACATCCTGCGTGACTACAGTACATTATCACAACCAGGAAATTGACATGGACACAGTCGATAGATTATTCAGATTTCTCCAGTTTTACATGCACTCATGTGTGCGCCTCATAGAACTTTAAAGAAATAATAATGGCTGTAGTTTGAGTGCCAGCTGCACAGCAGGCCTACTGGGATCCAATTCCACCACAGCTCTGCAAGGTGGGGACCATCTCCCAGAAGAGGCTCAGAGTTTAAAAACGTAAACTTTTGTGTATGGCATGAGGTAGGGATCAAGGTTTGTTTTGTCCCACATGGATATCCAGTTGCTCCAGAAAAATTTCTTAAAAACTCCATCCATACCCAAGCTCACACAGGTAACCAGGGATAGGGCAGGGACTCCAACCCAGAAATACCCAACTTAACCCACAACAGTCTCCAGGTCGCCTGTGGGCCTGTCCTAATGGCTAGCCAGCCAAGCAAGCTCTGCCCTGTCAGCAGAATGGAATGACTTTTTTAGAGCGTTTGCCAGAGGAAGCAGGGTGGGGAGGCACAGGCCAGCTCTAACTTGCTTCCTTCCTGCAGGGATGGCGAAACATCTCACTCTGTCTCCTTCCCGCCCTGACCGCACCTTTAAATTTTTTTTTCCCTTTTTCTGTCTTCTTCTGAGGGGGAAGATAGTTGTCTGCGCTGTGTGTGCAGTCCCAGTGTGGAAGGTCCAGCATGTCTTTGCCAAGGGGACGTTCAAGTGCATGTCTAGATATAGCACTTTTGTCCACTGGGAGAGATGAAAATGAGGCTCCCAGGCCACCCTCAAACTGGCCCAGTTCCCCCCTAGTCTTCCCAAGTCAGGGAGAGGCTCCATCAAGAACCCAAATATCCAGGAGTCTCCCTAGATTTCTTGCCTCCCTCAGCCTCTAGAACATTCCTCCATTGGCCAAATTCTCCCCCTGTTCAGGCAGGCCATCTCTCCCTCAGAAGGTTTGGGGATGGTCAGAAAGCCAGGAGGCCTAGGGGCCATAGTTGGTGCCTAACAAATGTTGAATGGAGCCATAGTTATACTCCATGCCTCCTGACACCACTGTCCCTGAGTCCTTTCTCCCTACAGCAGCCACTGGGGTCTTTCCAGAACTTAAAAACCATATCAGTTTACTCCCCAGCTTACCCATGTCTCCCATCATCCTAGAATCCTACTCCCTGCAACCCCCCAAGGAGGCCCAGTCCCTGCCCATCTCCTTAGCCTCCTCTTTCTCCCTCCCCACCCTGCTCACCCTGCTCCAGCCTCACCACCCTCCTCAAACACTCCCAGCTCCTTTCTACCTCAGGGCCTTTGCATGTGCTGTGTCTTCTTTTTTTTTTTTTTTTTCAGTACGCGGGCCTCTCACTGTTGTGGCCTCCCCCGTTGTGGAGCACAGGCTCTGGACGCGCAGGCTCAGCGACCATGGCTCACGGGCCCAGCCGCTCTGCGGCGTGTGGGATCTTCCCGGACCAGGGCACGAACCCGCGTCCCCTGCATCGGCAGGCGGACTCTCAACCACTGTGCCACCAGGGAAGCCCTGTGCTGTGTCTTCTACCTGGGATGACTTTCCTCCTGATCTCAGTGTGTCTGACTCCTTCTACTCTTTCTGCTCTTAGTTCAAATGTCACCTCTCCAAAGGCCCACCCCATGCTCTCCCAGCTATCTCCCCTTTCCTGTTCGATTTCCTTCTCAGTACCTATTGTCATGTGACCTCTCCTTATTTGTATAAATATACAAAAGCCTTCTATGCTTTTTGTACCCCACCCACCCAGCCCAGGGCCCATGACATGGTTAGACCTCAACATATCTTTATGGAATGAATGAATGGATGGATGAATGAATGAATAAATGAAGGGACAGAAGTGGTTAAGGGACCAGAAATCACAAGAACCTCTTCTGAGGTCCAGCTATGGGGTAGACTGTTTACACTTTCCCCAATTTGAAGATGACCCCAGCCATGGCCACTGGGCATCCCTGGAAGGGGCCAGGACTGTGGTGGGATGTGAGGATGCAGCCCAGACCTGCACTCACCTGGCTTGGTGCCCTGGGGCAACCCCAGCACTCTGAGCCTCAGTTTCCTTCTCTGGGAAACAGGCATAATAATTTTGACTTCCTCTGCCCTGCTCTACCTGGTTTGGACCAGGGCAGAGTCCAGGAGTATCAGCTGCTGCCATTGCTGGGATGATTGAGGAGCTGGGAGGCCTGGGTGCCATGGTTACACTCCATGCCCCTTTGGGCTCATAGTTGGCAGAGCTCCAAGTTCTTCTCTCTGCCTCCCCTTACCCCTGCTCGAGGGGCATAGGTCATCTCTGCCCTAATTGAACCCCCGGATTGGGGAGTAGGTGGGGAATTTGGTCCTTGGGGTTCCCACCCCCACCTCACCCCAGAGAGGGAACATCCATGGGACCCTGAGCTTCAGGGAAGCCCAGAAGGGGAAACTGAGACCCAGAGAGGCTTCCCTACCTGCCCAGCCTTGAGAAGGGAACTAAGGTGGGGGTCTTCCAAGTGACGCCTCTCTGGACCTCTCCAGTACAGGCTGAGGATGGCACCAGGGGGCCGAGGTTCAGGGAGGTTACCTTGTGCACCTAGAGGTAGAGTGGGGAGGGACAAAACCGGGGTTCTCCTGAAACAACAGGGGCCCAGGCTGGCTCTGTGCACTGCAGGACAATTGCAAAATCAGCCCAAACACTCCTGCTTCTGAATGCTGACAAGTGTCAGGTGTATGAGAGTCCAGCTTGTAGAAAAATGAGATGATTCTGAGCACCTTTCAATGGAGACCCAGGAAATTCCCCCTTCCTTCCTCCCTCCCCCCCCCTTCCTCCCCCTCATTCCATCCTTCTTTCCTTTCCTTCCTCCTTCCCTCTTTTCCTCCCTCTCTCCCTTCTTCCCTCCTTCCCTCCTTCTCTCTAATATGACCCCGAAGGTCTTTAGAAACATCCTTGCTTTCTGGCCTCACAAGATACTCCTGGATCCTCTGGACCATTTCCTGCCCAGACCTGGAATCAGCCATTCCTCCAGGAGCCCTGGCTTCTTTCGTGGGAAATGGTATTTAGAGACCACAGCTGGCATCAGGGGTGCTCATTGCTGCACATCTGGTCACTGTTTCTAGGCCTTTTCAGTAGACAGAGTGAGAGCATACTTCTTCTGTTTGAGAGACAATACATGCTGTATTCTTACTGATTTTCCAATTCAACTATTTAGGATCGCAGAATTTTACTTAACTTCTTTGCTTTATTTGTACATCTTTCCTCTAACACTGAAAATCTTGGTTTCTAACATTAACAAAATGACTTAGTTGCTTTATCCAAAAAAAATATATATATAATAGTTACAGAATAGCAACACCAATAATATTACTAATGCTATGATTCCCCACCAGGGTATATGATTTATGTACTGTATACTGTGTTCAAATGACTGTGTTCTAAAGTCATCTGAAATAATTCCTGTTTGTGGGGTTAAGCCAACAGCTCAGAACCACAATTAGATTCATTTGTCTCTCTCTCTCTCTTGTTTTTTCTTTATCTGGCCACTCCGCGCAGCTTGTGGGATCTTAGTTTCCCAGCCACGTATTGAACCCAGGCCCTCCTCAGGGAAAGCACGGAGTCCTAACAACTGGACGACCAGGGAATTCCCCATTTGTCTCATTTTTATTTCAAGTTTTTTGTTTCTCTCTCTCTCTTTCATTTAATTTTGTTTTGTAACCGTGCAAAACATTCACATGATCCAAAGTCACATTTACAAAACAAGATAAACTCAGATAAATCAGCTTTTAGCCTGTCCCTTTCATCCTGTTTCTTCCTTTTAAATGTTGAGGTTTATTCTTCCATTTTAAATATAAGTAAGTAAATATACATTCATAATCCCCCTTACATAAATGATAGCCTATTACACGCACTTTTCTCTATCTTGCCCTTTGCACTTTATAACATACCTTGGAGATGACTCCAGTAATATAGAGATTTTACTCATTGCTTTTAAAAAATATATTTATTTTATTATTTTTTTTGCTGCATCAGGTGTTAGTTGCGGCACACGGGATCTTTTCGTTGGGGCGTGTGGGGTCCTCGTTGCAGCACGTGGGTCTGTCTCTAGTTGTGGCGCACACGCTCACCAGTTGCAGCATGAGAGCTCTCTAGTTGTGGCGTGTAGGATCCCAGTTCCCTGACCAGGGATCGAACTGGCATTGCCAGATGGATTCCCAACCACTAGACCACCAGGGAAGTCCCATTACTCATTTCTTTTTATAGTGGTGTATTCCATTGGGTGGATGTATGGATAGTTCATCCCATCATCCCCTCTAGGTCATTTCCAGTCTCTGTTATTATCATGCATTTCCCACATATCTCTTTGGACAAGATTCCTAGAAGTAGGGTTGCTGATTCAAAGGGCAAATGAACATGCAGATTTGCTGCATACTTCCACCATGCCATTATACTATTCTACATTCTCACCAGCGGTGAATAAGAGTGCCTGTTTCTTCACAGCCTCACCAAGAATGAAGGGTCATATTTCTATCTCCATGTATATTTTTCCCCAAACAAAATGGAAGTTTATTTTCTGTCTTGTAAAAGTCCAGAGGTAGATGGTCCAGGGCAGGCATGGTGACTGCTCCACAAAGTCCTCTGGAATTCAGCCTTGTTTTCCCTGGTGGCCTCAATGCCCAATGTCTCATGGTTCAAAATGGCTGCCTCAGCTCCAGCCATCACATCTGCATTCCAGGCATAGGAATAATGAAGGGATAGAGAAGGTAGCAAAGAGAGTGCCCTCCGTGTAGTTTTAATTTCCATTTCTCTTATTAGAGCAAGGTTGAAGCATGTTTTCAGGGCTAGTGCATTTATTTAATGTGATCTCTTATCCATTTTTAAATATAGGGTAGTTGATTTTCTTCTTTATTTTTGAGAATTCTATATTAGGTATATTAACCCTTTGTCTGTGCTATATATTGCAAATGTTTTGTCAGACTTGGAGACTGAGGCTTAGAGAGGCCTAGGGGAGTGGGGCTCAGACAGGCGGTGGGGATCGTGGTCCCATTTCTCTGCAGAGGAGCTTAGGCCGGCAGCCCCCTCCCTTCCACAGTGGTCAACGTGGCCTTGCAGCTTCTCGCTGGAGCTGCCAGAGCAGACACCACAGTTTGAGCACAACCATGGGTGGCTGGCCTGCCTAACCTCGCCCCCAGCATATTCTCAACCTCGTGGCACACTAATGCCCTTCCCCAGCCCCGCTCACCACGTGTGACTCCACCCCGCCTCACCCATCAAATGGGACAATCCCACCCCCTCACTCCATGGTTCCACACACCCGTTGTGAGTAGCCCCGCCCACCAGCCCCGTTTAAGCCCATCCTCCCAGCTGCACACGACCTCTGCACAGGTGCATTCCAGCTGGCCCCACCTGATGGGGTAGCCCTGCCCCAACCCCTCTGGCAGCCAGATTCAAGTCTTCTCCTCGATGCCCGCATCTATGTGTCCTCCGGCACCGTGCTGATCTCTGAGCCTCACCTTCCCCCTCCATACACTGAACGCAGGAACAGTGTCACCCCAAAACCTGCTCTGCAACGTCCTTGATGTGTGACCTTAGGCGTGTCACTTCCCCTCTGTGACTTCAGCTTTCCTCTCTGTACAATGGGTACATTGAGCTCCCTCCTCAAAACCCAGCCCCTCATTTCCCATCTGTGTCAACTTGGGCAAGGACCTTAACTGTTCTGTGCCTCAGTTTACCCACTCATAATGGGCTGTTGGGAGAACTTTGAGGAGGAAGATTGGACTCTCAGCATACAGCTGGCACTCCAAATAAATGTTTGGAGTTGTTCGCTTAGTTCCTCCACGTAAGGAGATAAGGAAACAGGCAGTGGTTGGAGGAGGTGGTAGCTGAGGGAGATGACAGCAAGTGGGGGTGGGGCCCAGGGCCAGCACAGCAGACCCCAGGTGTTCCCATAGAAACCACTGCCCAGGAAAAGGCATGGAGGCTGGAATATGCTTGGTGCTTTTTTCTTTTCTTTTTTTTTCTGCTATGGAGATTTTTTTTTCTAATTTACTTATTTCATTTATTTTTTTAATTTGTTTTTTTTTTTTTTTGCTGTGTTGGGTCTTCGTTGCTGCACGCGGGCTTTCTCTAGTCGTGGCGAGCAGGGGCTACTCTTCATTGTGGTACGCAGGCTTCTCAGTGTGGTGGCTTCTCTTGTTGTGGAGCATGGGCTCTAGACACATGGGCTTCAGTAGTTGTGGCTCGTGGGCTCTAGACCGTATGCTCAGTAGTTGTGGCGCGTGCGGGCTTAGTTGCTCTGCGGCATGTGGGACCTTCCCAGACCGGGGCTCGAACCCGTGTCCCCTGCATTGGCAGGCGGATTCTTAACCACTGTGCCATCAGGGAAGCCTGGTGCTTTTTTCTTTTTAATATTTTTTTGGTTGCTCCAGGTCTTCGTTGTGGCAAGTGGGATGTTTTTTGTTTTCGTTTTTGTTTTTAGTTGCGGCATGCAGGCTCTTAGTTGCGGCATGTGGGATCTAGTTCCCTGACCAGGGATTGAACCCGAGCACCCTGCATTGGAAGTGCGGAGTCTTAACCACTGGACCACCAGAGAAGTCCCTGCTTGGGGCTTTTGAGGACAAGATTGTTGAGGCCAGCTGGAGTGGGGAGAGGGACAGGTGCTAGGGAGCTAAAAGCCAAAGAGGTGTGTGGGCAGCGGGGAGCTAGCCCAGATCCTCCTGTTAGCAGGACACCCTCCCCATGTGGGCCAACCTGAATTGGGTCAGGGAGGAGAAGAATGCATTAAACCTGCAGTTTCATGGGGCACGTGGTGAGGGAGGGGCTGAGAAGCCAAGTACGGAAGCCGAGTCCTGACCTAGAGTCTGCCTGGCTCTCCTCACATCTGCCCCCACAAATACACCTCACGCCAACTCACACCCCAAGCCCCATACAAATTAAGCCATTGGGGAGAGTTGGAAGGGTTGGAAGGGAGCCAGGCCCACATTCAAACCCCTGCACTGTCCCACCCCTCCTGGCCTGTGGGCCTGCGGCCATGGCCATTACAGTCCTTGGGCTCAGTTTCTGTATCTGTGGCATGGAGATCATCACGCTGAGCTTGGGAGGCCCAAATACCTCAGAGATGGGGAGGGTCTGGTCAGGTGTTGGCAGGTGCGGGGTGGGGAGGCCCTCTTTAAATGGCTGTAGACTGAGCAAATCCAGTCCACTCAATCTGGCCACTGTTCATTATCAGTAGTAGTTTGGGGGTCCCCAAAGCTGACTCCATGACGAAGACCTGAGGGCCCCTGGATTACTTGGGAGGTGACTCCAGGAAGACCTAGTTGCGGGGTAAAGACCTAAGGGGAGGGTCTGCAGGCAACGCGGTGGGCAACCGGGGCTCCATCCCACTGAGGACCTCGCAAGACAGGATAGCGCACACCGCAGAGTGGTTTCACCCCAGGGGTGAAGTCACAGTGGCTCGGGCTGCTCTAGTGTCACTGACCTGGCGCTTCCAGCCAGCCCCGCAAGCCCCACTAACATAGCATTTATGTAGTATTAGGTATTATAAGTAATCTAGAGATGATTGAAAGTATACAGGAGGATGTGCATAGCTTATATGCAAATACTATACCATTTTATATAAGGGACTTGAACATCCACAAATTTTGGTATCCAAGGGGGGTCCTGGAACCAATTCCCCCCACGGATACCAAGGGACGACTGTAAGACATCTTCTTATCCCAAAGACATCCCTTGTCCTCCCACTTCTCTCCACCCCGATACCCCCACTCAAGGTGCCCCAGTCTCTTCCCGGAGGTCCCAAGCCCTGCCTCCTCCTCCTCTCCCTACTTCAGCTGCAGCAGGCTTCCCCAAATCCTCCTGTGGTCCCCAGCCCACTAGGAATAAAACCGCAACTCCCCACCAAGACCCTGCTCCATCTTGCCCCTCCCGATGGCCCCGCCCCCAAGTGAGTTCAGGCCACTCTCTGCCTGACTCTGGTTACACTGACATCCACCTCATCCCCACGGCTGGGCCATTGCACATGCAGCACCCCCTATCAGAAACACCTTCTCTGGGGGACTTCCCTGATGGTCCAGTGGTAAAGAATCCCCCTTCCAATGCAGGGGACGCGGGTTTGATCCCTGGTCAGGGAACTAAGATCCCACATGCCCCAGGGCAACTAAGCCAGCACGCCACAACTACTGATCCCACGCACCTCAACTAGAGAGCCCACGCACCCTGGAGCCCGCATGAAGACCCAATGAAGCCAAAAAAGAAAAGAAAAGGAAAGAAAAGAAACACGAAACACCTTCTCTGGGACTTCCCTGGTGGTCCAGTGGTTAAGACTCCACGCTCCCAATGCAGGGGCCCAGGTTCTATTCCTGGTTGGGGAACTAAGATCCCACATACCACAACTAAGCCCGCGTGCCACAACTAGAGAATCTGAACGCTGCAGTGAAGACCCAGCACGGCCAAAATAAATAAACTAATTAAAAACAAACAAAAAAAAGAAACACCTTCTCCTGTGCCTGACCCTTTCACCGAGTTCTCCATCCCTTAGCTGCAGCCATCTTCCCAAAGCCTTCCCCAACTCCCCAGCCCAGGTTAAGCACCCTGATAAAGCTCTCATAGAACTAGTTCCTTTCTTTCCAAATAGCTCCATTTAGACTTAGACATTTATTTCTCTGACTATATCTTCTGCACTGGATCATTACTCCATGAGGATAGGCCAGGTCTCTACCTGTCCCCAGTGGCATCCCAGGCTTAACCCAAGGCTGGCAGACAATAGGACTCAATGCATGCTGAATAAATCTCCCCCACCCTCCAGGCCCGGACCTCCTTGTGTATCCAGCCCTCTCCATTCTTTCTCTCAGTAAATGTTTATTGAGTAGCGACTGTGTGCCTCACGTGATCTGCAGGATTTCAGGCTGGGAAAGGACCTGCATCCCAGAATCTCAGGCCAGAAGTTCCCTGAATCCCTCTCTCAATGCCATATGTCCCCAAAGCATCCTTGGTCTCAGACCATCTTCCTCATCCACTCCAGGACCCTGAGACTGAAGCCCCTGATGCATCTCACTCCCAAACCCACATTCACTCAGACTTCTGGTCCTGACAATTCTCCCTCCTCAGTTCTCAGCTCCATCCTGCTGGCTGTCCCCACAGCCTCCCGGGTTCCTGCCCAGACCCAGCTCGGGCTCACCCTGGAGGGTCATGTCTCCCCAGCACCCTCAAGTGCGAGAAGGGGGCTCTGTCTCAGCCCTGCCCACCTCAAGGCTGTGCGCAGGCCAGAAGGCCCAGGACAAGGCCAGAGAAGAGGCTGCGGGTTCCTGTTCCACTTGCCCATCTCACCCTAGGGCTGCTTGGCCACAGAGGGAGCCTGTTTTTTTGAAGGTCAGAGGCAGGCTGCAGCTCAGTAGTCCCCCAGTCCTGTCTCCCAAGGCCTCCAATTTGTGTCCTGACAGAGTTGAGTGGTGCAGCTTCCATTAGTGGCCTGAGGCTACTACCAGCTCAGCCTTGACTGAGTGCTGGCCCGAGTCCCCTGCCTACTGCTCCAGGGCCCTGCACTTCGCCCACGGCATCCCCCTGGCCTGGCCCCCCTCTCTTAGTTCTGGTTGGCCCACTGAGGCAGGGACAAAGGGCATTCCTCTCTCTCATTTCACAGGCAAGGGAATGGAGGTGTCACAGCACACTAGGATTGGAACCCTGAATTCAGGGAACTCAGCTGTCTTAACCACTCTATAAGCCCATCATGATAATTCACAAGTGTTGAGTGGCCTCAGAGCAAGGGACATCCTGTCTGTTTCAGGAGCAAGCGCTGAGTGTCCTCAAAGGCTGAGCATGGTTTTGCAAGGAGGGAGGGAGAAAAGGCATCCCAAGCGGAGGGCACTGCAATGGGCAAAGGTGTGGAGATGGGAAGGAGCCGGAGGCGTTCTGAGGCCAGTAACTGGCCTGATTTCACCGCACTATAGGGCATGGCAGGAGAGAGAGCTGAGGTGGATTACGGAGGACTTCTGATGCCTACAGGAACCATAGCCACTACCAGAATCCATTGAGCACCTAATGCACGCGGGCCGCCTGGCACTCAGTGTTGTGCGTATGTGATGACTCCTCGTGCTGTACTTGGAAGCCTGTGCTCATCCCCACTTTTCACACAGGCAAACTGAGGCCGGGAACACACTGTCCTGCAGCTGGCAAGGGCGGGATGGAGATGGGACCAACCCCTCAGCCTGCTTCCTTCCTGGGTTTTTTTTTTTTTTTTTTGCTGGGGAGGGGATGTTAATCCAAAGCATCCAGCAGGGAAGCATGTCTGGCTGTCCCCTGGCTGGTAGGGAGACACACAATGGAGAGACACCTCTGCTACCTCCATGCAAGTCCCACCAGGGGCTTATGCTGGTTTTTTTTTTAATTTTTTTTTTTTTTTTTTTTTTTTTTTTTTTCGGTAAGTGGGCCTCTCACTGTTGTGGCCTCTCCCGTTGCGGAGCACAGGCTCCGGACGTGCAGGCTCAGCGGCCACAGCTCATGGGCCCAGCCACTCCGCGGCATGTGGGATCTTCCCGGACCGGGGCACGAACCCGTGTCCCCTGCATCGGCAGGCGGACTCTCAACCACTGCACCACCAGGGAAGCCCCTGGTCTTTAAAAAAACAACAACAAAAAAAAAAACCTTTGTCCAGAGAATGTAAATGCTGACCAGGGACCAGGAAAAATAACCAAGGGGCCGGCCCCAGGGCTTGGGTTTTGTGTTTGGGGACCACGTGGGTATCATCTCAAGCCATGGGAGAGGGTGACCCTTTCCTCTCTGGCCACTGCCCCCTGCTGAGCCCTGCTGCCCAGACACTCAAGACCCAGAGGTCCCTCCCTTGGGCTGGGGCCCCCAACTTGTCACCAAGGACACCTTCTTTCCCTCCCTTTTAACCTTGGGGAGCCACTCCTGGAAAAATTTCTGCCCATCTCCCATACTCTGTGTGATTAAATGCCCACAATTCATTTGGCCTTTGGCTTTTCATAAAGATAGAAATGAGGAAAATACAGACAATCAGGGAGGGCTGAGAATTGTGTGCTCCATCCCCACTCCCTTGGAGTCCTTACCCCGACCCCTTAGCCAGAATGACTCTTTCTGGGTGGATTTTGCTTTTTCTTACCTGGCTGGGATTTCTCTGTTGTATATTGTGCCTGACCTTTTTGCTGGACAGGATAGCAATAATTGGGTTGTGACTATTGTTTCATAAACACTGATTAAAAAATCAGTGTTTTTTTGCTGAGGACCTACTGTGTGACCAGCATAGCTAGTGAGTGAATGAATGATTGAATGAATGAATGAATGCCAGGGAGTGATGAGAGGTGTGAAGACAAATAAGAGGACTGATGGAAAGTGCTGGAAGGGGCACAGGGGCTTGGGTGTGGTAATGAGGAGAGGTTTACTGGAGGACATTTGAGCAGAGTTTTGGGGACTTCCTGGAAGCCAGAAACCCCAGGTTGGGGCCTTTATTTTGTTGGTTGGCTGGTTGGTTGGGGTTTGTTTTTTTTTTTTTTTTTTTTTTTTTTTTTGTGCTATGTGGGCCTCTAACTGTTGTGGCCTCTCCCGTTGCGGAGCACAGGCTCCGGACGCGCAGGCTCAGCGACCATGGCTGATGGGCCCAGCCGCTCCGCGGCACGTGGGATCTTCCCGGACCGGGGCACGAACCCGCGTCCCCTGCATCGGCAGGCGGACTCTCAACCACTGCGCCACCAGGGAAGCCCGGTTGGTTGGTTTTGATGTAAAATTCACATAACATCAAATTAACCATTGTAAAATGTACACTCCTGTGGCATTTAGTACATTCACAGTGTTGTGCAAACATCACCTCTATCTAGTTCCAGAACATTGATGAAAGCATCCCCCCAAAGGAAACCCCATACCTATTAAGCAAGCAGTCACTCCCCATGCCCCCTTGGGCCCCATTGGGGGCCTCTGATTTTAATCCACATTTTGCAAAGCAAATGTCTCTAATATTTATGTGCAAATGTCAGATGTTCAAAGAAATGGATGCACTCACCCACTGCAGCTGGGAGCAGAGTGAGATATGGCTATTCCATATGGAAACATAGAAGCTGGTGTGGCCCTAAGTATACATAAGAAACCCTGAAAACGTGTGATTCCACTTTTAAGGCTGTCTCCAAAAAGCATCCCTCAAGGAAGCAACCTAGATGCCCAACCATAGGGGATCAGTTTAATAAATCATGGAAGAGCCCCTAGCTGGACAATGATGAAGTCTCTCAACACAAGGGGATAGAATGGTACTGATCAGTGTGGAAAGTGGGCCTTGACTGACAAATCATGTGTACCGTGTGATTCCATTGAGGCTGAGATAAATAAAGGAAAAAAAAAATCTAGAGTGGAATAGACGATCATGTTAGTAACAGTGGTTTCTGGGCATTGATTTTATTTTTAAAATTGCAGGGACTTCCCTGGTGGCGCAGTGGTTAGGAATCTGCCTGCCAATGCAGGGGACATGGGTTTGAGCCCTGGTCCCGGAAGGTCCCACATGCCATGGAGCAACTAAGCCCATGTGCCACAACTACTGAGCCTGCGCTCTAGAGCCCACGAGTCACAACTACTGAGCCCATGTGCCACAAAGCCTGCACACCTAGAACCCATGCTCTATAACAAGAGAAGCCGATGCAGGGAGAAGCCCGCGCACTGCAACGAAGGGTAGCCCCGCTTCGCCGCGACTCGAGAAAGCCTGCACGCAGCAACAAAGACCCAATGCAGCCAAAAGTAAATACATTTAATTAATTAAAAATTTTTTTTCATTCACTCTAGACATTTACTGAGCGCCTGGTGTGCGCCAGCCCTCCTTTGCCAGTGTTTTTTAACTAAACAGTGAGCACCTGGCACATCATAAAGATTTACCCGGGGGCTTCCCTGGAGGCGCAGTGGTTAAGAATCCGCCTGCCAATGCAGGGGACACGGGTTCGAGCCCTGGTCTGGGAGATCCCACATGCCGCGGAGCAACTAAGCTCGTGAGCCACAACTACTGAGCCTGAGCGTCTGGAGTCTGTGCTCCATAACGGGAGAGGCCGTGACAGTGAGAGGCCCGCGCACCGTGATAAAGAGTGGCCCCCGCTCGCCTCAACTGGAGAAAGCCCTAGCACAGAAACGAAGACCCAACACAGCCAAAAATAAACGAATAAATTTATTTAAAAAAAAATTCACCCAGGAAATTAAATGTTATAACAAAGGACCTTATTTAGATTATTTATGTCATGCTTGTTTGTGTTTTCTGAAACTGTTTTTATACTGAACATATTACTTTGGCAGTCAGAAGAGAAAACACGTAAAGCTAATTCCATTAGAAAACATATGTATGTATGTTTCACGCCCTCCCCACCGCCCCTCATCATGGCTGTTTATCTTCCCAGCTGCCTCTCCTTTCCTCCAGTCTGGCTCCTCCTGACTTCTCATTGAGAGTGGAGTTGATACATCCCAGTTCCTAGGGTCTGCGGCTGGGCTGGGCTCCTAGAAAGTGTGCAATTAAGATGAGATGGACAGGGAATTCCCTGGTGGCCCAGTGGTTAGGACTTGGCACTTCCGCGGCCGTGGCCTGAGTTCAATTCCTGTTTGGGGAACTAAGATCTGCAAGCCACAGGATGAGATGGAGAGATTTCCAGATGGGGGAACTGAGGCTCAGAGAGGTAAGTTGACCTGTTCAATGTCACATAACACATAAGTGTCAATGGAAGCTGTCTGCCCCCAGAGCTCTTTCTGTTACCTGGAATGGACTCAGGCCAAGCCTGGATTCCTTCCTACCCTGCAGCCATTTTATTAGGCTTATATGATGGTGGCTTTATTATTGATGGGGGGAGTTGCACCCCACATGGAGTTTGATTTCTCAGTGGGCCACAGGCAGAAATCGCTGGTCTTTTCCTTCATATACACCTCACAGTGGTGCTCCTTGTTCCCCAAGAAGCCTCAGCCCCAGGCCTAGGGACACCAAATCAGATACATTTGCTCTCTGCTCCCTGGGATCAGGCCTGAGCCAGGTGCTCTGCCTGGAAAATCTGGAGAGCTGCATGGAGGAGGGGGCATAGAGTTGGGGCTCGGATGAGTAGAAGTGTGCTAGGTTGAGAAATGGAGGAGGGACTTCTCTGGTGGCGCAGTGGGTAAGAATCCACCTGCCAATCAATGCAGGCAACACGGGTTCGATCCCTCTTCTGGGAAGATCCCACATGCCGCGGAGCAACTAAGCCCGTGTGCCACAACTACTGAGCCTGTGCTCTAGAGCCCGTGTGCCACAACCACTGAAGCCCGCGCATCTACAGCCCGTGCTCCACAACAAGAGAAGCCACCTCAATGAGAAGCCTGCGCACCGCAATGAAGAGTAGCCCCCATTCGCCACAACTAGAGAAAGCCCGCGCACAGCAACGAAGACCCAACGCAGCCAAAAATAAATAAATAAAATTATTATTATTTTTTTTTTTTTTGTGGTATGCGGGCCTCACTGTTGTGGCCTCTCCCGTTGTGGAGCACAGGCTCCGGATGCTCAGGCTCAGCGGCCATGGCTCACGGGCCCAGCGGCTCCGCGGCATGTGGGATCTTCCCGGACCAGGGCACGAACCCGTGTCCCCTGCATCAGCAGGCGGATTCTCAACCACTGCGCCACCAGGGAAGCCCATAAAATTATTTTAAAAAGAAAAAGAAGTGGAAGACTAGCTGGGTGGATGTGTGGATGGAGGAGCTGGGGGTGGATCATGGATGATGCCTGCATCTCTAGGAGGGTAGGTAGATGGATGGGTAGGTGGGTGAATGGTGGGTGGATGGATTGATGGGTGGATCGATGGACAATGGGTGGGTGGGTGGATGAGTGGATGGGTGACTAAGACAGGGCAGGCCACTCAGAACCACTGACCACCTGGCCGACGCTGTGGGGGCCCCTCAGCCTCCCTCCCTCTTGCCTCTGCTCTTCTTCTCCCTGGAAGGTGCCCCCAGAACAGCAGAGACACCTCAGCCCAGCCACTAGACACATCCTGCCTGGGCCCCAAGGTGCAACGAGAGACCCCAAGATATGATGAGACTGATACCCCTTCCCCAGACTCTGAGTTCCCCTGGTCTGTGCTCACTTTGGGATTTGTTATAACAAAGAATTAAAGGATTTTGAGAAGTGGGGACCCGGAGTTCCACAATCCCCCTGCTGGGGTCCCCAAGATGTGACTAGGAGGCTGAGCCCTAGTTGTCTCCACTACACTTATCACACTTGCCACCATTTTGGGAGGTGGGAGGGTCCCCGCGTGTCCCTCTGAAACTCAGACTCAGTTTCTCCAGCTGTAAAAGGTGTCCACGAAAGCTCCCAGATGGGACCAGCTTCTAAGTTTACTGCTCTGATGTCACAGTCTTAAAGATCTGAATAATTTTTTGACAAGGGGCCCTGCATTTTCCTTTCACGCTGGGTCCTGTAAATCACGCAGGCTACGCTGCTCCCACTGCATCAATCAACAAGCATTTATGCTGCGCCAGGTGAATGCAAGCCAAGCCAAGCCATGATTCCCCTCTCTGGAAGTGTGTGGCCGCTACTCTCAGGCCTCCTAGCTACACTAACACAGAGCAAGATTCGAACTCAGGCCTCTGATTGCAGCCTGGAGGTTAGTCTCCCGTGTGTATGCGGTTGGTGTCCAATGTGTGACCCTTTCTCTGACCCTTAGTGGGCCCCCTCCTCCAATCCAGCCCAGGGCAAAGCAGGCTCCTCTGTGACCTCCCTTGGGGCTACACGATCCACATGTTCCGGAAACCAGATGTTTCCGTCCTGTTGGAGGCCTGGGATTTCAGTGATAAGACCAGGGCCAGCATCAAGAGTTTTTGAGAGAGAGAAAGAGGAAGGCCAGACAAAGCAGAAAGAGGGTTACTGAGATGAGCTTTCTCCCGGAAGCCCTGGGAGGGATACGCACTTAGAGCCTGTGACGGTCCCCAAAGATATAATGATAGCGCTAATAACAATGTCATTTGTTTATCAAGCACAGAGCAGGATACCCTCTGTTTCGTGATAAACGAAGAGGAAAGTATTAGAATTACCCTCCTCAGTCCATTTGCCATGTGGTGTGCTGGCGAATCTTATCTCAACATGTAAAAGCAAATCCTGTCCCTCTCCTGCTCAAAAGCCTCCCATGGCTCCCCAGTTCACATTCTTCACTGGGGCCCAGAAGGCCCCTTCTGACCCAGTCTATGAAGCTCTCTGCCCACACGGCCCCCAACTGTGCCCCCCACTCACCCTGCTCCAACCACACCTGCCTCCTCGATGCCGCTCCAAGGGGCTGAGTGTGTTCCCACCTCAGGGCCTTTGCACATGCTGTTCCCCCTGAATCACCACCTCCTCAGAGCAGCCTTTGCCAGCCACCTGTCTTTGCCTGTTGCTCTGCTTGATTTTCTTTCCTTCGCATAATGCTGTCAGAAGCCAGCCTACTCTGTCCTCTGTCATCCATTTTGTCCACCAGCTAGTTGTGGGCGCCCTGAGGGCAGAGCCTCCCACAATACTGGTATGTAGTAGGTACTCAGTAAACATGAGTTAACAAATGAAGAGCCCCATCTTAAAGAGGAGGAAACAGGGGATTCCCTGGCAGTCCGGTGGTTAGGACTCTGTGCTCTCACTGTTGAGGGCCTGGGTTCAATCCCTGGTTGCAAAATGAAGATCCCATAAGCCACACAGCATGACAGAAAAAAAAAAAAAAAAAAGGAGGAGGAAACAGAGGCTCCCAGTGCATCCATGGAGATGGGCCATTGGAACATTTGAGTCTGAGCCCAGATTGTATCAAATTTACCTGCAGGGAAGTGAATGCCCCCCCACCCCCTCCAATGGATAAATAAGGCTCCAAAGGCTGCATGGAGCAGGGCCTGGCCTGTCAAATCCAGGTTCGAGGCCAAGCTTTTCCACTCAGACATTTTTAATTTGGGGAAGTGGCCTAATTCCCCCGATCCTCAGTTTCCTCTTCTATGAAAATGAAGTCAGAGGTCAGATCAAGGAGGCAGCCTGTGGGGTCCTGCCATGGGCTGTCACAGCAGGCATCTCTCTCCCTCTTTGTGCCCTCCCACACTGCACGACAATGGGGCCCCTGAGAGGCCTTTGCCCAAGTCGGGACTCTGAGGGACTCCCAGTCTGGGGTGGCGGCAGAGCCAGACAGAGATACCCCCTCATCATGTAGGGTCAGGGTTGGGGTAGTGGAGGGAGTCTGGGAAGGCTTCCTGGAAGAGGAAGTGTTGGAGCTGGCATTCCAGGCCATAGGTGGGGTCAAGTACAAAGGCTCAGAAATGAGGCCAAATGCATAGGTTCAGAGATGAGGTTCAGCAGCTTGGCTGATGGAAATGAGGTGCTTGATTCTCCCTCTGAAACTTAACAAGAGAGCCATAGAAGATGCTGGAGTAGGAAAGTGAGCAATGCCACCAGTTAAGGGGTCCCAGGGGTGAGAATGCTGGCTTAGGGACCGGCCAGAGGGGTGAATCCTGACTCTAACCTGTGCCTGGGGACCAGCAACAACCTCCCCTGGCAGACTGAGGGAGGAGGATGCAGCATCTGAGTCACCCAGTTCCTGCAAGAACATTCGGCACCCAGCGGCCCCACGTGGGCTGTCACGAAGCAGGAACACTGCCCCCGGAGCCCCTCCATGCAGACTTCCCCGAGGCCTCCTGCTCTCTGTTCCCACAGCTGTTCCTTCAAGGCCACAGAAGGAGAGTAGGAGGAGAGGGCAGGTGAAGGGGAGGCCATTTAGGCTGCTTGGCCAGAATTTGGGAGCTTGAGGGAAGGGGAGACTCCCTGGCTGAGGGTCCTGAGTGTCCTGGGGCTGCCAAAGCCTCTGGACTCTGTCTGGGATTGGGAAACTGAGGCTCAGAGAAAGTCAGGTTCTGCCCCTATGCTGCGCAGTGTATAGATACCTGGTTCTCTCCTAAGAGTTGAAACCCTGGGGAATTCCCTGGCGGTCCGGTGGTTAGGACTCCCCGCTCTCAATGTTGAGGGCCTGGGTTCAATCCCTGCTCAGGAAACGAAGATCCCGCAAGCCGCACACACGGCTGCACCCCCACCAAAAAAAAAAAAAAAACAAAACGAGTTGAAACCTTGTCTGGAGCCTGCAGTGTAAATCTGATAACATCCCTCCCTGTCTGTCTCCAAACTCTCCCATGGCTCCCCAGTACCCTCAATACCTCACTGCCATCCACGAGCTCCCACCTGGCTCCCTTAGCCCTCAGCATCCCCTTAGTCTCCTCTCACTCACTCTGTTCTGACCACCCTGGCCTCCCTGCCGTTCCTCCAACACACCTAGCCCATCCCCACCTCAGGGCCTTTGCACATGCTGTGCCTCTGCCCAGAGCACTCTTTGTGATTTATTATCCCCATCTGATCCCTCAGCAGAGGTGCAGAGAGAGGGGATCATGTGCCCAGGAACACACATCAAGTTGGTATGAGTCAGGATTTATACCCAGGCCTGTCTGACTACCCCCCAATCCAAGCCCTCTCCCACAGATGGTGTCACGTTCAAAACAGGCCTCCAGACCAGTCCACCGTGGAGGTGAATGATTCTCAGCCTCTCCAGGTTTTGCCACCCCAGGTGGGTGTCAAAGACTCTCAGTCCTTAGGCCCAAACCCGCTGCTCAGGGAGTTCCTGGGCCAACTTGACTCTCAAGTCTCCCACTGTCCCTCC
Source organism: Kogia breviceps (assembly GCF_026419965.1). NCBI lineage: Eukaryota > Metazoa > Chordata > Mammalia > Artiodactyla > Physeteridae > Kogia > Kogia breviceps. The sequence goes on along the minus strand of NC_081313.1, from coordinate 171,243,965 downwards.
TAATGTGGCCGTGATTTTTCTGCCCCACTTTCTGCCCTTCACATGAGTAGATGGTGGAGCCTTCAAGGACAACACAGCCAAAAATAATCAGGCCCTGACCTACCTCCCAAAAGTGGGGCAGCCCCGCCCAGCCACCCGGTATCGCGGAGGTAATTAGTACATGTGGCAAACGAGCGTAATTAGGTCTGTGGGAACTGAACCATGGATTCAGGTTTGAAGTTTGGAGGGGGCTCAAGGGCCGCCTCCCTCAACCCCCAACCCGCTCTGGTCCTGGGAAGTTGAGTCCATAACCCAGTGCCAGACCCCCTGCACCAGCCCCTTCATGTCTGGGCCGGAGGGGGTCTGGTTCCATTACTTCCTGAGGGCTGTTTGTTTAATGAATTAACCTTGGCCTTGGGGAGAAATTGAATTGGATCTGAATTTTAGGTGGGGTCTCTTTCTAGTGAAGAAAAATCACCAATATTGAATCATCAAACTCTCCTTTGCCATGACCCCTATGCATCCACCCCATGCTGGGAGACGCCAAGCCCAAGAGAGGCCTCAGCCCAGCCCTTGAGATACCCTCAGGATGGGGGAATCAGAGCTGGACACAGACATCCCCTGGGGTCAGGATTGGGCTACAAGGAGGGAGGGTGCTGGGAAGGGTTCAGCAGAAGAGATAAGAGGGCTTCTTAGAGAAGAGGGCATTGGGGGTGGGGGTTTGAGGAATGAATAGGAGTTTGCCAGGAGGATAAGGTCTAGTGGCTGGCCCAACTAGCCAGCCTGGGGCAATAGGGAGTAGGAGAAGGAGAGTGGTTAGAGAGGCACATACAGGGCCCAGAGCTAAAGATTTAGAGGATATCATGCCAGGTTGGACCCATTTCTGTTCTCAAGAGCTCACGCCTGGTTGGGACCCTTCAAACCCTAAAAGAGAAAATCTTAAGAACTTGGCTCAGGGTCGAAACCACATGCCAAGGATATCTATAATGTTTATGACAGCAAGCATTTATTAAACTGCTAGAGTCATGCTCTCTTCACGCCAGGACTTGTTGGAGCCTTACAGGAAACCTCAGAAGTGAGCACCATTCTTATGCACATTTTACAGATGGGGAAACTAAAGTGCAGGGAAGGAAAGTGACTTCTTTAAGGTCACCTTGCTGGTAGGAGGCAGGGCTGGGATTCACTCCCTGGCTCATGTGACTCTGGAGGCCACCAAGGACCAAGGTGGAGGGGCCTTGGGACCCCTTCCTTCTGGAAGCATTTGCAGAGTTCCTGTTGCAAGTCAGGCCTTGCTCTAGGTGCTGAGACAGAGCCATGGAAGAAGTAGACAGTAACCAAATCATGACATAAACAGATCTAAGTGGCCACTGTGACTCACGCCACGAGGTTGGGCATGTGGCTTTGGGGAAGAGTGACAGAACTCCCCTGCTCTGGTGGGACAGGAACCCTCCAGGGAGGAGAAACAATATAACTTCAGCCCAAAGGTTGGGTCAGATTTAACTAGGCAGAGGCCAGAGTCTGACCTCTAAGAGCCACTCTGTAAATGCGGCTGCCCTAGAGCCGAACAAGCTGTTCTATTTCCTGCTTGGTTCCTCCTGTGACAAGAAGCTCATTCCCTCATGTCCTTCCTCAGCCCCAAGAGAAAGCTGTTGTTATCAGTCAGCCACCTTGGGTTGGTGGCCTCTGTTCTCCCCTCAAGGACATTCCCAGTAAAAGAGGCCCGAGAACCAGGCAGAAGAGGGCTCAGGCTGGGGTGGTAGTGGCAGCTCAGGGCAGCCCTCTACCCATCTATACCCAGGGGACAGTGAGAAGCTGCTGGTGTTGCCCGGATCCTTCCCACCACCCACAGCCCTGTAAGCATCAGCCCATTCTCCAGGCGAGAAAACTGAGGTCTACACTGATAAAATCACTCCCTCAGTTTGAACTTGATTAAGACAACTTCAGGTCAGGGCTGCTCAAGGCCAGCCACATGTCTGTCCTTCCTGGAGACCTGAGAGGGGACCCCATTCTCCCTCATGCTGTTGCCTCCTGCCCTCATAAGGGGTAAAGTCTGCCCAGGCTCCTTGCCCAGCCGCCCCCAGAGAACAACCACATGGCCCTAGCTCTACAACCAGCCAGCACTCAGCACACACCGAGCAGCTTCCAGAAGCCTTGGCTCTGCCGGCACCTTTCCAGTTACATTTTTTTTAATTTTAATTTTTAAATTTTCTTTTTTTTTTTCAGTAATAAGGAAAAGTCATTCTTTGCACAGAACAGACGGTATTTTCTTTGTCCCCTACAGTGTTCAAGCGTTTTGTGGCTACGGGCCTGAGAGCGAAGCCAAATCCTTTGCTTATGCAGATGTCGTGTGAAGTTAAAGGCAACTGGGGAAACTGAGTCTGCAGCTCTGTTTTCCTATAGCTGGAGTGACAGTACCTCTCATGCTGAGTGAGGCTGGGGCTCCAGGATGGGCCAGCTCTGGCCACAATCGAACAAATAAATAGATCAGGGATCCCACAGAAAGGGATGGAGTGGTGGAACAGGGGCGGGTGATATCCCTTCCAAACCCAGGATAGTTAGAGAAGCTTCCAGGAGGCGAGGGGGCAGTGGAGCTGAGCCTGGAAGGACAAAACAGAATATATGCCTTTGGGAAGGGCATTCGAGGTAGAAGAAACAGCTTGGGCAAAGGCCTGGAGGGAGCAAAACTCAGATCTTGGCTTGGGAGTAAGTCTCTGGAAATGACATGACCTGGGATTCACCTAAAGGTAATTTGAAGGAAGCTACCAGCCCAGATGTGCGATTCTTGTTGGTGGAAACAGACAGACAAGAACAGGGAGAGGAGGTAGAGGAGAGGAAAAGCAAAAACCTGGCATGTGAGTCAGAGCTTCAGGGAAGTGCAGGGCTTGGTTCTGAGGAGCCCTGGTGCCTTTGTCCATGAACCCGATGGCACTCTGTGACTTTGGAGACACTGTGTGTCTCCAGAGAAAGGGCAGATACAAGACTGAAAAGTGAAAAGTGGGCTCCACAGGCAGGCTCGGACCAGGAGATCCTGGCTCGGTTCTAAAAGGACCCTCTCCCAGCAAGTGTAGGAAGGGGTGGACTCCCTCTGACCAGAGGTGGAAAACCTGGGCCTGTGGACCTCCAGGCAATTCACCCATTTGGTGGCAAGTGGACACTGACATTCCCCTCCACCTGGATTTGGGGACCCTATAACACAGCAACGATAAACCTAATCCAACCTCATCAGCATTGTTACAGTTGTTTTAGGGAACACAGAAGCCCCGAGGTAGACAGAAGCCCCAACCTGGGGATCGGGGTGAGGAGGGAGAGCAGGCAGGAAGGATTCTGAGCAGGTGACCTGGGATCAATCCCCATTAAGTGCCTTATGCCTCTCTCTCATCTTCCAGCCCCCTCTCTGCTGAGGTCTCTTTCATTTTCTGGATACAGCCACTGAGAAGCTACTGTGTGCAGGCGCCTGGGCCCACCAAGGCAGCAGATGTGCCCTGCCCCTGGACTCCCATCGGGTGAAGAGGAACCTGATTCCCCATCACGGGCAAAAGCAGCAGAGGCCCCGAGGGTCAGGGGCCCCCTTGAAGAGAGGATGAGGCCACATTCTCCTCTGTCCACCTAGGTCTGTCTGTCTGTCTCCTGTGTCTCTGCCTCTCTCCTCCATCTCTCTGTCTCTCGGTCTGGGTCTCTGTCTCCACCCCATTCCCTGTCCCCTTCCGCACCCTTCTTAACCTCTCGTCCCCAATCCTCCCCCCTTCCTCCCTGCTCGCGCCCCTCCTTCTCTCTCTCCCCCCACACGCCGCCGGCAGGGGGCGCTGCGGGGCGGCCTCGTCGGCCCGGGGAGGCGGGGCGGGCGGCGGCCGCGTCGGGACTCGCCGCGATGGGACCGGAGACGGCGCGGGCGGCGGCGGCGGCGGCGCAGACAAAGGCGCGGGCGGTGCGGAGGGCGGCGCGGAGGGCGGCGCGGAGGGCGCGGGCCCCGGAGCCAGCGAGCAAGCGGGCCGCCCGTCTGCGGGGAGTCGGCGCCGCGGGGCCGCACCCGCCTAGCGCCCGGACACTTGCGGGGCGCCGAGCCGGCAGGGTGAGCCCGGCCAGCTGAGCCAGCGCTGGGGGCGCGGGGGGCCCCGAAGTTCCAGGGCCGGGGAGAGGGCGCTGGGGGTCCAGAAGTTCCGGATACGGAGGCTGGGGGCAGCTGGGGGAGCCCCGAAGTTCCAGGGCTTGAGAGGGCGCGGGGACCCCGAAGTTCCGGAGTCGGGGTCGGGGAGGGGACAGTGCGAGCGGTTCCTGAAGTTCCGGACCCGTCATTGGAGGAGGCTGTGAAGATGTCTCCGACGTTTCGGACCTGGGGTGGAGGGGTGACGCGAGGGAACCCCGAAATTCAGGACCCGGGGATGGAAGGGTGGCAGGGGCGTCCCCGAAGTTCAGGAGTCAGGAACAGCGCGCAGGATCCCCTAAGCTCTGGACCTGCGGTTGCAGGAGGTAGATAACGTGTCTCCGAAGTTCTGGACCCGGAGGGGGGGGTGCGTCGCAGGGATCCTGGAAGTTCCAGGGTCGGGGGCGGCTCTTCCCGAAGTTGGGGCGCGCATAGGGCACCCTGGTCCTGACCCTGGGAACTCGATCCCGACTGAATATCAGATCCCCTAGACTGGGGCTCCTGGGGTGGGGCTTCGCCCCCGCACGCGATTGTGGATCCTGGACACCGGGCGGAGTCGGGCTCCTCTTTGGAGCCCGGCGGCCGGCAGCGTCCGAGGCGCATGACTAGTTGGTGAGTAACTTTTCCCAATGCCGCAAGTCGCTGCAGGAACATCCGCTGCAGGAACGTCCGGGCAGGAGGGGCCTGAGTTTCTAGGACCCCTGCGCCCCGGAACCCTGGCTCGACCCAGGACCCACCCCCAACCCCGGCCAAAGTCTCTGCCCCTCCCCCACCCAGGGGCTCCGGTTTCAGACCCTGTGACCGGGACAGCAGCTGCCCAGGACAGACAGAGTGGGGGGGCATTCCCCCCTCTGACCACGGAGGCCACCGAGTCCGGGCCTCCCTTCCCTTAGTTTGCCTCCCCCCATCCCCCAGGTCCCTCGTGGACCTGGATCCCACCCAGCCCCATGGTACTGGGATTGCGTGGTGATGGGTGGGCACCACGGTAGACCTGTTCAGCCACATCTTGTCTTTTTAACTAGGCTGGAGGCTCCCTGGGGATTTGGACTTCGACTCCAAGGTGTGCCTCTGTCCTACCGTGGAAGCTGAGGGGTCTCTTTGTGGGTCCAGTGGGGGACTGGTCTCCCAGTAGGCACTTGTCAATGCCCCACTTTTTGTGTGTGTGTGTGCGGTACGCGGGCCTCTCACCGTTGTGGCCTCTCCCGTTGCGGAGCACAGGCTCCGGACGCGCAGGCTCAGCAGCCATGGCTCACGGGCCCAGCCGCTCCGCGGCATGTGGGATCCTCCCAGACCGGGGCATGAACCCGCGTCCCCTGCATCGGCAGGCGGACTCTCAACCACTGCACCACCAGGGAAGCCCAATGCCCCACTTTTTGATGGAGGCCCTGCTTTGAGGAGTGATGGACGAAAGTGTCAGGAAGTACTGAACAGGAGTTGGCCACCTTGGCTTCCTCCACCCAGCCCAGAGGTTGAGAAGACTTCACTGGGGGTCCGGTAACCAGGAAGATGTGAGGTATATGCTGGACTGTTAGATGCCACCTGGCTCCTATCAGAGGCCGTCTCCTGCCCAGGGTGTTTCAAGAGCTTCCTCCCAATGGAGAGAGTTGGGGTCTTTTTGCTGAGTGATTCCCTCACTTTTTTTTTTTTTTTAATTTATTTTATTTTTGGCTGTGTTGGGTCTTTGTTGCTGTGCATGGGCTTTCTCCAGTTGCAGTGAGCCGGGGGCTACTCTTTGCTGTGGTGCGAGGGCTTCTCGTTGCAGTGGTTTCACTTGTTGCAGAGCACTGGCTCTAGGCTCACGGGCTTCAGTAGTTGTGATATGCAAGCTCATTAGTTGTGGCTTGCGGGCTCTAGAGCACAGGCTCAGTACTTGTGGCACACAGGCTTAGTTGCTCTGCGGCATGTGGGATCTTCCCGGACCAGGGCTTGAACGTGTGTCCCCTGCATTGGCAGGCAGATGCTTAACCACTGCGCCACCAGGGAAGTCCCTCCCTCACTTTTGGATTGAAGTTCTATGAATGGTGTACTTGGAAGTGGGTCCTGGGGCTGGACATTCTTGGCCTCCCTCAGCCTGGTCTGGGGGGGACACTCACAAACCTCCTGTCCCCCCAGAGACCAAGCCAGCAGTTCCTACCATCCCCCTGGCTGTCCCTTGGAGCCCACCCAGACAAGCCTGACCAATGTCCACAGCCAGGTGAGCCCTGCTTCTACCAAAGCTTGGCCTTGAGTCCCCTGGGGGGCCGGTGCCTGGCCCCCGCTGAGCACCCCGTCTCCATGCAGGGAGCAGCCCATCTTCAGCACACGGGCGCACGTATTCCAGATCGACCCAGCCACCAAGCGGAACTGGATCCCCGCGGGGAAACACGCACTCACCGTCTCCTACTTTTACGATGCCACCCGCAACGTCTATCGAATCATCAGCCTTGGGGGTGCCAAGGTCCTGGTGGGGCTTGGGTGGGGTGGCAGGTGCCAAGGATCCCAGGGACAAGCGTGGTTCAGTCGCTTCCTTGCTGTGTGCCTTGGGGGCTGGGGGAGTACCCTGAGTCTTTCTGGGTCTCAGTCTTCCTCCTGAAATGGCTCAGACCAAGGACCTCGGAGGTGCTGATAGAAAGCTATACCCCTGGGGGTTTCACATTCATTATTACCAGTGCCATCAGCTGGGAACTTTTCTCCCCACTGCCTTCCCCAGGCCATCATCAACAGCACTGTCACCCCCAACATGACGTTTACCAAAACCTCCCAGAAGTTCGGGCAGTGGGCAGACAGTCGCGCCAACACCGTCTATGGCCTTGGCTTTGCTTCTGAGCAGCATCTGACTCAGGTGGGCCTGCAGGGATACATGGTGGGAGGAATGGGGCTGGGGCTGGGGCTTCTCTTGGGTGCACTGGGGGACCCTGGACAGATGCTAGGCCTCCATCTTCCCAGCTGCAGAATGGACCTACAGAATTGGACAGGCCAGTAGCTCCTTCCCAGTTCTCTGGTTCACATTCCAGCTCTGTTGGCCACCTGCTCTGATTTCGGACACACCCTGCCCCTCTCCGGGTGCCTAGGACGGGCTGGGTGCTTCCCTGCACCCCTGGCATTACCTTATTTATCGCCTCCCTCCACCCTCTGCTGTTTCTAGAGTTCAATATTGTCTTATCCATTGTTTCCCTGTATGGTTCGTGCTCCCTGAATCCTGTTGAGTTCATGATGCTTTTCTTCACTTTTCTTCTAGAAGCATTAGTTTTCCTTTCAAATTTAGATCTTTGAATTAATTTCTACCAGAGGTTTAAAGTAGGAGTATTTTTTTTCCCACATGAGTATTCAGTTTCTCTTGGGCCATTTTTTGAAAAAAACATCTACCCTCCCCAACCCCCAATGAATTGCACTGGCCCCTTTTCACAAATCAAGTGGCTGTATGTCTGTAAATATGTTTCTTTTAAAAATTACTTTTTTTTTTGCGGTACGTGGTCCCCTCACTGTTGTGGCCTCTCCCGCTGTGAAGCACAGGCTCCGGACGCGCAGGCCCAGCGGCCATGGCTCACGGGCCCAGCCGCTCCACGGCATGTGGGATCTTCCCGGACCGGGGCACGAACCCATGTCCCCTGCATCAGCAGGCAGACTCTCAACCACTGCGCCACCAGGGAAGCCAAAATTACTTTCAAGCTAAGGAAATTTATTTTAAAATGAAAAAAAAAAAAAAAAAAAAGTGTATCCTACCCTAGCTGGAAATGAAAGACAGATTAGCACCCACCTGAGGCTCTCCTTGCTGAAATAAGCCTGATTGAGAGGGAAAGGGGGTCCCTTTCTCAAGGTGGCTCAATGTGATACACCTCCATGAACATCCCACCCACCCCCCATCCTGACACCCACTCTGTTCATTGGGCATCGTTTTCCAAGCCTACTTCCCACTCTTCCAGTTCATGAGAGGAGGGGATGCACTCAATTCTAAAGTTCCTTCCAAAGCGACAGAGCTGGCACTGGGTGGAGCTAATGTGGTGGGACCCTGGGGGAGGGGGCTGGGAGTTTGTTGACTGTTCCTGCCCCCCAATCCTCAGTTTGCTGAGAAGTTCCAGGAAGTGAAGGAAGCAGCGAGGCTGGCACGGGAGAAATCTCAGGATGGGGGAGAGCTCACCAGTCCAGCCCTGGGGCTCACTGCCCACCAGGTCAGCACTCCCTGTCCCATGCATGCCAGGAGCTCAACTGATATTGGGGGGTCTAGGTGCTGTGCGGGTTCCCGGGACCAAATGCTCACAGATGGTGTAAAACTAGGTCCATGGCAAGGACCATGGAAGAGGGCTGTGGGTGCCATGGGAACATGTCATAGGCTGTCCAAACGTTAGATCAAGGAAGGCCAGAAAACCAGCTCACGGGGCAGAGTTGAAATATGGAAGTTGAAATGGCTAAGTAGAGCGGCAGAGTAAAAAACTGTCCCTGGGTGTTTTCCCCCACTAATTTATTCGGTATCATTTATTTATTTTTAATGTTTGTTTATTTATTTATTTATTTTGGCTGCACCGGGTCTTAGTTGCAGCTCGTGGGATCTTCGTTGCGGCATGCGGGCTTCTTAGTTGCGGCATGCAGACGCTTAGTTGGGGCATGCATGCAGGATCTATTCCCTGACCAGGGATCAAACCTGGGCCCCCTGCATTGGGAGCACGGAGTCCCACCCGCTGGACAACCAAGGAAGCCCCTCAGCATCATTTATTGACCACATACTGTGTGCCAGGCCCAGGGCTGTGCACAGGGTTTAAGGAGATGAAAAAGTAGGTTGGTCCAGGCAGCAGGTGGATTCATAATTAATTTAGCCTGATGGAGTGGGTTTCCTGTAGGAATTTTAAATGGATGTTGAAATTTGGCCCCAGGGAAGGTCATTGCTCTGAGGGAACAGCATGGAGGTTTCAGATTGCTCCCCGCTTTGCAGATTATGAGTATATCCCGGGGTTTAGGCTAGCCTGCATCAGGTTTGCTCCTGGGGGTTGGTGAGAGCCCAGCAGGCAAGGTGGGGGGCAGGGCCCAGAAAGGGGCCATCGGGAGCCATGGGTGGTGGGTGAGGAGGGGAAAGGAGCAGTCAGATGCCAGTGCTGGGAAGGACCTCCTGCCCTCAGTCACGACCCAAGTAGCATCAGCCCTTACTGTGCCCTCACTTCTGCCCATGCTCTTAGGTGCCCCCGAGCCCCCTCGTCAGCTCCAACGGCCCTGGCGATGAGAAGCTATTCCGCAGCCAGAGCGCGGACGCTCCCGGCCCCGCTGAGCGCGAGCGGCTCAGAAAGATGCTGTCCGAGGGGTGAGGGGGGTAGGGCGGGGCACAGGGGCGTGGCAGGACGAAGGGTGGGGGAAGAGGGGAGAGGAAGTTCTCAGAAACTGTAGGGACTTGTTCAAGCGGCGGGATCTGACACTGGACCCAAGGCCTGAGGTAGGAGAGGAGACACCCAGATTACGCCCCTTCCAGAGCCGACCCCGCTCCTGCCTCATCCATTCCTCGGGGCTAACCCTGGCCTGTCCACATCTCCCCCGGCTAATTCTAAACCCACGGGTGCCTCCCCACCCACTTTGTTCAGTCCACATCCCCTGGGCTGATCCTGCTTGGCCTTCCGACTGTGTCTCACTGAACTGACACCAAAGCGCCTACTTTGACCCCACCCCCGGCAAGACTCCGCCTCCCCGGGACGTCCCCACACCCTAGTCCCGAGGTATCTTGGCCCCGCCCATAACCCCGCCCCCAGCCCAGCACCTCCCTCACCCTGCCTCAGGCCCAGTGAGGCCCCGCCCTGCCCTCTGCCGACTCCAGCGTCCCCGCAGCTCGGTGGGCGAGGTGCAGTGGGAGGCCGAGTTCTTCGCGCTGCAGGACAGTAACAACAAGTTGGCTGGCGCCCTGCGAGAGGCCAACGCCGCCGCCGCCCAGTGGAGGCAGCAGCTGGAGGCCCAGCGCGCAGAGGCCGAGAGGCTGCGACAGCGGGTGAGGAAGGCCCTCCCTTCCAGAGACCCCAAGTGGCCTGGACCATTGTGAAGCCCCTGCCTCCTATCTGTACTGGGTTCCCTGGCTGGCTGTGTGATCTCAGCAAATCACTTCCCCGAGCCTTAGTTTCTTGTTCTGTAGTATGGGTCTGAAATAATAGCGTCAGAGGGTTGTCAGACCCTAAAGACCTACCTGCCAGAGGCGGGGTGGTGGCCCCAACCAGAAGGGGTTAGTGCCCAGTCATGGGCTTGGCTGGTCAGGCATATTCCCCAGGGATCAGGAGAGTACAGGCTGGGGCGTCAGGGGCTGACCTTCCTGTCTGCACAGGTGGCTGAGCTGGAGGCCCAGGCTGCCACCACCGAGCCATCCACAGTCAGTGAGAAGGAGGGACCGGGCCAGTCGCTGGAGCAGCTGGAGGCACTAGTGCAAACTAAGGACCAGGTGTGTGAGCGTGTCTGTATGCGTTTGTGTTTCCTCGGGCCCTGCCTTCCCTGATCTCCCATGGGGGAGCCAGGACTCTCAGAACAGATTCTGGGAACTTCTCCATTAGGAGATCCAGACGCTGAAGAGCCAGACTGGTGGTCCCCGTGAGGCCCCCGACAGCGCCGAGCGTGAGGAGACGCAGCAGAAGGTGCAGGTGTGTGCGGTTGCTGTGAGGCAGGGTGGGGGTGACCACCCATGGCAGCCAGCCTCTGATATAGGACAGACCTGGCATCTTCCCTACCTAGTGGGTTCTGGGCAGCTATGTGCCTCCCTGAGCTTCAGTTTCTTCACCCATAAATGGAGTCAGGAAGACATCTAAGGTTGTGAAGGATTTGCATGACCAGGTGCATGGAAGGACTGAATCACAGTGGGTGGTTTATAAAAACATGGTTATTAGCACAATGTTTCATCTCCTTGCATTCATTCAACAAGCAGTTTTTGAGTCTCTGTTGAATCTTCATTCTTGACCCCATCAAATCCTCACACATTCCCAGCCTGAGGTCAGGAGCTCACATTTGTACCCAGGTGTGCTGGCCTGGCCCTCACTGAAGACTTTTATCTGAGAAACCTTCAAGCATGTCCTGTGAGTCCAGCAGGAGGGAGAAGTTAAAGGAGCTGGTGCCCCCAAAGAGAGAGAAGTTGGGGGAATGCTCCCTGTTGTTTCCTGGGCAGAGTGCACAGCATATGTAAAGGCCCTGAGGTGGGGAGAAAAGTATGTTCAAGGAACCACAAGGAAGCCAGCAAGCGTGGGTTGGAATGAGCGAGGAGGGGGAATGGATTTCATTCCCAGCATGATGGGTGACGAGGGTCTTGAGCAGAAGAGGAATGTGGTCATTTCAATGATGTTCCAATCAGGGGACCAGGGAGTGTGTTGGGTAGAGGTGGCAGGGAGGAGGCCAGGAGACAGAGAGGGCTTAGCCCAGAGTGGAGGCTGTGGGGTAGCATTCAGATGCTGGGCCCTTGAGACTTGCTGGGGCCCCCAACCCTGCTTGCCCTCTCCCTGCAGGAACTGGAGACCCGAAACGCGGAGCTGGAGCACCAGCTGCGGGCAACGGAGCGCAGCCTGGAGGAGGCACGGGTAGAGCGGGAGCGGGCACGGGCCGAGGTGGGCCGGGCCGCGCAGCTGCTGGACGTCAGGCTGTTTGAGCTGAGCGAGCTGCGGGAGGGCCTGGCCCGCCTGGCCGAGGGCACGCCCTGAGTCCGGCCTCTGGGTCTACGTGGGAGCAGGGGCCTGCGGGAGCTAGTTTTACATGAACGATTCCCGCCTGGGGCACGGGCCAGGCCGCAGGCGGCACAGTGGGCCATTCCCCCTGGCAGGGACTGGGGCCCGACTCAGCCTGGGGAGGGCCTGTCCACAGTACTCCAGCTGGCCCTGGCTGTTCACAGCTCACGGGCTGTTTTTGAGCTCTTCATCGTGTAGAATTTCTAGACTCCCCAGGGCACGTGCTGGTGCCCAAATTACATTTCTAAGCGTGGCTGTGTGTGTGGTGTGTGAGCACCTAGGTACCTAGTCGCCGTCACCGGACCCTCTGCCCTCAGTCTGTGTAGGGTTTGGTAAGCCAGAGATGAGAGGGAGGCTCAGGAAGCCTCAGGGGCATGCCCAGGCCACATGGCTCTGCTGCCCCATCTTCTTGGGCTCTGCCCATGTTGTCTGGACCAGTTTGGACTAAGGTGGACCCTGGTTAAGGACTCCCCCCACAAAACCCCCCACATTTGGGGTTTTTCGCTCTGGCCACAAACCCCAAATGCAAGCAGGTGGGCAGGAGGGGAAGGTCCTAGCACATGGCTGTGTTCACTGGGCATGGGAGGGATCTCACCAAAACATCTGCATTTGCAGAGTAGAGCAGTTGCTATGCCCATTTTCCAGATGAAGAAACCAAGGCCCATATAAGGGGCTTCACCAACCCAAGGTCACTTGGCTGGAATGGTCAGCACTGCAGTTCAAAGCTTTGGGCCTGGCCCGACAGGAAAGGAGACCTGGGGGGTGGGGGGTGGTAAGCGGTGTTCTGGGAGACTTGAGAAGTACAGGCAGTCATACCCTCTCTCTGCCCCCACCGAGAGTCAGACTGGGGAAGTCAAGACTCATTTATTGAGCATCTCCTGCAAGCGACACACCTTCGCTCTGGGGCCCCACGGCACCCCCAGGGTGACCCTGGGCTGGGGTCACTGTACGTGGACTTGGGCCCAACCTCATAGCGTTCTTTCCTCCTCTGCAGCCTGCCTCTTGGCCAAGGTTCTGAGGAGGGGCCCCCAGCGGCTGCAGGGTGGGGTGGAGGGCTGTGCACTGCACGTGGGTGTCCGTGGGCTCCACTGAGGGGGACTGGGCAGACTGGCTGGGAGGCGGGATTATCCTGAGGGGAGGACCCTCCAACCTTCAGCTGGATGAAGGCGTCCCAGGCTGGGCAGACAGGGGCTGTGCGGAACTCAGGCCGGGCCCTGAGCGGGTGCTGGGGACAAGCAGGCCTCAGGCTGGGCCCTGGATGGACATCCCCTGTGGCCAGCCCCGCTGGCCTTCTGCCGCTGCAGCGCCTGCTCCACTTTCTTCTTGAAGCGCCGGTTCTTCTGCTTGATTTTGGCCAGCTCAGCTTTGCGCTTGGCCTCCAGGTCGGGATCCTGGCATGGGGAGGACCAGAAGGTGGCTAAGCTGGTCATCCGCGGGGAAGCTTGTGCCCCACGCCCACTCCACCACCGGCTCAGCCCTCACCTTCCCCTCCAGGATCATCTGCTTCCGCTTATTAATCTCTTTCTTTTCATCAAAGTTGGCTGCCTCCAGTTTCTGGCGGGGTGGGGGGGAGGGAGAGGCCGTCCTGGGGGTCACCATCTTGTAGGAAGCACCCTGGGCCCCGAGGACCAGCCCCTTCCCCGACACTCACAATCTCACACTCCCTCCGCACCACGTTGACCTGTGTGAGGATCTGTAGCACCTCAGCTTCCTCCACCGAGAACTCCTCCAGCTTCTTCTCTGTGGGGACAGCAGGGCCACAGGGGGGCAGGCGCGACATGGAGAGGGATTTCAACTATGTAGTGAGTTCCCTGTGTAGTAGGGCATGCAAGGCCATCCAGGGCCATTGCAGATAAGGATCAGGTGGGCAAGAGCTAAGATGCAAGAGCTAAGATTTCAGACCCAAGGAAGGTATAGACTGCTCTTTTTTTGTTGTCAGCAAACTATGAATTTGACTAGGGATATTTTCTTTTTTTTCCTGGAAACAGTGTCCTTTAAAGTCAAGACATTTCTGAATCTTAGGACAGTCTGTGCAGTGACTGGAGGTGCCCCAGAGGTTCTCGGTCTTGGCTACACATTAAACCACCCAAGGGGTTTTTCAAACATGCCCAGGCCCCAGCCCTGGGGCTTCTGACTCATCCACAGGGACCACCCACACACTCTGGTCTGAAAAACCAAAGTCCCTTCCCACTAGATGTGGCTTTCAGCTGCTGAAGGCCATTGCAGAACTTCTGTTTCAACAACTGGGCAAAAGAAACTTCTTTGAGGCTTGCGTAAGAAGGAAAGCGCAGTTGAAGCCTGCTCACGTCGGCAGGCTAGCGGGTGTCTGATAGGGTTGAGTGGCATCTCACCCAGAAGCACCCGCCTCCCCTCCCCGCTCCTCCTCTGCCCCTCCACTCACTGATCTGCTCCTCGATGGCGTGTACCAGGTGGATGTCATACTGCGTCACCAGCGTGATGGCCTGTCCCTGCCGCCCTGTGGGGACACACCCAGGCTGTGTGCTGGAGGCCAGGACATAGGGCCAGTAGAAGCAGGTCCTGAGCAGCAGGCAGCTCAGGGCTCCTCTCAATCAAGGGGAACAGTACAGGAGCTCGGTGGGTGGGTGAGTGAGTGGAAATGAACGAAGCTCAGGATGTCAGGGCTCAACCCCCTGCCTGACCTCTGCGTAGTAGGCAGGTCTGTCCCAGGGGAGCTGCAGGACTCCAGGGAGAGGCAGCTCTCCTGCCAGCTTGGCCTTATACAGGTGATGTGGCTGATCTCCCATTTTGGTGTGGCCGCCAGGGAGCCCAGGCCAAGTTCTGTCAGCAATAAGCCCAGACAGGCTTCAGCTCAGATCTCTGCACACCACTTTCTCCATTCCCCATTCCTGTGACAGTGACTAGTGCCGGAACAGCACTGGCAGCTGACCAGGCCCATGACCCTCGGAGCAGCCCCAAACAGGTGGCACCTTCTTATTACCCATTGTTGGATGAGGCAGTGGGGGCCCAGAGAGCTGATGTGACCTTCCTAAGGCCACAGGGCAGGAGAGAAGGGCCAGGCCCAGTCTGGCCCCAGAAACCGTATCTCTGCCCACTCCAGGTGTGAGGAAATCTCCTGGACTCCGTGCCCCTCCTGGGTGGGGCTGGGGAGCAGACACAAGGATGCCTCCTTGGCTCCTAGCCAGAGTCACAGTGAGGGGTTGAGCTTGGACGCCAAATCCCACAGGGCAGCGTCATACCCACCAGGACTTGTACACCTATTTGCTGCTGGGCATGGATTGGCAGCCCTGACGGGTACAGGGGTCTGGGGTGAGGCAACAGGAAGTGGTGGGGATGGGGCCGGTGTGTGCCGTGTCCCCATGGGACAGCACGTGTCGCTGTTAGTGCTGACGGGGGGGAGAAGACAGAGCATCCCCACCTACGGTTTTGAAAGGACAATTCCCCCAACTTGCAAGTGCTGCCTCTAGTGTCTTTCACCTGTGGCCTGTAGCCCTCCCGTGTCCCACCAGCTTGTGACTCTGGCTCCTCGTGGTGTGGGCAGGCAGGAGGGGAGGGTGCCCAAAGGCTGCCCCGCCCTGTCTGCTCACCCGCACGGGCCGTCCGGCCGACTCGGTGGATGTAGATCTTCGGGAGCCCAGGGGTGTTGTGGTTGATGACCACCTGCACCGTGGGAATGTCCAGGCCCCTGGAGAGAGAGGTCGGTCAGCACCTCTGTCCATGTGGGGAAACTGAGGTTGGGACTCACCCAAGGTCACTCAGCAGTGAAGCTGAGGCTGCCTGACCCATGCCTGAAGCCAGTCTCTCCCTCTGGCCCTTTTGTGGGGGGCGTTATGGGGAAGGGAGTACCCTGGAGCTGCTCACCGGGAGGCCACATCTGTCGCGATCAGGATCCGGTAGATGCTGGACTTGAACTTGGCCAGGGCGGCAAAGCGTTCTTTCTGTGCCGGATTGGGGAGAGAATTGGGGGTGGGGGTGTGTGTGAGGTAGCATCTCAACAAATGTTTGAGCGCTTACTGTGTGAGGCCTGGGGACAGGGCAGAGGCCAGGACAGTCTCTGCCCTCAAGTGGCTCACAGTCCAGTGAGGGAGATGACCTTGAGGAGGCCAGACTGGGGAAGACAGGTGGCAGGAAGAGTGTTCCAGGCAGAGGAAAGGGCCTGGGCAAAAGCCCTGAGTCTGGGAGAAGTCCCCAGGGCAAGGCTGGCGGGTGAGGGGATCTGTGGGGCCGCCCAATGCCTCACCTGTTTCATCATGGAATGCAGAGCCACGGTGGGGAAGTTGAATTTGCGCAGCATCATGCACAGAATCTGGCAGGTCCTGGCAAGAAGGATGTCAGCCCATCTAACGCTAGGGTCCTGAAAAGGCACTCCTGGCCCTCCCACCCCCGAGACCCCAAGTAGGTGGCCCTGCACAGCTGGGGAAGGAGAAGCCGCGGTGCAGTGTCCTGACCACTGACCCCTCCCCTGGCCTAAGCCAACAAGAGTGGGCCCTACATCCAGACTTTTCTCTTCTGGTGGCCAAGAAATTCTTGGGGGGCAGCAGTCAGGAGGTCTCCTCCACATGCTGTGGACTGCCCTTCTACACTGGCTCAGGTTAGGCTACTCTACAGCTCCTTGACGCTCTCCCTAAATGCCTCAAAGGATTTTGAAATCCCTGGGTCTGCGGAGAGGACAGCCCCGGGTGTTGGTGCTGATGTGCTGGGCCTCACTGACATCCTGAGACCACAGCGAATAGGCTGCTCCAGGGCCTTCTCAGCTGCTGCAGGGGTCTCCTGGAGAGAGTCTGAGGCCCTCAGCCCTTCCGGTTAAAGGCAGGTCTGAGGAACCCCAAATCCTGGCTCTGCCTTCAGAAGGGGTGACCTTGGCAAACTGCTTGACCTCTCTGAGCCCCCTTGAGTGCATCCTCCAAAATTGCTGGTCTGAGCAGAGGCCCAGGAGTGCCAAGACTGTTTGTATGCCTCATACCTCCAAACTTGAGCCACCTCTCAGGCCTCCGTGAAGGGCTATGGGAGGGACGCCCGGGGGACGGGAGAGGCAGGCCTTCCCACGCTTACTTGCATGTGTTGGTGAAGATGATGATGGACCAGTCCTCGTGCTCGTCCTGGAAGTTCTGGATCAGGTGGACCAGGTAGGCATCCTTGACCTTCTCAGGCACTAGCAGGTAGCGCTGGTCCAGCTGTTCTACTGTGCGCACACTGGGGACAGGCGGGCCTGTTTCCCCTTGTGTTGAAAGAGGCCAATAGCCCACCCTGCCCATGGGCAGTAACCTCTGTTGGGTGTGACCCCCACTTGGCCCCCGGCCTGCCCTGCTCCCCCAGGAGCGTGGCTATGGACTCACGGGGCCTGAGCCTCCCAGAAGAAGGGCTGGTTGGTGGCCAGGCCCTGCAGCTCCCTCAGCGTGTCGGTCAGCGTGGCACTGAAGAGCAGCGTCTGCCTGCGGGCTGGCACAGCCGCCAGGATGGCCTCCAGGTCCACGGTGAAGTCAGTGCAGCCCTGCTCCAACAGCCGGTCCGCCTCATCCATCACCTGTAGTGCCGGCAGCAGCGGGTAGGGATCTGGGGTGAGGGCGCTGTCCAAGTCCTGACTACATGCCTGGGCTCAACCCACCTTCCCCACGCACCTCCTTCCTGGTCTTAGATGTGGGCCCCAGAGCACTCTCCCTCCAGGTCTTGGAGGCCTGCTCCCTCACCTATCTCAGCTCCAATGTCACCTCCTCAGAGGGGCCCAGCCCCCAACTATCTTTACTAATACAGGCCCCCTTTTGTTGGTTCCTGAGCTGTTCTTGTCACCATTCCCAACGTGGTACTGGATGGCCTGTGGGACACACATTTCCCACATGGATGTATCAGGGCCCCAGGCTGACTTACCAGGAAGCAAATCTTCTTTATGCTGAAGGTATTGGAGCTGCGGAGGTGGTCAGCCAGGCGCCCTGGTGTGGCGATGACCACATGTGGTTTCCGGGAGAGCTCCAAGGCCTGGGCCACCATGTCTGTGGATGGAGGGTGAGAGGTGGGGCTGGGTGGATGGTCTGAGGCTGCAGAGGGTCCATGCCCAGAGCCTCCCTGGGCCCCTCATACCCATGCCGCCGACAACGATGCAGTCTTTCAAGCCCAGAGGCTTCCCCAGGACCCGGAACTGCTCTGCGATCTGGTAGGCCAGCTCCCTGTGGGAATGAAGGGGCCAGCCTGGATCAAATAGCGGTTTCGTGCTTGCCTCTCATTCCCATCTCCACCCTACGGCCTCCTGCCTGGACCTCTCCTGTTCACACACCCTCCGAGGCTCCCAGTCCCCTTTGGACAAAGGTTCTGATACTGAGTGTTGGAGGCCCCTTGTGGCCCCTGCCCTCTCACTAGGCTGGATCCCCAAACAGCCCATGGCTTGTCCCCTGCCAGTCCCACCCACACTGGCCTTTCTTCTTCCCACGTCCTCAGCAATGGCCTCAACACCACAGTCATCAAAGCCTGAGACCCAAGTGTCAGTCCTCCCTCCCCCAGGGCTGGTCAGTGTCCAAGTCCTCTCCTCTCTGCCTCCAGCCCCAGCTCCGCCCAGGCCTTTTCTCTGCCTGTGTCCCTACTTCCTGGCCTTCCTGCTTGCCCTGAGTCAAGCCCTGTGCTCAGAATTTTTCACACACTGTCTTGTTAATTCTTCAGCACCTCTAAGAGGTGGGCATAATTTCTGTCCCCATCTTGCACACATGGAAAGTGCGCTCAGAGAGGTAAAGGCGCTTGCCCAAGAGAACACAGCTGGTTAACTCACCCACGAGGCCTTTGGGGGGCTCACCTGGTAGGTGTCAGGACGAGGCAGAAGATGCCATAGGGATCCTCAGACAGCTTCTGCAAGATGGGCAGGACAAACGCTGCCGTCTTGCCACTGCCTGTCTTGGCACAGCCCAGGCAGTCCCGACCTGGGCAGAGGGCAAAGCAGTGTCACAGGTGTAGACAGGTGTTGTATTGGCCACAGTTTACAGCAGCTAACATTTAAAGAGCAATTACCGTATGCTCAGTACTGGCCTGTGCCCTTTCCGTTCCAGGCATTCTGACAACTTTCCATTTAGAGCAACTGACACATTTTACAAGGGCGAGGCCATTAACATCCCCATTTAACAGAAGGGGAAACAGAGTCTCAAAGATTTGCTCAGGATACACAGACAGTGAGTATCAGGCTGGACTGGAACCCACATCCATCTGACATGAGATGCCTGCTACTAACCACGACCTCGTTTTGACTCCTTCCGGGGTATCAGGGCTTGGTAAACCCAGAATGTCCTCCCCCCAATCTGCATCCTATGCTCCCTACTGACTCCTTCATCCTTGTTTATTTAATGCCTCAATTTGTCACATCCTAGGCTTCCTGAAGGCGTCTCTTTAATGGCAAAACTGGGTTGGACCAGAGGAGTGGGGAGAAGAGCAGTCTAGGGACCAGAGCCGTGGATTTACCAGTAATCTTGACAACCTCAGTTTCCATTTGTAAAATGGAGATAGTAATCCAAGATCTACCGAACTTTCCCAGTACTATCTATTAGTTATTCATCAAACCCTCCCAGTGCTCTGAGGCTATACAAGTTTCAGAGATTACATCACTTGGGTGCGGACACACAGCAAGTCAGCCGTACACCCTAAACGCCGACACTGCCTAGTCTGCCTCCGGAACCCAGGATCGCACGTAAGGGCCAAGACTGCCCTTCGCCTCACGGGGCCGGCGTAGGCAAAAGCTGCGAGAAGGCAAAGTGAGGCGACAGGAGCGGGGACGCCTCCTGGAGAAGAGGCCTAGCCACACTCACCTTCCAGGATGGCGGGAATGCAGCCGAGCTGCACGGGCGTGGGCTGCTTCAAACCCAGCTGCCGACATTGTTCCACGAGCCAGGATGACAGCCCAAGCTCCGCGAAGCCAGCCATCCTCACAGCCAGCCCCGTGTAAGCACCCGTGTGAGCCGTGCTTCCGGCGCGTGTTGATGACGTCAGGAAAGCATTCCAGTTTATTGGATCTGCCTCCTGCCTGGTCCGACCCTCTGTAGCTCACTGCCATTCCTAACCTCTACCACATCCTTACCACTCTTCCCGGAATCCCGTTGGCTCTCAGGATCGAATCGAATTACAGAAGCCCTGCGGACGCACTTGCGTCTCCCGCCCCTTTGACTACCGTTTGAGTCTCCCATTGGCTCATCTCTAGGGAGGAACGAGTAAACTACATTTCCCGGGGTGCCCCGCGGTGGCTCCCTCCTTCCGGCCGACGTGTCTCTCAGTGGGAGTAGCGGGTGAGAGGACAGCGACATGGCGCCTCCGACTCCTTGCACAGCCTCTGGAGGCTCCGGGGAGGTGGACGAGTTGTTCGACGTGAAGAATGCCTTCTACATTGGCAGCTACCAGCAGTGCATCAACGAGGCGCAGCGGGTGAAGGTGCGGCAGCTGCGGGGCTGGGGGACCCTGGGGGCGGAGGCGGAAGACGCTTCCTGGTGGCTGCGGGTCGCTCTCTGATTTTAAAAACCCTCCCTCTTCACCTCGCGCGGTTTCATCCCCGCCCCCCGCTCCCGCCACATCTCTTCAGAGCGCAGTGAAGAATTATCCTTGTCCTATGACCAAACTCAAAGCAGTAACACTTTTAACGATACTTCTCACTCTGAGCGCTCACTCCGACTGAGCCTTGGGAGGCATTTGAGTAAGAGAGGGGTTCATACCGCTATAGTAATAATAACAATGGTAATGATACTACGCTACAGTAGTAATAATAAAGATAGCAACAACAATAATAGTTTACATCTGTTGAGCACCCACACTGTGCCGCCATGCCCTCAGTACCCGTGAAGTAGGGACTGTTGTTTATCCTCATTTTACAGGTGAGAAAAGGGAGGCTCAAGAGAGAAATGGCTTCTCGCTCGTTACCCTGCCGCACTAACCGGGTTATTTCTCCCCAGACTTGCTCATTCATTTATTCACCCATTCCTCATTGAGCATCTGTATGGGCCAGGCAGGATATTAGTGCTGGGCTCAAAGCAGTGACAAAATAGACAAAACTCCCAGCTCTCTTGGAAGCCTCGGCTCCCAAGGGAGGCAGACAGTAAACAAGTAAATAAACAAGATGTCAGGAGGTGGTGCGACGGAGAGTGGTGGGAGTGAGCCTGGCTGTTTGAGAGCCAGTGGTAGAAAATATAGCCCTTCAAGCCAGGGCCCAGGCAACCAGGCAGTGAGTGGGTGACAGGAGAGGGGGCAGCAGGGGCCACTAGCAGCACCATTTGGGGAGGCACATGGATGGTACTGTCACTTTGAGAGTGAGCCATTGGAGAATTTTTAAGAGCAGTGAACATGACAGGGTCTTTGCCTGCCTTCATGGTGTAGTGTCCTGAAGAGAGTAAACAAGTAACGAGGCAAGTGAATACGTAGTTTCAGCTTGAGTCCTCTAGGGGAGAGGGGAGATAAAAATGTGCTGATCAGAAATGGGGGTGGGGGCCGCTTCACGTGGGAGTGGTTAGATCAGGCCTCTCTGACGGCCATTTTAACCTGTGACCAAACCTTGAGAAGGCTCTAACTTCATGAATTGCTGCAAGGGTGCTGAGGCAGCAGTGAGCTCCATGTAGTCAAGGCATACGAGGGTGGTGTGGCAGGAGTGGGGCGAGCACAGTGGGGGAGATGAAGAATGAGGTGGGCAGAGTTGAGGGGCAGGGCCTGAAGGGCCACAGCAGGGGTTTGGATTTTATTCCGAAGGTGTGGGAGGCCATCGGAGCGCCACACAAGGGAGTGGTAGACATCTTCCCAGAGGCAGCGAGAGGGTTGGGAGGAATTTGGATTCTGAAGTAGAGAAGGCTTGCTTTCCCTTCTGGCCTTTGGCAGTGAACCCCACGTCTCTGAGTGTCATCTGCGTAATGGGGGGTAAAACCTCAAACAGACTTCAGTAAGAGGTTAAGAATCATTGAAATAACATTTGCATGACTGTATTAGTTTTCCATTGCCACTGTGACAAATTACCATGTAAGGCAGCGCACGTTTATTATCTCGCAGCTTCTGTAAGTCAGAAGTCCAACACCGCTCTCACCAGGCTAAAATCAAGGTGTTGGCCCAGCTGTGTCCTTTTTTGGAGGTTCTGGGGAAGAAGCACCTTCCTAACTTGTTCAAATTGCTACCTCTTGGCCAGGGGCCACGCTTATCTCCTGGAGGCTTCTGGATGCTTCTCTCCAGTCCTCAACCTCGCATATCACCCTTCCATCTCAGAACCAGCCACAGGGTTCTCACTTGGAGTCTCTCGAATTTCCCTTCTCCTTTATTTCTTTTGTCTAAAAGTCCTCTGCTTTTAAGGGTTTTCGTGATTAGACTGGATCCTCCCAGATAACCCAGCATAGTGTCTCCATTTTTAAGGTCCATAATCTTAATCACACCTGTGAAGTCCCTTTTGTGATGTAACGTAAGCTGTTCACAGGTCCCAGGGACTGGTATGGACATATCTGGGGGACCTTGTCTGTTCAGCACCATGGTTGTTACATGCCTCCTTGCTGGGGTAGTGTAGACCATGAGAAGATTGAGACAGACCTGGGCTCAGATTCTGTCTCTTCTTTGTTCTCTCTGCAGCCAGGGCTGAGTCACTGCACCTCTCTGAACCTCACTTTCGCCTCCTGTCAAATGGGAATGATGACATTCATCTCAGTAGGGTCCCTGTGAGGTTCAGCGTTATACTCATGATCTGCCGTCTGTCTTCTATTGTGTGTCTGTTCTGCTTACATTACAGCAATGTGTTCTTTTAGTCTTATTGTGTCACAATATGCAAACTTTACCTCCCTGCTGAAAGAATCAGCGTGACCTGCTGTATGTAGAGAGTGATGGAAAACAAAGGAAACCAGATCAGCAGTCACTTTTTAAAAAATTAATTAATTTATTTATTTTTTGGCTGTGTTGGGTACGCGGGCTTCTCATTGCGGTGGCTTCTCTTGTTGCAGAGCACGGGCTCTAGGCACGCAGGCTTCGGTAGTTGTGGCATGCAGACTTAGTTGCTCCGCGGCATGTGGGATCTTCCTGGACCAGGGAGCGAACCCCGTGTCCCCTGCATTGGCAGGCAGATTTTTAACCATCAGGGAAGTCCCAACAGTCACTCTTTTTTTTTTTTTTTTTAAATTTATTTATTTTTATTTATATTTATCTTTGGCTGCATTGGGTCTTCATTGCTGTACGCAGGCTTTCTCTAGTTGCGGCAAGCGGGGGCTACTCTTCGTTGTGGTGCGTGGGCTTCTCATTGTGGTGGCTTCTCTTGTTGAGGAGCATGGGCTCTAAGTGCAGGGGCTTCAGTAGTTGTGGCATGCGGGCTCAGTAGTTGTGGCATGCGGGCTCTAGAGCGCAAGCTCAGTAGTTGTGGTGCACGGGCTTAGTTGCTCCACGGCATGTGAGATCTTCCCAGACCAGGGCTTGAACCCATGTCCCCTGCATTGGCAGGCAGATTCTTGACCACTGCGCCACCAGGGAAGCCCGTAGCAGTCACTTTTGCTGGAGGCACACTGCAGGCCAACCTCTGAGCTGGGGGATCTACACCCTCTTTAGCAACGTGGTAAGGATGCACCGGCACCAAACCAAGAGATTCTATCTGACACATCCAGAAGAGTGGGAGTCCTATCCCTGCTGAGCCATTTGACGTAATTTAATTCTGGTCCACAGGCCACCTAAACCTTCTTAGGCAGCCTGTACTAAGTTGAATATCTTTTTTCAGGTGTCCCTGAAAAGATACGTCCACCCGGGACCTGTGAATTGGAAAAGAGTCTTTGCAGCTGTAATTCAATGAAGGATCTCTAGACGAGATCAGCTGGGATAGACCCTAAATCCAATGACTGGTGTTCTTCTAAGAGAGAGGCTTGAGGCAGACAGAAAAGATGGAGGCAGAGGTGGGGGTGAGGCAGCCACAAGCCAGGGACTACCTGGAGCCACCAGAAGCCGGATGAGGCAAAGAAGGAGCCTCCCAGAGAGCCTGTGGAAGGCGCACGGCTCTGCCGGCACCCTGATCTCGGACTTCTGGCCTCCAGAACCATGAGAGAATAAGTTTCTGTTTCTTTAAGCACACCCCCCAGCCCAGCTGGTGGTTAGTTATAGCAGCCCCAGCAACCTCAGGCACCACCAGAGGTGGCGCCAGGTAGAACACCTGGTGTGTCTCAGTGGTGATGATGTTTGTTTCCCCACTTGTCAGACATTTCGCAAGTGCCCACAAGATGGCAGGCACTGCACAGGTGTTAGGGATGAAGCAGCTAAGAACGCCTCCAGGAGCTGATCGTCTAGTGTGGTCAGGGGACCCTGATGGCCAGTAAGGGGAGGGAACGTGATCACCCTTCCCAGACCCCATCACCGACTTCCCTTTCCAGTACCCCTTGCTCTCAGGTCTGGCTGCACCTCTGAGCTGTTTGAAGGCAGTTTGAGGCCACCCCGGGGTTGGACATCGTTGGTGGATATAAGCCTCCTGGCTTTTCTGGTTTCTGAGCTCCCAGGTGGTTCTGATGAGCTGTCAGGACTGGGGACCAGACCACTCGCCTGGTGGCATGCATCACAGTCCCTGGTGTTCCCTGGTCTGTACATCTGTCCTTGTTCTTACACCTCCCAGAAGCTCTTCTCTCTTTGGCTGATTGAGAGGGTCCTGAGCGTCTGTGTGTGGGGTCTCGGTGACCCCCCTTGGCAGTCCTGCAGGGTCAGTGGTGGTGCCTGTTTTACAGAGGGGGCAGCTGAGGCTCAGAGTTGCCTCTGGGACCCTGGTCCCCCCCACAAGGCATCCCACTGTGTCCCTGCTTCAAAGATACCAACAGCCAACATTTGTCTCTTTTTTTAACTGAGGGTGGTATGGGGACCCCAGGTGGGTTATCCTCACCAATGTCCACCTCTGAGGGTCACTTCAGAGTCACTTATATAGAGGACACCGTGTTCCAAATTATGGCCGGATCCCCAGCCTGGCCACCAAGACCAGAGCAAGCTGCTGGGACTCCCAGGCAAAGTTGGCCTGAGTCTGGCTGGGGCCAGGAGCCAGGCTTCTTGTTTGCAGTCTCCCTTGGCCTGGGAGGAGGACATGTTCAGCACCCTCACCCCCTCAGGCTGGGAAGATGGCCTGGGGACTAGGAGTCTGGTTCTCAGCCTCGGGGGAGAGCAGTCCTGGCGTGCTCCCACCGGCGGGGCTCCAGAACATTTGTCCCTGTGCTCTGGCAGCTGGACAGGCTGTTCATTCTCTCGGTGCTTTTCCCCAGGCCCTGTGGTTTAGAGGTTGTTGGAATAGTGACTCCAAGGTGGCCGGGCCCCCTTCCCCCATGTCACTTTCCTCTCCTAGCCCCCAGGTGGCCTGTCCCAGCACCCACATACCCTCTGGGCTGAGTTGCTCTGTGCTACCTCAGGTGCCACAGGGCCTGCAGGAAGTCAGCCAGCACCCTGGGGCATGGTCCAAAGCTGTTCTCCCGAGGAAGGGTCCCTCGCCTGCCCGTAGCCTCGTGGGGGCCTCCCTTGCAGTCCCACAGTGAACCCTGTAGGAGGTCACCTCACACCTGCTTCTGGGTTCTGTGTGGTGGCTGGCCTGAGGGAGTGTGGCGTGTGGGCCTCGTCCCTGAGTAGAGGGCGGTCCCCAAGGTCTCACCCAGCCTGGCTAGACCCAGACATTGCTATGCTGGGGCAGCCAAGTTGAGCTCTCCCAGAAAGTTCCTCCGATTGAGGCAGACCTTCGTCTCTCCTGTTTGTCACGTTTAAAGAACGTTTTGAAACAAAAGCAGGACAGGAACAAGAGGAGGCACGGAAGTATTTGTTACAGAAAGTAAGTCCCTTTCGCACATCTCCTGCTGGGTCCCATCCCTTCTCCAGTATCCACCATTCATGTCCGGATAGGAATCCTCCCAGGCCTGTTTGCTCGGCTTGTTCAAACTTAGGCATCAGGACATTCCCATACCCACCCCTTGCTGTCCTCGGACCACCCATACTGTTGAGCAGCTTCTGTTTTGATCCACTGCACCCTGGGGTCCTTCCGCATTGACACAAGCAGCCACGTGTCCAGTGGTCAGAAGAGTGGGCTCTGCCCTGGCCCCTGCTGTGTGGCTGGAGCAGTTTCAGCACTTTTGGTGCCCCCATCCCTCACCTGGATGGATGGGGGTGACGGTCGAGCCTCCTTTCCCAGGGAGATGTCAGGGTGGCACAGAATGAGGTGCCCGGCACGCTGCGTGCCCTCAGTGGAAGCTGCTCTCCTGCTGCCTAAGGTCATAGGCAGCTGAGAGCCAGGGCCGGGACCAGGACCCAGACTCCACTGGGAAAGCTGCCCACTTCTGGCCTCTGAGGGCCTGTTGGGCACATAGCCCTCAAGAGTTCTGACCTGCTTTTCCACAGCCGTCAAGCCTGGAGAGAGATGTGGAAAGGGATGTCTTCCTGTACAGAGCGTACCTGGCACAGGTGAGTGTGGGCCCTTGACCGTGACTGCCAACATCCTGGGGAAGGAGAGTAAGGAACAGAGTGTCGGCAGGGGCGGGGCCGCGGGCAGCTGGTGTGGCCACCACAAGAAGGTGGCCATGTCGCTGAGGCCCTGGAGCACCAGGCCAGAGGGCCAGTGTTGGGATTTCTTGCTTTTCTTTTTATACTCAATCGGTAGATTTCACTTGTTCGGTACAGTTCTGGCTTTACAGAATAACTGAGCAGATGGCAAAGAGAATTCCAAATGCCCACCCCCACCCCCAGGCATTTTTTCTTATTAACATTTTGGGTTGGCAGGGTGCTTTTGTTACAATCCATGCAGTGATTTTGATACTGTTATTAACCAAAGCCCACAGTTTAGACATTAGGTTTTTTTTGTTTCTTTTATTTGGGGTGTAATTGATTTACAATGTTGTGTTAGTTTCAGGTGTACAGCAAAGTGAATATGTTATACAGATACATATATCCACTTTTTTTTTTTTTGGATTCTTTTCCCATATAGGCCATTACAGAGTATTGAGTAGAGTTCCCTGTGCTGTACAGTAGGTCCTTACTAGTTATCTATTTTGTATACAGTAGTGTGTATGTGTCAGTCCCAATCTTCCAACTTATCCCTTCCCCCCGGACCCCTTACCCCACCCTGGTAACCATAAGTTTATTTTCTACATCTTTAATTCTATTTCAGTTTTGTAGGTAAGTTCATTTGTAGTCTTTTTTAAGATTCTACATATAAGCAATATCTTACGATATTTGTCTTTTTCTTTCTGACTTATTTCACTCAGTTTGAGAATCTCTAGGTCCATTCACGTTGCTGCAAATGGCATTATTTTGTTCTTTTTTATGGCTGAGTAATATTCCATTGTATATATGTACCATGCCTTCTTTATCCATTTCTTTGTTGATGGACATTTAGGTTGCTTCCACAGACACTAGGGTTTTTAAAAAGCAGCATTACCCTGATAATGCAGTAAGACTGCATTCTTCTGTTCTAAAAACAATCTGGACTCTGCGGACAGGATTGCATTGTGTCCCACCCCGCTCCCACCCCGGACCCACCAGCCTCCCGCCAACCTCGTCCCACAGCCACAGCCGTAGACTGCTCTGTTGTGGGTACATGGCTCCACAGATGCCCCCACCTCACATCAGGCCTATGGTGGTTTCCCAGGTCTGTTTGCATCTTTCCCTCTATGGAGCATTCTGGAGCCTGATGGAACTTCCACCTTGTGAGCCAAGCCCCCCTCACCACCCTCCTCCCACCAACCTCCAGGGTGAAGGTGGGACCCAGACAGTTGTGTGTGGTCCCCAGCAGAGTAGGGTGCCCCGGCGCACCCCAGCATCTCCTTGGGTGTGTTCATATATTCGTGTGTGTATATATATATCTTTAAAAGATGAATACAGGGCTTCCCTGGTGGCGCAGTGGTTGAGAATCCGCCTGCCGATGCAGGAGACACAGGTTCGTGCCCTGGTCCGGGAAGATCCCACATGCCGCGGAGCAACTAAGCCCGTGAGCCATGGCCGCTGGGCCTGCGCGTCCGGAGCCTGTGCTCCGCAATGGGAGAGGCCACAACAGTGAGAGGCCCGCATACCGCAAAAAAAAAAAAAAAAAAAAAAAAGATGAATACATGTCAGTGGCTACGAAAATACTGAAACTGCCTAGAAAGAAAGACAGTGAAAAATGGGTCCCTGATTCCAGTTCCCCTCCCTGCAGTGACCTCCCTGCTGGGTGTCTGTCGGCGGGGTGCCTGTTCTGCTCAATAGAAGCCAGTGTCCAGACCCCCTGCCCCTGGTGACACCATCGCACCCCACCCCCAGAGCTGGCGGGGCCCTCACCCTGTCACTTCATCACCGGGGGCTGAACAGTAACCTGCCAGGGTCTCCAGCTAGAGCAGTGGGCAGCGTGGCACAAAAGCTAATGGGTGATGCTGTGCTGGCTTCCACAGCGCGCTCCAGCGGGCATGGCACCCGTGGGCTGAGGGGGTCCCTGGGAGCGGTGGGCACCAGCCCCTGGTATTGGGGCTCCACCAGGGCAGTGCTGGAGCCAAGAAGCCCTTGTATGTTCCTGGGGTCTGAGAACATGTAAACCCCATGGGGAGTTCGGGCGGAGCTGACAGCCTGCTTGTCTTGCCCACAGAGGAAGTACGGCGTGGTTCTGGATGAGATCAAGCCCTCCTCGGCCCCAGAGCTCCAGGCCGTGCGCATGTTTGCTGAGTACCTGGCTAGCGACAGCCGGCGGTGAGGTTGGGTGGGGGGCGGGCCTGGGGCAGGGTGGGTGGACCTGGGTGGGCAGAGGATGACTAGCTGGCATCCCTCCTCTTCCCTCTCACCTCTCTGAGCTTCAGTTTCCCTCACTTGCACAGTGGGAGGCAGTGATGGACCCTGCTTCAGAGGGGGCGGGGGGCTGGGGATCAGAGATGAGGACTTGTGTACAGATACCTAGGGACTGTGAGGACCTCATTCTTGCCAGGAGGGCCTCCCCTGGTACATAAGGGTGGGGACCCTGCAGCCAGTCTTCTAGCCATTGCTGCCCACCCACGGTGCAGGGGAGGCAATGGCAGCCACACCACGCGTCGTTCATCTCTGCCCAGATGGAGGGTGGGAGGGGACAGCAAGTCTTCACCCTGAGCTGGGTGTGTCCACCTGTGCCACAGACCAGCAGTCATCAAACTCCCTCAGGCGATGGCCAGGAGAGGTGGGGTGGTCCAGGCTATGGGGACCTGGAAGTGCTGAGCATCCCAGGCCCGGGCCTGCCTGTTACCTGCTGCTCCGTCGGGGTCTGAGACAGCTCACGGTCCAGCCCTGCTGACCTCGGGTACTTCCTGCACAGGCAGGTGTGTGGGCCGTTCCTTGCTGGCTGGGATGCTCGCCCAGGTGCATGTGAACTCAGCCTCTGCAGGTGGGGGCCGTGTGGCCCTGCCTCACCTGTGCGTGGAGCACCAGCCTGATACAGCAGGCCCCCTGGCCCTTCTGCACCTCGGTTTCCCCTGCCCTTCGTGAGGCCCCCTGGGATTTCGGAGGTAAAACACTCCCCAGAGGGCGGCTGGGATGGAAGGCTGGAGCAGCACAGCCCACGACAGGGAGCCACTCTGTTCTGTGAGCCGATTCCCGCCTACCTGTCCCAGTCCCAGGGCCCTTCCACCACCCAGGCCACCCCTCACAGCACTGTGATGCCTCACAGAGGGGCACTGCCCCTGATCTCTGCCCTGTGGAACTTCTTAGACAGGATGTGGTCATGAGCTGTTGACAGTACGCTTTCCTCGGAGGCTGCTGCAGCCATCTGTGAGTCCCAAGTGTGGGTACAGCTATCTGCTGTGACCCCCACCTCTGCTCTGCTCCTTCCTCATGGAGGGCAGCACCCTGTGCTCCACCTTCTGTGATCAGGCTCCTTCGTCCACAGACACTTGAAGGATTTACTCGGAGGCTTAAGCAGTGGCAGCTGAATGGGGACTCCCAAAAGACATGTCCGTGTCCTGACCCCAGAACCTGTGAACCTGACCTCATTGGAAATGGGGGTCTTTGCAGATGTAAATGGTTAAGGATCTTGAGATCATCTTGGATATAAGGTGGGCCCTAAATCCGGTGACTGGTATCTTCATAAGAGATGGAAGAGAAGACATAGATGCGGAGGCCACATGAAGATGGAGGCAGAGATTGGGGTGAAAGAGACAGAAGCCAAGGACTGCCGCAGCTCCAGGAGAAAGGACCAGGACAGATCTTCCCTTGGAGGAAGGAACCAATCCTGCCAGCACTTTGATTTCAGACTGCTGGCCTCCAGAGCTGGGAGAGAATAAACTGCTGTTGTTTTGATCCCCTCCCTGGTTCGTGGGCTTTGTGACAGCAACCCCAGGACACTAAGACAGGCAGCCTCCTGAGGCCATCACTTCACCCTCTCTGTGCACGTCTCTAGCTGGGGTGACGAACCCCATTCTCCTTTCGGAAGGGGAAGGAGCCCCAGGGCTGCTGTGAGCACTACAGAAAAGAACCCGCAGGAAGCCCACGGCGTGGACCAGGTGCTCGGGAAAGCAGAGCGGTGCTCGGGAAAGCAGAGCGGCTCTCGGTGCATCCATCCTGGCGGTACAAACCACCGCCCCATGCAAACTCTCCAGCGAGCAGGTGGTGGAGAAAGTGCTGGAGCCCGTAAGGATAACCACAACATGTTCCAGTAACAACGTACAACACTAACGTTACAAGGACAAGAGCAGGCCCCGTGTTCACAGCCTGTGTGCCAGGAGCCAGGCAGGAAGCTTTGTGAGGTGGCCTTGGGGCTCCTCACGCCAACCCTGTGTGATCCCTGTACACAGTCCTTCTGTGCAGAGCGGGGAAGAGACTCAGATTTGAAGTCATTTGTCCATCAGGCACCTCTTTGGTGGGCGCAGAGGGAGTAATAGGCACACCCCTGCCCTCCAGGGGCCCTCAGGTACTCAGGCACTTGGCCACCAGCCCCCAGCAACCCGTGTGAATCGTAAGCACTTGTTGAGACTATGTATCCCAAGCCACAGCATTTGTCCAGCAGTGACACAGGGCCGGGCCCTTGCCTCCCTTCTCTCATTAACTGCT
This sequence comes from Kogia breviceps, assembly GCF_026419965.1. Taxonomy (NCBI): domain Eukaryota; kingdom Metazoa; phylum Chordata; class Mammalia; order Artiodactyla; family Physeteridae; genus Kogia; species Kogia breviceps. The sequence continues at coordinate 171,213,278 of NC_081313.1, read as the reverse complement.
CAGCAGCCCTTTGAAACAAGGAGTTGCAGCTCCTCGTTTCAGTTAAGCAGACTGAGGCTCGGGTGACCTGTGGCGGGTGAGGGCGTCCGGCTGGTCCTCGGGCAAGCCTGAACTCCAGCCTGCTGCCGTCTCCCAGCCCCCAGTCCCTCACGACGTCCACTTGCCGGGAGCAGCCTGCACTACAAGCTCGGGAACCGGGGGCAGCCACCCTGTCATTGGGGTGTCTTCCTGCACAGCCGCCCTCAGGACCCAGGCCCGACGCTGACCGAGGTAGATCAGGACCCTCTGCTGAGACCACTGGCCTCCTCGGGAAGTTGGTGACGTCGCCAGTGTGAGGTTCACCTGTGTGGCCTCATGTCCCTGTGGAGGTGTCCGCGTTGAGCTAGCCTGTCCCTGTGCATGGAGGGCAGCGTGGACACCTCAGCCCCCGAGCACTGAGGGCCAGTGGAGCTCAAGACCTGGATGGTCATTTGTGCTGCTTCGTGGGCAGAGCCAGGTGTGGCCCTTCCTGCCCCACACTCCCCATGGGGCCTGGAGCGCCCAGCCCTGCTTCTCCTGGCCTTGCTTATGTGAGGGGTGAGGAGTGCCTGGTGGGGAGGTGGCGAGACTGGCACCTAGTGGGGCTTGGCAGAGACAGCTGGGCCTATCCTGCCCGCCGCTGCTTTGTGCCCCAGGGGGGCCCTGACACCCTCTGGGCCTGTCTGTTCCCACGGGGGAGAGGCCGCCTCCCGCCCCTGCCTCGGGCTCTGAGCAGCTGCGTCTCGCAGGGATGGGATTGTGGCCGAGCTGGACCGGGAGATGAGCCGGACCGTGGACGTGACCAACACCACCTTCCTGCTCATGGCTGCCTCCATCTACTTCCACAACCAGAACCCGGACGCAGCCCTGCGCACCCTGCACCAAGGGGACAGCCTGGAGTGGTGAGTGGCTGTCCTGCACTGGGGGAGCGGCCAGCGTGAGTGGCTCCTCTGGCGTCCAGGCAGCTCAGGGCCTCATCAGCCATCGTCATAGGAACGGCAAGGGGGGCTACTCTGAAAGAGAGGGGCTGGGATGGGGCATGGGCCTCCCATTTAGGCTGCAGCTCATGTTCTCCATCCAGGAGACACACTTTTCCGCATGGCTGGGCCGTTGCTCTGAGGACACAGCACCCGGGGCTGAAAACCCTCTGTTCCCAGCGGCAGAGCAGAAAGCACCTTTGTCTCTGCCTGAGATTTCTGCACCCTCCCTTCTCCCATGAAACCTTGTGTTTCTTTGCCCTGGGCCCTGGATTTCCATGTCCTCCCTGGGCCCCACAGACCCTCGCCTGAGGCCGGCCCTCAGGGCACTCCGGGCCTGGGCACTGGAGAGCCGTGCAGCCTGCTGTTGGCTCCAACCCCACCCCAGGGGGTGGCTCTGGGCTGGGCTGTGTCCGGCTCCCTGTGGCCAGGGCTCCAGCCCTGCAGGGTGCAGCCGTTCTCCCCCATGAGCGCTCTGGTTTCTACCTTCCCTTGGTTAGTTGGTCACCACATGTTCCTTCATATCCATTTATGTCCCACCCTGATCCAGAGAGGGGTTTGCAATAGGCATGTTACACGGCTGGTGAGGCAGTGCATCCCATGAATGTTTCTCATGCTTCTCCTTGGGCTGGTCTGGGTGCTGGGTCACATTCTGGCGGGAAAACTCGGGAACAAGTGGCCACATCAGTGATCGGTGGTCACAGCTGTCTAGGCTTGAAGCGGGGGGGCAGTGGGTGTGAGCGCTGAAAGCAGGGAGCAGGTGCTCCCCTGCAGCACTTCATCTGGGACTCTGGAAAGGAGAGGAGGGTACAGATGGGATGGCCTGCCACGGGGCGGGCAGGGAGCGGGCCACAGGCCTGGGGGACCCCATGGGAGCTCCTGGCCCAAGCACACTCAGCAGAGACAGGCGGGAGTGCAGGGCCTGGGAAGTGATGGGGTGCTCTGCCCAGCGAGCAGCGCCCAGGTCTGAGTTCGGCCCTGCTGGGCTGACAGTCAGCCTCAGTGTTCCCCTCTGTAAGGCGGGGCTGGTGGCCTGAGCACTCAAGGGTAGGTTTCTGGAAGGTGGTGCTTACACAGAGTGAGCTGGTGGAGGATAAAGTGGGGTGGGAGTTCACTGACTGCCCGCCCTTCCCACAGCATGGCCATGACGGTGCAGATCCTGCTGAAGCTAGACCGCCTGGACCTCGCCCGGTAAGCCCCTCCCCCCTGGGGCTGCTGGGCTGTGGCCTGTGCATCGGGGGTATCTTAGCAACGGTCAGGCCATGTTGGGACCCCGTGTTCTCCAGCAGCCAGGCCTCTGTCTTCAAGGGTGCACGCGGCATGGGGACCACCCAGAGCCCTCCCCCTGTCTCTGATTATCAGTGACACGAGTGTTTCTCCATTTGTTTCATTCTAGCCCATTGGGGTGACTGCACCATTGTTTACCTGCCCTTCTCTGCAGGGTGTTGCCTGGGACAAGGGACGTCACTGTCTGTGCCTCAGTTTCCTTCTGTGAGGCAGGCAGCGGGGCCCATCTTGCAGGGTTGGGGTGGGCTTTGCAAGCACGCAGAGGCGTGTGCGGCCGTCAATGGGGGGTGGCCGGGCTGGGGCGTGAGGTTCTGGGGCCTCGTGAGCAAGGAACTCGGGCAGGGGTGGGGCACAGTGACTGGCAACTTAAGCCACCGGGCACCTTCCCGCCTCTCTCCTCTGCCCCCAGGAAGGAGCTGAAGAAAATGCAGGACCAGGACGAGGATGCCACCCTCACCCAGCTGGCCACCGCCTGGGTCAGCCTGGCTGTGGTGAGCACCCGGCTTGTGTGCGGGCATGAGAGACAGGAGCATCCGGGAGCCAGGAGGTGGTGGCGACCCCCTGTGCGCAGCGCTGGCTGCTCCTGTGGGGAGGGTGCAGGTGGGGTTCCACAGACGCACTGGACCTCCTGCTTTCTTGGGGGCTAGTCCCCTGGAGGAGCCCCAGCACGTTTTCCCCCTCTCTCGGCCTGACCCCTTCTGGCTTCTTGCAGCCGAGAGGCTTGGCCAGAGCCAGAGTGAACAAACTGGGGGTTTATGGAACCGGACTCGGCGTACCTCTGCCTGCACGCACACCCCCCGCCCCCCAGCCCGGGTGCACGGAGCCAGCCAGCTGGCAGCGCACCCTCCTCTGAGGTCTGGCCCTGGCCTTGGCTGCTGCTCAGCTTGTTCTCCGGGCTCCTGGCACAGGGTTGGTGCCATTATCCCCCTCGCGCTTTCCCCCCTCAAGCCCAGCCCCCCGCCCCCACGTGCCTGGGCACCCCTCTCCTGGCAGCAGCCCCATTTCTGGATTTGGACATTTGGCTTCCTTTCTCTGAGTCGCTCTTTCGTACGGGCCTTTTAAATTGTGCTCCTCGTCTGTGTGCACCTGCACATCCTTTTGCAGGGCTGAGGCCTCACCCCACAGTATCCATTCAGTTTAGTGGGACAAACCCAAACAGCTCTCTCCCATAGCCTAGCAGTCTTTCACAAGCACATCTTGGTCTCAGGTTCCCCTGCAAGTGTGGCGCTGTGTCTTTACCAGGCGAACAGAACCTTCTATTCAGAATTCGGGCGGTCGGGGTCATGGCTGCTGGAGCAGAGGCCGCCCCAATGGGCCATGTGTCCCAGTGGTCCCAGCTCAGACCTTGACACAGCTGCCCGTGCACTGATTCTCCCTCTTGAAGCCGAGGCTTTCGATTCTATAAACGTAGGGCTTGGGGAGCCAGGTTTGAGGGGGTCTGCGTGCCGCTTTGGCCCCTTCACAGCACTAGCTGTACAGGGATCTCTTCGGGGAAGGGGGTGGTGTCCAAAGAGTGCCTGTCGTGGGCCGGCTGCACTGGCATTGTCTCCACAAAGTGCTGGGATCCCTCCAGGAGGGAGCAGGCGGGGTAGGGCCGGGCAGCAGGGTGACAAAGCGGTGACGTCAGCTGTCCCTGCAGGGTGGTGAGAAGCTGCAGGACGCCTACTACATCTTCCAGGAGATGGCTGACAAGTGTTCGTCCACCCTGCTGCTGCTCAATGGGCAGGCAGCCTGCCACATGGCCCAGGGCCGGTGGGAGGCCGCGGAGGGCGCGCTGCAGGAGGCGCTGGACAAGGTATGGGCAGGCGCGGCCCCACCCAGAAACAGGTGTACCAGAGACCCCGTGGCCTGCCTTGTGGCCATGTGGGGATTTTATTGCCATATCAGTTAAAACTCAGGATTGCAGGCGACAATCCTGATTCTAACTTCTCTTGGAAACGCGAGGATCTCGTCAGCCTGGGCCCCCGTGAGCCTGAGCTGAGCAGACCCACACCCTGTCTCCTCTTCACTGACACCTTGGCTGCCTGGCCCGGGGCCTTTTGCGGTGACCCGTCACCTGGGTCTGTGCTTGGGAGAGACGGCTCCCGTTTGCTGCCGAGGGGAGAGCAGGCTGCCGACGGGAGGTTTTGCCCCTGCCCATCCTGGAGCAGAGGGCCTGGAGCGCTGCCCTCGGGGCTGCTGCAGTTGTCTTCTCACTGCTGCCATCTGAAACGTTGTTTGATATAATGAGAAACTGACACCAGTGGGAAGCTTTCTCCATGCTCGTCTCTGTGAGGGGCCGAGCTATCGTCAGAAGGTTGTTGGCCGAGTGGAGCTGCCTCGCCTACCAGAGCGCCCCATGCTGGTGGGGAGAATGCAGGTCTCTGCAAAGAAGGGCAGCATGGGGTGGAGCCAGATCTGTGCAGGCGGCCTGGGTCACTGCAGCCCCTCGAGCCTGTGGCGCCCTGCATCCTGAGCGGCATGTCCCTGCCTCGCCCCAGCCAGGGGCTCTGGCTGGGGTTCCTGGCCAAGGCAGCGGCCGAGCTGATTGCCAGAGTTCCCTGTGCCTCAGAGCCCAATATGGGCGGGTGGGGTGAGGTCACCCCCTTGGAGTTTCTGGTAATTTCCCGCAGCTTCCTGCCAATGCCCCTGGGGAGCAGGCAGGGTGGGAGGGGTTTGTCCCACGGTCTCAGGCCTCATTGTAGCAGCAGGAGGAGCAGCTAGCTGGGCTGTGATAGGTTGAGGCCGCCTTGGTCTGGACTCCATTACTTTGAGATTTGTGATAAAAACGCCCCTCCCACCTTGTGACAAGCAAGGGGGCCTGTGTCAGACTGGTGTGCACACGAGGCAACACGCTTACTGGGAAAGCAGCCCGTGTGGGGAGGCAGAAGGGAGGGCCCTGAGGTCACTGCCTTGCGGAGTGGCCGGTGGTGGGGGCATGCTGGGTCTTTCAGTGCCAGCCCTGCATGAGATGGGGGCCTGGAGGAGCTGACCCTGCCTGTCTGGTGTCCCCTTGTGTTGCCAGGACAGCGGCCACCCTGAGACACTGATCAACCTCATCGTCCTATCGCAGCACCTGGGCAAGCCTCCCGAGGTAGGACCCTCCCCACCCTCAGCCAGGTGCAGGAGGGTTTTCCGGCCCTCACCGTACCAGCCTGGGGTGGGCAGAGGTCTCTGGTATGGCTCCGGCTCTAGAGGGAGCTTGGGGCCTCAGGGTCTGAACTTCAAGGTTGGCCTGGCCTTGGGGCAAAAACCTGTTCCCCACGAGTGGGTGCAGCTGAGATCGGCCCCGGGAAGCTGGCATTGCAAGCACTCTCCCAGGGTCCCCACCCTGGTCGGGGCTGCAGGTCAGCTGCTCTGTGGGTCCTATGGACAAGTGTTCTGAGGCTCGGGGCTCCCAGGCTGGGGCTCGGCCTGTGCCACCTCAGGATTGGGGGCGGACACCAGGACAGAGACACAGGGCTCAGGGGAGCAATTCTGCTGAGCCTACCGTGTCTGAGGGTGGGGAGGAGGACGCTGGGGCACTGCCCCATTTAGGTGCCTCGCCCAGCTTGCCAGGGGCCTGCCTCAGGGCTTCATGATGGACTGTCACCAGTTCCTCGAAGAAGAGCCCCCCCGACAGCCTCAGGGCTGGGGTGGTGCAGGACAGATAGGACGACTCTCCCACTCACCGCAGAGACATCCCCAGACTATGAGTTTTGGAGAAACAGGCAGACAGAGGCCCCTAGCCCCACATGGTCGGGACTGAGCCTGGCGGGTAGGGCAAGGCTGGGAGCGAGGGCTCCAATCCCCAAGCCTCTGAGGTGTCTCCGTGCGACGTGCCCAGAACAAATCCATCTCCTTTCCCAGCCCCGTGCCCCCTGACCTGCCTTCCACTCCTGGCCCCCTGCCTCTCCCAGGGCCTGGGTCCCTGCCCAGCCCACATCCCTGAACCTGGTGTGCCAAGTGCAGGCTCTGTGCCAGTGGTGCTCCCCACCTGCCAGGGTCCTCTCTAATTCAGCATGGTTCTGGGGCGGCAGGGTGTGATGGAGAAAATGTGGGGAAACCAGCGTTATTGCCTGGGTCTGGCCAGGTGGCCCTTGTTTCACCCCACTCCCTACTCTGAAGGTCAGAGCCACCATGGGGGTCCCCATATTTAGCTAACCTTGACTCCCCCACAGGTGACAAACCGCTACCTGTCCCAGCTGAAAGACGCCCACAGGTCCCACCCCTTCATCAAGGAGTACCAGGCCAAGGTGAGCCCGTGCAGGCGGCCCGTCTCTGAGCCCTAGATCCCCCCCCCCCCAGCCTCTGCCAGGCAAAGCACGGAACTCGGGGACTGGCTCACAGGTTCTCCCCTTTCTCTCTCTGCCCACCCCCATCCCCCTTCCCCGCCCCCTATTCACGTTGAAGGAAAACGACTTTGACCGGCTGGTGCTGCACTACGCCCCGAGCGCCTGAGACCCGCCCCGGACGCGCTTCCGGAGCTGTGGGGATACAAGGCCAGGGTTGTGCTGCCCTCTCCACCGGGCACTTGCCGTTTGGCCAGAAGCAGAGGCTGGAAGTCCAGCCCAGCCCCCTTTTGTCAATAAATGTCTCCACTCCAGGTATCGCCACCGGATCCATGTTTGCTCTAGCCATTTTGAGGGGAGCATGTGGGAACCAAGGCTGAGATGGGAGGGGCCTGGGCACCATCACCCAGGGCTGTTGCTGGGAGGGGGCCCTGGTGACCAGGGTCTGTGAGCAGTAGCTGTACAGACTCCCCTGCCCTCAAACAGCCACCTCATGTTGCTGAGCTGCAGGTGGCACAGCCATGTCCCCCAAGCCCAGTTGGCATCCAGGGAAACTGCGGCACAGAGAAGTCACAGCCATCACAAGGGGCACCAGGATTTAAACCCAGGACCTCTGTGTGGTCTGCAGGTGGTGAGGGTGCCAGAAGCACTCGGGCTCAGCCAAGTGGGGAGGGTATGTACCAGGTCCCCTCAGGAGTAAACATCAGCCTCCCAGACCCCTGCTCCTTGCTGCCCTGTGGTGAGTCATGAGCCAAGACAGACCCACTGTGGTCGGGGCTGTGGGTGCCAGAGCGCTGCTGTGGCCGAAGCACCGATCTCCCTGCCCAGAGAGAGAAATGCATAGTGAGCGCCCCTCGATAAGAAGCCACGGGCTTCCCTGGTGGCGCAGTGGTTAAGAATCCGCCTGCCAATGCACGGGACACGGGTTTGAGCCCTGATCTGGGAAGATCCCACACGCTGTGGAGCAACTAAGCCCGTGCGCCATGACTGAGCCTGCACTCTAGAGCCCGCGAGCCACAACTACTGAGCCCATGTGCTGCAACTCCTTGAACCCCGCGTGCCTAGAGCCCGTGTTTCGCAACAACAAGCCACCGCAATGAGAAGCCCGTGCACCGCAAAGAAGAGTAGCCCCCGCTTGCCGCAACTAGAGAAAGCCCGCGCGCAACGATGAAGACCCATGCAGCCAATCAATCAATCAATTTATTAAAAAAAAAAAAAAAAGCTAAACAACAGAGGGAGGGAGGGGAGTGGCCGGGGCCTCTGGGATGAGGTCACCATTGAGCTGTGTCCACCAAAACAAGAAGAAGGATCTGCCAGGACAGGTTCTGGGGTGACGGGCATCCTGGGCAGTAGATGTGCAAAGGCCCTGAGGCCACACTGGACTCAGTGAGCTGGACAGGGCTGTGTCTCTGGGCCAGTGTCTGGGTAGGGAAAGAAAGATACTTGGGCTCTGAGAGCCTGGCCTCATTTGCCTCAGAGGTGGCCTTGGGAAACCCTGTCCTTGATTGTCAAGACAAGACATAGAGCAAGGGACCCCCAGCATCAGGACCCGCCCCCAGCCCCTCCCTGCCTGGTGTGGATGCCCCAGGGCAGGGGCATCAGTCAGGGGCGGTGGTGTGTAGGGGGAGTGGGCTGAGATGAGCTCCCTGGGCAAGAGGAGGGCTGCCCTTTCAGGTCGGGCAGGGTATGGGTGCCATCCTTGGGACCTCGGCAGCCCCTCACTGAGCCGCAGTGCCTGGGAGCTCTGTTTCCCAGCTGCCAGCACCGGGAGCCACTTTCTGTTTCCGCTCTGCACCCACACATTGGCAGCCTCCTATCTGGGCCCTGCCAAAATGAAACGCGAGGCTGGACTGGGGCTGGTGGGTGGGGGCACCTCTCCCATTACTGATGGGTGCCATAGTGACCAGATAGTGCCTGGGCGGGAGGGCAGAGGTGGGTGGTTGGGACGGTACAGGGCTGCCCCACAGGCCCAACTGGACCTATGAGGGCATGTCCAGCAGCCCGGGACCCTTTAGCCCCCATCTGCTTGCCACGCTGGCTGTGGCATTAGTTATCTTAACGGGGCGGATGAACCCCTGCCCACATGGAGTGCACATTCAAAAATAATGAGTAGGAGGTACAGCAGGACAGACGGTGACAAGTGCCAAGGAGAAGACGGATGGGGGGGATCAGGGAGGTGCAACAAGCAGGTGACATTTGTAGGTAAAGCTTGAAGTTGGTGAAGGAGGAGCCCTGCCAATACCTGGGGGAACAACATTCTAGGCAGAGGGAACAGCCAGTGAAAGACCCTGAGGCAGGACTGCTTGGGGTGTTGGAGAGCCGCCTCCAGCTGTGAGGCCAATGTGGCTGGAACGGAAGGAGAAAGATGGAGAGAGAAGGGCATGAGGCTAGGTTGTGAGTCACAGTGAGGAGATGGGCTTTTACTCTGAGTGATGGGAGCCATGGAGGGCTGTGAGCAGAGGAGGGACAGGTAGGTTTCCTCTGGCCTCTGAGCGGGGTAAGGAGGAGGCCGAGACACTGGGAAGGAGGCACAGGGGTGGCTAAGGGTCACATAAGGCTGTGCATGTGCAGAGAAGTGGCTGGATTCTGGGAACATTTGAAGGTGGGGAGAATTGGATTGCTGCAGGACAGGGGGTAAGGGAAAGGAGGAGGGATGAGGGCCCCTTTGATCCCCCCTCTCTGTTTTCACCTGTGCACCTGAAGGTCAGGTCAGGCTGGTGGCCATATGGGACCCAGCCGGCTCCTGCAGGGCCCACACTGATTCCTGCACTCTGCACCTCAGAAGGCTGTGGGAGGACTCCTAGATGGGGAGAAGGGAGGGGCACAGGCGTGCGGGAGTCCCGGGGGCTGGGATGAGGGCTACCAGTGGCAGGCGAGACGATGTCCCCAAAAGGTGACCAGTGCCTTCGGTGATGGACATTGGGGGCTTTGGACACAGGGCCTGGTCGGTGTATAGTGGGAATTCATGGGGGGTGGTCCCGATGAAGTGGTGGTCTTGATCCAGCCTGAGTTCCCCCACGTGGGCACACACTCCCTTGGCCTCCCTGAAGGCTTGTGTTAACCCGCTTCAGGGAGGCTTGCCAGGTCCTCAGGGTCACAGAGAGCAGCAAGTGGCCCTCAGGCGGGGGGATGGTGAGGCCTGAGTGTGGGACAGGGCAAGAGAAGCATGCTGGAGGGCCTGGGAAAGAGAATCGCTGGTCCTGGGCACGGCCTGCTGGTGCTCACCTTGCCCCATGTTGCGGACACAGCCTGGCGGGGTGAAGGAGCCCAGGATGGGCAAGGGCATCCAAGCGGGGACGAGGGATGGGGACACGGGGCCGCTCCGGCCCTACTCGGGTTCAGGTCAGGCGGGCGCCAGGCAGACACCCCCTCCCCCGCCCCGGTCGCCCCCGTCCCCCCTCCCCCGCGCCTGGGTTTCCTCCACTGGAAAATGAGCCTGATCGCTGGCCCGCCTCCAGGACGCGGCGCGACAACGCCAGGACTTGTACGCCCGAGGTCGCCGCTGCTGCCTCCGGGGGACCCAGCTCCTGCGCGCCCCGGCCCGGCGTCCCTGCGGGGCGGAGCTAGCGCTGGCCCCGCCCCTCCGTCCCACGGGCTACGGCCAGCGCGCCCCCGGCCCAACTGCGGCGCGTGACGCCGGGCGCGCGGCTCCGGCGGCCACCGTGGGCGGGCGCAGACTGCCGGGACGGCCGGGAGCGGGCGGCATGGCGGCGGCGGGGACCGCGGCGGGGCCGGCGGGGCCTGAGCCCATGCCTAGCTACGCGCAGCTGGTGCGGCGCGGCTGGGGCAGTGCGCTGGCGGCGGCGCGGGGCTGCACGGACTGCGGCTGGGGGTTGGCGCGCCGCGGCCTGGCCGAGCACGCGCACCTGGCGCCTCCCGAGCTGCTGCTGCTGGCGCTCTGCGCACTCGGCTGGACCGCGCTGCGCTCGGCGGCCACTTCGCGCCTCTTTCGGGTCAGTGCTGCTGGGGGTTGGGACGTGGGGGTCCCGGGCTGGGGGGCCGGGATGTTAGGGAGTCCGGGGCGGGAACCCAGGGCCGCCGTGCGCCCCTTTCTGTCTCCGCGGACGAGGGTGACTGGAGAGTGGCGGGCCTCAGGCTGGAGTAGCTCGGGACGCGGAATCTTGGGCCGCTGCGTGCCCCTCTGGGTCAGGGCGGGGTGGGGATGCGAATGGATGTGGGGGTGTGGCCGGGCTGGGGGAAGCTTGGGACGTGGGGACCCTGACAAGGGTAGGATACTCAAGATGTGAGGGAACCGGTCCGGTCAGTGCGGGACAAGGGGGCCCCGGGCGATGGGAGGAGGGCCTTGGCTGCTGCGCACTCTTTCGGACCTAACGGAGCTGGGTACAGAGGAGTGGAGGACACGGGCAGGGAAGGCTCGGCGCACAGGGGCTGGCTGCGTGTGCCTTGCGTCTCCGGGTCATTTTGGGGCGCGCTCGGAACCGGATCGGTGTCCGGGGTCGGTGCGGCGGCGGGACTGGCTCGTCCGCTGCGACCGGGAAGAGGCAGGAGCTGCCCCGTCGCTGCCGCTCGTCTGTCTGGAGTCAGCGCCACCCTCCGATCAAGGGATGCAAAGGCCTGGGCTTCTTGGCCACGCCGTGTTCGCAGCCTTTGGGGAAGGTGGCACGGCCTGGGTCTGCGAAGCTGGACTGTGTGGACTCCAAGGGCTCGCCACCTAATTGCTCAGTTTCCGGCGAGCCTGGGAAGGCCACCTCCCTAGCTGGAGAGTGATTGTGGGGGTGACATTGGCGCCTGGCGTCCCTCCCATCCTTGGGGAGGGGTCGCTGCTATGGCAGCTTGTTAGAAGGCGTTTGGGCTCCAAGCTTGGCTGTGACTTCCCTGAGGAGCAGCTGGGGTCACTCCGGCCGTCTGACTGGAGGTGGCAGGGGGTGCAGGGACAGAGTGCTTGGAGCCAACAAAGGGGCCTTTCTCTGCTGGCTGGGCAGAGGCTGGCCCTTGTTAAGTCAGGGATGGGGTGTTGTCTGGCTGCCATTGTCCCCACTCCCACCCCCATATGACCCACATGGGGGTTAGAGACCCCAGCCACCACGCTGCTCCAGAGAGGGGGAGGCAGGCATGCCTAGGGCCCCTCCGTAGGTGAGCCCTGGTCCCAATCTGGTTTTGTTGCTTCCCCCACCTTCCCGCTTTCCAACTGGGCAGAGGGAGGTCCAGGAGGACGAGGACCAGAGCCCAGGAGGGGGATATGGTTGCTCTGGGACTACCAGGGTGGAGCAGGCTTCCTCCCCACGTTCCTGAGGGAGCTGGGTGGGGGACAGCAAGGTCACGGGCCCCTCACTTTTAGAATCCCCGACGTCGGGCACTCACTCCAGTTCGTGGCTCGCCCTTCCCAAGAAACGGGCGGAGGGGCTGCCTCGTCCTCCAAAGCTCATCTTCTTGGCAGTCGTGTGGTTGCCACGGGTTACCGGAGCTGGCTCTGGCTGTCTCCATGGCGACTGTTGGTGCTCCGGCCCCCTCAGCCTCGCCTAGTGGAGGGGGGCGGGGCTTGGCCGGCAGCTCTGGAGCCCCGCCCCCAGGGAGATTGAGGCTCTGCCCCCAGGACTCCAGGGGCGCTGGGCCCCTAAAATTCCTCCATGCCTCACCGTTGCATGCTCCCACTTCTCTTGTCCCCTCCCGTCCCGCCGTCTGCTGTGTCCTTTCCTTGACCCTCTTTCTTCCTCTGCCCCATCCTCTCTTCCTTTTCTCCCCTGAGTTTCCATGTCCTCCCCCACCTACCCACCCCATCTACCCCAGCCCCCATTCCTCTCTGGTCTCCCCAGTTCCTCCTCTGAGGCACCCCCTTCCCTCAAGTTCCTCCCCCATGGGGATTGCTAGGGTTCCAGCCCCCCGTGTTCCCCCGGATGCCCCCATATTCCCCTCCATGTTCTCTTTACAGGTTCACCCCCACAGCCCCTTCCAAATCTTCTCTTTAATCCTTCTTCCTCTCTGCCATACCTCTAGCTCCCCCTGAGGCCCCCCAAGCCCCCCCAAGCCCCCCAGTCCCCTGGACTGACCCCACTGTTTTCCCTTGCTTTACACCCACGTGTCCTCCTCCTCCCCTCACAGCCTCCCCTCACGTTTCCTCCCAGGTCTTCCCCATCACTCCCCTCCCCTTGCGGCTGCGGCTGGACAGCTGGGCACTAAGTTTAGCCCTTGGCAGGTACACGTGGGCTCTGGTTACGTTCCAGGAGGCTGTGGGTACCGGGCCCGGCACTGCCTGGCCTGGGGAGTCCCTGGGCCTTGGTTTCCCTACCCTGGAGGAGCGGCTCTTGGTTCCCAGTGCTGATGTCCGCCCGCCTTCTCACCCGTAGCCCCTAGCCAAGCGGTGCCGCCTCCAGCCTAGAGATGCCGCCAAGATGCCTGAGAGTGCCTGGAAGTTTCTCTTCTACCTGGGCGCCTGGAGCTACAGCACCTACCTGCTCTTCGGCACTGACTACCCCTTCTTTCACGACCCACCCTCCGTCTTCTATGGTAGGGGACCTGCCGGGATGGGGCAGGTTGGGGGAGGGCCCTGTTCTGAACTCAGAGAGGGGTACATGGGGGAGCTGGACACTCATCAGACATCCCATGCTGGATGTCTGCTCTGAGACAGGGCGATGAAGGGGCCCTGGGGCCAGAAAAGGGGGCACCTGTCCCTGTCAGGACTCAGGGAAACATCCTAGAGGAGGGGACCCCTTGTGTGGGCCCAGGCAAGCAGTCCAACATGTGCAAAGGCCCTGGGGCTTGCATGAGCTTGATATGTGGGGACGAGAGGAGGATGGCAGGAGCTTGAGTTTCATCCTAAATGGGATGGGTTTGTGGATTATAAAAAACCTTCTTCTGGCTGCCATGTGGAGACAGATGAATCTTGGGTAAGGAGGGGAGCTGGGCCCAGGGGTTAGGCAAGGGACCAATGTGGCTTGGACCAGCTTGGCAAGGAGATAAAGGTGGTGAGAAGTGGCTGAATCCATTGATTGGGTTCGACGTGGGTGTCATCAAGGCCTGAGCTCTGGGTGGGATGGAAAGGAATTTGACTGCAGTGTCCTCTGTTACCAACCGGCAGGCCGATGTAGAAAACTCAGTCTGCGATGAGGGGTCAGGCTTCTCTACTCTTGTGCTGACCACCCAGACCGTGTATCAGGGACACACATGGACGTGTTTCCTGCCATGTGATATAAACATCCTGAGAGGGCTCCCGGTGGCACCAGGGAGCTGGGCATGGAACCCTTGCACTGCACCTGTCTTGTGACCATGCTGCCCACATGGCCACTTTTCCCTTGTAACACACGCACATTTCCCGTGTCATAAATCCCTAGAGGGGAGGTTTGAGCTGTCATTCAATTTTCCTTTATGAGAATGAACTGTAATTGAACTCTCTCTCTGTAATTGAAGTTTCGAGCATGGAGTTGCCTCTGGCTCCTGCTTGTAAATTATGCTGTGATAGCACACTTGCAAGTTAGCTGCTTCTTTGCAGGCACGCTTACTGAGTACCTACTGTGTACCGGGTGCTGTGCTGACACAACTGTGAGTAGGTCAGAGAAAGCCCCCCACCCCTGTGTTTTGCGGTGACAGATCTGTTCACGTGAAATAGGACATCTGTTAACGGTGATAAGTGCAGATGAGAAAACTTGAGTGAGGAGAGGAGAATGGGATGTGGGGTGTCTAGGAGGTGGGGAGGAGGGTATTTTCTACAGGGATGGGGATGGTCCCACCAAAGTGGGACTTCTGAGTGGGGACTGGGAGGAACCTGGAGCAGATGGGAAATGCAAAGGCCACTGTCAGACAGACACGCTACTGGCTGACCAGAAGCAGCAAGGAGCCCAGTCAGGTGGGGTGGGAGCAGTGGGGGTCTTTACCATAGGGCCACGAGCAGAGGGGGACGTTGACAGGACGACCTAAGGGTGGGGCTGAGGGCAGGAGGCGGTGTGCTCTGCCCAGGACAGGGCTGTGGTGGGGAGAGAAGTGGCTGATTTAAGAAATGTTTTGAAAGCAGAATTGATAGGATTCACTGCCAAACCAGAGGTGGGTGTGAGAGAGAAGGAGGATGGGGCTGACGCCGGGGTCTAGGGGGCTGAGGGTGGGGCAGGTTTGGGGGAGACCAGGAGCTGGGTGTGGGATGCCCAGGTGGCTGATCCTGGAGGTCGGGGAGGGAAATGAGGCAGGAGTGACATGGAGAGGCCAGAGCAGCAGGCGGGCTGTGCGTGGAGAGGAGGTTGGAGGTCCACAGACAGAGCCCGGCCCACCTCAACCCCCAACGTGCAGGGAGGTGCACACGCAGCCCAGATGGGGAATTATCTGCTCCCCTCTTCCCTCTGCCGCAGATCTGGGGCAGTCTCGCCAGTGTGATAGGTGGAAAAGAGGGTGTCCCGTTTCCACAGAGGGTGCCTCCGCGTCCCTTCCTTCTCAAGAGGGACAGAGACCCTCGGCAGGTGTGGGGAGGCCCCCCTCTGCTGACTGCAGCACTGCCACGAGGCTGTGCACGGAACGTGGAGGGAGACCCAGCCAGGAGTGTGAGTTTTGCTACCGAGCCCTGGGGAGCCCTGGACGTGTTCAAGTGGGGGATGAGTGATCTGTCAGGTGTCTCTCATTTTTTAAAATTAGGTAAAATTTACATAACACAGAATTAACCGTTCTATTTTATTTATTTATTTTTGGCCGCACCGCGCGGCTCGCTGGATCTTAGCTCCCCGACCAGGGATCGAACCCATGCCCCCTGCAATGGAAGCATGGGGTCCTAGCCACTGGACCGCCACGGAAGTCCCAGAATTAACCATTTTAGCCAGTCACAGAAAGACAGATATTGTGTGATTCTACTTATGTGAGGCACCGAGGGTCGTCAAATCCATAGAGACGAAAAGTAGGATGGTGGGTGTCGGGCTGGGGAAGGGGGAACAGAGAGGGAGTGTGTAACGGGAACAGGGTTTCAGTTTTACGGCACGGAAAAAGCTTTAGAGATTGGTTGCACAACAGTGTGAATATACCTAGTGCTACTAAACTTAAAAGTGGTTAAGATGGTACCTTTTACGTTATATATATTTTTACCACAACTTTTAAAAATTCACCATTTTAAAGTGAGCAATTCGGTGGCATTTAGCACATTCACAGTGTTGCACAAGCACCGTGTCTATCTAGTTCCGGAACATTCCCATCATCCCCAAAAGGAGACCCGTCCCCATTAGCAGCTTGCCATCCCCCCTCCCCCAGCCCCTGGCAACCATTAATCCGCTTTCTGTCTCTATGGATTTGCCTGTTCTGGACATTTCATATGCATGGAATCATTGGTATGTGATCGTATGTGACCATTTGTGTCTGGCTTCTTTCACTCAGCATAATGTTTTTGAGGTTTATCCACATTGTAGTGTGTGCCAATGCTTCTTTCCTTTTTAGGGCTGCGTAATATTCCACATTATGTGGATACACGAAACGTGGATTTACCACATTTTGTGTACCCAGTCACCTGCTGATGGACATTTGGGCTGTTCCCCTTTTGATGACTGTGACTAGCGCTGCTGTGGACATGAGTATACAGGGGTCTCTTGAGTCCCTGTTTTCAGTTTCCTTGGGCACAGGCCAAGAGTGGACTTGCCAGATCATGGGGTCTGTGTATTCACAGCCGTCGAGGCTGCTGTGGGGAGAATGGACAGTCGGGAATAGGCTCTGGAGGCTGGGAGAAGCTGGGGCAGCGCCGGGAGGAGATGGCGGTGCCTGGACCAGGGTGGGGGCAGTGGGGGCAGGGCAAGTGAGTGGAGGCGGAGACCGAAGAGGGACCCCCAGATAGAGGTCCAAGTGGATCTCCGTTGCAGGCAGGGCCAGGGTACAGGTGAAGGGCTGTCACTGAGGTGGCAGCATAGGAGGCATCTAGGGGATAGCTGGCCTCCAGGGGGACTTGAGGGTCTAGCTCCAGATCACTGAGGCTTGGAGGGGGAGGGACAGGAGACCGGGGATGGAGCCCAGGGAGGCCATTACGGGGGGTGGACAAAGAAGGAGCCGCAGACAGCAGGGCACAGTCTGGAGTTCTAGGTCGATTCGGGCAGAGTCCTTGGTGATGGACTGAGGAGGGGAGGCGGAGGTGGTGGGGGGACCCATGTCCCCTGGGAAGGCACGAGGCCTAAGTGCGGGTGGGCGCATGCGCAGGGGTGGGCGGCAGGAGGCGGAGCCGGGCCCACTCTGCGGGAGAGCCCGCACTCATGGGCATTGGAAAGTGTGTGATTTCTGCCTCAGCTGCTTGGCCGGCACAGCCAGGCAGGTGGCAGCCTCCATCGGTTTGGGGATTTGCTGGGAGGGCGGCACCCAGGACCGGGTGTCTTGAGCGAACCTGGTCAGAGAAGACGGCAAGGGGGCCTGGGGCACAGTTGGAAATTCTGCAAAGGACCCATTTCAGGGTAGGAGCACCTTTTTCTGTGGATCTAGAACTGTTCTAAAAAGTAATGCCTATTCATAAACAATGACGGGTGGAGAATGGGTAACAAAACCAGCGACGAGAACAGCTGCAGAGACGCGTGGCCCGCCCAGCACGCAGAGGACCCATGCCCGGCTTGAGGGAGTGCTCGGGGTTGCCTGCGGGTCCCAGAGGCCCTGCAGGTCCCTGACGGCACGGTCTGGCCCTCCCCAGACTGGAAGACGGGCATGGCGGTACCACGGGACATCGCAGTTGCCTACCTACTACAGGGAAGCTTCTACGGCCATTCCATCTACGCCACGCTGTACCTGGATGCCTGGCGCAAGGACTCGGTGGTCATGCTCATCCACCACGTGGTCACCTTGGTCCTCATTATCTCGTCCTACGCCTTCCGGTGAGTCCAGGAGGGGACGGGAGGGTGGAGGGCACTGGTGTGAGCAGTGACAAGAGGCTGGCACAGGGCGGAGGCTAATGCCTGGGTTGGGGGTATGGGGGTGTCCGTGGGAGAGGTTTCTGAAGAGAGCTTCTGAAGTGATGGGGCAAAACAGGTGCAGAGAGGCACCCCCCCCTGCCCCCACCCCATCTGTCCCCCTCTGGCTCCTCCTGGATGGCACCCTTGGCCGGGTCACAAAGCAAGTGTTTACTGAACACCTGCCATGTGGCAGGTGCTGCTGGGGGCACAGCCGTGAACACAGTAGACAAAACGTGATGTTCCAGAGCTGTGGCCACCACACGTGGTCATAGTGCTTCCAGGCAGAGCCTGTGCAAACCGCAGTGTGCTGTATGTGTAAAAGCCACCCTGATTCCAAGGGTAAAGGAGAGTGAAAATATCTTGCAGTCCCTTTGTTATATCATTTACATGTTGAATGACGACATTTCGGATATACTGAGTCACTTGGAATATATTATTAAAATTAATTTTACCTCTTCCTATTTACTTTTTTTTTTAAACGTTGCTGATAGAAAATTTAAAACGAAATTGGGATTAGCAGATGCAAACTATTATATATAGGATGGATAAACAGCAGGGTCCTACTACAGCACAGGGAACTATATTCAATATCCTGTGATAAACCATAATGGAAAAGAATATGAAAAAGAATATATATATATATATATGTATAACTGAATCACTTTGCTGTACAGCAGAAACTAACAACATTGTAAAGCAATTATACTCCAATTAAGATATTTTAAAAAATAAAAATTGAACATGGAAACTCAAAAAAAATTTTTTTTAAAAAGAAAATTTAAAACGACATATACAGCTCATATTCTATTCTTTTATTTTTTTATTTTTTATTTTGGCTGTGTTGGGTCTTCGTTGCTGTGCACGGGCTTTCTCTAATTGTGGCAAGTGGGGGCTACTCTTCATTGCAGTGCGCGGGACTCTCATTGCGGTGGCTTCTCTTGCTGCAGAGCACGGGCTCTAGGCGCGTGGGCTTCAGTAGTTGCAGCATGTGGGCTCAGTAGTTGTGGCTCACGGGCTCTAGAACACAGGCCTAGTAGTTGCGGCGCACAGGCTTAGTTGCTCTGCGGCATGTGGGATCTTCCCGGACCAGGGATCGAACCCGTGTTACCTGCACTGGCAGGCAGATTCTCAACCACTGCGCCACCAGGGAAGCCCCGGAAGCCACTCAAATTCTATTCTTGTTGGACTAGCTGTGCCCTCCAGCACAGTAGCTGCTGGCTACAGGTGGTCATGTCAACTTTAATTAAACTTAAATAAAATCACACATTCTGTACCTCAGCCCAGTATGTGGCTGGTGACTCCTGTATTGGACAATGCAGATTTAGAACATTCCTATCATTCTTGAAAATTCTATTAGACAGCCCTGCTCTAGAGGGTAGAATCAGATAACAACCGCCCCCCTCCCCCAAAAAAAAACCATGAAAGAAAAGCACTAACAGTTTGTTTGAAGGTGATCACTATGGAAAATTCAAGTCGGAAGATAAGGACTGCAGAGGTGGTGAGGTTAGCTGGGGTGGTCAGGGGTGACAGGTGAGCCGAGACTGAAAGTTCATGAAGGAAGGCTCCGGGAACACCAGGGATGTTAGGGGATGAGAACAGCCTGAGCTGTCAGGAGGGCAGAGTGGGCATGAAGACGGTGACAGAGGTGCACAGCCGCATCCAGGTTGAACTCAGGCACCAAACAGCTGTGAGGCGGAAGGCTGGATAGGGACGGGGCTCCAGCCTTCTTCAGATCCTGGTGGGGGTGCAGCGTTTCCCAGGCAAGTCTGCAGTTTGCAGCAGTGTTCAGGTTAAATGTACAAACCTGGGAGCATCTGTGAGGCAGTCATGTTTAAAGTGTGGGGTATCTGGACATAGAATGACCCAGGCCTGTGAGGGTCAGGGGTCATGGAGGGTCAGAGGTCACAGAGATGAGGAAGGATCAGAGAGGGCACTTCCAGGGAGGTTCCTGAGCCTGGGTGTGGCTGCCACAGGACGGGTGCAGCCTAGGTGTTACTGCTGACCTAGCCCTGTGAGGGGGGAATGGGCAGGGCAGATGGGCCAGGGAGGACAGCTCTGAACAGACCCACGGGAAGCCTGGAGGGGTGGCCCACGGGGCCTGTGCTTGGGAGCCTCGGTGCGGGTAGGGGTCCCAGGGTAACCAGCCCTCTCTCCTCTCCCTATTTCCTCCTCAGGTACCACAAGGTGGGCATCCTTGTGCTCTTCCTGCATGACATCAGTGACGTACAGCTGGAGTTCACCAAGCTCAATGTCTACTTCAAGTCCCGCGGAGGATCCCACCACCGGCTTCACGCCCTGGCTGCAGACCTGGGCTGCCTCAGCTTCAGCCTCAGCTGGTGAGCCGGCAGGGGAGGAGGCGGGCCTAGTGGAAGGGGAGGGGACCTGGTGGAGGTAGGCGGGGCCAGGCCGGGAAGGAAGTGGGGCTTATGAGAATGGGTGGAGCCAAGCAGGAAGGAAGTGGGTCCTAGAGAGGCGGGTGGGCAGGGAAGGGGTGGGTCCTGGTGAGGTGAGTGGGTGGGGCTTGGTGAGGTGGGAGGGGCCAGACAGGGCCAGGGTGACGTGGGCGGGGCCTGGCAGGACAGCAGAGGGCTCGAGTTGGGTATAAGCAAGCTGGGCAGGAAAGGACAGAGCAGGAATGGAGACAGCTGGGCAGGAATGAACAGGAGTGGGGTAAGGAGACATGGATGGGGGGGATGTGCAGGGGTAGCTGGATGAGTCCAGACGGGACAGGACAGGGACTGGAGGGAAGGGAGGGGGCTCCCCTCCCCCTCTCCCCCACAGCCTCCTCGACCCGCCCCTCCCTCCTGCAGGTTCTGGTTCCGCCTCTACTGGTTCCCGCTCAAGGTCCTGTATGCCACGAGCTACTGCAGCCTGCGGTCGGTGCCAGACATCCCCTTCTACTTCTTCTTCAATGCACTCCTGCTGTTGCTAACCCTCATGAACCTCTATTGGTTCCTGGTGAGTTGGCGCTCACAACTCCTCGCCACCCCCTTCTTCTCAGATGCCAGTCCTGTCCTGATCCCCGTCCCCAAGGAGCGCTCCAGGTGCACGCCCTTCTCATGCACTCGCAGGGAGGAGGGGCATGTTAGGCAACGTGCGAAGGGCCGGTGGCAGGAGCACCCAGCCATCAGGAGGGCAGCGAGGTCGGGAACGGGGCTGTCTTCTCACCTGTGCCTTCCCCTCCCACAGTACATCGTGGCTTTTGCTGCCAAGGTGCTGACGGGCCAGGTGCGTGAGCTGAAGGACGTGCGGGAATATGACACAGCAGAGGCCCTGAGCCCCAAGCCCAGCAAAGCTGAGTGAGTGTGGAGGGGCCCCCAGCCCTAGTTCATTCCTTAACCACGTCTGTCTGTCTGATCGAGCACGCTCTGTGGGTAGGCCCTGGAGACAGGGCAGTGGATGAGGCTGATGCCGACGCTGCCTCCCACCCCCCTCCCCGCTCCCGGAGGCTGCATCCAAAAGAGAGACTGCAATAAAGGCATGGATGATGTAGCGACAGAGTTAGATGCTGTCAGGACAGACAGAGGGGAAGGTGGGGGTAGAGAGGTGAGGGGTGAGAATCAGGGTCTCAGTGGTGGGAGCCGTGAGGGCCAAGCCCGGTGCTGAGGAGCAGCCAGCTGTTCTCCAGGCCTGACGGCAACCTCTAAGCAGGTGGCAGTGGAAGGGGGCGGTGAGGGGGTGCCATGGGCGGCCCAGGGAGCCCGTGCTCTGTTCGGGCTAATACTCCCTGGTCCAGCGGGGCAACCACTGGTCAGCCAAGCAGGAGATGGGGCCGGGGGTTCGGGCCCAGGTGGGAGTTGTAGGGATGGCGAGCAAAAGGGTTCTCTTCGACCGTCCTGGAGGTAGGGGGCCTCGGGACTGCCAGCCCTGGGACGTAAGCCAGATGCCGCCCAAAGCCCCTGGCCTGGAGGGGCCCCAGGAGTGAATGGAGGCAGGTGGGGATGACCAGCAGGGTCCAAGGTGTGCAGCTCCCCACATTCAACGTGAGGAGTGGTTGAGCAGCAGTGAGATGGGGGCTGCTGAAGGCTCATAGGATGCTCCCCAGCAGACCCTCTGATTTGGCCCCTGGGAGGTCATCAGTGACCAACCTGGGAAAGATGGTTTCGGGGAAGCAGTGGGCTCAGAGTGCAATGAGGCGTGGGTCACAATGGGCAGGGAGGAGGATGAGAGAAGCAGAGATTTTTTAAAAACCTCCTTGAAAGACATGAGAAGGGGAGCAAAGAACTGGGGGAATTGCCAGAGCGGCCAAAAAGCCGGTGCCCAGGTTAGAGAGGAATCAGGCAGGTGAGCAGGGATTGTGGACACAAGAGGGCTGGGCAGCAGGTGAGGTCACCCCAGTGGTCAGATCCCAACTCTGTTGTAGAACTAAACAGATTTGCTCTGGATGTAGGTGAAACAGAAATTAAAAAAATCAAAGATGACCCAAGACCTCTGGCTTGAGCTGCCATTTACCGAGATGGGACTCAGGGCAGGGCCGTGTGCACAGGTGGGGGTAGGGGGTTGAGAGTCTAGTTTTGAGGGTGTTGGATTGTCGATGTCCAGTGAGCATGAGTTGGGAATTGCGTGTAGAGATCGGTGAGGTCTCACCAAGGAATCTGACCAACCCTCAGAGGCTTCCAGAAGAAGCGGTGATTAAAGAGAACTCCAGGGGTGAGGTTGAGGAGGCACCTGCTTGGCTAAGTCTAAAATGGAAAGACCTTTCTGCTGTAAAACAGTGAACTAACTCCTAGAGATGTGCTTGTAAATGCAGAGCCCAAGGCAAAGAGCAAGCCAGACCACCTAGCTCCACCCTGCTCCCTGCTCTGTCTCCCCCAAGAATGTCCAGCCAGAATGTGAGTTGGGAGGCTGGCGCCTCCAGCCCCAAATGACAGCATTCCCACTAGGATGGCAAAGAACAAACTCCATACAGAAATGACAGGGGACTGGGGACACGCTGCCATGGTTGGCCCCATGGGCACCACCCGCAGAACCTGGTCCCTTAGGATGGCTAGAGTTAGCACAGTTGGGTATAAAATAAGATGGGATTAAAAGCAATGAGAATGTGGAATGTGCCACAAAAGAGCTGGTCAGGACACCTCAAAATCATCAGGTCATGGAAAACAAGAGACTGAGGAACTGTCTCAGCTCAGATTGACTGAATGCAATGTGGGATCCTGGACCAGAAAAGGGACATCTGTGGAAAAACTGGTGAAATTCATATAAAGTCTATGATTTAGCTCATAGCAATGTTCTAGCATTGGTTTCTTAGTTGTGATAAATGCACTGTGGAGATATAAAATGTTAACGTTCGGGGAGACTTGGGCAAGGGCTACCCTGGAGCTCTTTATGCTATCTCTGCAAATCTAAAATTATTCTAAAATGAAAAGTTTATTAAAAATGTAAAAGGCATGAGAGACCATCAAAAACAGCATTGGATGTTAAATATATTTCTTTCCTAGGGCTGCCGTAACAAAGTACCACAAACTAGGGGGCTTAAAACAACAGAGGTTTATTCTCTCACAGTTCTAGAGACCAGAAGTCTGAAATGAAGGTGTCAGCAGAGCCACGCTTGCTCTGAAGGTCTAGGGGAGGATCCTTCCTTGCCTCTTCCAGTTTCTGGGGGTTCCAGATGTTTTTTGGCTTGTGACTGCATCACTCCAATCTCCATTTCCTGTCTTCACATGGTCTCTTCTCTCTGGCTCTTTTCTCTTATAAGGACATTTGTCACTGGATTTAGACCACTGTGATCTCATCCCAAATTCCTTCACTTAATTACATCTACAAAGACTTTTTCCAAACAGAGTCACATTCACAGTTCTAGAGATTAGGATGTGGACATACCCTTTTAGGGACCAACATTCAACCTATTATAGATGTTAAGTCTCCAACGATTAGATACAGCTGAAAAGAGAATCAGTGACTTGAAAGCTGTGGAGAAATTACCTAGGATGCAGCCTAAACAAATGGAAAATATGACAGCTAGAATGGTAAGAATTATGTGGCTGAGTCCTAGTAGGAGATAGATAGACAGGGAGAGACAACATGAGAAGACACAATGCTGAGAATTTTTCCAGAAAGTGACAAGACATAAATCATAAGCAGGATGAATACAAAGGCATCCAGGCTCCAAACACATCATAGTGAAATGTGAAACAGCCACAGAAAAGAAGAGATGACCTACGAAACAGTGACAGACTAACAGCAACAAGGGAAGCTGGAAGACTGGAGTCAGATATCACCTCAAATGCTGAAAGGAAGTAACAAGAAACCGGGACTCTTATACACAACTTTAAAAACAGTTACTCAAGAGAAAGAATACCTGTTGGCGCTTGCATGAGATCCTGGGTTTAGTCCCCAGCGTCCCCACCAAAAAAAAAAAAAAAAAAAAAAAGGATATCCACAGGAACAAAAACTAAGAAGGCTTACCATTCACAGCTCTTCTCTAGGAGAATATTTCAGAAAACTACCCCAAGAGATAGATCAGCAGAGAAACTGATACATATCTGGATAAAAAAATTTTTAATGCCTAATTTGAGAGATTTTTAAAAATTAGAGCTGAAATATTTAATATTATTGAAACAGGATTGATGGCTTTGCATTTTACAGGAGGGTAGGGCATTACCTTTGGGCTATATTGAGTATTTATGTTAACACTATTAGGGTGTAGAGGGGAGAATGGAACCAAAAACAGGTACAACAAAGTAAATGCAGGAAAGGAAAGCTAGAAAAAGCAGGGTATGCAGCTAGAAAATGCAGAATGAAGGTAGAATGTCAAATATTGGGCATGCAAATAAACACACATGGAATAATCATGACAATTACGAGACTGGGCTTTTAAATAAATCCACCTCTGACCTGGTTAAAAGACTTCAACTCCAGGATAAATAAAATTTTTAGATAAGGCTTCCCTGGTGGCGCAGTGGTTGAGAGTCCACCTGCCAATGCAGGGGACGCAGGTTCGTGCCCTGGTCCGGGAGGATCCCACATGCCGCGGAGCGGCTGGGCCCGTGAGCCATGGCCACTGAGCCTGCGCGTCCAGAGCCTGTGCTCTGCGGCAGGAGAGGCCACAACGGTGAGAGGCCCGCGTACCGCAAAATAAAAAAAAATAAAAAAAATAAAAAAATAAAAGTTGTAAGTAAAAAGACAGGAGGAGAAAGTCAGGTGTAATTTTTGATGTGAAAGGATCCGCCTGATGCAGCCCGAGACCGTGGCGAGATGGGACCACAGGAGGTAAAGTCCATGCTCCTTATGAGGCAGCTCCGAAGCAAGAACAGATGTTCTTTTTCGGCACAGGAACACTTCTCAAAATTGAAAAAAAAACAGGGGCAACCTCAGTTGCTCAGAACCAGGATAGTGCAGACCATGTATGATGAAAATGCAGTTAGATTTGAAAACTAAGAAAACAATGACTGAGAACCACTTTGAAGGACCCCGGAGTGGAGAACAAATCACGTGGCAAAGCAGCACTGAGGCCTTCTTTACTCCTGCTGGTTCTGTCTTCTGAACCCCCCTCCATGGGTCCCCTCCTGGACCTCTGGCCCCCTGCAGTGACCCCTGCACCCTGGTCACGACCTCGGTCTGAAGCCCCCATCGTTCTCTTGGGCTGCTGGGACCGCCATCCATCGGGGGCCCTCACCCCGCTCTGGGTCTGCTGACCTGCCCGAGGCTACCTCACCCCTCCATGCACCGGCATTCTCCTCCGTGACACTCTCAGCTGCCCCCGCCGTATCTGAAGAGCCACGACCCGCACATCTGGTCCTCACTGCAGCACTAACGGGGGCCAGGGGTCTTCAGCGATGCCTGGGCAGTGCCTGATCTCCTGAGACTCCTCATTCTCCTCGGCCACCAACTGTCCTCACCATTGTCCCCTCACCCGATGACTTGGCCTCCGTGTCCCCAGGAAAGCAGGGGTAGCAGATGAGGACATCCACCCTCTAGTGCTGGCTGGCTGCTTTGGTAGATGGTCCGTCTCCCTCTGAGGCCACAGTCCCAGGCCACCGACGTCCACCCCCTTGCCTGCTCAGGGACATTCTGATCAAGAAGAGAAACCTCCTCTCTCTGCCCCACTTACAGCACAGCACCCCCTTCCCCTCCCTTCTCGAACCCAGCTCCCTCTGGGGTCTTTCCCCCACCACCCCGAGACCACTCCTGTCCGCTCCACTGATGCTAAACAAATCTAGTGGTCACTCCCCCCCCTCGCCTATTTTTGAACAGTTTTATTGAGATGGAATTCACACACCATGCAATTTGCCCATTTGCCGTGTAGAAGTCAATGTTTTTAGTCCATTCACAGAGCTGTGAAACCATCACTGCAGTTTTAGAACATTTTTGTCACCCCCGCAAAAGAAAGCCCATACCCAACCCAACCCCTCCTTTTGCAATCGCCAGTCTGCCTCTGCTCCCTGCTTCACTTCTTTTTTTTTTTTTTTAATATTTATTTATTTACTTGGTTGCACTGGGTCTTAGTTGCGGCTCGCAGCCTCCTTAGTTGTGGCACGTGGGCTCCCGCTTCTTTTTAGTGCCTTCCTGCTCCACGTCTGGCCTCCCCCTCTCCCAGGGCCCTTTCACTTAATCCACCCCGACTTCCAAGTTTCTCTCCCACCTCACAGTGCTCCTCCTAGTGCCATTGTCTGTGTCAGTGTCTGCTTGACATTCCAGGCACCTTCTAAATGTCCAGAATCAATGCCCATTCCCACCGCAAACTACCTCTGTGAACATTTGTCCATCGCAGCTGATGGCAACTCAGGGTGAAAACCTTGCAAAACCCTAGGGAGCCCCCCTTCTCTCCCTCTCCTCCTTATCCTCAAGGAAACATCCAGAATCCACCTGAGTCTCTGCCTGCCCACATCTCCCTGCAGCTTCCACCCTTGTCCTGATTTTCTCTTTCCCGCTGTGGTGCACTGAGACGAAAAAGTGTAACTCTCATTCTGCATAGAGGCCATCTCCCCCTAGTTGGGTACTCCCCTCCCCCGCAAATACACTGTTTTGAGGAGGGAGGGGGCACTTGGAAGCTTGTGCAGAAAAACAAACCAGAATCACCACAGGAAAGCTCTGATAAAGAGGCACAGGGCAGGGGTACGGATCCTTGGAGGTATTAAACCTTCTGTAGAAGTATAGGAATTAAAACAGTGGGAACAGAGTTGAGCCCATCAGACTTTAGCAAAGAAGGATCCCGGGAGGGAAAGAAGAACTGTCAATTGCACACCTGCTTGGTAACCATCTTTATCTCGCATGAGCCCCCAGTGCAAACTCCCAAAGCATCAAAGATGTTGATGCAGAAATGGAAGCTGTGAAATCAAACAAGAGTCGAAATGAGAGACTTGGTGCCGTCCAGCAATTGAACTATGAGAAGACCCAAGGAGCTGGGAACCCCACCTCTGCTCTGTCTAGAAGACCAACAGGCAAAGCTGAAGATATAGGACAGATGGGAGGTCCATGGGGGGTCTTATCTCTGATCTCCCAGATAAAGGGCTCCCGCGGTGGCAGCGAGAGAAAGCAGAAGCCCACGGAGAAGTGGGCCGAGGTGGGGGGAGGTGTGCTCCCAGGAAGGGGCATCTGGTGGCTCCAGCCCCAGGGAAGAGCGAACTAAAGTGACTGAGACCGTCTTCTCCAGGAAAGTCTTTACGTTCTCATATGGAACGATCTCTGAGCTAGAGTGCTCCACAAACCAAAGGGCTGCAGGGTACAGTAATGCACATATGCTAGTATCTGAGGATACACAGAAGTCAAAGGGTGGAAGATCCCTAGGAGCCGCTCTGTTGAACTGTGAGTTTTCTGTGCTTTCTGAGGTCTAGATCTTGAGAATATATTAGTGGCTCAGAAAACTTAATACAGTTGTACATAAACTAGACTGTAGAATTCACTTCAACAGAGACTGATGGACCATGTGCAAGGGCACCAAGAGTACGTGTGAATAGGAATGGTCAATGGCCGTGACCATAAGACTGTGGGGAGACGCTGTCTTGGCATCAGCAGACTGGCCAGTTAAACAGGACACAACACCGAGCAAGTGATGGCAATAGCGGTGAGGAGCAGGGGTAGAGCTGTTGAGTCCAGTAAGGTGGGCCTGGGCAGATGCCCAGGGCGCAGGTCCCCTCCCAGTTGGAACCCCAGAGACCTGCCACTAACACAGGCAGGGAAGATGGAATTAAGGAGAGCAGCAGTGCACACGGGAGTGATCTCGGTGGCACATTTTTGGAAAATTGAGGTGCAGGAGAAGACATAGACAGTTTGAAATATGCAAACCATGAACGTTGTTTAGATGTTAGGGGTCTTTCTCTGGGATCTTACAGTACTGATTCGTTTTAAAACACTACATAACTTGCTTTAAGGACGTGGAAGCAAAGGAGGGGCTGTGGCAAATGTAGACAGAGGGCAGTGGATGGAGAATCATGGGCTGGGAAGCCTTTCCTGGGAGGGCCATTGTAGTTGGGGAGGAGGCTGCCCGGTGGGGTCGTGGGGGGCTCTGGCCAGTTCTGCCTCCATGGGAGAGGAGGAGGATAAAGTGCTGGTCCAGGTCCAGGCGATGGGCTTAAATCAGGCAGAGGTTGGTAGGTGACTTTTTTTTTTTTTAACATCTTTATTTGAGTATAACTGTTTTACAATAGTGTGTTAGTTTCTCCTTTACAACAAAGTGAATCAGTTATACATATGTTCCCATATCTCTTCCCTCTTGCGTCTCCCTCCCTCCCACCCTCCCTATCCCACCCCTCTAGGTGTTCACAAAGCACAGAGGTGAACTCCCTGTGCTATGTGGCAGCTTCCCACTAGCTATCTAATTTACATTTGGTAGTGTGTATATGTCCCTGCCACTCTCTCACATCGTCACAGCTTACCCTTCCCCCTCCCCATATCCTCAAGTCCATGCTCTAGTAGGTCTGTGTTTTATTCCCGTCCTACCACTAATCTCTTCATGACATTTTTTCCCTTAGATTCCATATATATGTGTTAGCATACGGTTATTTGTTTTTCTCCTTCTTACTTCACTCTGTATGACAGACTCCAGGTCTATCCACCTCATTACAAATAACTCAGTTTCATTTCTTTTTATGGCTGAGTAATATTCCATTGTATATATGTGCCACATCTTCTTTATCCATTCATCTGTTGATGGACACTTAGGTTGCTTCCATGTCCTGGCTATCGTAAGTAGAGCTGCAATAAACATTTTGGTACATAACTCTTTGAATTATGGTTTTCTCAGGGTATATGCCTAGTAGTGGGATTGCGGGGTCATATGGTAGTTCTATTTGTAGTTTTTTAAGGAACCTCCATACTGTTCTCCATAGTGGCTGTATCAATTTACATTCCCACCAACAGTGCAAAACGGTTCCCTTTTCTCCACACCCTCTCCAGCATTTATTGTTTCTAGAGTTTTTGATGATGGCCAATCTGACCAGTGTGAGATGATATCTCATTGTAGTTTTGATTTGCATTTCTCTAATGATTAATGATGCTGAGCATTCTTTCGTGTGTTTGTTGGCAATCTGCCGCCGGTGGCCCAGGGCGGAGGCGAGAGGAGGGTTTAATTGTGGGAAGGAGCAGGGACCACTTTCCCAGCAGGCAGATGGCAGGGTCTTTTGGCCTTGTGGGCTGGGAGGAAGAATGGGGCGGGGTGGGAAAAGGAGGGCAAGGAGAGCGGGACGGTGGTGGGAGGCGCTACGTGGTGGCGTGGGGTCCCTAGGCTAACTTGGGCCGGTTCTGGCTCGCAGGAAGCCGCTGAGGAATGGACTGGTTAAGGACAAGCGCTTCTGAACCCCTCGACCCCGGCCCCGCCGCCCAGGACCCAGACCCACCCAACCTCGCCCTCGGGGACCAGCCACGCGGCTCCCCCACTCGCCCCCTGTACCCTGGCCCTATCAGGCTCCGCCCCCGCCGCAACCCACCCCGCCCTGGCCACTCCCGGGACCCCTGCCCCGCCCCCTCGAGACCCCGCCCCCGTGATTGGTCCCTATTCGACTTCAGGGTCGCGGCCACGCCCCCCGAGACCCTGACCTGGCCCAGGTCTCTTCAGGGACCCCGGTCCCGCCCCCAGCCCGCAGGTCCCGGAGCCCAGCCGACCCTGAGCATTCGCCCGGCCGCCTCCTGTGACGAAGATGCCACCGCTGTGCCGGCGTCCGGGCCGCCGCGTCCTTCTTCTCCTACTGGCCATGCTGCTGCCCTCGTCACCCCCGGCCCGCGCCCCCGCGCCCCCAGGCCCCGCCGCCGCCCTGCTCCAGGCTCTCGGGTTTCCCGACGTGCCCCGGGGCGCCCCCAAGTCCCGGCCCGTACCCCCTGTCATGTGGCGCCTGTTCCGCCGCCGGGACCACCAGGAGGCCAGGGCGGGCCCTCGGAGGACGCCCCTGGGGGCTACCCTGCGGCCTTGCCACGTGGAGGAGCTGGGGGTCGCCGGAAACATCGTGCGCCACGTCCCGGACCGCGGTGAGTGGAGTCTGCGCTGGGGGCGTGGGTCTGGGAGGCCGATACCCCGCTGGGCGCCCCGAGCCTGCCACGAGCCTCCAGCAGCGCGTGAGGAAGGCCGGAGTGCCCTGAGGGTCCCCACCCGCCCCGTCCAGCCCGCAAGCAACCTGGGCCTCTGAACTCCCTCAGATCCTCCGCGTGGACACCTGCTGGGACAGGGGATGGGGTTGGGGAGTGGTCCGAAGGCCAGGCTCCCTTGCACAGAGCAGGGCCCCTTGCTTACAGCTGAAGCCCTGCCCCCCACTCCATCCCACCCCTTCTGCCGCTTCACACCACTTGATGCCTTCCTGCAGATGCCACCCGCCCTAGCATCGCTTCCCCACTGGCCCCATGCGTTCGCTCATTCCCCCCCCCACCTCCCCACCCCCGCCTATGTCCCCAACGGCGGGCTGGCCGCCCTACACTGGTCGGGGCCTCTTTCTTGCAATTGATGCCCTGCCCCCACTCCATCTCCCTCACCCACCGCCGCTTCACACCATTTGACGCCTTCTAACAGATGGTGCGCCCCCCAGCTCCGGTCGCTCACCTTCCCCCGCTGTCCCCAACCGAGACCCCTTCGCAGGCCGGTCGGCACCGAGTGGGGACCCAGCGCCAGCCGAGCCCTCTCCCTTCCTCCCCAGGCGCGGCCGCCCGGCCCCCGAAGCCAGCCTCAGCTGCGGGACAGTGCCCTGAGTGGACCGTCGTCTTCGACCTGTCGGCCGTGGAGCCAGCCGAGCGCCCGAGCCAGGCCCGCCTGGAGCTGCGCTTCGCGGCTGCAGAGGCGACGGCGGGGACGGCGGGCGGCTGGGAACTGAGCGTGACGCCGGCGGGCGCGGGCCCCGGACAGGTGGTGCTCCGCCAGTCGGTGCCCGCCCTGGGAATGCCGGTGCGCGCCGAGCTGCTGGGCGCCGCCTGGGCCCGCAACGCCTCGGCGCCGCGCCGCCTCCGCCTGACGCTGACGATGCGTCCCCGGGCCCCCGCCGCCTGCGCGAGCCTGGCCGAGGCCTCGCTGCTGCTGGTGACCCTCGACCCGCGTCTGTGCCACCCCCTGGCCCGGCCGCGGCGCGAGGCCGAGCCCGCAGTGGGCGGCGGCCCCGGGGGCGCGTGTCGCGCGCGGCGGCTCTACGTGAGCTTCCGCGAGGTGGGCTGGCACCGCTGGGTCATCGCGCCACGCGGCTTCCTGGCCAACTACTGCCAGGGCAAGTGCGGGCTGCCCGCCGCGCTGTCCGAACCCGGCGGGACGCCCGCGCTCAACCACGCGGTGCTGCGCGCGCTCATGCACGCGGCCGCCCCTAGCGCCGCCGCCGGCCTGCCCTGCTGTGTGCCCGCGCGCCTGTCGCCCATCTCCGTGCTCTTCTTCGACAACAGCGACAACGTGGTACTGCGGCACTACGAAGACATGGTGGTGGATGAGTGTGGCTGCCGCTGACCGGGGGCGGGCGGGAGAGGGCAACAATAAACACTGCGTGGTCCGCTCTGCTGTCTCCTCGGGTCTTGTCACCTGGGAGTGGGGAGGGAAGCAGCTATGTCCATCACCATCGACCACCAGGATGGTGGATGGGGGTCCTACAGTGACGCTGCCGGCCCAGCCTTCCCAGAACCCATCTCTAGGGGGCCCAACATCTAATGTACACGGGCTCCAGGAGCTGACCCTGCGTAGGCCCAGCTTCCCCCACTCCCGTCCCTGCTGCACAGGTTCGGCCCATCTCAGCTTTGCCGTTTCTCCTTAATTCCGTTTTCCCCCATCCCCAAACAGGCAGAACCCCAAACCAAGTGCTCTGCCACCCCCTGTAGTTATCCAGCCCCAGTGTGAATGCAGAGCTGTTTATTAAGATTTTATTGGTGACAAAAGAAGTTAAAACAAATTGACCGAAAATCAAAAAGTTACATTGCCTTGGTACAGATGCTTCTTGATTTGGGGGACTGATAGCAACTGCTGCTAAGGTGGAGAAAAAAGCAAACAGCACAAAGCAGAGGCAAAGCATTCCAAGGAACAGAACAGGGTGGGTGGGTGTGTCACCCATGGGGACGGTGCACAAGGGGTCATAGCAAAAACCTATCCAAACTCTATGCAGCTACCAAAAGAAGTGGGAACCAAAAGCACTACAGCAATGGTAATAAATAAGAGGCCTTGCCAGAAGGAAGGTGGCCTGTGTGTCCCCCATCTCTCCCATGTACCGGCTAGAATCTGGAGGCTTTGGGATAAGGCACATGGGGAGGGGGATGCTGGGGGTCAGGGTCATCAGGGCCTGGATAGGGCCTGGCAGGGTTAGGGTTAGACAGTCCCCAACTAGGTCCCGCCAGGGAGGCTAATCCCATCACGGTGTGCGAAGAGCTGGGGGTGACTCCACCAGCAACAATAAATGCAAGTTGCAACCCAGACCCAGGCAGAGGCCCCTTGTACCACGTGATGTGACAACTCCTTCAAGCCCTTCGGCACAGAACCAACTTATTTCATAAACGTATTCCCTTTCCCCGCCAAAGTTAAAATGACCCCACCTCATCAAAACTGTGCCCACAGGTAGAAGGGCTCCAAACTAGTCAGGTAGGGTGGGGAACAAGAGGGGATGGGGCATTCAGTGAGCCTAACTGGCCACAGGGACGGTGGGAGCCTCCCTGGGGACGGGGACAGACCCTCCTGGCTGGTGCTTTCCACCAAATCCTCAGGAAGGACCCTGGGGAAGGAGCCACTGGCCAGGGAACAGCCACCTTCCTGCCCTCTGGCCTCACGAAGTCCTGCCCGAGGCCCCTCCTGCGGGGCCTAGTCCACGGCACACGGGAAGCGCTTTGCTTCTCGAAGTCCAGCAGAGACCACGGAGTCACCTGCCTGGCCCGGGACCGTGCTCCCTCACCGCCCTGACGTACAGGAAGAAGCTGCTGGAAGCTAAAACTGAAAAGAAAAAAAAAAAAAAAAAAAAAATCCTCCTCCCGTCACAGGTGTTGATCCTAATCTTGAGCTGTTTTGGCATGTTTAAACTTCGTTTCTGGAAGCTTCTCGCATCTCCCAGGTCCACCACTAAGATTTGAGAGACAAATTCAGGAAAGTATATTTTTCAGTACTCCTTTGAAAGAATCTTTAAAAAACAAACAGAAAAACACAAACCACCGTAATGAAAACCCTCCTAGAACACAGGCAGTGTGAGCGCGGCGATATCAGAGCCGGCATGGACAGAACCCACACTCTGAGGGGCTCTCCTGGCACGGCCGCCACCGCAAGGAGCCTGCTCAGCACAGAAACGCGTAGTTTTTCCTGCTAAAACGTAGTCCCCTTTCAATAAAAGAGAAAAAGAAAGAAAAGAACAGAGGAAAGGGCTACTCTGAGATGAGGGTCTTCCTCCCTCCGCCCTGGTCGCAGACCCAGGTGTGGACACAGCGGGCGAGCGCTGGGCTCCTCGGCGAGCGGGGCTGGCGGGGCGCGCTGGCGAGCGGTTCTCCGTGGCCGCCCCAGCTCCCGCTCTCCCTTCTCCTTCTCCTCGCCTGCCAGCAGTGGGCGCTCGCTCTGTCTCGGGCTCCTCTCTCCCTCGGGCTCCTCTCCCTCTCCTGTTGCTCACAGTGGTGCTTCAGTTTTAGCAGTGGAAAACAGGTATCCATTTATTTTTATTTTTTATTACCCAGAATAAGATGCTGATGGACTAAGCCACGTAGCTTAGCTCTTCCGCTGCCACCTGTTGGGGAGGGACGGAGGGCAAGAGGCTTCAGAGAAAGTGGGAGCCGAGGCAGCTCCCGGGCCTGGCCCGGAAGGCACGGACAAGGCTTTCTCCCCGACTCCACTTGGCACCTGCGTCCTCATGTGTTAAACGTGACCTCAGAGGCCGGCCGGGTACCCAGACCAATGACTTCCCACCCGGAGAGAAGGCAGCCGAGAGTTAAGGCTGCTGAGCCTGTGTTGTTCGACAGCGGTGCGCCCCTTCTCCCAGCATCACTGCATCCCACTTTTCCCTGCACACAGGAAGGGGCAGAGGGGCAAGCCCCAGGCCTATGCTTGCCCTGCCCAGCCTCGTTACAGATGGAGAACCATGAGGCAGGGCCCTCCTGGGCACCGAGAAGCACCCCCAGAGGTACCCGTGCACCTAGGAGCTGGGGCCCTTGCCAGCCTCATGACCTGCCTTATCAGGGCGAGGGGTGCGTCCACTTCCTGGCTGCCCACAAGGAGCAGCTCTAAGACTCCCTCTAGAGAGGACCGTGGCACAGATGGTGTGCATGAAGTTCACATCCCCCAGACACTAAGCAGAGGTGCAGGGGCCCAGAGTGACAGGTGACAGGATGCGCTGGCCCCTCGAGGACTTGAGACTCCCACATTTCCCAAATTTTCCTACAAGTCCAGATCCCAGCGTAGACCTCCTCCAGAGGCCAGCTTGCCTTCTAATACTGGGACAGCCCCGTCACTCCGCCGTGCTGGTACGCCCGCTCCCCCTGGTACGTGGAGTCTTGCGACAGCGCCACATCAATCTGTGACTTAAATTCATCTCCAAGGTAACTGTCCTGGAAGACAAGGTTGGAGAGATGAGCACCCAGTCGAAGGATGTGCACTCACCCTCTCAGCCTTGAGAACCTGTTCTGCATCCAGCACATCACCAGCCGCAGGGAATAATCCGGAAACGTATCCTCAAGCCTAAGCGGCAGGAAACCCACACTGGTTACCTCACCATTGGAGACATGCTACCCAGGACAGTATCGTGGATGGAATGTTCTAGACCTACAGTCCCCCTGCTAAGGTCTTTAGCGGTGAGTGTCATGGGGTCTGCATGTGTGAAGAGGGCTCCCTGGGCTGGTCTGACTTTTCTGTGGGTGTGAGATGTCTCAAGTTAAAGTGGCAGAGAGCTCACCTGGGACAGCTCAGGCTGGGAGAGGCCGGGCTGGCTCATCTGGGAGGGCTGGCTCATGGAGATGTAGCCCTGGGTCAGAGCGCCCTGTGAGAAGGGCTGTGATGCCACATCCTGGCTGGCCTGGCTATTGGGGAGGTTCGTCTGGCTGGGCCCAGGAAGCCCAAAGCGGTTCTTCTGGCGTCCCCCACGACCAGTCTTGCCTTTTGGGGTGCCCCGGCCTGAAAGACAGCCATCCAGGGTTCCTTGAAGGAGGTTCTGAGCCTCACAGACAAGCACTCCTGCTGAAAGCCCGGATGTGAACAAACTCCAAGGCCAAACTGCTTTTCCCCATGGGATGCCACTCGGTGCTCACCTGCGGCTGGCCCGTTAGCTTGTCCAAAATACCCCGGTGGCGGCATGGGCGGCATGACCAGGTTGAAGGGGATGGGAATGTTCATGGCAGCCACGTGGCTGGGGCCAGCACTGATCATGCCAATCTGGTCATGGGTCTGGAAGTACATGTTTGAGGGCCGGCCTACAAGACACAAGGTGAACGGCAGGCATCACACTGCATCCAGATGAGTCTGTTGCCTGCCCATAGCTGAAATGTCTGTTTGGTCCTGTCACTGCTTTGTCTGCCCCAGCGTTTCTTGGTGCGTCCCTAACAGCAAAGTCACTGATGCAGAATCTCACAACTCAAGCTCCTCCCCCTCCCTGCATCCAATAGCCTCCTTGAGGCTGGGGCCTGGGACAGCACCTTTTCTCCCAGGGGATTCTGAGAATCACTGGCCCGTGGGGATCTGAAAAACTGAAACCGCTCTGCATTTCTAATTTCTTAAAAAAACCCCTTTTATGGCAAATGCTATATTCATATTACATGCTACCACTGCCACCCTGCCACCCCCCAATCAAAAGAAAAAGCCCAAGCTTGATAGACCAGCAGATCTCACTGAAAGCAAAAGCCCCCAGGGCAACCTTGGGTGTAGTCAGACCCACGGTGGCATCAGGGATGAAGTATGGACCCAGGAAACCCCCAGCCACACAGGGACTCGTCAGATATGGCGATAAGAGATCTGTTGTTCTTCAAGAACACAATCCCTGGGACTTCCCTGGTGGTGCAGTGGTTAACACTCTGCACTCCCAGTGCAGGGGGCCCAGGTTCGATCCCAGGTCAGGGAACTAGATCCCACATGCATGCTGCAACTAAGGAGCCCACCTGCCGCAACCAAGACCCAGTGCAATCAAATAAAAGTAAATAAATAAATAAATAAATAAATATTTAAACAGACAAAAACAAAAAAACACGATCCCCTGTCTGAGTCCAGGGACAGGGAGAACACTGGGGCAGGGAAAGGGGCCTTGCCAATTTAATGTGGAAAAGGAGCAGCTGGGGTGTGCCTGCCCTCAGGGTGAATGGCAAGCACATGAGAGGTTTAAAAACGGCCAATGTGAAACTCGGGCAGGTGGCACAGAGTCATGGGTGAGGCAGTCACCCTCCATGGGGGCTGGTGCAGGGAAGGGTCTCAGGTGGCAGGGATCTGGGGGATGAATGGGAACCATCTACAGATTGGCTCAGGCAAGAGGAGTCGTCCCAGGCAGCAGGGTAAAGCTCAGCCTCAGTACATACAGAAGCCTCACACAGGAAAAGTGGGCACGCGCAACCCTGAGGTCTGACAGATGGAGTTGAAGCTTGGGGAAGCCATGAAACCTGAAATGAGGCAGTGGGTGTGACACCCCCACTGAGAAGGCGAGTGAAGGGCAGGCAAGGTGGGGTGCAAGCACAGGGGCAAACTGGCTGAGCTATTTGTTGAGAAACCGCTGTCCATTGAGCTGTATTGTTTTAAAAATATCTGGTTTTTAGAAATGGCCAAAGACCAATTATTTGATTTCTGACAAGGGAAGCTGAGAAAACTCTTGTCAGGCAGGCTTCTGTGGACCAAGGCTTGGGAGGCCACCCCAGGAGTAACAGGGCTGGAAGCTGTGGGCGTGGGAACGGTCAACAACTGTGGGGCCGGTCTGGTCCCCTGCAGAGACTCACCCTGGCTGCTCCGGTCATAGACCGATCCTGGGATGATGGCCTCCCGGGCATCATACATGGCTGTTGTCATGAAGCGGGCTCCCTGCAAAGGGTTTAGATAAGTGAGGAATTTATCATGTTGACACGAGGAAGAACTTCCAAAGATCTGGTGGCCTGGGAGGTGGCCAGGCTGCACCGAGGACTACCCCGAGGCTTGCCGGCTTTGGGCCTTGTGTGCTTTGGGCCTTGCCTGGCCCTCCTCGCCTGACCTGGTCTTTGTTGCCAAACATTTCTGTCTCTGGGCTTCAGCTCAAGCAGCATCCACTCCCTAGGCCCCCGGAGCACCTTGGGTTTGCCAAGTTCCCTAACTGCTTGGGTCTGACCCCTAGGTGCCACCCATGACGTAGCATCCCATGAGGTCCAAGGCCAGAAAGGCCTCAGAATAGCGGGGAGACCTGGCGTGGGGGGCTCTGTGGGGACAGACCAGCATGCATGGCTCCCGTTCACACGCTGACACTCTCGGTGCACCCTCAGCTCGCACTTGTCACGAGTCACACCTGCCATCGCTCACTGCTACGTGCCCAGAACACTGGCTTGGGGAGGACGGGGTTCCCAACAGGCTCCCCCCACCTCCCCGCCCCCTGCTCACGGCCAGCCCTCACCGGGTTGATGGTGTTGACCAGCTTCCTGGGCTTGCTGAACTGCATGAGGCTCTCCCGCAGGTTGTTCAGCGGCCCCTCCACCAGCACCTTCTGCTCCTTGTAGTAGTTCAGCAGGTGGTTCCAGAGCGGCTGCTTGGACAGGGCCTTTGGGTTGCCCACAATAATGACCCCATATCTGCAAGACGTGGGCACAAAGAGTGCCGTGCTTAGGGCTGCACAGTGAGCAGAGCACTATGCAGATTGGTCCAACGCAAGAGCAAACAAACTCAAAACCCAAGTCCAGAGTAAAAGGTGCCCAGGCAGGTCTCCTGGCACCCCGCCCACCACGCACCCCTCCTCTTGCCACACAGGAGCCTTGGGGGCCACCCTCGACCTCCCTGCCCAGACGCCTGCCCTGCCTGTGCCAGTGCCCGCCGTGAATGCTGGGGACAGGTGGGTAACTGCGAGCCGAGGTGACTCTCACTGGAGCCCACCCTGTAAGCTGCCGAGCCTACACTCGGCTTTATTTGAGGGCAGAGTTCCGTGGAGCCCAGATGTCAAAACACCTCTGTGGGCCGATGAGCTCAGAGATGAGTCTCCTTGTTCGCAACCATGAGTCAGCCTCCTGGGCACTATGTCGTAAGTGGCCCAGGCAGGCTCCATAGCGGCTTCGGGACCCCTGTTGGGCCGGGCATGTAACTCGAGGCCCAAGCTGAGCTGCTAATGGATGCTCACACTCAGCAAGCTGTGTTGGGACCACCCCCGCCCCCGCTGGCCACCAAACAAATGAAAACCAAGGTGCCCTCAGTGGGGAAGGAACCAACATGCGAAAGTGAGCCCAGCTTGGGGCTGGTACGATGGTGGCTGTTGTCCGGTGTCACGTGGGGGTAACACGGGGTCCACCTTGCCCTCTGGGTCCCTCAAATTTCAGAAAAGTTATATTCCAGAACTGAACAAGGCAAATTGGACTAAAACATTAGACTCATGGATTAAACAACTTGACAGGGACACTCCGCTGCTGGGATGGAATTTCCTTCGAGACTGAGGCCACAGAAACAAAGACAACTCATGAGTGAGACGTTCTTTCCGAATTGCTGCTGGGAGGCTTCTGACCGCTAGCACTGGTGAAGCCCCTCTACCATGCCCTGTGCCGCAGCCCAGGGTGCAGCTGGAGTACGAGAATTAACAGAAAGAGAACCAGGCACTGAGCAGCCTCTTGGGCCAACCCCTCCCAGTGCCTCAGAAGGACTCCTATGCAAGAGGAGCCACCAGCAAGGCCCAACAGGACTCAGTCCTCCGTACCGTGCTCTGGTCAAGGCCACATTAAGCCTCCTGGGGTCGTTTAAAAATCCAATGCCTTGGTGCTCATTCGCCCGCACACAGGAGAGGATGATGAAGTCCTTCTCGCGGCCCTGGAACGCATCCACGCTGGCGATCTCCACCTCCTGCAGGGGCAATGGTCATAGTCAGCCAATAGGCTTCCTTCAAGGACCCCTCAGCCTGGTGTTAAGATGCACCATCAAATCCCAGCGATGAGCCTGGGACCTGAAGCCTGCAGAGCCCCTAGGTGCTGGCCACCGGCTCACTGTGCCTCTGCTACAAGGTGGTCAAAGGTCAGTGCCTGGGGTAGGAGCCAGCAGACCGGACTGGGCGTGCGCACCTGGTAGAGCTTGGTGTGCAGGGAGCCACTGAACTGCATGTACTGCACCAGGTAGGAGCGCTGGCCCTCGTAGGGCGTGATGATGCCGATCTGGTCTGGCTTGGCGCCTGCCTTCAACAGCTTCGTGGTGATCTTCTCCACATTTGCAGCCTCCGTCCTAAGAAAATCAGGTTTTCACTTCCCAGGCTCCACCTGTGGGCTCCTGAGACCCCCCCACCCCCGCCCAAGGCTGGAGGCTGTGGGAGGCTCAGGGGCAGTTCCGCCTCCAGCACAACCCTGTGAAGGCCCTGCCCAGTGCAGCCACAGCTGGGCCGCCCATCCTTTACCAAGGGAGTCATGAGGGATAGAAAGGCTCACGTGTGGGCTTATGAAGGATCTGCTCAACATAAGAACATACGCTGAAAAGATGAGATTGGAAACAGGCTGTTGGTTTAAGTGTCTGAACAGAATAAGAATGAGGGGGACAAGGAAAAGTTTCACCACCACATTAAACAAAACCACAGGTTAGCAGTCACTGGACAAGCCGTCACTGAAGCCAAGAGACGCCACAGATGAGCCTCTGCTTACCTGTTTAGGTAGGAGGTGCCTGAGCTGGCAATCTCCTCTTGGCCCTGGGTCACGTAGAAGAACATTGGTTTATCCGGTTGGGGCCACTGGAAGTCAAACCCCTTCTTCACACGATCCGCTGTCATTGTAGAGGAGAAAAAAAAAGAGAGAATATCCTATCAGAGAAGAAAGTGTAGGCACTCTGGACTGAGCTAAGGTAGAGAGCTGAGTGGAGGCCATGCCATTCTGGGCAGGCACACGGCGGGGCAGGAAACTGCAGGCTCCAGGCAAAAGACCCAGGTCTGCTGGCCCGGGGCAGGCCACTGAGTACGTCCTCTGACCGAAACTCCCAGGAACACCTGGCACCGTGTCTGGGATGAAGCTGGCTCACTGGCTGAACAGATTTCACTGGTTAGTGCTTTCTGCAGTCTGTTTAAGAAACCTGTGTCTGCCCCAGGGTAACGAAGATATTCTATTTCCTTCCAGAATCTTTATGATGTACCTTAAGGGACTCATATGCCCTACAACTGGCTTTTAAGAATGACACTGTTGGGACTTCCCTGTTGGTCCAGCGGTTAAGACTTCACACTTCCTCAATGCAGGGGGTGCAGGTTTGATCCCTGGTTGGGGAACTAAGCTCCCACATGCCGCGTGGTGCGGTAAAAAAAAAAAAAAAGAATGACACTGTTGAGCTGACCCCATGTTGTCACACACCAGGGCTTGTGGACAGATGGGTCTGCCTCTGGACTCTATCCTGGGCACTGTGCCCAGTGTCTCTGCGACTGCAGCTTTACAGTAACTCCTGACATCTCCTTAGTACGAGCTGCCACCTTCATCAGGCTCTTCATGTTCGTCTTGGGTGCTTAGTCCTTACAATTTAAAAAAATCAGCTTGTCAAATCACACACCCCACCCACACCTTTGGGAATTCTGACTGGAGTTGTACCTAATCAACAGATTAGTGTAAGAAAACTGTTTTGCAGTTTTCTTTTGCATGAAAATAGCCTAACTGATGAAGGAAGCTTGACCCATGAGAACACGCTGTATGATCCCTTTTATGTCAAGCTGAAAATGAGGCAAAGCCTCAACCTTTCAAGCGAGGGCAGTGGCTGGCAAGCTTGGTGACCCGCTCACTGCTGGCAAACGTTTAACCACCTGCTGGGGGTAAGGCGAGGGCTAATCTACAGTGCTGGCCTATTTCTGTGGTGTAAACACTCCCGCCACCACTGATGTCAGCCTACCCCGAGTCCGTGGGTCTGGGCGGGCACCCGCACTGCCCTGGACAGGCGTCACTTCAAGGCTGCAAGGAGCTGGTCAGGTTGTGCTTTTAGATGCAGGTGCTAGTTACACAGGTGTGTTCACTTAGTGAAAACTCACTAAGCTGAACACTTAGGATCTGGGCACTTCTTTACACTTCAGTAGAGGGTTTAAAAAAATATACTCATGGGGTGCTATGTCCTGGGCACTGACGGTTCAACAGTGAACCACCACCACCAACCCCTGCCCTATGGAGCCGACGCCGTGGAGGTAGGTGGAACAAGGTGGGCGAGGGTGTGAATCAGGGTTACGTGGTGGCTTTCCCAACAAGTGTCAACTGCATCAGAGAATCACAAACGAGCTCCTCATGGCCAGGCCTTTTCTAGCCCCACCACCCAACAGACCAGCAGCATTCTAAGTGTCAAGACTGCATTGCACAGCAGCCGTGTGGCCCTCGCCAGGCACGCACACTTTCGGCCTCAGTCTCCTTACCTATAACGTGAGCTAAACAAGGCCGACGTGGTGGGCTGTTGGCATTAATGAGATACTAATTGGTTCTCAAATGAATGCTACTCTCTGAACCCCCTTACACTCTGGAAAGTTGAGTTCAAACAGCTATTGTTTTTGTGGATTACATCTACTGATATTTATTGTATTTTAAAACCCAGAAATCTAAAATATTTTAAAATTCATTTAAAGTAAACATATTAACTTACAAATATTTTTTAATGAAAAATAAATATTTTCCACTAAAATATATATTTAGTTATTTAGTGAATTTTCGCAACTCACTTCACTATCTGGCTTACTCTACTCCTGTTCCCAGTCTCCCATGAGCCCTTGCAGCATGTGAGGATGGTCATAGATGCACGTGGTTGGAAAAGGGAAGTGTGTTTTATGACCTTTCCTACTACTGTGGAATTCTGCCCCTGATTCTACAGGAAAGCCGGACGGGAGGTCACCCTGCAGGTCAGTGACGATGGCCTTTCTACCCTGCCCCGCACCTGCATGGCCTCTGACACCCCAGTGACTTGGGAGCACCCTTGCTGGCCATTGGAATGGCAAGTGCCTGCTCACCCCATCAGGCAGAGCTACCAGAGGCTGAGGCACCTGACATCTGTCACCACCAAAGATCTCATCAGAAAATCCACTCGGCATTGGGAAGACTTGATCAGCTCATGTTAGGGGACATGGGTTTTCCAAAATTCTAATTTTGGTGTGAATTCTCAGATTTTATCACTGGTGATGAATATTCTGAGTTATTTTCCTTGAAGCCACAGGCTCGCTTTGGTCACTTTTGGGAAAACGCCTGCTAAATACCCCAGTCTGTATAACCAGTGTGTGAGTCCTTCCTTCAAGCACCTCACACCCCTGCCAAGTTTCTTAGGAGAACGTCCTCTCCCATCACACACAGAATCACAAGAACGTGCACTCAGGGATTAGTGAACTCAGTACTCTTTGCTTGTG
Source organism: Kogia breviceps (assembly GCF_026419965.1). Lineage (NCBI taxonomy): Eukaryota > Metazoa > Chordata > Mammalia > Artiodactyla > Physeteridae > Kogia > Kogia breviceps. The sequence continues at coordinate 171,171,093 of NC_081313.1, read as the reverse complement.
CACCCAGGATGGTGCCTGCCACAGGTGTGTGGTGGTGACGACACACAGCAGCCTGGTCGCACCACTGACTCATGCTGAGGCTTCTGCGCCATTAGTGCAAGTGTCAGCACAGCCAAAAGACGCACGATGTCTCAGTGTTACTACAGAAGTAGTCTGGCCTTGGTCATGCAGAGGTCTTTGAGACCCCCAGGGCCCGGACTTTGAGAACCACCGATAGAGGAAGCAGCGGGACGGGCAGTCAGCTCTGCCACCCCCTCGTGTGTGTGTTGTGTGTGACACGCCAATGGTGGGAATTCTCATATAGTAACTCTGAATTTTATGAGGACACGGGCTCCCCCTTGCCCACACCCAGAGAATGTCCCAGAGCGCACTCCAGAGTGCACGTTCTGTCCCACTGACCACTGCATCTCTCTGAGGCATCCCCTACCCACAAGCAGTCACCACATAAGGCCACTTAAGAAGGAAGTGACAGGAGGTATTGTCTCCCCAGGCCCCCCACTCTGGGCCGAGTATTACCTGCAGTGACACCATTCTGAAGAGAGCCCTCATAGAAGATGTTGGATGGGAAGGCACTGAGCGCAGGATGCATCCGATACTGGACCTGGAGGCGGATGGGACGGATGCCCAGCACCACCAGGCGCTCAAAGAGCGACTGGGACAGCCCGGCCTTGGCCGCCTTCTTGCACATCACCACGGGGCCCAGCTGGCAGTGGTCGCCCACGAGGATCAGCTGTGGTGAAAGGCCCACACAGGTAAGAAGCTCAAGCATGGAACAGCCTAGACGTCCACTCAGGGGACTAAGAGGGCCAGGGTCCATACAACCACCCAGCTATGTGAATTCAAGCGGCAAGATAAGGACTGAGGGTGGGAGAACCGCCCACCACATACATGAAACACACAAACTTGCACTCAGAACCCACACAAAGGCACTCTGTGCCAAGTCCACCCTTCGAAGACCCCCTCAAAGGGCCTGCTGTGCATCCCTCTGTGCCCTGGCAGGGCATCAAACAGCACCATAGGACACTTAAAAACAAACCCCCAGCACTAAGAATTACACAGAACTGGAACAAGAGAGAATGCACACCAATTTTCAAACAAGACTATAATGGATGGGCTGTGGCCCACCTGCTTGGCTCCAAGGACCACAGGGACCATGCACTCTGGCTCGGTGGCCTGAGTGCTCTCGTCGATTAAAATGGATCGGAACTGCATCTTGGCGAGCCTCGGGTCCCCGGCGCCCACACACGTGCAGCAGATGACATCTGCATTCTGGGGAAGAGAGTGCGCCAGGCATCAGGGCACCGGCACGGTCAATGTTCCCAGATCCCAAAAGCAGGCAGGACGGGACACAGACACCGTTCCGGTCTACACCCTCCTCAACAACTATGGAAATAAGTGGTCCCTCCCTGACCACATCTGCCCAGGGTGCAATGACCCTAACTTTCGAGATCCTAAGTGGTTGGGCTTCACGCCTAAGAAAGAGCTTGGTGCCTTGAGACAGCCTCTGAGGGGCAGCGCTAAGCCAGGGACACCATGCTCAGGCTGAGATCCACTTTTGGTTGGTTCATCAGCAAAGAGCAGGAGACGGCGCTCCAGACCTGCCCCCTGCCCCACCCTGGGTACGGACCAGGTTCCCAAGACCCCAGCAGCAGGGAGGCTGGCGGGGGGTGGAATCTACCTCAACAAGATGTCTCTGTGTGATCTCAGAGAAAGCATATGGAAGAGGGAATCAGAGTTCTCTCCTCAAATGCAAAAGAACAAACTAACTAAAGGTGCCATCGTGGACTTAACGTATCCAAACAGGTCCTTTGGCCCAAGTGAACAAGACAAACGCCCAAAGGCCCAGGCCAGTTCCCCCCGCAGCAGGGCGGTTGAGTTCACCATGAGCAGCTCCCTCTCGGCAGTGCGCTTCAGGGCCCGGTACCGCTTTTCGTCTGCAGACGACAGCTCGCCGGTTTCATCCTTCAGCTGCTGCAGCTTCTGGAGCTCCGGCATGCTGCAGACACAGGGGCACATGAGAGGGAGGTGTGTGCCGCCAGTGCCTGCCCAGGGGAGACACGCCTCGCTTAAGGCCGGCTACCTGACACCCACCTGTCCATGTTCCTGATCTGGTTGTGCAGGGCCAAGAACGACACCGGGGAGTCGATGGCCTCTCGGCTCTTGGCACAGAGCCGCACGACTTTCAGCCCAGTCTGGTGGATCTTCTCAGTCAGCTGATCCACGGCTATGTTGCTTGGAGCACAGACAAGCACGGGCCTTCAACACAATGTGAGCGAATGTCAGTGCTCGCTCAGAGAAAGTCTAATTAGCCAAGACTGTTGTTTTGATTCATAGGCAGTGGAGCCAGCTCAAGCTCTAAGACTAAAGCCAGGAGTGACACGATGCTGAAGGAGCTAAGAGCCAGGTGGTCTGGAGCTTCCTGATTTTCACTCTACTCACGCAACCCACCGCTAACACCCGAGTCCACCATCCTCACCTCCTGTTTGCACTGTAAAGTCTTTCAAAGCTCCAAGGTGCACGCAGGCACAACAAAACACAGGATGAATCTACCCACTACGGCCTTTAAAAGAATGGCAGGTTTGCTTGTTAAAAGCAACCACAATGGCCAGATCTAATATAAACGGCATAGGATACAGCATGCCAGACACCCTGGGCCCCAAAGCCTCCTGGAAGACGGGCCTCCCTCTCTCCCCAACTTGGGCTGTGCAGAGCCCTACCCATTGCCTTGCCGAGCCAGGTGGTAGACAATGGTGGCTGAGGTCACCGTCTTTCCTGTGCCCGGTGGGCCCTGGATCAGACTCAGTGGTCTCTGCAGCACAGTCTTCACGGCATAAACCTTCAGATACAAGTGGCCGTTAGGGGTGCAGACACGGTGGAGGGCCGCTCACCAGGCAGGCTCTGCAGTCCGGGACCCTCCTGCCCCCAGGGCGGGTGAGAACCTGAGAATGGTTGAGGTCAGGGAGCCCCTGTGCTGTGAAGCGCTTGGGCAGCTGGCACTTGATGATCACATCCTCCACCTCGTGGCCGAGCAGTTTGTGGTAGATGTAGCCCGACACGGAGGTCTCGTCCACAGCAAAGGTTTTCAACGCACTCTGCATCCTGAAAGGAAAGCTCCAGGTCAGTGGCACACACCACCGAGGAGCTGCTGTGCAGACGTGCCCCTCTGTGATAAGGAGGAGAAGCACGGAGACGCCGGAGGCAGCAGCCACGCCAAGGGCAGGTGACCGCAAAGTAGATGCAGGGAAGTAGAGGCTGGGAAAGAGGCAGACATACCTGTCGAATGAGGTTGACTTCCATACGAAATCCACCTGGAAGTTATGAGTCACCTCCACAGGTGCACCCACACTGCTCCGAAGCTCAATAGCGATCTCATCGCCATAATCTATGCCGCCGAGTTAAGTCTCATCCTGGTCAAAAGCCTTTCTGAGGAGCCCTCACTGTTCCTGAAGAGACAGACCCTCCTCTGCACCAAAGACAGCAAACGCAGCCAGAGACCCATGTTCTCAGTGACAGATTCTGCCCACCGTGTCCGGGGCCAGCGCAGCCAGCCGTGTCCTCCTCCTCGTGAGCCCTGGGGCAGCAGCCAGCACCCAGCATGGAGTAGCCAAGCCCAGGGCGCAGGTTCCAGGCCCTGATTGTGAATTTCCGCAGGGCCCTCAGGCACACAGCTCGGAGCACCCTGGCTTCTGTCTAAGCAGATCTCTTCATCAGTTTTCTATAAACGGTGCCCTCTCAGAGGACACCTGATGAAAGGGCATTCCAGCCACGGCTGTACACACCCTTCCCTCCACCTGAGGCCCCGAGGCTGCTCTCAGTGGTGACCCCCATGCAGGTCTCCTGTGCTCAGGACAAGCTCGTCAGAGACTTGGGCAGACAGTGCCTGTGCCAGCCCTTCTTTACACAAAGGATACTATCAGGGACCTTGATGACATGGCCGATCCCTTTCCATAGGGGCGCCAGGTCCCCTTTGTACCGCAGGCATATCTCATCCCCTTGCATGAGCCGCATGTCTTACAGGGAAAAGACAGCAAGAAAGTTATAGTTTTCACATGTGCCACAGACGCTACCATGAAGAGTTCAAATTAAGGGACACTTTACAAGGGTGAAACTAGGAATTTTATGCTACTTATGGTCACAAATATTTTAAAACTTAAAATCACCTCTTAACCAAATTATGACTAAATCCTCATTACCAGAGTCAGTCTTGGGCAAAGTGAAGTAGGCGATTCTCTTCTTGTTAAGGCCCAGGTCCCACCTGACCGTGATGTTATCTTGAGTCTGAGCACATAAAAAATAAGAGCCCTGTTAGCCTACAGACACAGACACAGGCCTGGACTCCTTGTGTCTGGGTTTCCACAGGTGTGTGCCCTATGGCGAGCAGCACTGGACAGCCTGAACCACCAACAAGGGCACATCCAAGAGAGAAGTCATTAGGACCCCGAAACCTGCACAGGACGACCAGGAGACCCCCACATGATGTCTGTTCTTGGAGGCGGCTTCTCTGTGGGCTGCGGAGGGAGAGAAGGAAGCCGATGGCCGAGGACACATCTCATGTGCCTCAGGGCTCCTGCTTCCTATGCACAGTCTCCGAGAGATGGCACAAGGAGTGTCCTCAGTGTGCTGCGGGCTCCTGAGGTCTGACTCTCACGGCTGTGGCAAAAGCTACCAACCCAACTGTAAGGAATTTCTGTTGGATTTAAAATCAGAAAACACCCAGGTGGGTGTCTGGCTTTGAGTGACGGGGCGTCTGCCCCCAGGCCTGTCCTCAATCCACGGTTCCGTCTCTCAGGGGCTGGGCCTCGGCCCACGTCAGCATTTGCAGTCTGCAGAGAAAACCACCGTCCCCAGACCTTAGGAGAGATGCTTTGTTAAAATGACCAGACCCTCCTGCACACACCACATCACCTGCGACTCTTTTAGTTTCTTATCGTAGTCAGCCTCCAGCTTGACCAGAGGACCGAATATGTTCTGGTACTGGTAGGCATCCTCATACCGCAGGAGGACATGCTGCGGCTCCTCATCCACTCCCGGCTTCTCAAGGTCCTCCAAGGTGGCAGAAGGATTTTCCTAGAGGACAAGAACGGCACCACGTTCTTCCCTGTTCTCACCTCTAAAATGAACTATATGCGAGCTCCCCAGTCAACAGAGGTACAGTCACACCATTTCTCAGAACGAGCTGATGTTGGGCTTATGCAGGGAAGGGCACCCGGTGGTCAGTGGTGTCCACCCCGTAATGAGAGCCCTCATATCAGGAAGTCCACGTGGCACACAGAGGTGGACACCCCAGGTACACAGCCCTGACACACCTATACCATCAGATGGCTGCATTCTCCAACAAAGGCCTAGCCCCTGACCTGGGAGAGATTATACTTCTTCCTGGCTGCCAGAAAGATTACTGGCTTCCTTCGCTGTGTAAACAGAAAGGAAGGCCCACCTCCCCATTTCCTCCTGATCCTATGCTGCACCAACAGGAGCAACGCACACTTCCTTGGCAGGGACAAAACAGTATGTGGGCTGTTTGGATACAAACAGGAACAGTGAAATAATTGTGGCAACTTGAAAATCAAGGTGGAAATGTTCCTTGCTGGACTGTCCTTCAAAAATATTTTGACTTGCACTTGAAGTGAAGATAAATTCACATCTTTGATTATATGGGTACCTAATTAAAATTTCTAGCCTAGTTACTAAAAATTTATCATAAAATATAAACAGCCAGAACCAGAGATGGGCTTCCCTGGAGAAACGGTCTGTGGGCGGGGCAGGAATCCCACGCGCCCCCAGCCTGGTGTGGCCCTGGCTCTGATGCATCACAGGCCCGACCAGGTTTTATAGAGTGCACCCACAGTCCTGTCTGTCTACTCAGGCCCCGCTCCTCCTGACATGTCCACACACAGTCACCAATGGCCAGTTCCCATCCACTTCGTTCCCACCACCTACCCCTGCCCTCAGCAAGAGAAAAATTCCAACAGCCGGAGCTTTCCTTTCCCAGAGGCCTGGAGGGAGGTACCCGTGGCGCCCTCGGTCCCACTTCCAGAAGGAGCTCGAGGGGCCACTCCAGGTAGAGGCTGCAGAGTCCCCCTCGAGCTCCTTCTGGAATCTGTTTCTGAGACACCACCCCCAGCTCCCCTCTCCACCACCCCCTACACTTGGTGCCGAGACAGATGTGCATTCCCAGCAGGCCCTCACCTTCCAGAGCTCCTCCAGCTTGTTGATCTGCTGGGCGGTGATCTGCCGCGCCCGCAGCTGCTCCTGCTCAGAAGGGATCTTGACCAGCCAGGAGAGGAAGCAACGGTCCTGGATCAGGGGCTGCCACTGTGAGCTGTCCCAGTTAATGTCCTTGAGGCTGCTCTGACTGGCACAGGGTTGCCTGCAGAAGCCCCGAGGGCAGGGAGAGCCCAGGTAAGGATGACCTCTAGCCCCCCAAAGGCTTACTGCCTTTAACCTCAAAGGGGTATTCCCTACCTTTTACTGTATGATCACATTACCTTTAAACTGTTAGCAATAAATTGCATCTCCCCGCACACTTGAGCTCTGAACTCTTAAAACTCAGAACAGACTTTGCTTTTACAGAATTGTTTTCATGATTTAACCAGAACACACCCCAAAAGGGTTATTTGACATTCCTAGCTCTCTAAAAAGCCCCAACCCCCGCAAACCTCCTTACACCTTGTCAGTCGGCAGAAACTATCTTAAAGCTCCATGGAGTCAGAAGCCATGGAGTGGCTGAGTCTTTGGGGAAGATGACTGGGGCTGAAAGGCAGTCCCCCAGGGAAATCACGGCCCTACCCTCACCTGCATAGCAGCACCACAACCGAGTCAGCCTTGGCAGGGATGAAGCCGAGGAGGAAGACGTTGCGGCAGCCACAGTTATAACACTCCAGAACCGTCTCCCCCAGGGGCCCATCCTTGTGCAGAGTCACCTCTTTGCATTTTGCCCTCACGAGGTGATTTACAATGTGGCTGAAACCAGGAAATGATAAATAGTTAACACCCAAAGTTTGGCTTTTCACCACTTCCAATTTTCGAGCTCCATTAAAAGTTCCGGTACCGTTCACGGTCCATTAGCAGGAGTGGTCACACCTCATCCATCTGGCATCCCGGGGGACCAGCCCGCCCCTGAACTGGCTCCCCACTGAGCACAAAAATCAATCCGACTTGAACCGTTTTTAAGGAAAACTTTCCTAACATGTTTCACACAGTTCCTGCTTTTTTCTCTCCCCCCCCAGTTCCTGCCTTCTTAAATCCAACTTATTGGACCTAAGTGAATCTAATGCTGGGGCCAAGGCTGCTGTCCTGGAGAGGCAGGAGGCTTGCCCCTTTCACTGCTCGTTGTAGTTTCTCTCCTGCTCCTTTCAAAGTCACTTCTCATGGCCCCTGTGCCTGCTTCCAGGAGCAACACCCCTCCTCATTTGCTTCAGGCCAGGAAACCTGATAACCAAATGTATTAGAAACCTGAGGACAGTAAAAAAATACCGAGTAGTGGGGCTCAGGGCTACTCTCCGGAAGCACAGCGCCAGCCCAGCCCTGAACGGTCTGAAAGCCCCGCCACCTCAGCTCTTTCCTTGCTGCGTCTGGCCAGGGCTCTGACGCCTTTCTCATTTCTGGGACACGGCTCACCTAAACCAGAGCCTGAGCGCCCCAGACACCGAACTCTACCCTCTGCCATGCCAGCCTCACTCAGGGCCCACGGGTGGTGCAGGGCTCTGCCTCAAGCCCTCCCAGCCCCCCCAGCGATCTGCAACCTGGCTGCAGGTTTGTTACACACTGAGCATGCCTGCCAAGCCTCCAGCCTTCCCTGCTGCCGCCCTCACATCACCTTGGGAAACCCCTCCTGCTGCAAGCTTTGGCTCAGATGCCAACATCCAAATCCTCTCTGGCCCCACGAAGACTGTCAGATTACCTAACTAATCATCACTGTTCTCCGTACCTCCAAAGCCACCCCCCCACCACCCCCCCTGGGCCTTCTACCAGGATCAGTGATTTCCTCTTGTCTTTTACAGGCCCACCTCACCCCATTGCACTGGTAGCTTCCTGAAGGCGAGTGGCTGTCCCATCACCTTCACTGTCTGACCTTGCACAGAACACACAATCTGGCTGGCCGAGTCTGTTTTCTTTTAGAGGCCCCCCGCTCACTTCCCTGATCTTGGCTCTGCTGACCGGAAGCTGGGGTTGCCAGCCAAGGCAAGTTTTATTTAACTGCTTTTCCTGCAGGAGAGGAACTAATGCGAACACGGTAACACTTATAATTACCCAGAACGTTCAGAAAATGGTATACCAGTCTCTTCTGGGTACCCTGAAGATGCTTTTCCCTTCAAATCTCTAAAAAACATCAGCTCCCTTTCTTGTCTCACTCAGAACCCCACAATTCACTTTACTAACTCCAAGGTGACACAAGATCTGACCATTCTGTGTCCTCAACCATGGCTGCCAAAGGCACAGGAAGGGTATGGGCTCTGTACAAATAAAGCTGCCTATGGAATTTTGTCACTTTATTTCTATAAAACATGAACCTCAGAGGAAAATGCTGCTTTCTTGCAGGCGACCTGGATCCCTGCCCCACGGAGACTCTGCTCTGCTTCCTTGTGGTTATGGAGTGAGTCGCTGCACATCACGGCAGCCTTGGAGGAGTCACCAGGACCAGACCCATGCCAGTGGTGGAAGCTGAGGAGTCTCACCACTCGAGCTTAGCCAAATGGACTCTCCCCCGGAATTCAAGCACCCTCACAATGCGGGTCTCACCCCAAACCCAAAACAAGGGACCTAGTCACAGCTGCTGCTGATCAACAGCAGGAAGGGAAGCCCAGAGCCGACGGTCAAGTGAACTTAATTTAATCTGATGATTCAGGATCTGGCCCATATTAGCCTCAGGACTGCTCTGATGAGCTAAGGCCAGAGGGAGCCTTCTCAGGAAGCGGCTCCCATGGATGCCCATTACTGTCTTGGGAACATCCTCCCCAGGCACCCAGTAATGAAGATGAACGGGCGTGCCAGGAGCTCATCTTGCAGAAAAATATAAATAAAAACTGGGAAAGAGAATTAAGCCAACCCTACTTGCATAATAAAAAGAACCACAGAGAATAAATCAAGGGTAAATACATTAAGGCATTCACACACCACCATCTGTTTCAAGTTAAACCAGTCACAGAGGAGGGAAAAAACCAGGTTTGTTAGCGTGATTTTATATTGTGCTTCGCTTCAACATTTCCATAATTTACACACAAATCTGAGCACAGCACTGATTAAAGACACATGCGCGGTTTGATTATCTACCTGCCAGAAGTATTTCCACGTCCATTACAGAACCACTTCTTGCTGGTATTACAGTAAACCACGCAAGCAGGATCGTGTATTCCGCAGTAACTAAAAAAGTCAAAACATCAACAGTTAAAGCTAGAAGACCACTCTCTGGTTTTAATTTGGCAGGATGTAAAATTCTTTCCTCTTACAACATTTTTAAGTTTTTCATTAAACACATACTCAAACCCAAAGATCCCACTAACAAAATCCAATCAGTTAACTGCAGAGGCTTCCTGACCCTGTGAACGCAGGGAAGGGTTTAGGGGTGCTGTGGAGACTCCTCAGACAGCAGCAAAGCCCCTTCCAGGGTGAGGTGGGGGGGGGGGGTGAGAGCAGTGCAAGGTGCCAGGTGAGCCCAACAATGGAGTCCTAAAACCCCCAAGGTAACCTAGTCACTCCCCTTGGCCTCAAGTTTCGGGAACCGTGACTTATAAGCAGGGAAATCAGCATCCCTAGCCCTGGGCACACAGAAGGTAAGCTGAGACCACGCTGCGTTCACAGTGCCTCCCATGCTCCAGCAGAGGGCGCCGTGCTCCTGGCAACACTCAGCTCAACCCAGCAGCGGAGGGTCCTGGGGTACAGACTGAGCTCAGCTCGCAAGGAACACCTAGGGAGAGCCCCCTAGCCTCCCTTTTCTGAAAATCAACACACCAAAAACAAAAATATTGGCTCTCCACAGAGTTCTGTATGTGGATGAAGCCAAGACTCAAGTCTCAAACGAGAATGTCCTCTGGCCAATAACCTTCCCTGCAACACCTCACGCCAGGGGGCTCTCCCTCCTCCACTCCCCGGGGACGGCAGGAGTGCGAGGGGTTGTGCAGACTTTAACGACCTGCAGCTTCACCAGGACCACTTCACAGGCATATTTGGTACATAACAGGAACACAAACACATATGTAACATGTACTGTAAATGAGAGTGAACAAAGAGCCAACAAAGTAAAAAAGTGTGCCCATCAAGCAGGGAAGAGAGCAGCCCTCTGTCCCGTGATGGGTGCAGACCTCAGAGGGGCAGTGTGCCCAAGGGGCAGGCAGAGCTGAGTAGAGGCCCAGGCCCACTGCCCTGCCTGGCGGGGTGCCCTGAGCAAGATCATTTCACCTATTTTGGTCTCAATTTCCTCATGTGCGTGTAACAAAAAAGCAAGAGTAAGTCCAAACACAAGGGGTGGGTCCTCCTCTAGATGAGAATTCCAAATTTGGTCAACACACAGGTCTATCCACTGACTACTCACTTCCAATTTTTCAAGAATCTTCAATGCAACAAGGAGGCAGATGTTTTAAAGAAGCCTACAGTAATCTCTTTGTAAGAGAAATCTTAGCTGCTCTATTCACCCTCCAAATGCTCACCCGATGTGATGAGTTCTTTCTGATAAGTGAGTGGGCAGGTACTGGGTAACAACCCAAGGGCCTGAGGAAGGCAGAGCAGGGGAACCTTTCCCCCTCCAGCTGGGAGAATCAGGGATGACAGAGGGTGCTGATCCCATTCGCCTGCCCAGTAATAGGGACTTATGTGTGTACAAAGGCTTGAGCAACCTCCTTATTCCCAAGGACAGTGTTTCCAAGTGTCACAGTCCATGGTCTTAGAGGGGCCGCTGTAAAGTTAGCAAATGCATATAGAATGTGGATGCTCTGGGAGGCGAGTCCTCTCCTCCGCTGAAGGTGCTCACCTGCAGGCATGTATGGGGAGATCCTTTGTGTAATAGGTATCTTCCTCATCTTCTTCGAAGTTCAACTCGGCCAACAACTGGCTAGTCTTGGCCACGCTGTCATCCACGGCCCCGTTCTGCAGGATGCCCTCAGGTCCACCGACCTATGGCAGAAGGCAGCGTCACCATGAAAGACTGCAGCTTCCAGGCCTCAGCCCAGGCACGTCACTTCTCCCCATATGAGCAGTCATGGCAACCTTCCCGTGAAGCACTGGCCTGCTCTCTACTGTGCGACAGTTCAGCGTCTTCTGATTTGACTTTTCATACTCTCCTCTTCTCTATCAAACCTACCTGGCCAAAAACAGGGCACAGGTGGCTGAGGTCATCCGCCCTGCCACCTGCACACCCAGGCCCAACCCCAACTAGCCATAGCGCCATGACCACAAGCAGGAAGCTGAGGGCCACAAGAAGCAAGATGACTTTTTACAAACCAGGTATGGTCCCTCCCCTGCGGACAGCTGTACAAAGGTCCTCCTCCTTTAAAGCCTAAGCACCAGAAGTAAAGGTTGTGACCCCTGCAGACGTGGGAATGCAGTTCTCTCGTTAGTCCACATACTTCCTTCACTGTCAGTTCCCCTCTCCAGAAGGCAGCCCTTCTTAATTATGAATTAGAAATTGAATGTTAGGATAATCTTCCAGTTTTCAGGACACAATCTTACTAAATGTACCCTTTATATGTTATAACAGCAAAAACATACAAATTGGCAACTTTAAATAACTAAGCGATGAATTTCACAGGCACCTCTGCTGGGTTCACACACCCGTTCACGGGTGCACAGACTCAGCTTGTCCGAGGGAAACAGGTGCTCCTAATGCTGCCCCCCTAGGAACTGCCTCCTCAGACAGCAGCCAACAGTCCCCATCATGGTCCCCACAGGCCACAGCCCACACAAGGCTGGGTCAAGCAGTGGAAGCATCATGCAATGAAAGACGGGAAGGAGTGACGACAGGAGCCCCAGGGCAGCCACCAGGTTTCTCTGAGCTGTGAGACGGGATCAGACACTGGCCTGCCATGCAGAGCTGGGAAACCAAAACCCACACCCACGCCATGAGGGGTCGGCTCAGCCAGTCCTTGTCCACTGCTCCAGTCACCTATACGGGCCTAAGGACAATGGGTCTCCTGAGGCGGGGGCATCCCAGAAACTCCAAAGGTGCATTCGGGTTGTCAAGGAAGCCAAGAACCCATTACAGGAACACGTGTCTCTGTAATGGTCTCAGCCAGATCAGAACCCCATTTCACTGTGTCTGCCACCACTTTAATATACTATCTTTTTTTCTTAAGATTTTTTTGATGTGGACCATTTTTAAAGTCTTTATTGAATTTGTTACAATATTGCTTCTGTTTTATGTTTTGGTTTTTTGGCCACCAGGCATGTGGGATCTTAGCTCCCCAACGAGGGATCAAGCCCACACCCTCTGCATTGGAAGGCGAAGTCTTAACCACTGGACCACCAGAGTAGTCCCAACATTTTTTCAGAAGGCAACAATCAGGTTAAATACAAGAAGACTGTATGCTTTGTTTGGGGGAAATTTTTTTTTCAAAAATGAAAAATCAGTATCAACTTTTGGATTTTACTGTAATGAAGATAGTATTATTAACATCATCACAAGCACCTCTTCATAAATCCCTGATCTCCTTTTTAAAGAAATTGTAAGTGGTTCTGTGGCGTTAAGTACATTCACATGGTTGTGCAACCACTACCACCATCCATCTCCAGAACTTTCTCATCTTCTCAAACTGAAACTCTCCATTCCCCATCCATCAGTCCCTGGCAACCTCCATTCTACTTTGTTTCTATGAATTTGACTACTGTAGGGACCTCACATAAGTGGAATCATATGGTATTTGCCCTTTTGTGACTGACTTATTTCACTGAGCATAATGTGCTCAAGGTTCATCTATGTCCTAACTGTGTCAGAATTTCCTCCCTTTTTAAGGCTGAATAATATTCCATTGTATGGACACACGACATTTTGTTTATCCATTCATCAGTTAGTGGATATTTGGGTTGCTTCCACCTTCTGGCTGCTGTGAATGATGCTGCTATGAACATGGAGTACGAGTATCTCTTCAAGTCCCTGTTTTCAATTCTTTGGGGTATATACCCAGAAGTGAAGTTGCTGAATCATATAATTATTCTATGTTTAACTTTTTGACGAACTGCCATACTGTTTTCCACAGCAGCTACACTATTTTATATTCCCACCCACCAGTAGTGCACAAGGGTCCTAATTTCTCTACATCCTTGCCAACACTTGTGATTTTTCTGTTGGTTGTTGATAGTAGCCATTCTAATGGGTGTGAGGTGGTATCTCACTGTGGTTTTGATTGGCATAACCTGGATTATAATGATGCTAAATATCTTTTCCTATGCCTGTTGGCCATTTGTATATCTTCTCTGGAGAAAGGTCTAGTCAAGTACTTTGCCCATTTTTAATCAGGTTGTTAAATTTCTTGTTGTGCTTTGTTTGAAAAAATTTTTAAACATTTATTTATTTATTTATTTAGGCTGCACTGGGTCTTAGTTGCGGCACGTGGGCATGTGGGATCCTTAGCTGCGGCAAGCAGGCTTCTTAGCTATAGCATGCGGACTTCTTAGTTGCGGCATGCAGACGAACTCTTAGCTCCCCGACCAGGGATTGAACCTGGGCCCCCTGTACTGGGAGCATGGAGTCTTATGCACTGGACCACCAGGGAAGTCCCCTTTGTTTGAAATTTTGATAGCAAGTTACTACTTCAAAAAGTCACCTCGAGGGCTTCCCTGGTGGCACGGTGGTGGAGAATCCGCCTGCCGATGGAGGGGACACGGGTTTGTGCCCCGGTCTGGGAAGATCCCACATGCCGCGGAGCGGCTGGGCCCGTGAGCCATGGCCGCTGAGCCTGCGCATCCGGAGCCTGTGCTCCACAACGGGAGAGGCCACAACAGTGAGAGGCCCGCATACCGCAAAAAAAAAAAAAAAAAAAGTCACCTCTCCTTTTAGCAACACTTCTCCTGACACATGCAGCCACAATACTGGGATGAGGCTGCCGACAAGAGACCAAGACACCTCTCAGTGTGACTGCCTCAGCACACACGTTTGTTTTCTGAAAGTGTGTGGCCAGATTATGGTACCTGGATTTCACTTCATGTCAGTGAAAGAGTCACATATATCATGCTACAGGGGAGGGCTGAGAGGGTGTGGGCCACAATCTCAGTCTCAGAATGGTATTTACATTTTTAAATGGTTGGATTACCTAATAGTAGATATTCGCTTCTTGTCTCACAAAGCCTAGAACATTTACTACCTAGCACTTTAAGGAAATGCTTGCTGACATTTCTCCAAAGAAGACATACAGATGGTCAACAGGTACATGACAAAATGCTCAATATTGCTAATTATTAGAGAAATGCAAACCAAAACTACGAGGTATCACCTCACACCAGTCAGAATGGCCATGATTAAAAAGTCTACAAACAATAAATGCTGCAGAGGGCGTGGAGAAAAAGGAACACTCCTTCGCTGTTGGTGGGAATGTAAATTGCTGCAGCCACTATGGAGAACAGTATGGAGGTTCCTCAAGAAACTAAAAATAGAACTACCATATGACCCAGCATTCCCACTCCTGGGATCTGGAGAAAACTCTAATTCAAAATGTACATGCGCCCCAATGTTCACAGCAGCACTATTTACAACAGCCAAGACATGGAAGGAGCCTAAATGTCCATCGACAGAGGAATGGATAAGAAGATGTGGTACATATACATAAAATGGAATATGACAGCCATAAAAAAGAATGAAATAATGTCATTTGCAGCAACATGGATGGACATACCATATTATCATATTAAGTGAAGTCACTTATATTAAGTGAAGTCAGACAGAGAAAGACAAATATATGATATCACTTGCATGTGAAATCTAAAAATACGAAACAAATGAACTTATTTACAGAACAGAAATGGACTCACAACCATAGAAAACAAACTTATGGTTACCAAAGGGGCTGATGGGAGGGGGGAGTTAATTAGGAGTTTGAAATTGACATATACACCCTGCTACTATAAAACAGATAAAACAAAAGGGACCTACAGTATAGGGTACTACATTCAATATCTTGTAATAACCTATAATGGAAAAGAATCTGAAAAAGAATATATATATAACTGAATCATTTTGCTGTATACCTGAAACTAACACAATATTGTAAATTAACTATACTTCAATTTAAAAAATGGTTGGGGGACTTCCCTGGTGGTCCAGTGGTTAAGATTCCACAATCCCAATGCAGGGGGCCCAGGTTCGATCCCTGGTCAGGGAACTAAGATCCCATATACCGCAACTAAGACGGCATGCCTTAGAGAAGCCTGTGTGTCACAACAAAGACCCAGCGCAGCCAAAATAAAAAGATAAATAAATAAATTTTAAAAATAAAATAAAAAATGGTTAATTTTTTAAAAAAAGAAAAAAGAAAATGCTTGCTAACTCCTAGTCTAGAAGAACTCCTAAAATGTCTCATCAGGTTGTATAAACTTTTCTGTGTAAAGAAATATCCTTAGTGATATGTGAATCTTTACTTTCCTGAAACATCAAAATTAGTATGCGGAGTAATATGGACACCCGTGTGACACCAGGTGCCTTCACTCCTCCCACTCCTGCTTCATCCAGGCCTCAGATCCTATACTTCATCTCCCCTCACAGACGGAAGAGTGAACCAGCAAAGGGCACACCAGGAATGTGTGAGGCTCTTAACAGAGCCTGACCAACCATGTGAGGACCCTTTCTCTGCATCACTCATACCCCTTCAGGCTTAAAAAGGAGCAGGAAATCTAAGTCCACTCTAGGACCTGCTCTAGGAACTTTCAATAGACAATACAATACCGACACAACACAAGAAGGTCAGGTGGATTCTCCCTCACCCCCACTGAAGGCAGGGAGACTAGAGAGAGAGGAGTCCAGATTCCCCAGTAGGCCCTGTAGCTGTGCGGCTGGGGGGCGTGGGTGTGTCCCTCCTCACAAGTACTTATGCACACCTACACACCACATGCACTTGTCCAACCCCTGTCCAGACCCACTCCTGCCCAGCTGTGACCTGACCACAACACAGACTTCTATAGCTGGCTTGTTAGTTTCTCCCTCTACTTTCTGGAAAGTTTTAAGATAAACATTAACTTCAAAAATACATTTGACCTTAGCAACTGTAATTAAATGAGTTAAAGCACTAAAGAGTGCCTGGCACAGAGAAGGCCCACAATCCAAGCCAGGCGAAGTAATGGAAGAAGGGAGGGGAGTGTCCTTGTCTGGCACAGGACTGAGGTTATCAACCCATCACCTCCAGCCAGGACCCCTGGGTCCTGCTGGGCTCAAGAAGGGAAAGTCCTCCCTGCACCCCTGGCACCAAGCCCATCCCCAGGCACCATGTCACTGGGTCTAGAAAGCGAAGGAAACAGTTCCCTCTCCATTCCTTCTCTGGATACTCATTATTGAAGTCCATCTATGAGCTGCTGAGCTGATCAAGGTCTTGCAGAGGTTTTCTGCCCAGAGAGTTTCTTACGACCCACTGCAGAACTCAGTGCACCTCAGAGCAGCAGTAAGACAGGTCCCTTCATTCCCACAAAGGAAAAGCACATCAGTTCAAAAATTACCACTAACTGTGCTGGTAAGAACTTTTAGACCATAAATTTTTACCCCAAACCTCATAAGTGTCATACCACTCAGCATGAAATGGACATTTCTGTCCCTCAATCCCCGACTATGCCAATGTCCCAGGGCCTTTGCACTCACTATCCCCCTGGATTCTACACAGATGGCTCCTGGTCGTTCAGTCCCGGTCCACAGGGCACCTCCTAGGGAGGCCTCCCCTGACCCCATCTGAGGGGTGCCAGTGGGGCCAGCTCTACCGGTCCTGCTCCCTGCTGTTACCCCCGCACCTAGAACTGAGCCCACACCCCAGAGGAGGCTCTCACAGTGTTAGCTAAATGAACATATCTTCTCATCCAAAATATAAAGGTTGAGATGTAAAATGACTCATCATTTATTCTTTTCTTCCACAACTTAAATAAAAAAGAGTGGGAAATCACCTTTCCCTCAGGTGACCTGAGGCAGAGAGGAACTACCAGGTCTCTGAGCCCTGCCTCAGGAAAAGGCTAACAGAAGATCCGCTCTCCCTTAGCTTTTGAAAAAGTTTCAAAACTACAGAGAATGAATGACCCACACACCCACCATCTGGATCCACCAGCCACTCACATTTTGCCACACTTGCTCTCTCCCTCTCTTGCTCTGCACACGCATGCACACATGGGTTCAGACACACACATACTTTTCTGTTCCTGATCCATTTCAGAATCATAAGTCCCAGGACAAGGGCTTTCTCCACACAACCACAATATAAAAAACCACACTCAGGAATAATGCTGATATAATACTGATATCTAATACACATAGACATATTTTCCCAATGTTCTAATAATGTCCTTTACAGTTTTTTAAATCCAAGACCCAGTTAACAACTACACATTATTTGTGATGTAATCTCTTAGCCTTCTTTAATCTATTAGTTTTAACCACAAGAAATTGTTGAGATTTGACCATTTTTGACCTACAATGAAGGGAACTTCACATGGTCCCACCCAACACATCAGTCCCTGAGCTTTGGGTTAAAGGAGTTCTACCTGCCTCCCTCTTTTCAGTAGACCCTTGTTTTGATCAAATGCCAAGTCCACCCCTGCAGTTCATTTCAAAGCTCAAGAATATGCTCGACCTGTCTGGGGTGTCTGCAGCTCACCTTGTGCTGCCCCTGCCTGCCCAGCTCTGGGGTCAGCCACTCTCAAAGGAGGTCACAGACTGAGATGGAATCCACCCACACCTGCAGGGAGAAGCCAGGCTGTGAGGATAGGTTCAGTCCAGAAGGCAGGACACCTCACAGGACAATGACCTGGACCGGATCCTGGCTCAGTGGCATGAAAAGAAGAAGAGGGAGGGGCTGCCCAGAAGAGCAAGGCTGGAGACATGACAATCAATCACATTAACACTAGACCTCACAGGGATCCGGACCAGGTAAATAATCTGACTGTGGAGAAAGGGAAGCCCCATGTATTCAATATTAGATGATCCTGAAAAACTATTGTTGGTGCTGTTTGTCTGACCACAGCAGTACAGCTATGAAGGAAAGATGCCCTTTTCATGTTTTTAGAAATGCATTCTAAATAGCATAGGTCTAAATGGTTGAGTATCACTAACTCATATGGCTCAACCTCAGAAGAGTGAAATGACAAGTTGGATTTGCTTTAAAACACTTCAGCAAAGAAAAAGAAAAAAGAGAGAAAAAAAAATCTTCACAACCATCAAATCAAGAAGACAGATGGGCAGGATTTGCTTTATCTACTTATACATGAGAGAATTCCTAATAAACATTTTTACACAATACAGGTGGACAACGTGGCTGCCTGGAATCTGTGTTAGCTCTGCAGAGCCATGCACTTGACAGGAGTGATGGAAGATGAGCACAGCTTGTACCAAATGGCTTCTGCCCCGCGATGAGGCAAGCAACCCCTCCAGGTTCACTGTCAGCCCTGGCAGCTGAGCTATGTGAGGAGCTAGAGGAGATAGGAAGGTGCTATCCTCAGTCATGACAAAGGGCTACTCACAGCTCAGCAGGCAGCCTAAATCAACTGTACTGTCTAGAAGCCGTCCTGGCAACAGTCCGCAGGGATCCTGAGAAGCCCGGCTCAGTTGTCCAACTCGCAAGCTGCTACACACATAGAAAGGCACAAGGACCCTATGCCAGCCATGGGATCCCAGGACCCGGCATTCCTGTTGTTTATCAGAGGAAGTAGGATTTTGCCCCCAAGGAAAGCTCTTCCGGCAAGAAGAGTTCAAAGCCCCCCAAGACTGGGGCCCCATAAGACTTGGAAAAGGGAGCACTGGAGACCAGGCCCGACTCGCTGCCCCCTCTGCACCTCCCAGGCCACATTCTGCTCTGGGTCCCACTGAACACAATGGTCATCTTGGCCCTCCTCTGTGAGCTGGACTGTCCTATACCACCAAAAGACCACCCCTACCACGCTAACCACAACTGCCCCTCAGTTGAGAGCCACTACCCACAATCTGCCCCTCCAGCCCCTGCGCACAGCGCTCTGGTGGGGCCTCTCCCTCCTGCAAGGCCTCTCACCCAGCTCTCAGGGCAGCACCTCCAAAGGCCTGCTGATCCCCTACTCACACCTCCCATCCAAGGGGAGCCCTGCCTCAGCCCAGGGGGATCCCAGGCCCTGATGAAAACCATCAGACAGGGACTCATGCCTGCTCTAGAGGAGTTATGAGGACTCGGGGACAACGGGGTGCTCAGCACAGTGAGAAGCATGTGCCCGAGGAGGAGTGGCCACTGTGGCCACCTGGTACTGTGGTAGTTCACACATGCGCGCACCTGAGGGCACACATCTGACCCCAGCACTCTCTGCCTGAGCTCCCCTTCTAGCCTCAACCAAACTCTGCCAGGTCTCCCTGCCACCTAAGGGCCCTTCCTCTCAAGGGAGGTCACGGCACCCCTCAGCAGCAACACAAGGCTCCAGGATCCAGCCCGAGCCCTTCGTCGTGGACAACAGCCCTTTCCCTCCATGCCAAGCCCTGTGCCCAAGTTGTTCAGCGTGCACTTCCTGAACAACTCAAGGACCACCACTCACAAAGGCTTTTTTCCCTTTCCCTCCTCTGGGCCCTCACTGTCCCCAGGGTCAACTGCAGACTGGGCAGCACCTGCCATTTCTAACAAAGCAACTGCAGTTGGCAAAGGACTCACTTTGACTCCCAGCGGGAGTAAGCCCTCCCCAGGCACAGCAAGACAGTGAAACAGAAGTACTGAGAGGACGGGAGTCGAGAACCAGGCTAAGGAGGTTAGCCTGAGAGTCTGTGCAGAGGGAACAAAACAAAACGTGAACAGACACATGAGGGCTCCCCGGCTCACCACATGAGCAGTGTGGCCAGGCCTCAGCTCCTACCTCTGAACCCCAGCACAGAACCTACCTAGCACACGAGGCACCACATCTCGCCAATGTGTGACCTGGAGTGGGAAGCGCGGGGTCACCCGATCTCCCTACCTTAGAACTTTAACAAGAAACTACCAAGGGGCTTCCTTGGTGGCTCAGCAGTTGAGAGTCCGCCTGCAGATGCAGGGGACACAGGTTCGTGCCCTGGTCCAGGAAGATCCCACGTGCCGCTGAGCGGCTGGGCCCGTGAGCCAGGGCCGCTGAGCCTGTGCGTCCGGAGCCTGTGCTCCGCAACGAGAGAGGCCACAACAGTGAGAGGCCCGCATACCGCAAAAAAAAAAAAAAAAAAAGAAAAAGAAAAAAGGAACTACCAAGATTAGAAGGAGCAAAAATAGAAGAGGAAAGGAAAGGTGGCATGAAAGAGAACTCAGGACAGTGAGTGACTGTTGTGATGGCTACACAGCCCAGTAAATTTACTTTAAAAAAAAAAAACACTGAATTGAACACTTAAAAACAAGAGGACTCGGGAACTGCCTGGCTGTTGTGCTTCCAATGCCAGGGACCCGGGTTCAGTCCCTGGTCGGGGAACTAAGATCCCGCAAGCTGCTTGGCAAAGCCAAAAAAAAAAAAAAAAGTATGTCTTACCTGCTTATATCCATGACCCAAATCAAGGTGTGTGAAATTGTAAAAATTATAAAAAACAAACAAACAAGAGGACTCTGGTATATGACCATACCTCAGTAAAGCTATTATTTATTTATTTTATTATTACTTTTTTTTTTTTTTTTTTGGCTGCGTTGGGTCTTCATTGCTCCGCACGGGCTTTCTCTAGTTGCGGTGACTGGGGGCTACTCTTCATTGCGGTGCATGGGCTTCTCACTGCGGTGGCTTCTCTTGTTGCGGAGCACGGGCTCTAGGCACGTGGGCTCAGTAGTTGCAGCTCACGGGCTCTAGAGCACAGGCTCAGTACTTGTGGCACACGGGCTTAGTTGCTCCACGGCATGTGGGATCATCCCAGACCAGGGCTCGAACCCGTGTCCCCTGCATTGGCAGGTGGATTCTTAACCACTGAGCCACCAGGGAAGCCCAGTAAAGCTATTAGAAAGATGCCTCTCTTTTTTGGTTGTGGGAGCTAGATTGATAGAGAACTTTGTTCTGCTGTTAATATTGGTATTGTATTAGTGTTAACTTTTCCCCCAATCATGCTGAATCTGGGTAACGAAATTAATTGGGTAAATAGAGTTAGAAGTTATTTCACTTATTAAGCAGTAACTGACAAGTAAGCCCTCCCTTTCAGGGGTTTGGAACCAAATGCCAGAAATCCAATAAGAGAAAAGTACAGGTAGAACACATGCCAGAGCTCCTGAGAGGTTAGCAGCATCTCATCTCCAATTTTCTCAAGGCGTACTTATGTCAGAGCTGTACTGAGTGTTCACGGAACAAAAAACGGCCGGCTCAAATTTTAAACTCACCACTTTTAGGAACCCCAGAACTATATGGAACTCACTTCTCATCATAAGCTGAGGGCCAGGAAGCAGATTATCTGTTTACCTGGACAATCAAGGATTTGCTGGAACAGCCTTCCCTGACTTCTGAAGGCAGCAGGTTTTGAAGAGTAGGTAGCAGCTCTTTATAATTTTATAAATTGACACACATCAATGTACATAAACACCAGTGAAGCCATCAATAAAGGTAACACACACATCCATCACCCTCAGTCTCCTTGTGCCTTTGCCATCCCTCTCTCCTTTCCTCCCCTCCCCACAACCACTGATCTGCCTTCTGTCACTGTAGGATACCTAGCACTTTCTAGAGTTTTATATGAACAGAATCAAAGAGTATATACTCTTTTTTAAGTGCATCTTTCACTCACTGTAATTATTTTAAGATGCATCCATGTTGCTGGCTGTATCAATGGTTCATTTCCTTTTTTTTGTTTGGCAGTGTTCCCAACTCTTAAGATTTTCACCATAATTCCAATGTTTGGAGGAAACACGATAGTAGCAACAGTCAAGGGGAAATAGTCCAGCTAGGCAGACCAGAAGGTCTGTAATACCAGCTATTATGCAAAGGACTTCCAAAATTACCTTTCCCTGCCCTTTGAGGGGTAGGGGAAGGGGCCAGGAAAGGGTCAAATACTCAAAAGAAAACTGTCCCTTTATCTTAAGGACACTTGGCAGGGCTTTGATAAATATCAGTTTCAAATCATAAACAAGAAAACAAGTGTTACTGGAACCAACTCAGAGCTCAGCAGGAGTCACCTCTGCCTGCCATTCTCCCACCCTGGCCAAGACACACATGTGTTACCTCAACAAACTTTCAGATAAAACCAACTGTGCAAAACTGGCAGTCAAGACTGATATCAAAAGTGGCTACACACCGGAAAACAGTCTGGCAGCACCTGAAAAAGCAACGGGCAGTTGTTACCATACCACCCACCAATTTCACTGAAGGTTTAGGTCCACACAGAAACCTGTACAGACGTTCACAGCAGCATTTTCCATAACAGCTAAAAACAAAAACAACCCAAATGTCCACCGACAGGTAAGTGGATAAACAAAATGTGGTCTGTCTGTGCTGTGGAATATCATTCAGTCATAAAAAGGAATGGAGCAGATACATGCTACAACATAGATGAACCTTGAAAACATGCTCAGTAAAAGAACAAAAGACCACATACTATATGTCTGTCTATATGAAATGTCCAGAGTACGTAAATCCAGATACAGAAAGATTAGTGGCTGCCTGGGGTTAGAGAAGGGAGGACTGACAGGCTAAGGGGTTCAGGGCTTCTTTTTATGGTGATGAAAATGTCCTAAAATCGACTGTGGTGGTGGCTGTACAACTCTGAATGTACTGAAGTCACTGAATTGCACACTTTGAATGGGTGAAGTGTATGGTATGTGAATTCTACCTCGTTAAGCTGTGAAACAAAAGTGGTTGCCCAGCTCTTGACAATCCACAGCCACTCATCCAATAAGATAAAATCAAAAGGCACTCAGAATAGAAGCCCAGGGACTTCCCTGGTGGCACAGTGGTTAAGAATCCGTCTGCCAATGCAGGGTACATGGGTTCGAGCCCTGGTCCGGGAAGATCCCACATGCCGCGGAGCAACTAAGCCTGTGCGCCACAACTACTGAACCTGTGCTCTAGACCCCGTGAGCCACAACTACTGAGCCCACGCGCCTATGGCCCATGCTCCAATACAAGAGAAGCCACCGCAATGAGTAGCCCCCATTCACCACAACTAGAGAAAGCCCGCACAAAGCAACAAAGACCCAACGCAGCCAAAAATAAACAAGTAAATAAATTTATTTATTAATTAAAAAAAAAAAAAAAAGAACCCAACTAGAACTCAGAGCTGCCCCAGGCTTGCTGTTTTATAGGCTACAGTTTAAACGGGATTTGCAGTAAAACGATCACCTCTCACAACCCTGAGCTGTCACGGGTCATGGCACACTGCTCAACCAAGAGATCTTTATCCTCAGCCTTCCAGACACGCTGGACACCAATTACAGACAGCACTATCTGGTCTATCCATTCATACCTGAGTCCAGATTTCACGTATGTTTAAAAGTAACAAAAATATAGCTGTTATCCCCATTTTACAGCTGTGAAAACAGGTCTACAGAGTATGAAACTAAAGGCGTTATCATGAGCCTCCAGCGGCTCATTCATTTCTCCATGCAAACTCTCCCCTCTCTACCTTCCCCCACCATATGTAAACAAAACCGAAAAAACATACATATGGTGCACACCTGTTCTCCCTGATGCCCCACCCATCAAGCTTCTATTTTTAAGGAATCTGGGGTTAGCATGAGTCAAATGTTTTCTGCTTCTATTAGGGGCTAAAAGAAAGTCCAAGTGGGTGGTCTACCCACGGGAATGACTCATCCAACTAGAATGTAAGCCCCCTCCTCCAAGACAGGGTTTCAGCTCACTCTGGCTGAGGATGGGTTAGCTCCCTGCACCCTGGCAGTGGATCCTCTTACTAAGGGACACCTATGACAAGGTGAACCCTATAGCTCCTCCCTAACTGAGAATTCAGGAAAATAAACCTGAGGGAGGTGCCAGGCACAGGAATGGAATCTGAGATCCACAGGAAGATGGCTACATTCCTGGGGAGCCCAGCCCAAGACCACTGTCAGCCCCTTCTCCCACCCCAGGGCAGGGACCCAGGTTCAGGAAGTGTGTGCCCAACACACTCTCGTAACACAAACTCAAATTTAAAATAACTGAGCAGCCTTCGCTAAATGCTCACATAATTAAGAACAAAACTTTCTGACGTGGCAAAACCATTTATATGAAACCCACTACCACTGCCCCATTGGAGGAACAAACTCAAAACCAACTTTTCCAAGGCAGGGCTGTGGAGTTACGTAACAGGTCGATTTCAGCAACAGGCAATGCAAGAAGGAAAAACAAAACGCAAACTGCTTCATGAATAATCTTAAAAGCCAGCGAGTGTGGGGTTCTCGATTGGATGCAAAAATTCCGTTTCTGCTGGGGAAGCCTCGACCCTCCTCTCGCCAGCATCCCAGGGCCCGGTGAAATTTGAACCCGCCGCACAGTTGGCATGAATGGGGGCGGGGTGCCCTGATGGCTGCGACCACAGGTAAGGGAGTGGGGCAGGGCGGTCGCATCAGCCAGAGGGGGAACCGGAGCAGATCACCCCGGAGCTGGCTTGAGCAGGGCACTGACCCAGCTGGAGAAGAACTCGGGGACAAGTCGCCCCCTACCTGGCCAGAGACGGACCTAGGGCCGCTCACCTCGGACAGGCCCGGAAAAGGACTTGGGACAGATCACCTAAGACCCGACCTGAGCTAGGTCCTGAGATCACTCGGACGCAACCAGAGCGAAACTTGAAGGAGATCTACCCGGGTCCGGCTGGAGAGCGGAAACTGGGGCAGGTTACTCCGGGCACGTCCTGAGCGGGAGATTCCCGGCCAGGTTACTCCGGACCCGGCCAGACTATGGGACCCGAGCAGATCAGCCCGGGCCCTGCTGGAGGGGAAACCGGGGAAGGTTCCCGACCGCCGAGGCCCGGCCCCGGCTTCCGGCGTCGCCATGTGCCACTCACCTGCGCGTCGAGCTGTCCGGCCGCCGCGCCCGGGCCCGCGCAGACCGGGGCCCCAGCGCCGCCACCTCCGGGGCCGCCGGGGGGCGTCTGCGTCTGGCTGGGAAGAGTGAAGTCGGTAAACTCGAACTCGGAGCCCTGGGTGTCGGCGCCGAGCAGCTCGGCCTCCTCGGTGTCCAGGAAGGTGAGCGTCTGCGAGCTGGGCCCGTACGCCTCCACGCTCATGGTGCCGCCGCGTAGAGCTCTCAGGTTGGCTCCGCACCGCACTCGAGCCCGCCGCCGCGCTGAGGCCTAGGCCGCAGGCCTCGGACTGCCGCCGCCGCCGCTGCGCCCGCGCCCGTGGAACGGATCAAAACGCCCGCCGCAGAGCGAGCAGGGTCGAGAGTCACGCGCGCCAAACCGCCGCCGCTGCCGCCGAGCCTCTCAGCTTCGTCGCTTCCTTCGGAGCCGCCCGCCCTCACAGCCCTCGGCAGGAACCGCCGCCACCGCTGCCGTCGCCGCCGTGCGCGTGCGCGAGCCCGACGCCGGCGCAGGTGCGCGTGCGCGAGCCCGACGCCGGCGCAGGCGCGCGCACTCCTTGAGGACGCCTCCAACCGCGCCCGGACTCCCGGAGCCTAGCGGGCCGACGGGACGCGCAGCGTGCACGCGTGGGGGGCGGAGCTTCCAACCGCCGTCTCAGCAGACGCTCCAGTACGTGGTCCCGCCCCAACCGCTTCTCTGTGGCGCTGGGGCAGCGGTTGGTTGCGGTTTCGGTCGTCAGTGTCGTTAGAGGCGGCGACAGTGTCTTGGGTTAACAACTGAATTCTTTACATAGGTGGAACACCCAGCTAGGGAGACTTGGCGAGGACGGTGCGGTGCGTCCCCATCTCTAGAAGAAGCTCCCTGGGCCTGTTAACCCGTCTTTAAAATGGGGGCGCCTGGCACAAAGTAGCTGCTCAGTGTGCATTGGTTGAATAAATGAATGGGGACAGTCCTTACCACAGATCCTAGCACGCGGAAATGGTGATAGCTGCTGCTCTGGACAATAATATTATTCAGAGGCAGTATATAACGAAACGATTGGGAGTACTTGCTCTGGGTTGAAATCCAGACCTGACCACCTACTGGCTGTGTGGCTTTGTACAAGTGATTTCACCTCTCTGAGCCTAGGGTTTCCTCATCTGGGAAAGGGAAATAATGGCCATTAAGATGGGATGAGGAATAAATGAGCTACTATTTACTCCCTTAAGAAGTATTTATAAAGGAAAGTTCCATGTGGACAGGGACTGACCATGTGATCATGGTCTTCCCCATGGGGAGAATAATGCCAACACACAGGAGGTGCTCAGTAAAAGTTCAGTTACTAGTTTATGAACATTAATCTCCTAACTCCTAGCCTCAGTTTCCTTTTTTGTAAAGTGTCTTGTAGAACCTGCCACTTCCCAAGATTCTGGGACTAAATACTTGAAGTCAGCTCACAGGGCTCCTGGTTTGCATGGCTACACTAAAAGTTCCTGATGCTGCATGGTTCCTCATTTTCCAATATTCCTGTTACGATATGATAAGAGTTTCCTTTTTCCTTCTTCACATCTTTTTTGGCTTCCTGTGCACTAAAATGTGGGAAAATAAAAAATGAATAATTAGTTCCCCCTGTCCAGGGAGACAGTTTAAGGGAGAATCCCAACAAGCCAACAGATGCTTTCAATAAAATGCAAAGCCCTGGGCTTCCCTGGTGGCACAGTGGTTGAGAGTCCGCTTGCCGATGCAGGGGACACGGGTTCTTGCCCTGGTCTGGGAAGATCCCATATGCCGCAGAGCAGCTAGGCCCGTGAGCCATGGCCGCTGAGCCTGTGCGTCCAGAGCCTGTGCTCCGCAACGGGAGAGGCCACAACAGTGAGAGACCCGCGTACCGCAAAAAAAAAAAAAAAAAAAAAATGCAAAGCCCTCTATGGAAAATATCCAATTGAATTGGTAGAAGCATTTAAGACCAATGTGGTAAAATTTATCAGCGTTTTATTTATTTATTTTTATTAATTAATTTTATTTATTTATTTTTGGCTGCGTTGGGTCTTTGTTGCTGTGCATGGGCTTTCTCTTGTTGCGGCGAGTGGGGGCTACTCTTGGTTGCGGTGCGTGGGCTTCTCATTGCAGTGGCTTCTCTTGTTGTGGGGCACAGGCTCTAGGTGCGTGGGCTTCAGTAGTTGTGGCTCTCGAGGTCTAGATCTCAGGCTCAGTAGCTGTGGCACATGGGCTTAGTTGCTCCATGGCATGTGAGATCTTCCCAGAACAGGGCTCAAACCCATGTTCCCTGCATTGGCAGGTGGATTCTTAACCACTGTGCCACCAGGGAAGTCCCCCTTATCAGAGTTTTAAATGCATGCCCTGCCCTGCATTTGACCTAGCAATTCCACTTCTAAGGATCTCCTCTTATGTCCTACATACACTCACATTTGCAAAACGTTTTAGTGTGTTTGATGATACACTAAAACATATCTATGTAACACAAAAGAAGTCGGTAATGGAGGAATTGAAAAAAAAAAAGACATGATGTATAGAAAGCAAATAGCAAATGGCAGAAATAAGTCTTTATGTGTAATTACACTAAATGTAAATGGATTAAACTCTCCACTTAAGAGACAGAGATTGTCAGAACTGATTTTTTTTTTTTTTTTAAATCATGGTTCAACTCTGCTGTCTACAAAAGACTCACTTTAGGGGCTTCCCTGGTGGTGCAGTGGTTGAGAGTCTGCCTGCCGATGCAGGGGATGCAGGTTCGTGCCCCGGTCTGGGAAGGTCCCACATACCACAGAGCAGCTAGGCCCGTGAGCCATGGCCACTGAGCCTGCGTGTCAGGAGCCTGTGCTCTGTAATGGGAGAGGCCACAACAGTGAGAGGCCTGTATACCATAAAAAAAAAAAGACTCACTTTAGATTCAAAGACAAAATTGAAAGTAAATGGAGAGAAAAAGACACTCCATGCAAATAGTAACCAAAAGAAAGTTGGACTGGCTATACTAATTTCAGATGTTAAGACAAAAATTGTTACTTGAGGAAGGGCTTCCCTGGTGGTACAGTGGTTGAGAGTCTGCCTGCCGATGCAGGGGACACAGGTTCGTGCCCCGGTCCGGGAAGATCCCACATGCCACGGAGTGGCTAGGCCTGTGAGCCATGGCCATTGAGCCTGCGTGTCCAGAGCCTGTGCTCCGTGATGGGAGAGGCCACAACAGTGAGAGGCCCGTGAACCACACACACACACACACACACACAAAAAAAATATATATATATATATAGTTACTTGAGACAAAGAACATTATATAATGATAAAAGTTTCAGTCTATCGGGAAGAAATAACAATTATACACATGAAAGCACCTAACAGTAGAGACCCAAAATACATGAAGCAAAATGTGATAAATTGAAAGGAGAAATAAACAATTGAGGAAAGGAGTCTAAGGCCTAGGGAGATGAAAATGTAGAATGGATTTTTCATTTTAGACCTACTCACCCATGCTGGGAGGTCCCAAGGATACAACTTTCACCATGATTGTGAGAAATAAATTTGTGAGGGGAATCCCAGCATCCTGGAGGAGCTCTATGATCTCTCTTCTCTGTAGCTCAGAACTTATAGCAGTAACTGCTGCCACTGAATTGGGAAACCTAAATGCAATGAGAGTAATTGAATCCCGGGTTGGCACAAGCCAAGTGGTGGCACTCAAACACCAAAGGCAAGGTGGTTGTCATTACCATAATGGACATCAGAGTCAAAGCAGCAATCAGGAAAAAAAAAAAGCAATCAGAATAGTCTGACTCACAGAGACCTATGGCATTGGCTAGCTGATCATGGTGTTCCTAGAAGTGAAATAGATGGGAAGTCTACTAAGTTCTTATTTGATCTGTTTAAGCAGAAAAGTTCTAGGTCAAGTGAACAAAAGTCTAACCTGAATCATAAAAATAGAGAGTCGTGGCCCCTCAGTCAATCCTCAGACTTGATCCATTTCACAAACCCAGAACATCTTTCATGAAGATGAGGCTGAGTGCCCTTGAGGAAGGACCCTGGTACACTACCAAGAATTTGTATGTTAACATTTCTCCCAGTCTTCTCCAATGGAACCTATGGCCCTTTACCAGGGTGACTGTGCACTGGGTGAAAGGAAGTAATTAGGCCTTTCAGGAATTACTGGACACTGGCTCTGAACAAACACTAATTCTGGGAGACGCAAAACATCACTGTGGTCCATCTATCAGAATAGGGGCTTATGGGGACTTCCCTGGTGGTCCAGCAGTTAAGAATCCGCCTTCCAATGCAGGGGATACGGGTTCCATCCCTGGTCAGGCAGCTAAGATCCCACATGCCGCAGGGCAACTAAGCCCATGCACCACAACTATTGAGCACGCATGCAAGCCACAACTAGAGAGAAGCCCAGCGTGCCTCAACAAAAGATCCTGCATGCCACAACTTAGACCTGACGCAGCCAAAAACTAATAACTAAATATATATTTAAAAACTTAAAACTTAAAAAAAAAAAAGAATAGGGGCTTATGGAAGTCAAGTTATCCAAAAAGAATCGGGGCTTATGGAAGTCAAGTTATCCATGGAGTTTTAGCTGGTCCATTTCACAATGGGTCCAGTGGATCCCTGAACCCATCCTGTGGTACTTCCCCAGTTCTGGAATACATAATTGGAATAGATACACGTAACAGCTGGCAGAATCCTCACATTCGTTCCCTGACCTATGGAGTGAGGGCTATTATGGTGGGAAAGATCAAGTGAAAGCCACTAGAACTGTCTCTAGCTAAGAAAGTGGTAAACCAAAAATAATACTGCATTCCTGGAGGGATGGCAGAGATTAGTGCCAACATCAAGGACTTGAAAGATGCGATTGAATGCACCTCCCCATTCAACTCTGCTATTTGGCCTGTACTGAGGACAGATGGAGCTTGGAGAATGACAGTGGGTTATCACAAGCTTAAGCAGGTGGTTGACTCCAGTTGCAGCTGCCCTACCAGATGTGGTTTCACTCCTTGAGCAAATAAACACATTCTCGGTACCTGGTATGCAGCTATATAGGTGGCAAATGCCTTTTTCTCCATCCTTGTCCAAGACCGGAAGTAGTTTGCTTTCAGCTGAAGAGGCCAGCAATACACCTTCACTGGCCTACCTCAGGGGTACATCAACTCTCCAGCCCTATGTCATAATTTAGTTCGCAGAAATCTTGATCACCTTTCCCTTTCACAAGCTGTCACACTGGTCCATTATAATGATGACATTATGCTGATTGGACCTAGTGAACAAGAAGTAGCAACCATTCGGGACTTACTGGTAAGACATTTGCATGTCAGAGGGTAGGAAATAAATCCAACAAAAATTCAGGGGCCTTCTAGCTCAGTGTAATTTTTAGGGGTCCAGAGGTGTGGGGAGTGTTGAGGTATCCCTTCTGAGGTGGCTAAGTTGTTGCATCTGGCCCCATCTGTCACCAAGAAAGGGACACAAAGCCTAGTGGGCCTCTTTGGATTGTGGAGGCAACATAATCCTCATTTGGGTGCATTACTCTGGCCCACTTACCAAGTGACCTGAAAAACTGCTGGTTTAGAGTGAGACCCAGAACAAGAGAAGGCTCTGCAACAGGTCCAGGCTGCTGTGCAAACTGTTCTGCCACTTGGACTGTAAGATCCAGCAGATCCAATGGTGTCAGTGGCAGATAACGATTCTCTTTGCAGCCTTTGGCAGCCCATGCAGGTGAAATGCAGCACAAGCCCTTAGGATTTTGGAGCAAAGCCCTGCCATACTCGACAGGTAAATACTTTCCTTTTGGGAAACAGCTTTACGCCTGCTACTGGGCCTTAGTAGAGACTGAACCCTTCACCATGAGCCACCAAGTTACTGTGGGATCTGAGCTGCCATCATGAACTGAGCACTGTCTGATCCATCAACCCATAAAACAGGATGTGCACAGCAGCCCATCATCAAATGGAAGGGGTATGTATATAAGATCAGGCCTGGGCTTCCCTGGTGGCGCAGTGGTTAAGAATTCGGCTGACAATGCAGGGGACACGGGTTCGAGCCCTGGTCCAGGAAGACTCCACATGCTGTGGAGCAACTAAGCCCGTGTGCCACAACTACTGAGCCTGCAAGCCACAACTACTGAAGCCCGTACACCCAGAGCCCGTGCTCCGCAACAAGAGAAGCCACCACAATAAGAAACCCGTGCACCAGAACAAGAGTAGGCCCCGCTCACCGCAACTAGAGAAAGCCCGTGCGCAGCAACGAAGACCCAATGCAGCCAAAAATTAATCAATTAATTAATTTTAAAAATATATATATCAGGCCCAAACAGACCCTGAAGGCAGAAGTAAGTTACCTGAAAAAATGGGCCAAATGCCCATGGTCCCCACTTCAATTACACTGCCTTCTCTCTCCCAGCCTGCACCTATGGCCTTATGCAGAGTTTCCTGTGATCAGTTGACAGAGGAAGAGAAATCTTGGGCCTGGATTACAGATGGTGCTGTGCAATATGCAGGCACCACCAAAAATGGACAGCTGTACAACTACAGCCCCTCCGTGACAGCCCTGAAGGACAGCCATGAAGGGAGCTCCTCCCAGCGGGCAGAATTTCAGCCAGTGCACTTAGCTGTTCATTTTGCTTGGAGGGAGAAATGGCCAAATGTAGGATTATACACCGATTCATAGGCTGTAGCCAATGGTTTGTTTGGATGGTCAGGGACTTGGAAAGAATAAGATTGGAAAACTGGGCACAAGAAAGTCTGGGGAAGACTATGTAGATAGACGTCCTTGAATGGCGGGGGGAGGAATGTGAAGATATTTGCGTCCCATGTGAATGCTCACCAAAGGGTGAACTCAACAGAGGAGTATTTTAATAATCGAATGGACAGGATGACCCATTCTGTGAACACCAGTCAGCTTCTTTCCCCAGCCACTCCTGTCACCACCCAAGGGACCATGCATGAACAAGTGGCCATGGTGGCAGGACTGGAAGTTATGCGTGGGCTCAGCCGCCTGGACTTCCATTCACAAAGGCCAGTCCAGCTATGGCCACTGCCGAGTGCCCAATCTGCCGACAACAGAGATCAACACTGAGCCCCCAGCATGGCACCATTCCCTGGCCAGCTACCCAATGGCAGGTTGATCACTTTGGACCACTTCCATCATGGAAGAAGCAGCATTTTGTTTACCGGAATAGACACTTACTCTGGATGTGGAATTGCCTTCTCTGCATGTAATGCTTCTACCAAAACTACCATCTGTGGACTTACAGAATGCCTTGTCCGCCATGCTGGTGCCCCACACGGCATTTTTTTTTTTTTTTTTTTTTTTTTTTTGCGGTACGCGGGCCTCTCACTGTTGTGGCCTCTCCCATTGCGGAGCACAGGCTCCGGAAGCGCAGGCTCAGCGGCCACGGCTCACGGGCCCAGCCGCTCCGCGGCATGTGGGATCTTCCCAGACCGGGGCACGAACCCGTGTCCCCTGCATCGGCAGGTGGGCTCTCAACCACTGCGCCACCAGGGAAGCCCAACACACACAGCATTCTTTTGATCAAGAAACTCACTGCACAGCAAGTGAAGTGTGGCGATGAATTCACTGGTCTTACCATGTTCCCCATCATCCCGAAGCAGCTAGTTTGATAGAGCAATAAAATAGCCATTTGAAGACTCAGTTACAGTGCCAGCAAGGTGGCAGTACCTTGCAGGGCTGAGGCAACCTCTCCGGGAGGCTGCATGTGGTCTGAATCTGATAGCCAGGATTCACGGATCCAGGAATCAAGGTGTGGATGTGGAAGTGGCACCTTTCACTATTACCACTAGTGACCCCTTAGCAAAATTTTTGCTTCCTGTCCCCATGACCTTATGCTCTCCTGGCCTAGAGGTCTTCATTTCAAGGGGGAGGAATGATTAGACCAGGAGAAGCAACAATGATTTCATTGAACCGGAAGTTAAGAGGGCCACCTGGCCACTTTGGGTTCCTCATGCCTCCGAATCAACAGGCAAGGAAGGGGGTTACTGTGCTGGCTGAGGTGATGGACTGTGATGTCTAAGGAGGAAATTAGCCTTCTACTCCACAATGGAGGTAAGGAAGAGCATGTCTGGACCACAGGAGATCCCTGAAGTCATATCTTAGTATTACCATGGTCCTGTGATTAAGGTCAATGGAAAACTACAACAATTTGGTTCAATTCAGACTGCTAATGGCCCAGACCCTTCCGGAATGAAGTTTGGGGTCACCCTATGAGGTAGAAGACGATGACCACTCAGGTGCTTGCTGAGGGCAAAGGGAAAATGGAACAGGTAGTAGAAGAAGATAGTTAATACCAGCTAGGACCACATGACCAGTTACACAAGTGAGGACTGAAATTGTCATGAGTGTTTCTTCTTTTTTGTTGTTATGTATGTTTGTGTAATATCTATATATTCTTCCTTCTCTTATCCTCTTATCATGGAACATGAGACATGTTGACTTTATAGTACAGTATTTAAGTATTGTTAGCTTTACATCATAGTATTTAACTTAAAGGTTATCAAGAACAAAAGTAAACATCACCCAAGGACTTTGCATTCTCCTCTAGTGAAAAGGTTAGTGCATTTTCATTGTATACAGGAAAGTTTGTATTGTGTTAGGCAAAATTATGACCTGGTTATAATTTTGCCTAACACAATAAGTAACTGCATGACACTTTATTTGAAAATTAAGTGTGCTTCAAGGAGATGTGTATGATTGCCAAGTTGACAAGGGGTGTCAACTTCACTAGGCCCTGGTACCCAGATATTTGGTTAAACGTTATTCTAGATCTCTAGGTATTTTTTTTAAACATCTTTATTGGAGTATAATTGCTTTACAATGGTGTGTTACTTTCTGCTTTACAACAAAGTTCTAGGTATTTTTTAGATGAGATTAACATTGAAATGAGCCAGGCCAAGAAGGACATCATAATTTTGATTAAATTATTGTCGGTGTGATTCTTTGTCAAATGTTCATTATTTTTTTGGAGAGGATGCTGCGGGTGTCCCACCCAGACCTCCTTTACTGGCTGGTGCACCCCTTCCCCAGCTGCTGTAAATATTGTCTGCTAACAGCTCACAGCCACCCATTGTGAATTGCCCTCACCCGAACTGCCTCACCAGGGAGGTTATGCCCCCCAAAGCACATATCCCCCAGGGAAGCCCACACCAAGGACCAACTGGCATGGGGAACCAGAGGCCAGACCCCTTGCATCAAAGTAGGACCAACTTGGGCTTGTCACGCTCCAGGGTCCCCCCAGATCAGTGGAGGCTTGACACCAGTTGAACCCACTTCCTTACCTGCTCCTTCCCTAAATTGTCCTGCATCCTTCACTCCCTCACAAGTTTCCCCCAAACTCACACAACCTTGAATCTCCATCTCAGTCTCAGCTTCTAGAGAACCCAACCCAAGGTGAGGCAGAAATCAGTTCTCTGAAGGCAGGAACTGTGTCAGTTTCATTCACTGCTGTATGCCCAGAGCCGAACACAAGGCTTAGCACACAGTAGGTGCTCAGTAAATGTTTCAGTGGCCAAGTCATGAGCCCATATTACTGCTTGGGGAGTACGTGGAGGAGTCCTATTACCCATGTTTATAGGTTGAAGGGATGACTAAAAGGATCGTCACACTTTTTCAAAATCTTCCATTCTCAGTCATCTCTGACATGTTTCTCCTGCAAACTCAAGATCCATCAACATCTTCATGTGCTCTGAGCATTCAGAGGCCAAGGGTTCCTCAAAAAAGAAGGCACGTTGATCTACGTGTTTCTTTTTTTGCTTGTGCTTTGGGTGTCATTTTCAAGAAACTATTGCTAATCCAAGGTCATGGAGATTAACCTCTATGTTTTCTTCTAAGAGTAGTATAATTTTAGCTCTTATGATTTAGCTCTTAGGTCTTTGATCCATTTTGAGTTAATTTTGTGTATGGTGTGAGGTAGGGGTCCAACTTCATTTTTTTTTGTATGTGGATATCCAGTTGTTTTAGTACCTTTTGCCAAAGAGATTATTCCTTCCCCATTGAATGGTCTTGACACCTGTTATAAATTGAATGTTTGTGTCCTCCCTAAATTCTTATACTGAAGCCCTAACCTCCAATGTGATCGTGTTAGGAAGTAAGGTCTTTGGGAGGTAATTAGGGCTTGATGAGGTCATGAGGGTAGGGCCTTAATAATGGAGATTAGTAGCCTTATAAGAAGAGATACCAGATCTCTCCCTCCCTTCCTCTCTCTCTCTCTCTCTCTCTCTCTCTCTCTCTCTCTCTCTCTCTCTCTCTCTCTCTGCCAGGTGAGGACACAGCAAGCAGGTGGCCCTCTACAAGCCAGGAAGAGAGCTCTCACCAGGAACTGAATTGGCTAGCAACTTGATTTTGAACTTATAGCCTCCAGAACTGTGAGAAATAAATGTCTGTTTAAGCCATCCAGTTGGTGGTATTTTGTTATAGCAGCCCAAACAGGCTAAGAAAGCATCCTTGTTAAAAATCAATTGATCATGAATGTAAGGCTTTATTTCTGGATTCCCAATTCTGTTTTATTGTTATATTTGCTTATCCTTATGCTAGTACCATGCTGTCATGATTACTATGGCTTTGGAGTAATTTTCAAAATCAGGAAGTGTGGCTTTCAAATTTTGCTCTTCTTTCTCAAGGTTGTTGTTTGGGGGGAGAAATGTCTATTCAAGTCCTTTGCCCTTTGTAAATTGTTATTTATATTTTTACTATTGATGTGTAAGAGTTCTTTTTGGATACTGGATACAAGTCCCTTGTCAGGTATATGATTTGCACGTGTTTTCTCCCATTCTGTGGGTTGTCTTTTTCATTTTCTTGATGGTATCATTTGTGGCACAAAAGTTTTAAATTATGATGAAATCTAAATTATCTATTTTTCCTTTTGTTGCTTTTGTGCTTTTTCCATCATAGCTAAGTAACTGTTGCTTATTCTAAGGTCACAGATATTTATCCCTATATATGATAGACGTCCAACTTTATACATATACATCACAATGCATATATATTTTAGATATACAATTGTCCCAACACCACTTGTTGAAAAGACTGTTCATTTCCCATTGAATTGTCTTGGCACCCTTGTCAAATGCTTTTTTAGTATAAGTGTGTGCCATGGGACAAACTCAGGCTAAAAACTTTTTCTATGTTTATCTGAAATTCAAATTTACCTGGGTATCCTGCATTTGTATTTGCTGAATCTGGCAACTCTATACTGGCATCTAGTGGGTAGAGGCCAGGGATGCTGCTAAACATCCTACAATGCTCAGGACAACACTCCACAAAAAATGAAATCTTATCCAAAATGTCTATGGTGCTGAGATTGAGAAACCCTGGTGTGAAACAAATACAGGGATCGCCCCGCTTGACAACCAGCACACCAGCAACTCTGAGAGAAGGTGGGAGCTGCCCATTTTCCAGGAGTGGAAACTGAGGCTCAAAGCAGGTGAAGCAAGCATGGGAGGTCGTGGGCAGTGGGGATTCACCTGGATTATCTTTAAAAATCGTCCAGGAGAATCTGTCCCAGAAGAGACAAAGAGGCTTTTCAAAGGGGCCTGGGCTATCCCCTATGGATGCAGGCACCACAGATCAATCTCCAAGGATTTCCCCCCCCCCACCCCTTCCAGACACTTAGCCTGAGAAGATCCTGTGCACGCCTGGGCATTTGCATCTTAACGCTACCCCAGGAACTCCATTCAATATTCTGTAATAACCTATATGGGAAAAGAATCTGAAAAATAATGGATATATGTATATGTAGAAATGGATCACTTTGCTGTATACCTGAAACTAACAAAACATTTTCAAAAAAACACATACTAACCCAGAGCGCTTCTTTAGGATGTCATATGGAGAGGATGAAAAATAAAATAATGCTTGGTCTAGCCACATTCTCATCACCGGAGGGTCCATGGCCACTTTGCATTTACTTGGTTAGTAGTCATTTTTAAAAACCTACAAATGAGGAATTCCCTGGTGGTCCAGTGATTAGAACTCTGTGCTTTCACTGCCCGGGCCAGGTTCAATTCCTGGTCAGGGAACTAAGATCCCACAAGCCGCACAGTGTAGCCAAAAAAAAGCTTTTTAAAAAAATTACAAATAGGGCTTCCCTGGTGGCGTAGTGGTTGAGAGTCCGCCTGCCGATGCAGGGCACACGGGTTCGTGCCCTGGTCCGGGAAGATCCCACATGCCGCGGAGCGGCTGGGCCCGTGAGCCATGGCCGCTGAGCCTGCGCGTCCGGAGCCTGTGCTCCGCAACGGGAGAGGCCACAACGGTGAGAGGCCAGTGTACTGAAAAAAAAAAAAAAAAAAAAATTTAAAAAAAATTTAAAAAAAATTACAAATAAAATAAAATTAAAATCTACCAGTCACTAATATTTGCCCCCTCTAGCAGGTTGAATGGTGTCCCTCCAAAAAACATGTCCAAGTCTTAACCTCTAGAACCTATGAATGTGATCTCATTTGGAAAAAAGGGTCCTTGCAGATGTAATTAAATGAAAGATCTCAAGATGACATCACCATGGATTTAGAGTGAGCCCAAAATCCAAGGACAAGTGTCCTTATGAGAGACAGAAAAGGAGAAACATAGAGGAGAAGGCCATGTGATGACAGAGGCAGAAGCTGGAGTGCTGCAGCGACAGGCTAAGAAATACCTGGAGCCCTCAGAAGCTGGAAGAGGCAAAGAAAGATCCTCCCTTAGAGCGTCCAGAGGGAGCACAGCCCTGCCAACACCTTGATCCTGGACTTCCGGCCTCCAGAACCGTGAGAGAATAAATTCCTGTTGTTTTAAGCCACCCAGGCTGTGGTAGCTTGTGACAGCAGCCCCAGGACACTAACACCCCCACCAGATGACTCTCATCTCAAAGACCCCCATCCAACCCTTGTACAATATTTTTCATACCTCTATTAATTATTAAAAATACATATGCATTTTTATTTGGATAGCTTTTAACTGTATAAAAGGGCATCAAAAAAAAAAAAAAAGGGCATCAAGCTGCCTGTGATCTTGGGGTCACTCTTTTTTGCATGGTGATTCTTTTTTTTTTTTTTTTTTTTGTTGCCGTACACGGGCCTCTCACTGTTATGGCCTCTCCCGTTGCGGAGCACAGGCTCCGGACGCGCAGGCTCAGCGGCCATGGCTCACGGGCCCAGCCGCTCCACAGCATGTGGGATCTTCCCAGACCGGGGCACGAACCCGCGTCCCCTGCACCGGCAGGCGGACTCTCAACTACTGCGCCACCAGGGAAGCCCTGTAACACATTCTTGATGCTGGAAAAGAAAAAATCAGACAAAACAGAAAGGTAGAAAGAATATAAAACCACCTGGAATCTCACAACTCAGAACACAGTGTGCGCCATCATCCCCACCCCCAGATGGCTAACGTGAAGAGGATTGACACCAGCAAGTGTTGACAAGGATGGGGAGGAACTGAAACTCCTGTCCATGCCGCTGGAAATGCAAACTGCTGCAGCCACTTGGAAAAGCAGTTTGGCGGTTTCTTCAAAAGTTAACATAAGTCAGCCTTTCCCCTCCTCAGTATTTAGCCTAGAGAAATGAAAGCAGGTGTTCACAGAAGACCTGCTACATGAATGCTCCCGGCAGCTTTATTTATTAGTAATCGTCCCAAACTGGAAATAACCCAAATGTCCACCATCAAGGGAATGGATGAACACACAGTGGGATACTTCTCAGTAAGAAAAGGGTGTGAACTGTTGACACTCCAGCAACAGGGATGCATTTCACTCCAGCCCATTATGCTGAGTGAAAGAATCCAGATGCAAAAGGCTACATACTGCACGATTCCTTTAATATGCCATTCTAGAAAGTGCAAACTAATGTAAACTGACAGAAAACAGGTCAGAGGTTCCAAGGGGAGGGGTGGGAGGAAACATTTAGGGTGATGGTTATGTTCACTATCTTGATGTGGTGACAGTTTCACAGGTGTAGACATATATCAAATGCATCAAATTGTACACATTAAAAATGTGCAGGTTTTGGTATGTCAATTACAACTGAGTACTGATGTTTTAAAAAGCAATGACAGTGACAGTATTATATGAAAAATGTGTGTGTGTGTGTTGTAAGAAAAATAAAACATAAGAAAAGAACTCAGAGTTGGGGTCACAGATACTTGTATGGGTATGTTCATAGCAGCCCTATTTACAATACCCAAAAGGCAGAAATAACCCAAATGTCCATTCGTGGGTGAGTGGATAAACAAAAAAATGTGGTCCATCCAAACAAGGGAATATTACTCAGCCGTAAAAAGGAATGAAGCATTGATTCATGCTACAACACGGATAAAGCTTTTTGGTTTTTTTTTTTTGGCTGCACTGCACAGCTTGTGGGATCTTAGTTCCCTGACCAGGGATCAAACACACGGCCCCTGTAGTGGAAGCATGGAGTCTTAACCAATGGACTGCCAGAGAAATCCCAACATGGATAAAGCTTGAAAACATTATGCTGAGTAAAAGCAGCCAGACCCTAAATGCCACATGTTGCATATTTCTATTTCTATGAAAAGTCCAGAACAAGCAAATCCACAGAGACAGAAAGCAGATATTAGAGATTAACTAGGGGGTAGGGGAGGGGGAGATGGGAGTTATTGCTTAATTGGCACTGGGATTCTATTTTGGGAGTTGAAAAATTTTGGAAGTAAATAATGGTGATGGTTGCACAACACTTCGTGAATGTACTTAATGCCACTCAATTGTTCAGTGAAATGGTGAATTTCATGTTAGGTATATTTTTCCACGAAAGAAGTCTAAAACGATAAAATTCAATTAAAAAGAAAAATACAACACATGGTTGTGTTGATGGGTTTGGTTAACTAAAGCAGGTCTGGATTTATATCCCTGCCCTGCTATCGGCTTGCTGTGTAACCTCTCTCAAATGTCTTGACCTCTCTGTGCCTCACCTGTAAAATGGGATTCTAGTGGCCCCAACACCCCACAGTGTGTTGAAGGGCTTAGGGCAGTATCTGGACAGCAGCCATCAAGCACCAGTTCTCAGTGTTCTTTACTTTGTCTACATTTTCACAATTCATCATTGAAAATTAAAAAAAAAAAATTATTTCAAACCACACCAAAGTCCCCTCGGGCCTCCACCACAGCCCAGGCTGGGTCTCAAGTAGATCTTGGCCAATCCCAGGGCTGTCCCACTCAGTGACTTAACCCAGTATGGGTCGCACTCCGGAAATCACCCGCCAGTCCTGAATTCACAGCTCTGCCGCACGTCCTGATCCAGCCCCTCTTCAAGTTCCATGCCAGCCTCCAAGTCCAGGGAAATGGCATTCTTCTCTTGTACCAAGAGAGGTCCCTCGAGGGTAAGCAGCGGCCATGGCTGCTGCAGGGAAATTCCATGACTTTGGAAAAAAGGACATTTAGGATCTTAGCTTTTCCCCAGACCAGCTTCTCTGAAACCCCATCTGTTGGGCTCCTGGCTCCCACAGAAGTGGCCCTCGCTAGCCACGCCTTGCTGAGATGTGGGCAGCCCAGGCTGACCAGGGACCCCATCTGGGGCTCTTCCCAGGAACAGTGGGCACTTGTGGGTTTCTGTGGCCCCCCCTCACAGCCCCATTCTTGCTTCAAAGGAGCCTCTTGTGGGACATGGATATGTGGCCAAAGCCCCGGCGATGCTGGTGGGGAAAGAAAAATAGGCATGTGTGTATATTTTATAGCCTTCGTCTGCTCTCTGAACAGCCTCTTTGAAGGTGACGGTGGGTCACAGCAGGCCTTGGGTGGGGGGGACAGTGGGTGGCCACCATGATTCTAATTCAACCACAGGCTGCTTTCTGGGGGGATATGCTGGGGTGGCGGGAGAGGTGGGTTTTGGCCTGGTCTCAAAGAGACCAAAAGGTTCCCAAAGAGACTCAAGGCTGCCATTGCGGGTGGCAAGGCTCCAGGAAAGAAGTCAGCCTCCAGGGACCCTCTTCTATTCCCATATGAGGCTGCACGCTGGGATATATTTGGGGTGGAATTCACCATGGATGTTTTAGAAGGTGTTGGGCTGGGAAACTAAATAACGCCTCCAGTGGGCCCGACCCAGTTCATTCTCCCCAATTCACAGATAGCTGTGTGGCCTCTCAGAGCAGGGAGATGGATGATAAGCAGATGGCATCAGAAATCAGTAACTGGTGTAGTGTGTGAGAAGGGGACAAAAGGATGGGAAGGAAAACGGACCACACCACACCCACTAGGAGGGCCACAATCCGTAACAAGTGTTGTCAAGGATGTGGAAGAATCGCAACACTTATGAGCTGCAACTTGTAAAAACGTGATATGGTGCAGTCGCCGCGGAAAAGTTTGGCGGTTCCTCAAAAAGTTAAACATTGAAATGCCGTGTGATCCAGAAATTGCACTTCTGGGTATATGTGCAAAAGTGTTGAAAGCAGGATCTCAAAGAGGTGTTTGTACACACATGTTCACAGCAGCACTAGCCACAATTGCCAAGAGGTGGAAACAATCCAAGTGTCTGCTGAATGGATAAACAGAAGATGGTACCTCTGTACGGTGGAATACTACTCAGCCATAAAAAGGAATGAAGTTCTGATACACGCTACAATGTGATGAACCTCTAAAACGTTATGCCAAGTGAAAGAAGCCAGGCACAAGAGGCCACACAGTATATGATTCCGTTTGTACGAAACGTCCGAACAGGCAAATCCATAGAGAGAAAGCAGATTAATGGTTGCCAGGGGCTGGGGGAGGGGGACGGGGAGTGACTGCTTAGTGGGTACAGGGTTTCCTTTTGAGGTGATGAGAATGTTCTGGAACGAGAAAGAGGTGATGGTTGCACACATAGTTAATGTACTAAGTGGCGGTTTAAAGGGGTAAATTTTTTGTCA
The DNA here is from genome assembly GCF_026419965.1 of Kogia breviceps. Lineage (NCBI taxonomy): Eukaryota > Metazoa > Chordata > Mammalia > Artiodactyla > Physeteridae > Kogia > Kogia breviceps. Next base: position 171,129,224 of record NC_081313.1, on the reverse strand, counting down.
TATATTTTACCACCAGAAAAAGAGAGAAAGAAAGGAAGGAAGGAAGGAAGAAAGAAAGAAAGAAGGAAAGGAAGGAAGGAAGGAGGGGGAAAGGGAAAGGAAAGGGAAGGAAAAAAGAAGAGAAGAGAGAAGTAAATAGTTCCCTGAGGGGTCGATGTACACCTGGGTGCAGGGCCACTTGCAGGGTCAAATTTGTGACTGCAAATCACTGACCAGATGGGCCCAGAAGATGGGCACAGTATAAACCCCACCAGACCAACTGAAACCGAATCATCACAGATGAGTCAGAGGACACTGCATGAGGTTCTTGCAGCTGCTGTAACAAAGTATCACAAACTAGGGGGTTTAAAACAACAGAAATTTATTCTCTTGCAGTTCTGGAGGCCAGAAGTCCTAAATCAAAGTGTTGGCATAGTCACACTCCATTTGAGGGCTCTAGGGGAGGATCCTTCCTTGTCAATTCCAGCTGCTGGGGGCTCCAGGCGTCCTTAACTTGTGGCCACATCACTCTAGTCTCTGTCTTTACATCACCTCCTCCTCGTCTTCTGTCTCTTATAAGGACACTTGTCATTGGATTTAAGGCCCACGCAGATAATCCAGGATGATCTCATCTTGAGATCTTCAACTTAATGACACCTCCAAAGACCCTTATTCCAAATAAGTTCACGTTCACAGGTTCCGAGAAGACATACCTTTGGGGGACCACCATTCTACCCTCTAAACTATTGCTTACACTTGCAGAGGGGTATCCAAGACTCCGAGGAGCGAAGCCACTTCCTCAGGGCCCCTCTGGCAGCTTCTCACTCAGACCTGGGCAACATTGAAGTCCCCAGGAGGTGAATTCAAGGCCCAGTGACATTCACAAGGCCAGCATGGCCTGCCTGCTAGGCCTGCACACCGAGGCTTGAGGCCCAGGAGATCAGAGGGGTTTGTGGACACCAGCAGCCCAGCAGCCCCTAGTGAAGGGGTGCAGACTGCCTGGCATTGGCTACTCAGTGCGTGTTCGCTGAGCACCTCTGCGAGCTGGGTGCCCTCACCCCAGGCTGGGCGGAGTCTGTGTATAGAATGCTCAGATGGGCCTCGGACAGCAGCACTGTGGGTGGGTTAAGGCTGGGGGTTCTGGGTTTGAGTCCTGACCCAGCCTCTTCCTGATTTAGGAGGCTGTCTGCACTCTTTCCTCACCCATCAAATGGGGCAAAATCAAATCCTTCATGTATGAGTCAAGATTCCCCAGAGAAACAGAACCAGTATAGATGTATAGAAAGAGATTTATCATGAGGCTTACATGATTATGGAAACTAAGAAGTCCCACAATCTTCCATGGGCAAGCTGGAGCCCAGGAAGGCCAGTGGTGTAGTTCAGTCCAAACCCAGAGACCAGGGGAGCTGATGGTGGAAGTTCCAGCTGAGTCCCAAAGCTTGAAAACCAAGGTGTTGATGGGGGCAGGAGAAGATGGAGAGCCCAGCTTAACACAGAGAGAGCAAATTCATCCTTGCTCCAAGTTTTTGCTTTATTCAGGTCCTTACTGGAGTGGGTGATGCCCACCCATACTGGTGAGGGTAAACTTCCTTACTCAGTCCTCTGATTCAAATGCTAAGCTCTTTGGAAATGCCCTCACAGATGCAGCTAGAAATGTTTGCCCACCTCTCTAGGGACCCCTTAGCCCAGCCAGATTGACACTTGAAATTAACCATCAAGAGCTAAAGGAGAGGGCTTCCCTGGTGGCGCACTGGTTGAGAATCCGCCTGCTATGCAGGGGACATGGGTTTGAGCCCTGGTCCGGGAAGATCCCACGTGCCGCAGAGCAAGTAAGCCCATATGCCACAACTACTGCGCCTGTGCTCTAGATCCCACGAGCCACAACCACTGAGCCCACGTGCCACACTACTGAAGTCCATGTGCCACAACTACTGAGCCCACGTGCCACAACTACTGAAGCCTGCACGCCTAGAGCCCGTGCTCCGCAACAAGAGAAGCCACCAGAATGAGAATCCCACGCACTGCAACCAAGAGTAGTCCCCGCTCACTGCAACTAGAAAAAGTCCAGCACAGCCACAAAGACACAGTGCAGCCAAAAATAAACACATTAAATAAATAACTTTTTTTAAAAAAGAGCTAAAGGAGAGGGACTTCCCTAGTGGTGCAGTGGTTAAGAATCCGCCTACCATGGGCTTCCCTGGTGGCACAGTGGTTGAGAGTCTGCCTGCCGATGCAGGGGACACGGGTTCGTGCCCCGGTCTGGGAAGATCCCACATGCCGCGGAGCGGCTGGGCCCGTGAGCCATGGCCGCTGAGCCTGTGCGTCCAGAGCCTTTGCTCCGCAACGGGAGAGGCCACAGCAGTGAGAGGCCTGCATACCGCAAAAAAAAAAAAAAAAAAAAAAAGAATCCGCCTACCAATGCAGGGGCCACGGGTTTGATCCCTGGTCCAGGAAGATCCCACATGCCCCGGAGCAACTAAACCCATGCACCACAACTACTGAGCCTGCGTTCTAGAGCCTGCGAGCCACAACTACTGAGCACGCATGTCTAGAGGCCGTGCTCTGCAACAAGAGAAGCCATCACGAGAAGCCTGCACACTGCAATGAAGAGTAGCCCCTGCTCATCACAACTAGAGAAAGCCCACATGCAGCAAAGAAGACCCAACACAACCAAAAATAAATAAATAAATTTATATTTTTTTAAAAAAAGAAAGAAAATTTCAGCTCATAAAAAATAAATTTAAAAAAGAGAACATGGGGGCTTCCCAGGTGGCGCAGTGGTTGAGAGTCCGCCTGCCGATGCAGGGGACACGGGTTCGTGCCCCGGTCCGGGAAGATCCCACGTGCCGCGGAGCGGCTGGGCCCCTGAGCCATGGCCGCTGAGCCTGCGCGTCCGGAGCCTGTGCTCCGCAACAGGAGAGGCCACTACAGTGAGAGGCCCGCGTATCGCAAAAAAAAAAAAAGCCAAATTAAAGTTGAGTTTGCTCCACATTGAACCTTTTTCCTTATGGCGATAGTATGTTATGGATTAAAATCTCCCCTCACCGCTTTATTTTATTTATTTTTTTAATTGAAGTATAGTCGATTTACAATGTCGTGTTAGTTTCAGGCATACAGCATAGTGATTCAGGGTGTTTTGTTGGCTTTTCTTTTTTTTTTTTTTTTTTTTTTTTGCAAATTATATTACATTACAGGTTATTGCAAGATATTGGGCGTAATTTCCTGTGATATCCAGTACATCCTGCCGCTTATCTATTTTATGTACAGTAGTCAATATCTGTTAACCTCATACCCCTAATTTGCCCCCCGCCCTGCACCTTTGGTAACCATAAGTTTGTCCTGACCACTTTAACTAGGGTCTGGCTTTGTTTATCTTGGACAAAGTGGAGTTTCTCCATCCTTGGGGAAACCTTAGTTTTGCTCCTAAATCATCTCAGCTGACTGGATGAGACCCACCCTGATTACTTAGGGTCAACTGGATATGGAAATGAACCACATCTACGAAATACTCCACTGCAACCCCTAGACTGGGGCTTAAGGGATGACTGGGCACAGTCTAGCCAAGTTGACATGTAAAACTAAACAAGCTGACATGTAAAACCACGGTACTGTTCTTAGAATAATTGCGGGTTCTGGCTCTTGGTGGTGAAGTGCCCAGCCAACCTCGTACTTGGAGCATCATGCCCACGGCTCTGTGACCACCTGCAGAAGACACCACTACCCAGCTCCCTCTTGGTGCCGGTATCTCTCTCTGACAGCCTTGGGAGACAGCGTGCCCTCTGGGCCCTCCCACGGGACACCATCTTCTGGGCTGCTTCCACATATGCTTCCATTGCCCTCAGCCGCTGCCAGGACAGCTCACCGAGGTGATTCCACTCCTCTCAGCCTGGGCCAGCACTTTCTCCAGGCTTCTAAGAGCCAGTTCAGCAACCTAGCTGGCCCATTATCCTCTGAGTCCTTGCCAGGATGTTAAATCCCGTGTCCCAAGAGGGTGTCCCCAAGTCAGTGCACTCTCGTTCCTCTGGTCTCACATTCTGGCTCCTGGACAAAACACCTTCAACAAGAAGTGAAAGCAGGGACTTGAACGGATGCTTACACACCTGTGCTCACCGCAACAACATTCACAGAAGGCAAAAGGTAGAAACAACCCAAATGTCCATCGACAGATGACCGGATAAGCAAAATGTGGTGTATCCACACAATGGAATATTATTTAGCCTTAAAAAGAAGGAAATTCTGACACCTGCTACAATGTGGTTGAACCTTGAGGACATAATGGCGAGTGAAATAAGCCAGTCATAAAAGGACAATACTGTATGATTCCACTTATATGAGGTCCCTAGAGCAGTCAGATCCATAGAGAAAGAAAGCAGAATTATGGTTTTCAGGGGGGCGGTGGGGGGGAGGGGAAATGGGAAGTTAGTGTTTAATGGGGACAGAGTTTCAGTTTTGCAAAAAATTTCTGTGGGAAGATGGTGATGACGGTAGCACCACATGTGAATGTACTTACTACCACAGAAATGGACACTTAAAAATGGTTAAGATGGGGATTTCCCTGGTGGTCCAGTGGTTAGGACTCCACGCTTCCACTGCAAGGGGCCCAGGTTCAATCCCTGGTTGGGGAACTAAGATCCTGCAAGCCGCGTGGCACTGCCAAAAGAATTTTTAAAAGAAGTGGTTAGGATGTTAAATTTTATGTTATTTTACCACAATTTTTAAAAAAAGAGAGGGGATAAAAAGAGACTTAAGGGAGACGACAAGCAAATACGGACTTTGTTTGGAACCTGATTCTAATACACCAACTGTAAAAAGTCATCTTTTGAGACAGCTGGGGAAATTGGGAGACACACGATGCATCGTGGGTGCCTACGAAAATCCCCATCATTTCTGGAGCCCAGTGGCAGAGAAACAGAGAAGTGACTCAAGGCCTGGGAGTGCTTTAAAATATTTCAGCAAAATAAAGTAAAAATAAATTGAAGGGCTTCCCTGGTGGCGCAGTGGTTGAGAGTCCACCTGCCGATGCAGGGGACACGGGTTCGTGCCCCGGTCCGGGAAGATCCCACATGCCGCGGAGGGGCTGGGCCCGTGAGCCATGGCCGCTGAGCCTGCGCGTCCGGAGCCTGTGCTCCGCAACGGGAGAGGCCACAACAGTCAGAGGCCCGTGTACCACAAAAAAAAAAAAAAAAAAAAAATTAAAAATAGAGTAACCTTGAAAACATCACGCTGAGTGGAGGAAACCAGCCACAAAACCCTTCATAATGTAAGGATCCATTGATATGAAATGTCCACCACAGACAAATCCATAGAGACAGAAAGCAGATTGGTGGTTGCCAGGGTCTGGGAGAGGAGAATGGGAGTGACTGCTCATGGAGACTGGGTTTCCTCGGGGGTGATGGGAATGTTCTGGGATTAAATAGAGGTGGTGGCTGCATAACACTGTGAATATACTAAAAACCAGTGAATTGTGCACTTTAAAAAGGGTGCATTAGGGGCTTCCTCGGTGGCGCAGTGGTTAAGAATCTGCCTGCCAATGCAGGGGACACGGGTTCAAGCTGTGGTCTGGGAAGATGCCACATGCTGTGGAGCAACTAAGCCCGCGTGCCGCAACTACTGAGTCCCGCGTGCCTAGAGACTGTGTCCTGCAACAAGAAGCCACCGCAATGAGAAGCCCACGCACTGCAACCAAGAATAGCCCCCGCTCGCCACAACTAGAGAAAGCCCACAAGTAGCAACGAAGACCCAACACAGCCAAAAATAAATAAATAAAATTTATTTTTTTAAAAGAGTGCATTAAATCAAAACTACAATGAGGTACCACCTCACACTGGTCAGAATGGCCATCATTAAAATGTTTACAAACAAATTCTGGAGAGGGTGTGCAGAAAAGGAAACCCTCCTACACCACAGGTGGAAAGGTAAGTGGTGCAGCCACTGTGGAAAACAGTATGGAGTTTCCTCAAAAAGCTAAAAATAGAGTTCCCATATGATCCTGCAATCCACCTCCTGGGCATATATCCAGACAAAACTCTAATTCAAAAAGATACATGCACCCCAATGTTCATTGTAGCATTGTTCATAGTAGCCAACACATGGAGAAGCAATGTAATGTCCATAGACAGATGAATGGATAAAGAAGATGTGGTACATATATACAATGGAATACTACTCAACCATGAAAAAGAATGAAATAATGCCATTTGCAGCAACATGGATGGACCTAGAGATTATCATACTAAGTAAGTCAGACAGAGAAAGACAAATATCATATGATATCCCTTATACGTGGAATCTAAAATACGACACAAATGAACTTATTTATGAAACAGAAACAGACTCACAGACCTAGAGAATGGACTTGTGGTTGCCAAGGGGGAGGGGGTGGCGGAGGGGTGGATTGGGAGTTTGGAGTTAGCAGATGCAAACTATTGTATATACAATGAACAGACAACAAGGTCCCACTTTATAGCACAAGGAACTATTTTCAATATCCTGTGATAAACTGTAATCGAAAAGAATATATTTTAAAAAAGACTGTAGGGCTTCCCTGGTGGCACAGTGGTTGAGAATCTGCCTGCCAATGCAGGGGACATGGGTTCGAGCCCTGGTCTGGGAAGATCCCACATGCCGTGGAGCAGCTAGGCCCGTGAGCCACAACTACTGAGCCTGCGCATCTGGAGCTTGTGCTCCGCAACAAGAGAGGCTGCGATAGTGAGAGGCCTGCGCACCGTGATGAAGTGTAGCCCCCGCTCACCGCAGCTAGAAGAAAGCCCACACACAGAAACTAAGACCCAACACAGCCAAAATAAATAAATAAATAAATAAATTTTTTAAAAGACTGTATATATATATATATATGTATAACTGAATCACTTTGCTGTACAGCAGAAATTAGCACATTGTAAACCAACTATACTTCAATAAAAAAGGGGGAAGGGCATTGCAGGCTGTGTGAACTCTATCTCAAGAAAGCTGTCTAAAAATAGTGAAGAGGGTCAAGGAAGCCAGTGAGGCCAACGCTTGATAATTTCGAGTCTGAGAAATGGGTCCATGGCAGGCGTAATGTATGATTCTCTCGATTTGGGGTATGTTTGAACATATTTATAATAAACAATGGGAGTACTTCGTGGAGGAAGATGGGAATTATTAAACCAGAAGTTCGTGCCTGCCCTGCCGGAGCAAGACCCAAGTAGCCGGTGCCCTCCCAGGAAGGCGTCCAGGTGGGAGGTGAACCAAGGGCTCACTCTCGGCCTCAGGATGGGCTGACTGCAGGCCCCAGGCTGATCGTGGATCCGGCTTTCCCCCCAGCCTTCTGGAGCTGGGATGTAGACTCCAGTCAGTAGGACGGGACGGCAGTCACCCAGGCCTGAGAGCTCCCTGTGCCAATGGGGTTTCAGCAGAATGTTTGCTGAGATGTGGAGGGAATTAATGCGGACACATCCCAGGCACGCCGTCCTGGGGCATGTCAGCCGATTCCCGGGCAACTGGCCCTGCGTGGGTCAAGGTGGCTTCTAGGGTCTGAACTGTGCAAAGAAGGGTCCGTGTGTTCCTGGTATATCAAACTCAGCACAGTGAACCTGGCTTTGCTGCGGAAAACTGGTTTGAGGTTTCTCAAACAGTTCCACATGGAATTTCCAGCAATTTCACTCACAGGTATAGACCCAAGAGAACTGGAAACAGCTGTTCAAACCAAAACTTGTACATGCATGTTCAGAGCAGCACTAGCATGGAGATTAAACAACATGCTACTAAAAAACCAATGGGTTGAGACTTCCCTGGTGGCGCAGTGGTTGAGGGTCTGCCTGCCGATGCAGGGGATGAGGGTTCGTGCCCCAATCCGGGAGGATCCCACATGCCGCGGAGCAGCTGGGCCCGTGAGCCATGACCACTAAGCCTGCGTGTCTGGAGCCTGTGCTCTGCAACGGGAGGAAAAAAAAAAAAAAGAATCCACCTGCCAATGCAGGGGACATGGGTTCGAGCCCTGGTCCGGGATGATCCCACACGTTGCGGAACAACTAAGCCAGTGCACCACAACTACTGAGCCTGTGCTCTAGAGCCCGCGAGCCACAACTACTGAAGCCCACATGCTTAGAGCCCGTGCTCCGCCAAGGAGAAGCCCGCGCACCGCAATGAAGAATTGCCCCCGCTCGCTGCAACTAGAGAAAGCCCACGCGCAGCAACAAAGACCCAATGCAGCCAAAAATAAAATTAATTAATTCATTAATTTAAAAAAATGTCTAAGGGACATTAAAAAAATAAAACAGTGGGTCAACAATGAAATTAAAAATACCTGGAGACAAATGACAATGAAATCACAACCATACAAAATCCACGGGATGAGGCAAAAGCAGTTCTTATAGCAAAGTTCATAGTGAACAGGCCTTCCTCAAAAAACAAGAAAAATCTGAAATAAACAAACTAACCTACCACCTAAAACAGTTAGAAAAAGAAGAACAAACAAAACCTAAAGTCAGCAGAGAGAAGGAAATAATGAAGATCAAAGAGGAAATAAATAAAATAGAAATTTAAAAATGGAAGAAAATCAATAAAACCAAGAGCTAGTTCTTTGAAAGCGTAAACAAAATTGATAAACCTCTGGCTAGGCTCACCAAGAAGAAAAGAGAGAGGCCCCAAATAAACAAAACAAGCCATGAAAAAGGAGAAATAACAACCAATACCACAGAAATACAAAAAAAATAATACTATGCCAACAAATTCGACAACCTAGAAGAAATGGACAAGTTTCTAGAAACATACAGGCCACCAAAACTGAATCAAGAAGCAAAAGATAATTTGAACAGACCGATCATTAGCAGTGAAATAGAATCTGTAATTTGAAAAACTCCCTACAGGGACTTCCCTGGTGGTCCAGTGGTTAAGAATCCATCTTCCAATGCAGGGGATGCAGGTTCCATCCCTGGTCGGGGAACTGAGATTCCACAGGCCACAGGGCAACTAAGCCTGCATGTGCCACAACTAGAGAAAAGCCCGCACGCTGCAAAAAAGAGATCCTGCGTGCCGCAACTAAGACCCAACTCAGCCAAAAATTAATAAATGAATAAAATATTTTAAAATACGAAATATTTAAAACTCCCTACAAACAAAAGTCCAGGACCAGAGCAAAACTAGTCACAGGTGCCAAAAGCGGAAGCAACCCAAATGTCCACTAACAAAACATGATACGACTCTACAGTGGAATATTACACAACTGTAAAAGGGGATGAATCCCTGACACACCCTACATCGTGGATGAACTTAGAAACCATTACGCTATGTGAAAGACGCCAGACACAAAGGCCACAGATTGTATGACCCTATTTCCGTGAAATGTCCAAACAGGCCAATTCACAGAGGCAGAAAGCAGATCAGCTGTTGCCAGGGGCTGGAGAGTAGGATGGGAGTGACTGTCAATGGATAAAGGTTTCTTTCTGGGATGATGAAAAAGTCCTGGAATGAGACAAAGGTGACCGTTGCACAACATTGTGAATGTACTAAATTCCACTGAATTGTTCACTTTAAAATGGTGATTTCTACATTTTGGGAATTTCACCTCATTTAGACAAAAGAAAGGCGTCTTTGGAACTGCTCTGCCTATGTTGGTCTCCGCCCATGTTGGTCTCCGCCCCTTTGCTTATTCCCTGCACGATCTTGGGCAAGCTGCCACCTTCCCTGCCCCCCTTTATAGACCTGTGACCTGGGGGTACTCTAGTGCCCCTTCCCACCTGATTCTGGTCCCCACTCTAGGGCAGGACAGGTCCCACTTGTTCCTGCTGAGTCCCCAGCACCCGAAGGAGACCACACGGTAGGAGCACAGCAGGCGTTTGTTGAATGAATAAATGTTGGAAAATGCATTAGCTCCAGGTTTTATCCTGAGCCTCTATTTTGCTGGAGAATTTCTCCCCAGCCCGGAGGAAGGGGGCGACGGGGACTTTGCTTGGCTAGGAAATCCCTGCAGAACCCAGGCCTCTAAGGAGGGCACAGGAGACAAGCAGGGCCAAAGTCGCTCTGCAGAAGGAACAGCGTCGTGACGAGGCCTTTCCACTCTGCGGTCAGACTCCCAGCCCCAAGAACCGTAAAACAGCCCTGCTCGGACTGGAAACATTTTCTTTTAATATATTCCTGGAGGCGTTGGCAGGGCCTGTGAGGAAAATTCCAGGGGAATAAGGAGAGAGGTCTTTGGCATCCACGAAGGGCCTGGAAGGGGTAGCCAGGCCTAGGGCCTTGGGGGGACCTTGCTGTTCTTGGGGGAGGCTGAGGGGCCCAGGCAGGGCCAGGTGGCTGTCAGCACATTATCTGGGTCTGGGAGGCTCCTACAGACCGACAGACCTCCCTGAGTCCTGTGGTGACGGAGATGGTGCGTGGCCTCACCAGTCGGAGACGGTTCTCCGCAGGAATTCGTATAAAGCTGCTTCGAGATGTTCCCAGCAAACATGAGCAACCCACAGGGAGCTGACGTCTGAGGAAGGAACCTCCCGGTGCCCAGAACAGGGCAATGGGGTCCACACACCTCCCACGGCTTCCTATTGTCCCAGGATGGAATCCAGACCTCATTGTCTGACCTGTTTAGTTGTATCGCCCTGTGTCCCCTGCCCTCATGTGAGCTGGGCCCCACCACAGCCAGGTCCAGGAACACTGCCTTGTTCACATCCCCTCCGGCCTTTGCCCACACTGGCATGTATTGAGGGTGAAGTTCTTGATTATAAATCCTGGGGCATTGCTGGGGGAGGTCAGGGGGACTCAGAGGGGTAGATGTTTCTCAAACCTTGTCATTGGGGCTCATATGTCCCTTTGTCCCCTGGAAGACAGGACCCCCACCTACTATGGGCTGGGCATGATGGTACATGCTGGGGGTAAAATACAGTTTGTATTTGTATGAACATACACACAAAGAAGACAATTTCAAAGAGTGAAGAGTGTTTGGAAGAAAGTCGAGTGAAGGTATTTTTGTTCAGGGGTTGGGGAGGCCTCCTGAGGTTGGTGCTATTTAAGCTGAGATCTGAAGGACAGGAAAGTACCGTGTAAATATGGAGAATGAGAATTTCGGACAGAAAGGATGGCTTGTGCAAAGGCCCTGGGGTGGGAAAGGACGTGGCTGTTGGCAGAACAGTGAGGAAGCCAGTGTGACTGGAGCAGAGTGAGGAAAGGAGGAGACAGGCAGGAGGGGTGGGATGAAGTCAGATTGTTGGGGCCTTGCAGGCCACAGGGAGGAGGTGGAATTTATTCTGAGAGTAATAGGGAGCCATGGAGGGTGTGTGAGCCAGAGAGGAACATGATCTGATTTATGAATTTGAGACATGCCCTGTGGCTACCCTGGGGAATGGGGGTCAGTGTCCAGGCAGGAGTCAGCGGGGTGGAAACCAGGGCTGGGCTGCTGGGAGGGGCAAAGTGTTTGGATTTGTATGTTTTGGAGGCCGAGGGGACAAGAGCTGTTGACAAACTGAACATGGCAGGGGTGGGGGGGTGGGGAGGAGGAGCCTCAGATGCTGCCCAGGTCTCAGGCCCAACACAGAATGGATGGTGGGACCATTGCCTGAGACAGAAAGCCTTGGAGAGATGACATCAGGGTACCAATGGCTGTGCCTTGGCCGTGCAGTCAAGGTGTCTGGTTGGAACCACATGCCTGGGCCAGGCTGGTCAAGCTCCAGATGGAACTGTGGACCTTGTGGGTGAAGAGTGGCCTTTGACGTCCAAGCCTGGACCGGGTCCACCAGGGAGAGGCAGGCAGGGGTGAGGCCCGAGCCCTAAAACCCCAAGCTTTGTGTAAGCAGGCAGGGCCCAAGTTTTCCCCATCCGGGTCCTTTTATTCCAGCTGGAAACTGGGACCAAGTGGAGAAATCCAGATGTGGAGTTGGATGCAGCCCCGAGACCGTGCGGTCTGGGGAGGCCCTGCATCCAGGCGTCCAGTGGGTCAGGCCTCCGTGTGGCCTCCCTGGCCATGGCCCGGCCAGGTGTGGGGGGCAGGACGGTTTCAGCTTTGTGTCTCTGGCTGCAACTGCAAAGTTTAAAAAAATAATCCCAGCGCCGAGGCCTCACCCTTCCCGGTGTCAACCCAAGCTCCGGGTGGAAAAACAGGCCCCGGGCCCCCCGCCAATCCACAGATCTGAGACCCGCCCAGGGACCTGTTTAGGAGCAGGGGCAGGGGTCAGGAGGGCAAACGACTGGCTCCCAGCATTTCTCTAGACATGAAAGTTGACTCCGTTTTCCACCTGGAAAAGGGGGCATTGCTCTGGACTCGCATCCACATTCAAGGTCTCCTGAAGCACCAGCCGTGTGCTCAGCCGAGGGCCACGCACCAGAGACCAACCCCTCAGAAAAGCCATGGCCAGCCCTGCCCAGAGGGCCTCCCAGTCCAGCGGGACGGGGTGTGGGGCTCGCTAGACAACAGCTGTCACATTCCCGGGCCTCAGTTTTCCATCTCTGCAATGGGCAGAAAAACAGCCCCACCTCAGGGAGTCAGCATTATCCCCATGACAACTTCCTCATTTCGGACCATTCATGACCCAGCTTGGGGCCCCATGGACAAGATCCCAGTGGTCCCAAATCTTCTAGATCAGGGGCACAAGTCAGCTGTTTAAAATCAGGTGGGGTGGGAACTGGGTTGAATCACTTTCAGGTCTTCTGATCCCGGTGACTAGGAGGAAGTGGTTCAAGTGTGGCTTAAGAGGTGGGGACAGGTGGCAGGGGTAGGGAGAGGGCTGGGGTGTTGCTTAATGGGGACAGAGTTTCAGTTTTTCGAGCTGAAAGTGTTCTGGAGATGGATGGTGGGGATGGTTACCCAACAATCTGGACACACTTCACGCCACCAAACTGTGCACGGATTAAGATGGAAAGTTTTACGTTATGTGTTTTTACCACAATAAAACATAATTTTTAAGAAAGAAAAAAAAAGGTGAAGGCTGAAATCAGATCTGCCTCTCATGGACTGCGTGGCCTGAGCAAATGTCTTGCCCTCTCCGGGTTTCTCTTTGCTCCTTCTCCCCCTTCCAGCTCTGGATCATAGTCACAGTTCTGATCTTGATGATTCCCTGTGATTGTGCATTTCCCCCATTTCAACCCTCTGGGGCTTGAAGCGGCGCTGGGGAGCAAGGGAGATGAATGTCAGCTGAGCAGCCTTGAAATGAGTGATGGGGAGAGAAACTAGTGAGTGTGGGCTCCTCTCGCCAAGCTGCCAGCCATTTGGAAATAACACGTTGGCGACGGCAGCCGTCCTGGGCAAAGCCTGTCTCCTTGTGATGTTCAAGGTTGCCTGGTACCCAGGGGAGGTCAAGAGGCCAGCAGACTAAGGAAGTGCCTTGGCTGGGCCTGGAGCTTCCCCCAGTGGCAGCCTTCCAGGGAAAGGCTGGGTGGGCCAGAGCTGGGACCACCACCATTCCTGCAGGCAGAAGGTAACAAGAGGGGCTCTGAATGTAGCGTTTGGAGATGGAGGCAGACGATGGAGCCTTGGCATACTGCCAGGGTCACCTCCATTAAAGCAGGTGGTGTCCGACAACCTGTAATCCAGAATGTTCACTAAGGCAGGAGGCAGGTGGCGGATCCAGTCTCCATCATTTGCATCTGGTGGCATCCAGCTGGGGCTTACCCCCTTCCCCACCTCGAGAGGATTGACTCAAGCCCCTGGCCTGTCCAATCAAAACCTTCCATCTACAGACCACAGTGACTGATTCCGGGAAGGGCCTGGAACCTGAGCTGGGCCAGTGAGCCTCAGCCCTGAGATCTCTACTGGGCCTAGCAGGGGGAAAGGTGCTCTGCTTCCGCTGGACCATGGGGCTGGAGGAATTTAAGCCTGGCCCATCTTTGCCACTCCAAGAAGCAGGAAGAGGGCTGATCAGGGAGATGCAAATCAGAACCACAAAGAGACATCACCTCATACCTACTAGGATGGCCATAATAAAAAAAAAAAATCTAAAATATGGCATTGGCAAGGATGCTGAGAAACTGAAACCCTCTGGCATTGCTGGTGGGAGCGTCAAATGTTGCAGCGCTGTGGAAAACAATGTGGTGGCTGTTCCTCAGAAAGTGAAACATAGTTCACCATCATATGATCACAAGATCCAGCAATTTCACTCTAGGTATACACCCAATTGAAAACAGGTGTTCAAACAAAAACTTGCACACACATGTTCATAGGGTTCTTTATTCACAATAGTTAAAAGGTGGAAACAACCCAAATGTCCATCAACTGGTGAATGGATAAACAAAATGATGAACCCTGTAGACATACTGAGTGAGAGAAGCCAGACACAAAAGGACACATGGTGTATGATTCCATTTATATGAAATGTCTAGAACAGGCAAATCCATAGAGAAAGAAAGCAGATGAGTGGTTGCCAGGGGCTGGGGGAAGGGGGAACGGGAGTGACTGATAAGGGGAACGGGGTTTCCTTTTGGGAGAAGGTGAAAATGTTTTCGAACTAGATAGAGGTGATGATTGCATGACATCACAAATGTACTAAAAACTACTGAATTGTACACTTTAAAATTGTTGAAATTATAAATTTTATGTAATGTGTATTTTATCACAATTTTTTTTTTTTTTTTTTTTTTTTAGAAAAGGGAGAAGACAGCTGACAGAGAGACACAGATCCCGAAGGCATCATTTGGGGTTCTGGATTCAGCCGTAGCTGGAGGTAACCCTGACGCTAAGGTAAGGCAGCGAGGGATGGGCTTTCCCTCCCTGTAACCTGGTATTTCAGAAAATCAGCTGCTTTCGTTCATACCCACGTCCCCATCATGATGAGAACAGCCCTCACTGAAGGTGCCGGGGGCCTCAGGAGGCTGGAATCCCCTCCCTGACACTCTGCTTTCCCATCTATAAAATGGGCGGAAGGGAAAGTTCCTCCATGCCAGCAATACAAGGTCCCAGCGTGCACTCATGTTTGATCATGTATGATCATGTTTCGTCCCCGTGGCAGCTCTGTGAACAAGGTGTTCTGAGTTCAGCAAAGGGAAGCAATTGCCGAGGCCCACGCTCCTGCCTTTGACGCTGTGTCGCATCTGGAAACAAATGGCTGGGGCCCCAGGAGGCGGGGTGCTAGGGCTCCCAAGAGGAGGCTTAGCTGGGTGGTGACAAGCTCACTCTTAGCATCCAACAGCCCTGAGTTTGAGTCTCAGCTCTGGCCTTCTGTGATCCTGGGCCAGAGGTCTTCACCTCTGGGCCTCGGTTTCCCCTCTCCAAAACAGACTGGTTATTCTGGGCATCAGGTGCCGGGTCTGCTGGGTGAACAGTTGCTGTCCTGGGACAGCTCATTAACACACGGATGTGTCTGGTGGAATCCAAGCTGGGCTATGACTCCAGGCATTGGGCAGAGGCCAGCGCTGGGGGGCAGCTTAGCAGTTTACTGCCATCCGGAGGCAAGGCAGCCAGGATATAGCCTCCCCTCCATGCCGTGTTGCTGTTGGCCTTTAAGAGGATATGGATGGATGTAGAAGGAACTCGTTGATTCTTTTTCCACTTGCTGCTGAGCACTCGGCGTCCCGGCGCGCCTGGCCGGAGGCTGGCACTGTTTCCTGGCACCTGGACAGCCTCGCTTGGCCCTGGCAACAGGGACTCGCTGAGTGTTTGGCGGCTGGCTGGCTCCAGGCATTGGCGATGGCGTGGTCCTCCTCTCCTGTGGCTGCCCCCAGAGAGCAGGGAGAGAGCACCTCAGAGTTCCCGTGGCCTCTGGGAGCCTCCCTGGGCAGGTGCCAACAGATGAGGGTGGATCAGAGAGGGTGATTCTGATGGGATCACCTCTGAGACTCCATCCTGTGGCATCTCATATGTGGGGCTCACCAGTGTTGTGTCTCAGGCTCCCTGGGCTCCTGTGGTTTCCACCATCCCGTGGTGCTGTGCTTCTGTTGACTGGTGGCCATATCACCTGCGTCTGTGGTTTTTAGCACTGTGATCCCATGGCCCTAGGATCCCACAGTGCCATGGCTTTAGCATGTTGTGGTCTCATGTCTCCGTTAACCCATAATGCTATGACTCTGTCATTCCTTAGTTCTATGGCTCCTTGTTCTGTGGTCTTGTGACTCTTGGATTCATTGGAACTTCCTGACTTTACTTTTTTAAAATAAATTTATTTATTTGTTTGTTTGTTTTTATTTTTGGCTGCGTTGGGCCTTCACTGCTGTGCGCGGGCTTTCTCTAGTTGCAGCGAGCGGGGGCTACTCTCAGTTGCGGTGCGTGGGCTTCTCATTGTCGTGGCTTCTCTTGTTGCGGAGCACGGGCTCTAGGCGCGCGGGCTTCAGTAGTTGTGGCACGTGGGCTCAGTAGTTGTGGCTCGTGGGCTCTAGAGCGCAGGCTCAGTAGTTGTGGCGCACGGGCTTAGTTGCTCCACTGCATGTGGGATCTTCCCAGGCCACGGCTCGAACCTGTGTCCCTTGCATTATTGGCAGGCGGATTCTTAACCACTGCGTCGCCAGGGAAGCCTCACTTCCTGACTTTAGAAAAGGATAAATCATCTAACCCAGTGGGAAACAGACACAAGAAAACTCACGGGGTGGGTGTTGCAATGACCCCCCTGCACCAGCACCATGTGGGCCAGCAGCAACAGTGGCATCACCCCTTTTCCAGAGGGTTCCACGTGGCTGTCATCGTCCCGGAGCTCCCTCGCAGACTATCCCAACAGCTGCTGTAGTTTGGCCATTCCTGGGAGGGTTTGAATGAACACCACAGTCTCCTTCTGTGGGGTGAGAATAGGGACACACAGGCCGGCCAGCCTGGTCCGGCCTGAGGGAGTAAACTCTAAGTTAGGGTAAATAGGGGTCAGCCAGGTAAAGAACAGAAGGAAAGTGCTCCAGGGGGAGGGCACAGCCTGTGCAAAGGTCCTAGGGTGGGGAGAAGCCTGCAAGTAGGAGGCACAGGGAGAGGCAGCCAGTGCGGCTAGAGAGAGCCAGGCCAGTTCACTTTCCTTTGTCTCATGTAAGGTAAGGGAGACAGAGACTGGACAGAGGCACCTGCTATGTGTTTCACCTTCACTGTCTGACTGACTTCTCACAATGACCTTTGAATGGGCTTGTCACATAGCTAGAGAGGCCCCAAGGGGGCGTCCATTCATTCATCCATTCATCCTACCATCTGTCTATCATCCACCCATCCACCCACCCAGCCACCTATCCACCCACCCATCTCCCCACCCATCTGCCTGTCCATGAATCCACCCATCCATCCATCTACTCACCCATTAGCCATCCATCCATCCATCATTCATTTACTCTAACATGTGTATGATGCTGGAGAGATGGTGGGACTCAGTGTGACAAGGGATGCAGCCCCATAGCCATGTAATCCATCTGTGCCCATGCAGTGTGGTCAGAGCTGTGACAGATGATACTCAGGGCACTTTGGAGGCCAGAGGATGCTACTCACCCAGCTGGGATGGGGAGGAGTGAGTGATGTTAAAGGGGAAGGTGGACCAGGGAGAGTCACAGCCCAACGAAGGGCCCGGAGGGCAGAAAGAGATGGGACTGGAGAGGCCCGTGAAGCCCCAAATGGCTCATGGCTCTGTCCCGTCCAGCCCTCTCCCCTTCCATCACACCCTCACCCCTCTGCTCCAGCCACACCTGCCTCCCTGCTGAACCTCCCACATCCTCCCCCCAGGCCTTCACCCTTGCTGTGCCCTCTGCCCGGGACACCCCTCATCAGCTGGAACCCGTTCACCTGTTCGGGTCTCGATACTAACATCCCACTGCAGCGTGGCCTCCCTGACCCCTGGGCTCTGTTTCCACAGCCCAGCCAGCCCCTACTTCCATGCAGCTTGTATGCACTTGTCCACCTTCGAGGCTACGTACCACAGGGCTGAGAGGTCGAGACCACCTCCTTCCCCTCCGCTGTGCAGCAAGGGGGTCAATGCTCGTGCAGTGGATGGAGTTATTTAGTTTTATCCTATTGATCGCTAAGCATTTATTTGGCACATATCGTACGCAGTCCTCCCATTTCGGGGGCTGGGGCTCTCCCCTGCCTGGTAGCCTCCCTCCCCCACTGGCCCATTCTGAGCCTGGGCCTCTGCCTGCCAGGAGGCCGGCGGGTAAACACACCCCGCCCTCGCCCTCGGCCTCCCGCCCCGTCACTGGCTAGAACAAGGGCCTCCTGTTAATGAGCTGAGGTGGGGGCTGGAGAAGGGGGGAGGAGGAATTGGGGGCAGGGCTCTGGTTCCTGTGATCTCTCCTGCCTACCCACCCACAGAAACCTGAGTGGGGGGCTTTCTCCCCACGGCAAGGCTGTGTGTCTTCCCTCTCTGAGCATCCAGTGCCCAAACAGAGGAGGCACGACGAGCCTGCCACACTGAGCCTCAGTTTGCCCATCTGTAGAGTGGGGGAACGTTGGCAACCACCAGCATCAAAAAGTGCTGAATGCGCTTTTCTTTTTTTTTTTTTTTTTTTTGCGGTACGCGGGCCTCTCACTGTTGTGGCCTCTCCCGTTGCGGAGCACAGGCTCCGGACGCGCAGGCTCAGCGGCCGTGGCTCACGGGCCCAGCCGCTCCGCGGCACGTGGGATCTTCCCGGACCGGGGCACGAACCCGCGTCCCCTGCATCGTCAGGCGGACTCTCAACCACTGCGCCACCAGGGAAGCCCCTGAATGCACTTTTCATGGACTAATGTATTCAGGTCTCATGATGAGCCTAAGAAGTTGGGGCTCTCATTGTCCCCATTTCACCTGGGTTTTTAGTGCTGCTGGTATAGTGCAAAAAAACTTTAGGAATTTCCATTTTTCACTTCATTAGACAGAGAGCCAGACCGACAGACAGAGAGACAGACTGAGGGAGAGAAGGAAACCACTGTCGTGAGACCGCAGGCAGTCTCTCTCCGTGTAACACAGACACAGGTTTGTTTTGCTGTTACCTACAAAACTCTCACTAAATGTGAGAGGAAAGGAGAAAAGAGCAGGGCAGTCATTTGTCCTGCCACAGTTATCCCTGGAAAGTTATGAAGATAATGATGGTGTAAAATCATTTTCAGAAATCAGTGCCCATAGAATGCCACATTGTTAAATTCCAGTTGCTTCCTAGTGAAGTCCTTTCTCCCCTAAGGCAACTCCATAGTCCATTCTCTAAACTGGAGAAGTAAAAATTTACATTATAATAAACTTTTGAAGGTGTCCTCCCCCACCCTGTCCAAACAAAAGAAAAGAAACACACACACACACACACACACACACACACACATACACCCCGCTGCTGAGGCACAGCCATGTTAAGCAACTTGTCTCAAGTTGCACAGCAGAGCTGGGATATGAAACTCAAGGGTCCTGGTGCCAGAGAACAAGACCTTCATGGCAATGTCCTGCTGCCTCCCATGATGATGAGTTCCTGCCTTCTGAGGCTGCGGGGAGAGTGGGCAAAAGAAGAAAACCCACAAAAGTGATGTGGCAAGGTTTTGAGCATTTGGCACTTGCTCAATAAAATTGTAGTCACTGTATTTATTGTTATTTTCTTCTTTCTTTATCATACCTTTTGGAGAGCCTGAGACCGAAGGACAATAGAGTCGGGGCAAATGGAGGGTGGGAGGGGAGGCAGGGCTTGCTGAAATTCACAGAGCAAGTCAGGGTGGGTCTGCCAGACTCCAGTGCCCACATGGCACCCTATCTGTCCCCCTGCCCCTCTTCCCACCACTTGGTCCTTCTGGAGAGATGGGTCCAATCGGGCCATCCCAGGCAGGCTGGTTCAGGCTCCTCAGCTGCAGATGCAGCAGTGGCTAAGTGGCCTCCCTTGCTGCTCTAATGAATTCCCCAGACCCTGGGCCTGTGGCGGGGCCCGCCCAGGGCAGGGCGGCTGCCTTCCCGACATATTTTCTCTCTGGATTCACAGGGAGAGGCGGCTGGGGGAGCTGGGGGCGCCCACATGTCTCCTGGCCCAGCAGGACTGTGCCAGGAAGGGCTCAGGGGCCCCATCACACAGGCATCAGCCCCTCTGCCCCAGCCTGGCCAGGTTCCTGGAACCACTGGGTCCAGCATCATGGGAAGCGGGGCTGTTTGGGGCTCCAGCCAAGGGCTCAGGCCAGGAGGTCCTGGGTATCAGAGTTTTCACAGCTAATGAGGGGCCTGGGCTAGCATTTCTCGTCTGGAATCTGTGGCCAAGGGCAGAGAGTGGGTGGTATGAAGGCCTTAGGGGTCCTGCCTTCTCCTGTTTTAATCCTGGCTGTGTGACCTTGAGCTGTCTCATGCCCTCTCTGAGAGAAATGTGAATAAGAACGATCTGAGGTATAAGTGACATAGTGTATAAATTACAGATTATATAATGAGGCTAACACAGGAGGCAGACACGGGGCACGGGTTAGCTCATTCAATCCTCTCAACAGTGATCCCTTGCACTTTCTAGGTGAGGAAACCAAGGCACAGAGAAGTCAAGCAACTTGCCTTAGGTCACACAGCAAGGCTATGTCCGGCTGACATTCGAACCCAGGCCATGTGGCTCCTGAGTCTGTCCTAAAGTACAGTGGTAGCAGGGGTTACTATTATTAATAGTAATTATATTACATCAATTATAAGGAAAAAAATTATAAGGAATAATAACAATGTTACACTAATCAGGGCAGGTGCTCTTTGCAGGCCCAGTGGCCCCCAGGGTAGGAGGAACAGAACAAAACACAGACATTTCCAGTCCCCCGGGTGAGGCCATCCCAACTTTCTCTACCAGAAATATTCTGTCAGGCATCCTAGAAGAATGTCACAAAGGCACCAGCCCCTAAGCCCTGCCCAAGAAGAGCAGGGAGGTCTTCCTGAAGGAGGGGGCACCAGAGCCAGACCTTGGAGGATGGAGGAAGGTGTTCGGGATGGTGGGGGACAGCAGGTACAAAGGCCGGAAGGACACGCTGAGTGAGTTATTGTGTAACGTGAGGCTGCCGAGGTGTGCGTGGGAGGAGGGGGCTGCTGCCTGGAAGGGGTATTTCAGGGCCGATGGGATCCAGGAGGCAGGAGCATGAAACCAGATTGCCCATGTCTCCAGGCCTCTGTTGTCTGATCTGCGGACTGGGGTATCTTAAGGGCCTCTGCCTTTGCCATTCCCTCTGGCTGGAATGTCCTTCCCCACATCTCCTCATGGCCGGGCCGTGAACAAGGCCACGTGTGTCCAAGCCGCAGCCCCATGCCAAGCCTGGTGGGGGCCTGGCTTCCATGTGCCCTTGTCCCAGCTGCATGAGGCACACGCAAACCCACAGCCCTTGCTGGAGCCATGGTTTTCCCAAGAATTCCAGCACCAGCCGGGAGCGGCCCCCAGGTGTGCCGGATGCCAAGGAAAACAGGAGGTGAGCTCATGGCCCTGCCACAGGCATCAGGGCACGGGCCTGTGGCACTTCACTGGAAGTGCCCAGGCTGGGATCGGCTGTTCCTACCCAGCCTCCCCTCCAGACCCACCACTCCTCACTCACCCTCTGTGGTTCCCCATTGCCCTCAGAAGACAGCGCAAGCCTTGCCCCACTGGTATTACTTCTCCTGAGCCCCAAGATTTCTCTACCCTGAGATCAATCTGTCCATCAGACCAGGCTCATTTTTGCCTCAGGGCCTTTGCACCTGCTGTTCCTCTACCTGGAATGCCTTTCCACCATCTCTTTATCTGGCCATGGCCTCCCCACCTTCCTGGTCCTAGCTCAGTGTTCCCTCCTCCTCTAAGAAGCCTGCCCAGACTCCCCCTGCCACCCCAAACTGGGTCAGGCACCTTCTTGGAGCTCCCACTGCTGCCTGTGCATCCCCCACCACAGTCCTGGCCCCTTGGGATGATTACATGTAGTTGCTTCCCCACCAACCTGGGTTCCCCACGAGGGAGGGGCCCAGTCTGGCTTGTTCACTCTGTGTCCCCAGCGTCCTGCACAGAACATGGCACACAGTAAGTTCTCAATGCATGTTTGAGAATAATGAATGTGCCTGAAATTTCCCCACCTCCAAGCTCCACATGCTTCCCTCTGCCAGAACTGTCCTCACCTTTTTGTCTCTGCTGATCTGAGTCCTTTCCTTTCAGTTTCCTTGCCACCTCCTCCAGGAAGCCCTCAGTGACTTCTCTGCAACCTCCCATGAGAACAAATATGGCAATGAACCTACCCTGGCTTCATCCCTGCCCCTCGCAGTGGCCCTAGGCTAGTCACTTCCCCTCTCTGGTCCTCAGTTTCCCTGCCTATAGAACAGAGGCTGCAAACGCTGGAGGGGTAGGGGCAAAGAGGGTTAACTCCAGAAAACAGAGGCGTTTTGTAGCTTAAGAGCACGGCTGGGCTGGGAGGATTTTCCTGATTAGCAGTAATTTCTATTTTTATTACAGGCTGTTCCCACAGAGCTGGACTGGAGCTTGGATGGTACGGCAAAGTCTCGACAAACAGAAGCACAGGGCCTCCCCCGCTCAGATCTCCTCCCTTTAATTTGCTCACCCTCCTGCTGGGGAGGGACGGACACACACAGCCCAGTGCACAGATTGGGAGACTGAGTGGGCTCCGGCCCCTGGGCGACCAGGCTGCCCCCCTCCCCTACTCACCAGCTAAAGAACCGCAGAGAGAGATCAGAAGGGGGTTGGGGGAGGAGGTGAGTCCTAACCTTTAGCCACTCTCGACTCAGTTTCCCCAAGTGTGAGCTGAGGGCAGCCACTGCGGTGATCACTTCGTTCCCAGCTCTGCCTGAGTCCTGGCACGCAACCATCACTCAGATAAGCGAATGAGAGGGCTGGAGGGCGGTCCCGCTTCATTCCCTGCCCCACCAGCCCGGACACAAAGCGCCCCCCCCCCGTGACTCAGTTTCCCCGCCGGATCCGGGTTCAGCCGCGCTGGGCGGGGCCTTGAACGCGGAGGCCAGCGCCGTCTGTTTACCTTGAGGCTGGACGCTGGGCAGGGCCGCGGAGGGCCGTCCCCGGGGCCGGCCGCGCCGCCGGCATAAATAGACCGCGCGGGCCTCGTGGGCGGCAGAGAGCGAGCCGCTGTCCAGCTCCCCGCCGCAGTCATGGTCCTCACCGCCGCCCGCGTTCTCTTGCTCACCCTGGCTGCCCTCGGCGCATCGGGCCAGGGGCAGATCCCGCTGGGTAAGCCGCGCCTGACCCCCAAACGGACAGGACTCGCGGGAGGCCTGGGGTCGCGGCTTTTGGGGACTCGGGGACTGTTCGCCGGGGCGTGAGGGGCGGAGAAAGCAGGCAGCGGGGCAGAGGCTCAGGAAATGGGGTGGGTGTCAGGGGTCCCTGAGGCGGCGGTGTGAGGGGTGGTGATGGGGGTCTCCGGTCCCCGACGCCCCAACAGCGCCCCCTGTCAGCGCAGGTGCAGACCTGGGTCCGCAGATGCTACGCGAACTACAGGAGACCAACGCGGCGCTGCAGGATGTGCGGGAACTGCTGCGGCAGCAGGTGCCTGCCGGGGTTGGGGGGACGGGGGTGCCGGGTTGGCACAGACAGGCTTGGAAGAGGGGTAGGGGGTCTCGGAGGTAGGGGAGTGTGGGGGTGGGGGTGGGAGGAGGACCGGAGAAGGGAATCCTGGTGGAGGTGAAGAGGGCCCAGAGTTATGGAAAAGAGGGAAAAGAGGGGTCCCAGGGACAGGGGGTTCCGCGGGAGAGGGGTAAGGATCCGTGAGGGGGGAAGGGAATCCCAGGGAAGGGAGAGAGGGGCTGGGAGAGTAGGGATCTCGGGGTAGGGAGTCCGTGGGGAGGGGGCCCGGGCCGAGTGGGTGGGTCTGCGGGAAGGGAGTTTGAGAGAGGGAGAGGGGAGACTCGACGGGGGAGGAGAGGGATGGACCCGCTGACCACACCCCATCCCCCTTGCACCAAAGGTCAAGGAGATCACGTTTCTGAAAAACACGGTGATGGAGTGTGACGCGTGCGGTGAGCGCAGCTGGGGCGGCAGAGACTGGGCGGCGGGGGAGCGAGAAGAGATGGGGAGACAGAGACAGAGAGCGAAGGACAGACAGGGAGGAAAAGAGACAGAGGAGAAGATGGAGGCTGACAGAGATGGAGAGACTGGATGAGGGATGGAGAGAGATAAACAGGAACGGGAGACAGAGACTATGGGAGGGGGAGACCCCAAAAGGGCCAGAAACCATGCGAGAGATGCTGGAAGGTGGAGAGTCGCGGAGGGAGAAGCAAAAAACGGCCGGGCGCAGAGATACAGATACTGGAGAGACCTGGTTTGCAGAGCGCTCAGTACGAGGCGGGGTCTCAGAACAACCAGGTCTCAGAACACCACGCCCTCAGGGGCCATCCCCCCCCCAGGCTCCACCCCTGGACGTGGCCCTAACCATTCCCTCCCCACCCCCCGCAGGGATGCAACCCGCGCTCACCCCCAGACTGAGCGTGAGGCCCCTAAGCCAGTGCGCTCCCGGCTTCTGCTTCCCCGGCGTGGCTTGTACCGAGACAGCAAGCGGCGCACGCTGCGGACCCTGCCCCTCAGGCTTCACCGGCAACGGCTCGCACTGCGCCGATGTCAACGAGGTGCGTCCGTCACCACCGCTCCGACGATCCCCCAAAGCGTGACCCCACAGCTCCCCACCGCCCCGATGAACTCCTCATTCGCTGGGGGTGCTCTCCCGGAGAGCCCAGCCCCCTCATCTCCAGGGGCGCAGGTCCAGACGACCTCCCCACCGCCGGGGAACACCCACCACTACCAACCCCCTCTCCACCTGGGATGCCCATCCCGACGACTTCCTCCGTAGCCGGTGACGTCCGCCCCGACGACTCCCCTACCGCCGGGAGTGGTCCGCCTCAACGACCCCCCTCACCGCCGGGAGCCGCCGACCCCAGCCACCCTTCCACCACCGGGGGGCTCCCGCCCCGACAGCCTCCTCACCGCCGGGCACGCGCGCCCCGACGACCACTTCCCGCCTCCTCTGGGGACGCCCGCCCTCAAAATGTCTTCCCCCGCCCATGCGCACCCAGCCCACCGGGTCCCAGGAGCAGATCCCCTCAGCTACGCCCTGTTCCCTGCCTGGTCTTGCCCCTTCCCACATCAAGGCAAAGCCGTGTGTGACCCCTGGGACAGTGGCCTCTGCCCCACATGGCACTCCCCCCACCCCCAGGAGCTAGCTGATGGCCCTTGAACTTTACAAGCCCAATAAGCCCCGAGGCGCCTCTCTAGGGGAGGCCCAGCTCCACGTCCGTCCTCTGACCCTCCGGGGCCCTTCCTCCCCCAGTGCAACGCCCATCCCTGCTTCCCCCACGTCCGCTGCATCAACACCAGTCCAGGCTTCCGCTGCGAGGCTTGCCCACCGGGGTACAGCGGCCCCACCCACGAGGGCGTGGGGCTGGCCTTCGCCAAGGCCAACAAGCAGGTGAGGGCCGTGGGGGGTTGGGGTGGGGAGCCAGGAGGAGCATTTTGGGGTGAGGGGCACTTTGTTGAGTAAACTCGACCTCCAGCCTCGCAGCCTTTTCCTGCCTCGCTCCAGCGTGAGGGCAGAGGGACGGGAGTCTGGGGAATAGAGGAAGTTAAGGGTCCACGTCAGGGATGGTCGGGGTTGGAGGCAAGATGTAGGGGAGAGGTAGGATTCAGAGGAGACGTGAACCGGGTGGGAGGTCTGGGGGTATCTGCGTGGGAGCAGTGACCTCTGCCCTCCCTCCCACCCAGGTTTGCACGGACATTAACGAGTGTGAGACCGTGCAGCATAACTGCGTCCCCAACTCC
Source organism: Kogia breviceps (assembly GCF_026419965.1). Lineage (NCBI taxonomy): Eukaryota > Metazoa > Chordata > Mammalia > Artiodactyla > Physeteridae > Kogia > Kogia breviceps. Next base: position 171,103,697 of record NC_081313.1, on the reverse strand, counting down.
GTATGCGTCAATACCCTGGTAAGGCCTGGGAGCAGAGGCGAAGGACTGAGAGATGGAGGATGGGACGCGAAGTGTCAGGCAGGGGGTGGGGTGGGGTGGGGCTGACCTCCTGTGGCCCGGGCTCAGGGCTCCTTCCAGTGCGGACCGTGCCAGCCCGGCTTCGTGGGAGACCAGGCATCAGGCTGCCGTCGGCGCGCACAGAGCTTCTGCCCCGACGGCACGCCCAGCCCGTGTCACGAGAAGGCCGACTGCGTCCTGGAGCGTGATGGGTCGCGATCCTGCGTGGTGAGTGCGAGCGGGCCAAGGAGGGGCGTACGATGAGGGTCCCGGGGTGGGGCCACGCCGGAGCACCCACTCACTCCCCCACCCGCAGTGCGCCGTCGGCTGGGCTGGCAATGGGCTCTTCTGCGGCAGCGACACAGACTTGGACGGCTTTCCCGACGAGAAGCTGAGCTGCTCAGAGCGCCAGTGCCGAAAGGTGGGCGGGGTCTGAAGGGCGTGGCCTGGTATGCGGGTGGGCGGGGCTCCCTAGCAGCGCCCCTCATGCCCGCCGCGCCCACCCCTAGGACAACTGCGTGACGGTGCCCAACTCAGGGCAGGAGGACGTGGATCGCGACGGCATCGGAGACGCCTGCGACCCGGATGCCGACGGGGACGGCGTCCTCAACGAGAAGGTGGGGCAAAAGCGGGGGCCTGGGCGAGACTAGATGGGGGCTTGGCTCGAGTGAGGGGTGTGGCCTTAGAGGCTGATCTCGCGGGTCCCAGAGGGTTAGGGGGTTCCCGGCAGAGGAGGCGGGGCCTCGGAGATGGACAGTCTGGGGAGTGACATTTGCCTCTCTAGGCCTGACTACTCCCAACCGGCCCTGACCTCTAGGACAACTGCGCACTGGTGCGGAACCCTGACCAGCGCAATGCGGACGGTGACAAGTGGGGCGATGCATGCGACAACTGCCGGTCCCAGAAGAACGACGATCAGAAGGACACAGATAACGACGGCCGAGGCGACGCCTGCGACGACGACATAGACGGCGACCGTGAGCTCTGTGGCAGGGGGGAGAGGAGAGGGAAGGGCGGGCACCAAGGGGCGGGGCTTGGGAGGGGGCGGCCTCGGCCTCCTTTGGAAGCCGGAGAGGGTATGCTCGCCTAGGGCTCCAGGGACCGTGGACCATGCTCCGGCGGGCAGCAAAATGCAAGCTGGGATATGATGCCGAGGAGAAAAGGGAGGAACTTTTGGAGGAGGGGAAGGTGGTCCCTGTGTTAGATGCTGCAGGGAGGAAATAAGAGGACAGAGACGTGAGCCTGGGGTTTAGGGCTGAGGAGGTACCATTTTTACATCTGGGCAGAGACTCGAGGTGGTGCATTCACAGAGCTAGTCCCCTCACCGCCGTCCATTCATTTAGTCTCTAGGAGGCTGGCGACTGGGCACGAATACTTGGTTTAACTTTGTAGTTATTGGGAGCCAAAGATGGGGTGGGACTCTGTCCCAAGCTAGCCCCAGGTCTGCACCTGCCCTGCTGAAGTCAGCCTGGCCCCGTCCTAATCTTGGGATCCCGTTCTGTCCTTCTGCTTCCCGCAGGGATCCGCAACACGGTGGACAACTGCCCCAGGGTGCCCAACTCAGACCAGAAAGACAGTGATGGCGATGGTGTAGGGGATGTCTGTGACAACTGTCCTCAGAAGAGCAACGCAGACCAGGTGAGGGCAGGCCAGACCCCAGCTGTGTCAGGCCCCTGGGGTAAGCCCCAGACTGATTAACAAGACTCCAGCCCAGTCCGAGTAGCCTGGGGTGGGTGGGTGGGGGATGTTCCTCCACGTCAGGAAGGACTTGGCTCTGGAACTGGGGGTGGGCGGGAGGCTTCTGAATTCTTCTGCCCTGATTATGGACATCTACATCCTTCCCCCGCCCACAGAGGGATGTGGACCACGACTTTGTGGGAGATGCTTGTGACAGCGACCAAGACCAGTAAGGAGGACATCTGGGGCTGAGGTGGGCACCCAGGGTGGGCAGCCCTTGATCCAGCTTTCTGGGGTCTCATTGTCTGTGCCCCACCCACCCACTCTAGGGATGGGGATGGGCACCAGGACTCGCGGGACAACTGCCCCACAGTGCCCAACAGCGCCCAACAGGACTCAGACCACGATGGCCAGGGTGACGCCTGCGACGACGATGATGACAACGACGGGGTCCCCGACAGTCGGGACAACTGCCGCCTGGTGCCCAACCCGGGCCAGGAAGACGTGGACCGTAAGGCAGGGTGCAGGGCCTGTGGTGGGGGCAGGGCAAATGTGGAGCCACTAGGGTGAGATTTGGGGTGGGCATGGTGGAGCCAGTGGCGCGTGTGAGCGGAGCTGGAGACATGGTGTGGGCGTGGCCAGGCCTGGGGCGGGGCCTGGAGCTGATTCTACTATGGTGGGGGGGCCTCCCATCTCGTCTCAGGGGACGGCGTGGGCGACGCGTGCCAGGGGGACTTTGATGCAGACAAGGTGGTGGACAAGATCGATGTGTGTCCGGAGAACGCTGAGGTCACCCTCACCGACTTCCGGGCCTTCCAGACGGTCGTGCTGGACCCCGAGGGCGACGCCCAGATAGACCCTAACTGGGTGGTGCTCAACCAGGTGCGGGCGGGGCCCAGGCGGGAGTTGGGGGCAGCCCAGGACCGCCACAGCGGGTCCTAAGCTAGGGGCGGGGAGCCGAGGGCTCACACGGCTGGCCTCAGGCCCTTCTTCCTTTGAACCCTACCAGGGGATGGAGATCGTGCAGACGATGAACAGCGACCCTGGCCTGGGTGTGGGTGAGACATGGGGAGGGGCCAGGCCGTGCAGGGGGCGGGGCTAGAGGAGAGGTGGGACGGGGCGGGCCTGGACTCAGGAAAGGCGGGGCCAGGTTGGGTGGTCTGGGCTCAGGGGTCGGGCGTTCTGGACTCTGGAGGGGCGGGGCCGGGGGCGGAACTGGGCCCCGGTGCGGCAGGGGCTACCGCCCCTTCCTCTCCCCAGGTTACACAGCCTTCAATGGCGTGGACTTCGAAGGCACGTTCCACGTGAACACGGTCACGGATGACGACTACGCGGGTTTCATCTTTGGCTACCAGGACAGCTCCAGCTTCTATGTGGTCATGTGGAAGCAAATGGAGCAGACATACTGGCAGGCAAACCCCTTCCGTGCAGTGGCGGAGCCTGGCATCCAGCTCAAGGTGCTGGGCCCTACCTGAACTCTTGGTCTCAGTGCCAACTCGGAGGCCCCAAACCCTCCCACAGATCCCCAAAGCCTTACAGCCCCCGACCTCATTCTGTGGACCTCTAAGTCTTTCTACCTAGTTCCTCCCACAGGCCCTCAAACACTCCCCCAGGGTCCCCCAATCTTTCTGTGGGCCCCAAAACCCTCTCACAGAGCCCCAAACTTTCCCCCAGGTTCCAAATCCTCCTGCAGGCCCCATAGACCCCAGTATTTCACTGAAACACTAGAATTCCCCAAGTCCTCTAGACTCGAGTTTATCCCACAAACCATTGCTGCCCCTACAGCCTGCCTGCAAAGCTCCATGTGGCCCCCAAGGCTTCCTCGTGGGTCTCCCATCCAGGCATACTGGGGGGCCCCCAACACTCCTCTATGACTCACAGCTCCTTGCCTGTCTGGGGGCTCTGGTGGCCTGTGTGGTCTCTGACCCACGCTCCCCTGTTCTCCGGCGTGGCAGGCCGTGAAGTCCTCCACAGGCCCTGGGGAGCAGCTTCGGAATGCACTGTGGCACACGGGGGACACAAAGTCACAGGTGAGGCTGCTGTGGAAGGACCCCCGCAACGTGGGCTGGAAGGACAAGACGTCCTACCGCTGGTTCCTGCAGCACCGGCCCCAAGTGGGCTACATCAGGTGGGAACCTGCCCTCCGGAGTCCCTGCTCTATCCTGGTTCTTGAGGGAAGCCGGGAGTGCTTCAGGGGGCCTCGGTCCCCTTATCTGTAAAATGGAAATAATACAGGCAGTTAGAAGTAACTGTCTGGCCCCGGGGCATGATACCCCTCCCAGGACAGGGGGAGGGGCCAGGCTGTGCAGAGAGCTGCTCAGGGGGCAGGGCTAGAGGAGAGGTGGTACAGGGGGGAGCCTGGACTCAGAAAAGGCGGGGCCAGTTCGGGTGGTCTGGGCTCAAGGGTCCGGTGGTTCTGGACTCTGCACACAGCAGTAGGTGGGGTCTCACCCACTCCTGGTTTCTCAATCCCCACTCTGTGCTGCCAGGAAGTCCAGGCACTATGCTTAGCACCTACTGTGTGCAGGGCTCTAGATGTCCATCCTCTCACACAGGGAAACTGAGGCTCAGGTCAGGAGCCCCCTCTGCCCTGAGCATGGCCCAGGCAGGGAGACATATGGCCCCCTCTCCTAGAGAGGAAGGGGCCTAGCTCATGGGGCAGGATGCTGAAGCTCTGAGAGGGGGGAGGAGGCACCTGGCCCAGGGCCCTGAATCAGTCCCTTCCTTCCCCGCAGAGTGAGGTTCTACGAGGGCCCGGAGCTGGTTGCGGACAGCAATGTGGTCCTGGACACGACCATGCGGGGAGGCCGCTTGGGAGTCTTCTGCTTCTCCCAGGAGAACATCATCTGGGCCAACCTGCGCTACCGCTGCAATGGTAAGAGGACCCTCTTGGGGAAGGTGTGGAGTCCATACCGCCCAGCCTCACCCCCCTCTCACCTGCTCACCCTCTCTCCACAGACACCATCCCCGAGGACTACGAGGTCCAGAGGCTGGTGCAGGCCTAGGGACACAGGTGGGGACCCGCCACTGGATGACGGCCACCCTCAGGGCTGCACTCACTGTGGGAGGCCATCGGCACCCGGCCCCAAGAGGCAGCTGGCCTGGTGGGGAGGGAGAGGGGCTCAGAGAGGATAAAATAAAGTGTGTGTGTGGCGGAGCAGCCGGCTGTGGTCTCTGACGCGGGGAGATGGCAGGGTCGAGCCTCTGAGGGGAGGCCAGGGACCCCAAACTCAGGCCTTGGGAGAGTTGGGGGCCTGCCACTGACTCCCCCCGTGACTGGCTGGGGCCCTAGGAGCCTGACTAGGAGTGTCCGGCCCTGCTGCATCGACTCACTCCCCTGGGGCGTCTGCCCCAGGATCCTGGGCTGTGTGTGTGAGGGGCTCACGCCTGCGTGTCTGTGTGTCCGTGTGTGTGTGTGTGTGTGTGTGTGTGGCCCCTGTGTGGCTCCTGCCTGGTGCACCTGCAACACCCACAGTTCATCCTCCAGAGGGGAGAAGAGGGCAGGAAAAAAGGGGAGGAGGCAGAGATGAAAACATTGGATTTTTATTACGTTTCATTACAAAGGATGCAAAGGTACACAGACGATAGCGTCCACGCCAGAGAGGATGGGCAGGGGCCGGCCGAGTGCGCCCTGAGCGCCCGCCCCCGCCCGCCGTGGGCACCCACGCGTGCGGCCCACGGGACATCTACAGCACAATGTACATGCTGGGGGTGGGGGCAGAGCCAGCCTGGGGGAAAGAGGGACATGAGTGGGACAGGGCTTGGACTGGCGGGTTTGCATATATCAGTGGTACCGCCCAGTCCCTGGAGGGGCAGGGGCAGTTTCCAACGGAGGGCATGGCGGGGTCAGTGGACCTTGACTGCCAAAGCCCTCCCTTCCGGAGTCTGGTGGCAAATGCCACAGCCGTGTCCCCTTGTCCCCGGTTGGCAGGAGGTCAGAAATGACAGGCTGGGCATCGATTACCCCCAAATTCCACAACCCTGCAAGATGGGGGCAACCCAAGTGTCACTGGCTCCTCGGGACAAGGTGTCGGGCACCGGCCAGGGGGGCAGAGAGAGAGGGAGCTGTCTGGAACCAGCCCCTGCCGTCCAGCCCCTGCCTGGGATGAGCCCGGGGCCCTGAGATCCGTGGGCCTGAGCTAATGACAAGAGGGAACTGAGGCCCGGGTCACAGGGTCTTGTCTGCCCCCCGGCGCCTTCAGGAGTACCCCAGTGCCCAGGCCTGGGGGTGCAGGTCACCCCACCTCCATTGGGGGAGAACTCTTGTCTGTGGCCAGCCACCTGTGGCACACCAATGGTTATGAGAGGTGCCTGAGCTCCATGCAGCCAGGACCCCCAAAAGCCGAGGAAGCCAAAAAGAGTTGGTTCAGGCCAAGCTGGCCAGGCAGGGCCTGACAAAGTAATGTCCCAAGGACCCCTGTCATATGCTGTGAGACCCCCAGGGGATGAGAGCCCAGGGTCCATGGAGAACTCGGGCGGAAACAGATCTGGCTGCCCACTCACCCCAGGCAGGCCTCCCAGGGTAAGCGAGGTGCCAAAGCCTCCCCCAGCTCTTCAGGTCATGTGGGGGAGGAGGAGCTCAGGTGGCCAGAGCTCCCTCACCTGAAGCGTCACCTGCAGGGGTGGCAGGCCAGGCCCAAGAGCAGCAGGTACCCTTGACCTTGCACCCCTGTGCCCCAACACCATGCCAAGGGCACCCTGAGGACTCTGACTACAGCTCCCTCAGAACCCAGTGAGGGTGATGGGTGCTGCTACTGCTGCGTCAGGGCTGGGGGTGGGGGCAGGGGAGGTGGAGGGTCTCCTGACCCCACCAGGCCTCACCACACCCAGCCTGCACCCTGGGGTGGGGATGCCTTCTTTGGAAATACAGAAGACTCAGAATCCAGTTGGGGGCAGGAGTTTGGCAGCAAGTTTGGTTATGAACTAGCTCAGGGTCAGCTGAGATGTGGAGGTCTGGGGAGGGGTGCACCATCCCAGGCGTTCTCAGCTGCCTGGAGACCTCCAGGTCAACAAAGTCTTCTCTAGGAGAAGGTGATCATGGGGGCTCATTAGGCCCAAGAGGCTGGACAGAGGGGGGTCGCCCCTGCTGCTTGAGTCCCACCCAGCACCTCCATGGGCCTCGTACCTACTCCCGTCCCCCGTGACCAGGCCGCAGCCAGCACCCGGCATGCACGCAGCCCCCAGACTGGACACCCACCCCAGCAGGATGGATGGACGATATAGGATGTCTCTCCCTCCACACAGGAGTCTCACAGAATCTGATGGACGGACAGATGGACAACTGTCCTTGCCCACCCCACTGTGACACACAGGCGTCACGATGGGCCCACTTGGCTAGCCGCCCTCCTGGGAGGTCGGCCGCCTGAAGAAATCAGGCCAAACACACCTACGATGTCAGAAACCTCCTGCCCAGCCCTCAAACCCCACAAGGAGATAACACACAGGCCGCAAAGGCCAGCCAAGCACTCCCAGTGCATGGAGGCGTTGCTGGGGAAAGGGCTGCAAACACACACACCTGCCCTTGCCTTCCAGCCTCGCAGGCCTGGTCCCAGGGAAATCCGTGGACCGCACTGCGGCTGAGGGCTGGACCCAACGCAATTACGGTCCCTTCTGCTGTGTACTTGTCCCCACAGGGAAGCCTGACTGGTTTTTGGATATCACTGGCCGTGGACCTCCAAATTTTGCTGAAGGGTCGACCGGCCCCCTGAGCTTTCCACTGAGGGTCTCAGGGGCCCCCTGCCCCAGGGGACTGGCCCCTACCCTTCTTGCCCGGAAGAGTGCTGGGGGGAAGCAAGGCGTGCAAGGAAAGCGGGGAGGGGGCTGCAGGGTACCCCAAACAGTGCTGCCCGTCTTCCCTCTGTTAAGGGTACGGTGCGGGTGGAGGTCCTTACGGGTACCTGTGAAAGGGATGTGACCCCGATGAGACTCCTCCTTCTCCTTCCCCAAGTCAACCCTGGGCACTGCAGGGGGGGATGCTGACAGGCAGGGGGTGGGGACCAGGGGCATGAACTCTCTTCTCTGGGGGACACAGAGACAGGCTGACCCCAGGTCTCATCCTTGGCCCATGGAGCCTCATGGGGGAACAAATTTACCACCTTGGGGGCTCAGAGGACAGAGGGTAAGCTGAGGCGGGTGGGGACACGCTGGTTGGCTCACGCTCCCGGAGGAAAGGTTTGCACAGCTGAGGGGGGCTCGGCCACAGCGAGCGGGTCTATATACACGATGCCGGGGCTCCAGCTCACCCCTCACGGCACAGCTCGCCTGAAATCACAGTATTTTCACATCACAAGTCAAAGGGCTGATTCCCTTAAGCTGTCCTGTTTCTAAAAGTCTTGGCAATTCATATTCAATATTTAGTAGAGAAGTGATATTTAAGAAAAAACCCCAAATCCCCTGTTGTAGACCCCCAGAGGCCTGCCCAGGCCCAGGAGGGGGCAGTGAACCCTTTGAGGACGCCTGGCCGCTGGCTCCTGGCTGGATCCCCTCTCCGGGAACGCTCTGCACCTACGCCCCTCACAGGCTGAGGCTGCCATGTTAATACAGTGTCACCTGTGCTCCTGGCCGAGGGATGCTAGAAACGGGCCATGGGGCTGGACAGCCCCTCCTTCCCTGCCCATCTGCACCAAGAACCCAGTGCTGGGCAGATGGGAAGTGTGGGCCGATGGGGCTCCCTCACGGGGTCCCCAACTCCTAGTTTGAAAATTGCATCCAGGAAGGTTGCTTGTAATTTTATTAAGGCCATTTTTTTTTTTTAAAAAAAGTTCTACATACAAGTCTAATGGTAATCAAACCCTTCTATGTACATACATGTAGTTTTTCTTTAAAAAAAGAAAAAGAGTCCTCACTCTTTGCCCCAAGCCCTGGAAAGAAGACGGGCCCTTGACCTGGATGGACTGACACTAACCCCAACTCCAGTCCAGACAATGGCGGCGGAGGCCAAGTGACCAAGGACAGGGGGCTTCCCGTCTGTGGGGCCACGCGGCCACTTGGCCACGTGCTAAGAGCCAGACCAGGGAACAAGAGAGAGGGATGGTCGCTAGGATCAAATCTGGCTCCCACAGATAGAGGTGGGAGCTCACAAGACCCCGACGGAGGCGGAAACGCACCAGGCAGGAGGTGCCAGCCCTGCTGGCAGGCAGAGGAGCGAGTAAGAACTCGAGATGTGACGTCGGGAATGAAACAGACGTTCCTATTCCAAAGCAACTGACAGAACACAAAGCCAGCCCTGTCACTCCCTCGCAGGGCCTGTAGGGCAGACGGATGGCCTCTGGTGCGCCGGTGAGCCCAGACGGATGGTCACCTGGGCCTCCCGAGGCACTCTGAGAAGCACCTGGAAACCAGCCGCTAAAATGCACACTGCCCTTTGCCTCCAATTCCAGCCCTGCCAGGAAGGGCTACGGAAGAGATGGCGGGATGGTGGGAGGGGATGAATGTCGGCTGGTCCTCGGGATGGGAGTGCTGAGGACAGGCTCGTCTCTGGGGCATCTCAGAACAGAGGGGCCGCAGCTGCTGCCGTCAGCCACGGGGTCTAGGACAGGCCTGCCCTGAGGACTGGCTGGCACCTCTGGGAAGGCCGGGCAGAGCTGGGTCTTTACGAGACCCCTGATGGAAGCCGGGGCTCCTTCCCAGAAGTCTGTTAGGGATCAGAGCAGAGGTCCCTCTGGCCGCTGCTGCCAGCTTCTGCCAGAGTGCCCACTCAGTCCAGCGAGCCCAGCCCAACCTCATGTCCTTCTGTTTTGGAATAACGGAGCAAAAGTAAAAAGGCCGGAGATGCAGCTCAGACCCGGGCAGGCAGCAGACCGCTTCCAGTTAGCTTACAAATATTATAACGTTGGATTTCTAGAATAAAAACATGCTCTCAGGCAAGTGTTGGCTTGAAGGAATCAGTTATTCATCTACAACCCAAATGTAAATACAAACCGAAAGAAACAAACCAAAAAATGCCCCGGCCGCCTCCACCCCCCCACCCCCGGCCTTCTTTAAATAATAGTAACAGTGACCACGGTACAGAGAAAGAAAGATGGAAACAAGTCGCAAAACCCCCTAGAAATAATCCCCGCCTCCACGTGCATCCCCGACAGGCCTGAGTGGGGATTTCACAGCCAAGGTGGCCACCGAGGGGCCCAGCTGGGGGTGGCGAGGTGGGGGCGTGGGTTTCCCTACTGGGCCCCGGGGGAGATGTAGCTGCTTCGCATGCTCCGTTCACATGTTCGCATCCCACCTCCGTGGGATGGAATCTAGTGTTCTGTGTGTGCTCAGAAATATAAAAGACGGCAGTCCAAATAGTGTTTATTTCCACTTCATGTCTGCCCGCCCCCTGCCCCCGGCGCCTTCTCCTTTTGGCGGGGTGGGGCTGGCTCGCTACCTAACCAAGGACTGGGGGCGCGGGCGGGTGGGGGTACCGGGGACAAAGGAAGGCAGTGAGAGCTGGACAACAGTCGCAAGATGCACCTCATCCCACCACCGTCGCAGAGCACGGCGCCCCCCCGAGGCCGGCGGCCCTGCCCAGCACGCTTTCTGCATCTTACAGGGGGACGAGAGAGCAGGGAGGGAGGGTCCGCGGGGGCGACGACACGCGGCCTCACGCGGGAGGTGGACGACCGGGGTGGGCGGGCGGGTGGGCTGGGGCGCTTGGCGGCATTGCAAGCTCAGAATCACAAGCTCGGCCGTTTGCGAGGGACGGAGCGCCGCTGTCCCCAGGCTTGGGGAGACGCCGTGGGGACCACTGACCGGTGGGGTGACGGAGCCGGGGGCTGGGCGGCCGTGTGCCGGGCGTGCGGCTCACAGACGGTCCATCCGGAAGGTGTCCTCGGTGGCCGGGTCGGCCAGGACCATGTCTGGGTCATTGAGCATGTGCAGTCCGTCCAGGGTCAGGGGGTCAATCTTGAGTTCGTCCAAGGGGAACTGGTTGTCAGAATCGAAGCTGACGTCACCGACCCCGGCCAGCGTGCTGGTCAGTTCTTTAGAGAGGCTGGGAGGGGACTCTCCTGTCACTGGGGGTGGGGGGTACACACAAAAGGCTCAGCTTGGCCCTGACTCCCCGCACCCCGACTCTGCGCCTCCATGGCTCCCATCAATGCTCAGGCGATACCAGGGAGCTCACCTGAGCAGTCTGTCCCCCAAAGGACATTTGCGATGTCTGGGGACATTTTTAGTTGTCACGACTGGAGGGAATGCTACTGGTATCAGGTGGGTGGAGGCCAGGGATGCTGCTCAACACCCCACAGCACACGGGACGGTTCCAACCCAGATGTCGGGGTACCAAGGCCAGAAAGCCCTGGGATGAGGGCTGCGACACAGACTTCAGTGTGACCTGGAGGGAGCAGGGGCCTCTCAGGCTCTGCCAGGTTCTGCCAGGCAGTCTGCTCCGTGTGCATCAGGGGCCTCCCTGTGGGTTGGAGGGAAGCCCGGGTTCCCCTGCAGAGACCCAGGCTCACACCTGGGCTCCTTCCTCTACTTGTGGTGAGACCCTGGGCCTCAGTTTCCCAATCTGGGAAACGGATATGAAAGTTTCGTTCTTTCTGGGCTGTTGGACAATCACAGAGGCCCGATCCTTCTCACACAACCTCCAAGGCCAAGGCTCCTGCAGCCAGAGCATCTCCTGCAGACCCTTGGGGGTGGGGAGGAGGCACTGGGTCTGCACTCCGGCTGTGGGGAGCTCTGGGCAGGAACCCCTTCCATCCTAGAGATGTCAGTGGGGACTGCTGAGAGGGTCTCACCCTCAATTCCCCAAGAGCCCTGGCTTATGAGGAAACCGCCTCCGTCTTTGATAAAACGTAGAACCTTCAGGGGCATGACGAGGGGTGGGGGTGGGGGACTGCAGGGTCTGAGCTCTGCTGGGAGAAGACGCACTCAACATGCGCGTGCGCAAGCCTGGGTGCCTGCGGCCGCTCGGGGAGGCCTGACGCAGCATGCACGAGCTCTTACGTGTCCGTCAGCTGCACAGGACGAGCCCCAGCAGGAAGGGCCCGTCCCACAGTCACATGCATCCCCGGTACGCTCAGCTACTGTGGTTCAGGGGACTGGGCAGGAGGTGAAGGGCTAGGTGACCGGTTTCATCCTGTTCTCACTCTCTTGAGCCTGGGACACTGGACACCTGGTCCAGGGTCCATTGTGCGTCCCCCCAGCCTGTGTCCTGTGAGCCCAGCAGTGAGTCGAGGTTGGTGGGTTCTGGCCTCCTTGGGCAGGGACACCTCAGCCCCGTCGCGCCTCACCCTGCAGGGCGGGGACTACCATCTCCCCCGGCCTCTCACCTGTGAGGATGATATTGGGGATGCTGCTGTGGCTGGGGAAGCTGAGCTGCTGTGTGTCCGGCAGGCTCCCGGGGCTGCCCGTGAGGCCCATCAGGGCCGCCTGTGAGTAGTTGAGTGTCGAGCCCGGGCTGTACAGGCTGCTGGAGCTGATGGCATTCTCTATCATGTTGAACTGCTCCAGCTGGGAGAGGAAGCATACGGGTGTGAGGCCAGCCCCCCGAGCTGGCCACCCTGGGACCCCGGCTGTGGTTGGCTGGCCAGCCTGCCTGCGACCGCCAGTGCCTCCTCCCCTGCAGGACGGCCAGCACCCGTGCCAAGGTACACTCGGGGCTGCCAAGCATGAGTCCCTCTGCCTTGGGGTCTCCCTGTCTCCGAAGCTGCCTGGGCCTGCCGGCACATGGCCCCCTCACAGCTGGATGGATGGATGGATGGATAAGTGAGTGAACAGCTCCAGGCAGCAGCCAACCCTTCCCGTGCCCACACGCTCCCAATCCTGGCCTTCACGCAAAGCCACCGCAACCCCCCGGCAAACCCACGTGCACGGCCCACACGGAGGCACCGCTGTAACAGCCACCGCCCGTCCCTACCAGCGTTCACCGCCCACCCTTCCTCCCCTTCCGCTGGGGGCCTCGTTCTGCGGGCAGGGTGCAAATGCCAGGAGAGGCCAAGCCAAGCCACCCCCCCTCCAGGGCCTGGGCCTCTGCAGCCTGGAGACTGGAGAGGCTGGGAAGCTCACGCAGAGGAGCGGGCGGGGTCTGGCGAGCGTCTGCGGTGGGCGCCCGCTCACCTGGTGGGACAGAGCGTTGGCCTGCCTGGCCGCCATCTGCTGCTCATAGTATGAGTCCCCAAACACGCTGCCCAGGGTGGAAGAGTGCTGCAGACAGAAGAGAGGCCCGCCGTCGTCAGGGTTCCCAAAACCAGGCAGGGGGTGAGGCTGCTATGGGCTGGGGGGTGGGGCGCTCCCACGGGCTGGCTGCACCCATACCCTTCTCCCAGGACCTCACCACCGGCCTGGGCTGGGAGAGGAGGGAGGGCTCTGGAACTTCCTGGAAGATGCTCGGGACGTGAGAGGCTGATGACATCTATCTCAGGGCTCCTGGGAGAGCCCACACCCACTGGGGTGGAGGGGTGCACCCCTAATCTCGGGATGATTGCTCCTTTCCACCGCCTGCTTCTGGGGGAGGGGGCCTCTGCCGCCCAACTTCCCCCAAAGTGCCATCCCATCTCCTCTCCTCAAGCTCAGGGGTGGGTGAACCCGCCGTTAGATGGAAGACGAGGGGCCACAGGGACCGGGAACCCCAACTGACAGGCCCCAGAGGAAAGTGTGTGAGTGGGGCAAGGTGGGAGATACTCTGGGTGTTCAGGGTGGGATGCGTACCTTGTCAGACACGGGAGACGCGGGACAGGCAGCAGGCCACACACACGTGCGCAGGAAGGGTGCACAGAGTGAGCACGGGACAGGTACACAGAAAGCCCCTGCCCGCCTGTCCAGCCGTGGCTGCCTGCCTGCCCGTGAGGCCCTGGGGCCTGGGGGATGGCAGGCAGTCCCACTCCTGTTTGCCCAATGCCAGCTGGTGCACAGGGATGGGGGCTGCCCCCGGGAGAGGAGCAGGGGCTGGGGATCCTCTGAGGCAGTGGAGATGCCAAGAATACGAGTGTGGTCCCGCCCATGTGGAAGGGAGGAAAGGGATGGTCGTGGGTGTGGCCAGGTCACACCGGAGGCAACAGACCTGGGGAAACAGATGCCCTGCCCAGGGCCCTCAGCGTCCCCAAGGCTGGGAGCTGTGGCCAGTTTCCTCCTCTGTAGAACAGGGTGGCCTGCAGAAGTCGCTCCCCTGTGGCCGTTTCCTGGTCAGAGTCTTCATGGACCACAGGTCCTGGACCTCCCCCCTTTGAGCTCTCTATTCTAGAAAGGTCCCCGTGTTCTCTGACAACTGCCAAAGCTTGACTCTCAGGCCTCCATCCCGGAGAGGAGTTGGCCACGAGGCCCCCAGCCACTCTGGGTATTCAGTGGGCTGACCGCAGCAAGGGACAGCCACTCCGGCTGGTGCGGTGGCTCCTGGGGACGCACATTCCATTCAAACACCAGGAAAGGGTTAAAAATGTGAAAGGAGTAAGAAGCAAAAAAGACAATGTGGCAAAAAGGCCACATTTGCCCTAAAAATCGCCAGCTTCAGGTTTGGAAAAGGGGGCTGTGAGGTTGCTGGGTTTAGCTGTGAAGGAGGCAGATGATGGCCTTGGCTGAGGCCGGGGGCAGGCTGTTCTGGGGTACCTGACCCTGTCCCCATGGCCTTGACCCCAGAGAGGCCCGGCACACACAGGAGACCCCAGATGTGGTTTCTCTTGTGAAGCTACCATGAGGGTTTGCCAGAAAGGTCTGCCCAGAATGGAAGGGCTGGGGCTGGAGGAGGCAGCACAAAGGAGCCAATTCCAGCTGCCTAAGGTTCAGGGTGCAGCCGGACACACGCGACATCTGCTTGAGGCCAAGTGGGGCAAGGCGGCTGCCTCGTGCGTCCAGGGGAGATGCTGGCTGGGCTGGGGAGGCGTGGGGTGACCCAGGCCCGTGGGGCTGACGAATGTGTCCCCAGAGATCCAGCTGCAGTGGGAAACCATGGTCTGCCCCCAGGCGAGTCCCTGGTTGGGGCCAGACAGCCTGCCAGCCCCGTCCTCACATGGGAATGAGCAGCCTGCCTCCCTGGCCAGTGCCCAATTGACAGACGGACAAACCAACACACAGACACGGGCTTGATGAGACAGCGACATGCTTTCCGCTTAGAATGGCCCACTTTGGTTCAGGAGAACCTCTCCTGAGAGCGATCTGCTCCACCCTTAAATTCCCGTCCTGCCTCATGTACACCAGCCCCAGGCAGGGCTGCCCACCACGGGCAGGCGCCTCCTACTGCTTCCCCTGCCTGGACCAACTTCTCCCACTCCCGCGTCCCCTCGGCACCACGTGACGAGACCAGACGCGAGAGCTCAGAGCCGACAGGGATGGACGGAGAGCATGCAGACACCAGGCTGACCCCCGGCCGGCCCCGAGCTCACTGCACCTTCCCTGCCTTCTGCGGAGTCGGGGGCTGCACGCCGACAGTCCCAGCGGGACCCCTGGCTGCCGTGGGTGGTGGAGGGAGTGCCCTGGGAGAGCCCCTCCTGTATCAGTGAGCCATGAGAAGAGCCTCAGGTCCCCTGAGGGCTAGGCCTACTGTCCTGACACACAGGGCCTGGCTCGGGGCGCGTTGCTGCGAGCCTGGGAAGTGGACAGCGGGGCATGTCGCCGGGGACAAGGGAGCCCACGTCCTGCCTGGAGGAACAGCTCCTCCCCCTGCTCTACCCGGGAAGTAAGGCCCTATCTTCCCCTGGCTGAGAAGGAGACTTCAGGGTCTTGGGCACTGCAGTAGCTCCTGAGGCTTCTCAGCTTGGTGACGTTCTGGGGATGGGGTGGTGGGGTCCTGGGGAGGCTCTGTTGCTATAGCGAGAAGTCTGGGGCCTGGATGTCCGTTTTGCAGGAACCCCTTCTCCCCTGATGGAAGGTTCCGGACAGAATGCAACCATGGGTGGAGCAGAGCCAAGAGGGATTCTGAGGAACCTGGAAGGGGTGTGTGTGTGTGTGTCTGTGTCAGAGATCGAGGTCCCGTGGTGCCTGGTATGGAGGGAAAACCTGAGTCTGATAGACATGATCTAGCCCTGCCTGTTGCCTGGGGCAAGCCTCAGTCCCCTCATCTGTGGGAAGAGGACCAGGACACCGGAGGGGCTGCTTCCTGTGCTGGGGGTCTGAAGGTGAGAGACACGCCATCCTAAGGGGCGGAGGGGGCTGAAGAGTCAGGGCCCCCATCACAGGCTGGCCGTCACCTCAGCTGCACCCTGACGCAGGGGGAGCACGCCCCCACCTCCAGAAGCCTGGAAGCAGGAGGCCTCAGGGCGGGCAGACATGGGTGGGGACGGGTGCACGGGCTGCTCGATGCCTGCTCTGAGCCGCACACTGGGCTCGGCAGCCCAGCCACGGGGCGAGGAGCTGGGGCGAAGCCGACACCAACGTCACCGATGCAAATGGGGAGCCCGCCAACCCCACTTGGGGCTTGGTGTGGGCCACAGAGGCGCCGAGGGAATGTGACAGCTCTGGGAGAGGATGCCTT
The DNA here is from genome assembly GCF_026419965.1 of Kogia breviceps. NCBI lineage: Eukaryota > Metazoa > Chordata > Mammalia > Artiodactyla > Physeteridae > Kogia > Kogia breviceps. The sequence continues at coordinate 171,087,577 of NC_081313.1, read as the reverse complement.
CTCCTTGGCCACTGCCCAGGGTGGCCGCCCCTCACCAGTCCCCACCCCGGTGGAGTGAACAAGATGGGGTGGAGTGAGACGGGAGGCACAGATGGAGGACAGACAGGTGGATGGGGGACACGTGGGGGGGGGGTGCCAGCTAGGCTGGAGCTGGGGAAGCCGGGGAGGGGAGGCGGCGTCCCTTACTTGCGGGGAGCTCCCGGGGGAGAAGCCTTGATTGGAGACGGGTGAGGTGGGAGACTGGTTGGCTGGGGAGCCAGCGCTAGTACGGTACTGCTGCAGAGCCGGCGCCTGTGACGACAGACAGGTCAGGATGCTCGCGGGGCCCCAGGCCTGGCTTCCCGGGACTGGCTGTTCACAGCTGACACCCCCGGCAGGGCCCCCATCCCTCAGGTGAGCTGAATACCCAGGGCACCCGCAGGAGGGCACCTGAGCCCAGGGCCTCAAGGGGCCCTACCTCCAAACCCAACTCTGGGAGGGGTAGGGGCATTCGGTCAGAGAGCATGGAACCCAGCCTCACAGAATCGCCCTGGGGGGCTGGGGAAGGGGTGGCGGGATCAGCCTCTACTCATCAGGTTTTAGGGCACTCACACGAACGCACACCACACCCACGTATGTGTGCACACAGCCGCACACGTGTGAACACGTACACCCGCACGGGCAGGGAAGGCCCAGGGCCAGTCAGATGCTCTCGGGCTAACAGCCAAGGCCGTCTGGGGCACAGTGCAGGGCTCCTGGCGCTGGGCAGTCACTATCACTGGTATTGCTTGGGACAAGACCACCGGGTTATGCTGTCCACAGACTTCCAAAGGATGGCCACCTTCTCACTCGAATGACAAAAGGTCTTGGCTTTTTATCAGACTCCTGGGGGGCAGGATGGGCTATGCCAGGAGCTGGATTTAGACTCTGCTCTGGTCCTACCCAGTGAGGCCCTGCTGTGTGCCTCTGGGCAAGCTGCCTGACCCCTCTGAGCTTGTTCAATGAGACCCAGGAGGCCGGCCCAGGGCTCCCTAAGTGCTATGTCTCCTTCGTTTCCTCAGTGGCCTGTTCTGAGCAGTTTAGGATGGGGGTTGAGCCCAGATGGGGCAGGGGGCTCGTGCAGCAGGGTGTGGGTGTCAGAGACATCAGCGTGGTCACTTGGCAATGACCAGCTCAGGCCTTCTTCGGGTTGGAAAGAGGAAAATGACCAGAGGGACATTCTCCTCGCTTGGGTGGATCTACAGAAACTCACAGAGGAGGCCACTGGAACCCGAGCCCTGCGGGATCCACCACTCTCACGGGAGGGGAGGGGGTTGGCCCAACAACAGCACCCTGACCCGAGAGGCTGGCCTGGATAGCCCATGTTTCCAATGTCCCCCCAGCTCTAGAGAGGCACCGCCATGGCAGGGTGTCATGGAACTGGGTGCCCCAAGCAGCCCCACTGTCAGAGTCACCTCCATACCTGCTGTGTTTCTGCCCAAGGCAAGGCTTGGGTGCAGTCCCATCCAAAGGGACCCCTGAGGTCTGCCCTCTGAGGGATCAGAGCAGCCTGGAAATGTGGGTTTCTACCTGTTGGGTTACCGGCCCGCCCTGGCCAACTCAGGGGTGGGGGGGGCCTGTTCTTCACAGAGCACATGATATTCTGATGACATTTATCCTGGGGCTGGCAGCCATGGGCCAAGTGAGTGGGGAGGGCTGGCTGGGCCCCAAACGTGGGTCCCTGCTTCTCTGGATGTGGCCAAAGGTAGCTGTGACCACTCCCTTCCCATCAGGGCAACCTGGGTGAAAGTCTGAACAAGCAGGAAGGTTTGGGGTGCAGGGGTCAAGCCTGGCCTCAGGCAAGGGGTCCCATGGTCTGAGCTGCAGGCCCCCGGCCCAGGGCACTGTGCTGTATGAACCACAGAACTGGCTTCATCCCTTCTTCTCCTCCAAGTTCATCTCCATCCCTCTGGCTCTCAGCAGTCCATTCCCAAGGCCCTGAGAGCTCCGTGTTCTCCCTGCTTCCAAGGAAGCCTTGTCTTGGGTGGGAAGGGCTGAGGGGGGCAATCGGGGCCATGGGGGAGGGCTTGGCAGCCAGACGTGGGGTTGGCCCATCCTGGGTGAAGTCTGGGGCACCAGACCCCTGCTTGTGCCTCAGTTTCCCCATCTATACCGGGGTGACAAACTTGACTTGAGGATTCCAGGGAGAATCCCCCACTGAGCTCCCAGCCCCAGGCAGTGTTTGCCTCAGCCTCAACCCCTGGCCAAGTTGGCCTCAAAGTGGAGCCTCAAGGTGGCTGCAGATAAAGCCAGGCACCCTGACACTCCTCCTGCAGGTCCGACGGGGGTCTCCCACAGCCCCTGGGCTCCTCCTGCACAGGGCCCGCCGCCCCCCCAACGGTCAGGCCCCGCCCCAGGCTTACCGAGGCACTGTCGATCCCCATCGGCGGCTGGCCCGAGTTCTCTGGGGGGGACTGAGGGAGAGAGGACGGTACAGTGACCGCAAGCGGGGGCAGCGGGGGCCCCCGAGTCAGGCTGGCGCTTGGCATCAGGGAGCCGCCCTGGGGGAGGCCGACAGGCCCCTGCGGGGGCGGCGGGGGCGGCTGCTGCTGGGACGCAGGCGGTGGCGGTGGCGGGGGCTGAGGCTGAGGCGGCGGCTGCTGGGAGCCCGCCTGGGTGAAGAAGGCGTAGGGCAGCTGCTGCTCCAGAGACAGGGCATCCATGGCCACGGCCTGAAGGGAGAGGAGGGCATCAGGTGGGACACATGCTCCCAGGAGTGGGCCGGGCGGGCTGTGAGCACCTGGCCCCCGGGGGACCCCCATGGCCTGGCGTGACTGACGCTGAAGTGAGAGATGAACAGAGGGATGTCCAGACCCTGGACCAGGAAAGCAAAGCGGGCTTCCCTCAGGGCCCACGGAGGACTGGGCTGCAGCTCAGTAGGCCTGCCCCCAGTGAGCCTTTCTCACTGCACACCCTTCCACACTTGCAGAGACTCAGGATGCTCCACCCCCATCCCCCGCCTCTCTGAGCTGGAGATTCCCCACTGTGGGCAGGCACAGGGCACCACACTCTGGTACCCCAGCGGGGAGCCAGCACCTAGCCCCTGTGGGGTCCTGCCGGGGAGAAGGAACCCCCTCCCGCCACCCTGCAGCCTGGGCACCAAGGGGAGGCTGGAGACGGTGGGGCTGATGGAGGCCCCTGTGTGGTCACTCAGCAGTGACCAGCTCGGGCCCCTCTCAGAGTTGGAAAGAGGAAAATAACCAGAGGCAAGTTTTCCAGGCTCACGAGTCTGCGCGGACAGTTCCTCAGGCAGGCAGGCAGGCAAGGGCTCCTGCCCTCTGAGGGAGGCTGGATATGCCCAGGAGCTACAGGATGTAAACACTTAGCAGAACGCAGGAAAGGAGTTGCTGGAAAGGAGTTTCCGGAAAGGGAAGGCAGGCCTCAGGGGTGGGGCGTGGCGGGGAGGGGAGAAGAGGCTGGGGTCGCGGATGAAGAGACTGAAGACACAGACGCTAGGAGCCACGCGTGGCTCTGTTTGGATCCTGATCTGAACAAGAACTGTACGAGAGACAGAGACACGGTGGGGAGCCGAGACCAGGCCGGGCATCGGAAGGTATAGAAGAACTACTGTTAATTTCGTTGTGGGTGGATAAGACCATCGAGGTCATGTTAAAAACCGAAGAAAGAATATTATCTATTAGGGTCTGAAGAGCAGACAAAATGGACAAATTCCTCAGAACACACAAACTACCGAAACGGACCCAAGAAGGAAAAGGACATCTGAGAAGGACCGATATCGAGTAAGGAGGTGGGATCAGCCACCAAAAACTTTCCAGTGAAGATCCGCCAAGACTGCAGCACCTTCACTGAATTCTACCAAATGTTCAAAGAAGAATTAATACCAATGCTTCTCAAACTTTTCAAAAAAACAGAAGAGGAGGGAACACTTCCTAACTCCATTCTACGAGCCTGGATCGACTAAAAAAGAGAAGATTCCAATTATGGAAACTGGAAACGAAAGGGGCAATGTTACTAACCACTTCACAGAAATAAAAAGGATTATGACAGTACTACGAACAACTGTATGCTGGCACGTGGGATAACTTTGATGAAACGGAACAACTCCTAGACACACACAAAACTGCCAAAGAAGCAGATGAAGCAAATACGGTAAATTGAGGGGGGGGGGGGACCTTCTCTTAACGTTTTATTTTGGGAAATTGCAACTAGATCCTAAAGAAGAGAACAGCATAATAAGGAATGCCCAGTCACACAGGCACAAGCTAACAGCCATGATGGGCGCAAGGGAATCCAAGCCACTGATTTCTGCATTCCCCGTGTGTTTGAAAATTTGACAACAAAAAGCAAAAAAAATGTTGGCAAGATTTTCAGGATTCTGCTCCCTGGAAGGAGCGTGAGGGCTCCCAGAAAGGCAGAGCCGGGCCCCACCACCCCCACTGAGCCCTCGCACCTGAGTGATGGGTGACAGTGGGGAGAGAGTGGGCGACACCTGCTGGGCCTGCTGCCGCCTTGCTTCCGTGCTCAGGGACAGCGGGCTGACGCCGGCCGGGCGGTGCTGCGGCGAGGAGCCAGGCGTGCTCATCCCTGAAAGGAAGGGAGGGTGGGCATGATGCCAGCCACTGGGATCATGGCAGGGGGCACTCACACACCCAGGGTCATTGCTGAGGACAGTCCAATCGCTCAGACAGATGCCAGTGGGCACATCCTGATCACCAAACCCGGGATGCCCCCTCTGAGGTCCCGATACCCTGACCTCGGGGGTCCCCCAGCTCTGCATGGGCTCCCACCTCCAGTGCTGACCAACTCTCCCCACAGATCTTGCCATCCCTTCAGGAGGGGCGTGTCCCGCAGGCCCTGCCAATCAGCGCTTCCCCACCTCTGGGCTACCGCATGATTGGCCCCCAGAGGGACACGTGACTAGGCTGGCCAATTGAGACCCTGCCCGGGGGCTTTTGACGGAACTCCAGGAAGGGAGGTCCAGAATTGTGTGAGGAGGCATCCTAGTAACCACAAGGGAGCTGAGGGGCAGAGATGGCACCCGAGCCCCAGGTCCAGCCACACTGGCACTTCCCTGGTTTCAGAGACAGTCCCCCTCCTTTTTTTTTTTTTTTTTCCCTAAAATGGCTTGGGTTTTGGTTAGCTCCAACTAAATCGGTGCTGCCTGATGCTGCAGTTTCTTCTTGAGCCTCATCGTTCCCCTCACCTTCATTCCGTGAACATGCCCCTTCCCATAACTGCTCCTTTGGCCAGATCTCTTGGCCCCTGACCTCTGTATCTGGCAGCCCTTACCCCCACATCACGCACCCACAACCTTCTCCTCCCACCTCATGCACTCCCCATGCTGCAGCACCAACCCCACCAGGATGCCCGAGCAAGAAACTCAGTTATTTTATCTTCTTCCTGATGGAGCTCTTGCTGGGGGGAAGGGGGGCTCCAAGTCACCCCTTCCCTCACCGTGGCCCCCTCCCCCAGCTATCTGATCCCTGGATGTGTCTGCTGTGAAGGAGCTAAGTGAGGTCAAGTTCAGTGTGTTGGGGCCTGCCAGACGATCCTGGGGCACTGTGCCGGGGAAGCAACGGGCCCCCAGATATTGGGGGCAGGAGGGGAGCCCTGGGGGCCTGGCCTGATTACCCCAAACTCAGTTTCTTTGTCCGCTTCAGTTCACCGTGAGGCCCTAAGGAGGTCGTGAGCAGGCTCAGAAGAGAATCTGGCCCTCAGTCAAGGCCAGGTGAAGGTGCCTGACTCACTGGGGGAGCTGGGCCCACCCCGCGGAGGGCACCAGATCAACCTGGTTCCAGCGGGTGAGGCGGCGGTTTCCCGGGCTGGCAAGAACGCACCCAGCATACACTGAGGGGAGATGACGGGCAGCCTTCCTCCCACCCCAGGCAGCTGTTCGCTGGGGCTGTGTCATCTGTGCAAGGCGAGCCCGGTCACGCCTGCACTTTCCCTCGGATGCCCTGGCAGCTCCACTCAGCTGAGCGCTGCTGGGGGGGCCTGGCACCGTCGACAGCTCCTGTAGCAGAGCCCCCGGGGGCTAGTTTCTGCACAGACCTTGGGCCCAGAACCAGGCTTCTGCAAACACAGCGACGTCAAGGGAGCCATCAACAGAGGCCTAGTCAGGAGGAGTCCGGAAGACGCCTGCTGAGAGCACACTGGGAGTCGGGACCCTGCACTGCTCCCTCATCTTCTCTGAGCATCCGACGCTTCATGTGTCCGGCGGGCCGAGGAATGCTCAACATGCACTTCGGGAGCAGATGTCGGGGCTCGGTAAGCAGCAGAGGCAGATGCCAAGAGTGACGGGGACAGAGGGGCGACGGGGACGGGAGGGGCCCGCAGCAAACTGGAGTGCTCTAGCCCAGCTTGAGGCACACGACCTCGACCCACCATCGCTGGGCCTGACTCTTCAAGAAAAGCTGGAAATCCAGGTTTTTACGTGCATATTTGAATGTCAATTCAAAGCATCACACACACAATCGTAGGAACGCCAAAATACACTGCGGGGGCTGGATTTGGCCCTTCGGCTGCCGCCTCTGACATCTGTCCTGAAGACAAGGGAGTTTTTAATCCTCTGCTAGGCTGTAACGTGAGCTCCTGGCCTCACGTGGGGCGGCCACCACCCCCTGAGACACCAGTTGGGCCGGGAGGGCCGAGGGATGCCTTGCTGTTGAGTTCCTTTTGACAACCTGGATCAACTTTAGGAAAAGAAGTGGGGCCAGCTGGAAGGGAAGCCTAGCGTGGGCAGGGAGAGCTGCCAGGGGAGGGCAGCCCAGGTGGCAGGAGCCCGCCCCAGTGGCATGGAAGCCCTGTGCACGGGGCTAGCCGGCCACGGAGCTGTGCAGGGAAGGAGGACCTCAGCCTGCCCACTTCCCGCTTCCGGCGTGCAGCCAGGGAAAACGACTTTGGCAAACTTGGAAGGAGATGAGAGGGGCCACTGTCTCCCTGGCGGCGGAGGCCTCCCTCTTCCTCCTCCACCGGCTCACATCCTGACTGCAGGGTGGGCCGGGTGGTGCGGGGCGGGGGGGCGCAATCTCCATGTGTGCCAGGGGCCGGCGGCTCTACTTGATTTAAAACACGCCCAGAGAGTGAGGCCCCCGCCGGGCGAGCTGCTGGAGCGCGGCAGGTTCGCAAACAACCGAACACATGTCAGACATTACCCGGCCGAAGCTCTGAGCCAGGCAGGCCGGGGTCTGGGCCCCACGCTCGGGGTCTGCACTCGTTCCCGCATCTATGGTTTTCACATGTGTTGTGTTTTCCTGTACTTGTTTAGACTCGGCACGGGCTGGAGGTGCGAGGCTCCTGGGCGGGTGCTGGGGGGCTGCCAAAGGCCCTCCAGCGGAGGGGGTGGTGCCCTGGAGGCTGCTGCCAAGGTGTGAGGAGAAAAACGGGGCACGGGAAACAGTGACTCTCTGCCAGAGGGACAGCAGCCCCAGGGCCGACCTTCTGATTTCTTGCCTCGCACAGGCATCTGTGGACGCTGACCACCCACTGGTGTCTTGGGAGGGCCACGGATCTGGGGCGCCCCTGAATCTGCTCGTTTTGCCTTCTGGGCCTTCCCTGGAGGTGTGGGTGGGTGAGTGGGGTGCACACGGCCAGGGCCAGCATCCTCTGCCCGATGGCTGAGCCTCAGCGGGCACGGGGCCAGGTGCATGGGAAAAAGAACACAGCCTGAATGGCATGAGGCAGAATGTCACTCTCCTCTTCACCACTCTGGCCTCTATCTCCTCGCCTAAATACCTAGGGAACGTCTGCACCACCCTCAACAACCCTCACCTGGCCCTGGCGCGGTGGGCACCAAAGCTGGGAATGACTCCGGGCTCCTTGCTCTCCTTCACTCCCTGAATCAACCCGCCTCCAAGGCTAGCCAATTTCACCATGAAATCTCTCTGCAAAGCTCCCAATATGGGGCTCTGCCCTGGTCCAGGGGCTGCCGCCCACTCCTCACAGTCAGCTTCTCCCCGGGGCAGTCAGAGGCGGTGTGGCAAACACGAGTGTGAGTGTGCGATTCTCTCTCAGAAAACCCCGCGCGGCGCTACCCACCATGCTCGGGACGGAGGTGCCGTGGGCCTGTGGACGGGGTGAGCGCTGACCTGTGCTGTGGCTCCAGGACACGGGGAGGGCACAGCGAGGCAGTGCTCTCACCAACCGCCAAGTCCGGACACATGTGGGGATACATGTGAGTCCCCACGGCCCCTCCTGCCCGTCCCACCGCTGGGCTGTTGGGGGCCCGTCCTGTCTCCTCCCTGGGCACAAACCCACGCCTCCCACGGTCAACGTGGGTAGAGGGGTCAGAGCAAGGGCGTGGGAGATCACGGCCCAGCCCAGGGGACAAACGAAAGGGCAAAATAGTGACTCAACAGCAGCATGGTGAGTGCAGAAAAGCAACCTAGTGTGAGAAGGGGCAGGGGCAGGGGCAGGGGCAGGGACTCAGGAAGGCCTGCAGAGGGGGTCTGCGTAGCGGATGGGGTGAGGAGCCTGGAGGAGGAGCGCTGTGTGGGTGGGGTGGCATGTGCAAAGGCCCCACGGTGGTCAGCGGTAAGCCTGTTGGCTGGAGAGGAGTCGGCATGGGGAGCAGGAATTAGGGGGCCCCGTGGGTCTCAAGCTTTCACTAGGGAGGAAACTGAGGCGCTGTGCGCGGTCCTGACCAGAGGAGGGCCATGAGCTGATGGCCCTTCTGGGTGGAGCAGAGGCAGGGGCTGGGCGGGGAGCAAGCAGATGGAGGCCATGCAGGGGAGAGGGTCTGAGTGGAGGAGGACACCTCCAGGGTCCCTGCCTGAGTCACAGGAGGACGGTGCTGCAGAAGTCCCGAGGAGGAACAGGGTTGGGGCAGCACCGGGGGATACTGGGACAGGCCAGGGGCCCATGAGGTGTCCTCAGGGGAGGGGGCCGGGCTGGAGCATCCTAAGCAGGCAGCCACGGTCGAGGGATTGGGGGGTTGGGGTGGGGGGAGTGGGAGAGGTGGGGGAGAAGAACGGATCAGGCCTGTCCCTTGATGAGGGGCATGAGGAAAGCCTGGCCCACCCCAACTCTCCGAAGCCCCCAGCCCCCGCTAAGAACCATGGTCCCATCCCCGGGGGCATGAGCTTTCCCAGCCCCGGTCCTCTGCCCAGGCTGTGCCCTCTGCCCAGATGCCTTTCCCCTTGGGTCAGCCTGGTAACCCTGGACCCCCGTGGTGGACTCTGTGCTCCACCCCCATGCCTGGCATCTTGGACGTGACCCTGCTAAGTCGTCACTCAAACACACTTGTCATTCTCACTAGACGGTGACCTCTGTCAGGGAAGGGAGTGTCCCCGCCACCCAGCCCGGCCTTACCCTGGCCGGCACCTCCGATGCCCAGGTGTGTCAGGTTGGCTGCGAGGTTGCCGGTGCTGCTGGAGCTGCTCAGCGCGGGGAAGGTGGGCTCCTCGGGGTCCAGCGGGGTCGGGAGGGGGGAGGGGAAGTGGATGTTGGTCAGGTCAGGCAGGGAGCCCCCCGTGTTGTGGGTGGCAGGGATCAGGGCTGTAGTGTTTTCCTGGTCGGCGGATGGAAAGATGCTGGGGGGAAAGGCCAGACAGAGGGGGCGGTGAGCTCTTGGGGTGGCGGCTGGCCTGTTCTCCCACGAAAGCTGTGGCAGGGGCAGGAGAAGGCTGGTGCAAAAAAATTCGCAGGCGCAAAATGACACCCCATAATTAGGCACTGCCCTGCTGGAGAAACGACCGTCAGCACCTCTAGTGGAACCCTCAGGAAGCAGCCTATCCCTGTGGGATGGGGGCCAGGCTGAGGGTCCTCCCACTGCCCAGGAAAAGGGTGTGTCTCAGGGGTGAGTGTGCTGGGGCTAGGACAGGGGCTCTGTCATCTCAGGGAAGGAGGGGTAGGAGTGTCCCCCTGCGGTGGGGCTTGCTGGGTGGCTGCCAGCGGTACAGGGCCCCTCTTGTCAGGATATGTAGCCTCATGAGCGGAGGGGAAGCCCTGGCATCGTCCAAGCAGCCCAGGGTGGCCTTGGGCACACAGGGTGGGCCCTGCTGAGACTTACTTGATTCCAGGGACCTCGCAGGACTTGGGCCGGGACCCCGTCTGAAAGAGAAGACAGCAGAGGCTGAGCTGGCCTCCTCATGTGCGCTGCTCCTCCTCACAACATGGCTTCTCCCCACCAGGGCTAAGAAACGCTCAACAAGAATGGAGTTTATCTGCAGATGAAGAACACGTGGCCCCATGGGACTGGGGCGGGGGGGCCTGCCCCAGACACACCCAGGGGCAAAACCAAGAGTTGTGTGGAGATGGTCTTTCTACAGCCCCCTCCCAGCTTCAACTCTACCTGTGGGCACAGCCCTGGTGTGGTGTGGTCCCCTGTGAGAGCAGGCACTGGGGAGGAAGAGGAAGCTTGCCCACTCTTCACATCTGAACCCCCCAGGGCTGTACCATGGCTGTTAGCAGCCAGCTGGGGGGCAGGGTCACTGAAAACCCAGGGGCCTCCAGGCTAACACCCTGTGTCACTCCTGAATCAAGGCAGGCAGGCCTCCAGTGGCCGGGGCTGCCTCTGTTCTGTGTGCCTCTGTCCATGGGCAAGGAAGGACACCACGTGGAGAAGCCTGAGGAGGCTCAAACGGCATGCCCTAAGTAACACAGAGGGCGCTCCCCACGCCCCCTGCTGACCCGCCTTCCGGCAGTGCGGTGCCCCAGAGCTGCAACTCCCACTGCGACCCTGGTGCTGACATGCTCCCTGGCCCACGCGGCCCAAGGACAGAGACTGTGGCTGCCCTGGAGACCACCCCGGGGAGAGGGTCCCAGAGAAACCCTGTTTCCCCTTCTGTGAACCCGGGACACTATCGCCATCCAAGAACTGCAGGCTCCAGGCAGGGTCCCCAGACCTGTTCAAGGACAAAGGAGGAAACTCTCTTCCGATGGCAGCGGACATGACTGGACAGAACCTGGCATGCCAGTGGAGGGCTCGGCTGTGTCATGTTCCCTTATTCCTCTCTGCCTCTTGGGCCCTGGGGCAGACACTCCTGGCTGACATGTTACAGGAGCGTGGACACACCGGCGGGGGGCTAGGCCTGCCTCCCATGCACACACCCATTGCGGTGGGGTGGGGGAGGCACAACTGGCGGTGACTGGGGAGCCCAATGGGGGACATGTGACCAGCAGGCATTTAGCCCCTGCAGGGAATGCCGGAGGAACGGGTTTCTACTTGGCCACGGGCTCCTTAATTCCGTGGGTAAACACTCGCTTCATTACCAGATTTTTTACAAAGCACTTTGACAAAGACTTTTTTCTAAAGAATCTTTTCAAAAGCACGCCACGGATGTTATGGGATCCTAATAGACTTCTACACAGTATTAAAAATTCACCCATCACCCCCCACCCCACCCCCAACAAATCCATAGGAATTCCTTTACTGACATCCTCACAGATGCATCGTTTTGAGCGGCAGTTAAAGGAAGCCTCGCCAAGATGCTGGGCTCTGCCACCATCTTCTCACTCCCAGGATGCCAGGGCCGTCCCCCTCCCCAGAGTCAGGACACTAGCCATCTTCACTTTCTTTATGGCAGCACCACATTTGGGCATGTGTAGGGACCCTGCACACACCTTACTGACACACCTCTTATGCAACTAGACGTTTCAGTTACTTTTTGACTTTGTTTGGGTTATTAGAATTTTTAAGTTTCTCCCCCCAGGTGTGAAAATCACATGCGTTCCTTGTGCAAAACTGGAACATGCAGACGGGGATTAAAAGGCCAACAGTGCTGCTCACATCTGCACTCGGGTCTCCCCCAGGGCCTGGTCCTGCACACCCAGGGATCTGTTGGCATCTTTACATGTCTTGTGCCTTTCTGAACAGCTTTGTCCTGCTCTTTCCACATACCAGTTTTATCACAAGTCTCTCATGCCTTTAAAATTCCTTCAGAGATCCCAACTCATACACACAGAGCTTTCCACACGAGGCACTGAGAACAATTTCCTTATAAATCCCCTACTGTCGAACATTCAGGTTGTTTCCTGTTGATTTCAAACGTTCTGAACACATGCCTTTGAGGAACATAGTGCTGTTTGCTGGTTCATCATCTCCCTCCGAGTTCCTGACAAGGATGAGCAATTCGTGTTGCTGCCCCTTCACTGCAACTTGACCAGCAATGGGTTTCAATTTTTTGTTGTTGTTTTTGTTTGTTTGTTTGTTTGTTTGTTTTTTGCAGTATGCGGGCCTCTCACTGTTGTGGCCTCTCCCGTTGCAGAGCACAGGCTCCGGACATGCAGGCTCAGCTGCCATGGCTCACGGGCCCAGCCGCTCCGCGGCATGTGGGATCCTCCCGGACCGGGGCACGAACCCGTGTCCCCTGCATTGGCAGGCGGACTCTCAACCACTGCGCCACCAGGGAAGCCCGGTTTCAATTTTTTTAAAAAAAAACATTCAAAATCGCTTTAGTGTTAAATGCATTTTTGTTCTATTCAAATTTGTTGAAATCTGTATTCATGGCACGAATTCTATCTCACCACTAGACATTTTTGTAGGTTGAACTTGAGAAATCTGTTTCTGGACCTGGAAATAACACAGAAATCCCAATCCAATTGGGAATTCCAATCAGACTCTACTCTAATAAAAGCTGCAATTATTGTGCAAGTGAATGGAAGTTGATGTTTAAGAATGACGACAGGGAATTCCCTGGAGGTCCAGCGGTTAGGATTCTGTGCTTCTACTGCAGGGGGCACAATTTCAATCCCTGGTTGGGGAACTAAGATCCCGTGTGCTGTGCGGTGCAACAGAAAAAAAAAAAAAAAAAAAAAAAAAAAGAATGACGATAAACGATGATAATTACCCAATACTGTGGGTTAGTAGAACAATCACAGGCTAAAAATAGGAGGTATACGTTCTAAACCCTAAGTATCTTCACATCCTTGGGCGAATCACTTAACTTCCCTGGCTTCCATTTCTTTCTTTCTTTTTTCATTGAGGTATCATTGGCATATAATATTATACTAGTTTCAGGTGTACAACATAATAATCCGATATTTGTATATACTGCAGTGATCACCACAATAAGTCTAGTTAATAGTTAACATCCATCACTACACATAAAAATATGGAACACTGTGTGAATCTGCACATCATCTTTGTACAGGGGCCATGTTAATCTTCCCTGCACTGTTCCAATTTTAGTACACATGCTGCCAAAGGGAACATAGATTTTAATTCTTTACATGGTTTTCACCAGTGTAATGAGTATTCAAGGCTTATGCGACTGGTCAAAACTGAATGAGGTTTAGGCAATTCCCTGGTGGTCCAGTGGTTAGGACTCCGAGCACTCACTGCCAAGGGCCCAGGTTCAATCCCTGGTTGGGGAACTAAGATCCCGTGTGCTGTGCAGCACAGACAACAACAACAAAAAAATTGAATGAGGTTCACACTTCAGGGAAGGCGATGCTCCCCCAATGTGCTATTCCACCATCTTCACGTGGGTTGTGCTAAACAACAAAAAAAAAAGGAAAAAAAAAAAAAAAGATCAAGAAGGAAAACCACTTCCGAAAACCCTTAGGGCTCTTACCTTCTTGGTGTCCCATGCTTGCTTGGAAAGGTTCTTGTCCATCTCTGATGTGGTCTCCTCCATTCCAGGGACTGTTAATAGTAAGACTAGGGTGGGGTGGGGTTGGAGAAGAAGGAGAAGCAGAAAAGGAATCTTTGAAGCTGTGTGGTGGCACCAGGAGGGTACTTGCCTGACATAGAGTCACGACCGTGAAATGAATATAATTGCCCCAACAGTAACTTCTGGGGATTGTATTAAAGTAAAAAAGAGTTTTGTTAAAAAAAAAAAAAAAAAAAAAAGAAAAGTTTTTTTTAAAAAAGTCAGAGAACCTGTGACTTAAAAAGAAATGAAAATGAAAGCTCTGGAGCTAAGGACGTGTGTCGACTCTGCCTCTCACAGGACCCACTCAGGCCTCGGGTTGCAGAGAACAGCCGAGAATCTCTCCCCATCTCCCATGACTGGTCGCCTCACCCAGTGCACCCCACCTACAGCCCTGTGGACACCTGCCTCCGCCTCTGGGCTGTCAGCACCCAGAGGCCGGGACCCTCCTGGGCTTTTGGCACCAGGCCACGTAGCTCAACGTAGTCTGAGGTCAATCCAACCATGGTAGCTACGGCTCCATGAGTTAGCTGCAATGCCAACCAGTCCCAGAGGAGGAACAGAGGAGAGAGAAGGTCTGAGGGACTGGATGGGCATCGTTCAAGGCCCTGGAACCAGCTGTGCCTGAAGGCCCCTTTCCTTAAAACTTTCAGTTAAGGTGAGATTAAACACTTTATGAGATCCAATTTCTTGATGCCTGTTGGAGGTTCAGTTTTTCACCTGCAATAGCACCACTACGAACATAATTAGAAGGAGGAGGTTAATTCCTCCTTCTAGAAACCTGGACTGGGGGATGGGAGAACAGCCAGGCTAACACCAGACTTCATTACTGCCTGGGCCCCTCCTAGAGGAATAGGGAGAGGTGATGTGTCCCACCCCTCCCACCCCCCACCCCCGCCAAGGCCAACTGGACTCTGAGCTGCCAGGGGTCCTTCCACGGTCACAAAGAGTCCCTGGGGAGGGTGAAGCCCACTCACCCACCCCAAAGCCCCAAGTTCCTGGAGGACCTCCCTCAGGATAAACAGCGCCCTCTGAATTGCCCCCAGCATCAGGAACAGGAGGGAAGTGCCAGGTCCATTCTCATCACCCCTAGGCATTTGGAATCCTCGCTTTTATTATGGAGACATTCCCTTCTGCAATCTCGCATTTGATGCCCAATGAGCTGGAAAGATCACATGAGGAGAGCCCCTGCCCACCAAGGGGTGAAGTTCTGGTTGACCATCCTTCTTCTATCAGCAAAATCTCCCTGGTATGTTTACATACTCGCACAGTGAAATGCTATCAAAAAAGTGGTAAACATTTGGACCTGCAGTGTAAATGATTAACTGTCTGGTTTCAGTGTCTTGGAGCAGATCAGGCCCACATGGGTTTCTAGGGCTGGCCTCACAGCGTCACACTCCCCTCTCTGGGTGACACTGCCCCAGTTTTTAAGATGCCATGTACCTTCCTGGAAGGTCCCAGGGATGCTGCCTCCATACCTGGCTCCAAGGAGGAACTGAGGCCTGGGCACAGATCTGCCCCAGCTGCAGGGTTGTGTGCATGACCCAGTTGGAAAGGAGGCTCTGGACAAGAGTTAGGGAACAGTTAGGGTAGCTCTTTTCCACCCACTGTTGCCAGGACAGACCCTGTGGACCAAGAGGTTATGAGCATCAGAGCCGGGAAATGATCCAGTGTGAAGCCCTGGATCAAACGGTACCTGAAGCTGAACATCTAGCTCCGACTGTTGGTCACGAGCTGATAAATGCCCCTTTTCCCCGGGCTTGCTGCTCCCAACATTTGAAAGAATCTGCAAGGCCCCCAGACTGCACGGCCATACCCTGAATCCATAATCAGAAGCCAATCTGAGTTTGCAGGGACTGTTTTCTCTGCCTAGAAAACTCCTACACACTCCTCAAAATCCAACTCAAACAGCACCATCTCAAAGTTTCCCTGAACCCCTCCCCTTGTCCCACAGCACCTGCTGAGTCTTCCTTCTCAGGTCTGTCCACCTACATATTTGTGACCTCTGGGAGCATAGCGGTCACCCACTGGACTTGCCTGACCCCAGGAAAGACACCCATGGGCCCTGTTGATACCTTTTTTCTGGTGCGCGTCCTGGGACCCACCCGTAAAAGGCTCTGGCTGGGTGGGCGTCATTGTGCTCTGGTGCAGGGCAGAGTCAGAATTGGTCCTGGGGAGAGGAGAGAGACAGTGAGCCGTGGCCCCAAAGAGGACGAAGGGACAGTCCTGGCTCCACTCTATCTGGGACCCACCCGATGGAACAGGGTGGCAGTCATGGGTCATTTTTGTGAGCTGCACACCTGAGCAAAAACCCTGAAGAACCACAACAGTGATTGTGGTTTTCATCTGCAAAGGTTGCAGCACAGCCGTGCCTTCGTTCCTAACTAGCCCCTGCCCATCCCTGCTCCTTTGATGGCCTTCACGGTTTTAGGGAAAAGGTAGTGCTTTCCTGTTGAAACCCTGAAGAGAGAGGGCCTGACAGCCCCACAGTGGCCCAGCATTGGGAGTATGAACCCATCATGGAGTCCCCTACTGGTGACCAATGGCCAAGGGGGAGTCTTGCTCCAACCAATCCACTGCTCCCAGGAGTCTGGGAGAGGCTCCACTCTCTGCCCCAGTAACACAATCTGCCCCCAGCTGCAGGTGCCTGGAGGGAGGGTCCCCAGAAAAAGCCCTCAGCTGCCTAGGAAACCAGGGGCAGCCACGGGGAGCTGGGCAGACACGCAAAGGGCAGGTCCAGCTGCACAGCCTATTTGGGAAAAGAGCCACACAGCCCCAGCGGGGATGTCCCGGACACTGAGAGTGACGTGGAGGAAACTTGGTTCAAGGACAACAGCAGGTTACAGAGGACCGGGCTGTCTCTGACACTGGGGCCAGCTGAGCTGTGAGGAGCCAGGGGGATCCTGGTTTCCCACCAGCTGTCTGTCCCTGAGCAAGTGTTCTGACCTCTCTGTGCACTTTCTTATGCCTAAAATGGGGAGGATAACAGCACCAACTCCACAGAGCTCTGCACGTCTTACATCAGTTAATGTTATGTGATGGTTGAAATAGGACCTGGCATATGAACACGTGCTCGATGGGCATTTAATTACGACTGATTGATTGATTGATTGATGGCTGCATTGGGTCTTCATTGTTGGGTCTTAGTTGCTGCGTGCAGGCTTTCTCTAGTTGCAGCGAGCGGGGGCTACTCTTCATTGCGGTGCGTGGGCTTCTCACTGCGGTGGCTTCTCTTGTTGCAGAGCTTGGGCTCTAGGCACACGCGTTCCAGTAGTTGTGGCACGCAGGCTCAGTAGCTGTGGCTGACGGGCTCTAGAGCGCAGGCTCAACAGTTGTGGCTCACCGGCTTAGATGCTCCGCAGCACGTGGGATCTTCCCGGACCAGGGATCAAACTGCATTGGCAGGCAGCTTCTCAACCACTGCGCCACCAGGGAAGTCCCTAATTGAATGATATATTTTGTGCTGTGTTTTTTTTTTAACAGCTTGCTTACTTTGGGTCTTTGTTTACTGAAATAACCTACATATGTTTTTTTGTGTATGTGTGCTAAAATAAATATAAAATTTGCCTTTTTAACCATTTTTAAGTATACACTTCTATATCATTAAGTACATTCACACTGGTGTGCAACTATCACCTGTGTTATTGTAGGTATTTATATTAACTATATTATTGTTGTTATCTTAGATCTTCCTAGATGATGGCATTATGGACTTTTTTTTCATCTTCTAGATGCATTTATGTATTTTCCTAACCTTCTAGTAATAAATATATAATACTCTTCCAATCAAATTTTCTATGGCTTTTCAGGAATGTGGGAAACAATCATAATAGAGCATTAAATAAAGCAAGTGACAACACTGAATATTCACTACAATCCCAAATTTGTTTAAAAAAGAAAAGGAAAAAAAAAGTCATAAATAGAGGGGAAAAAAAATCCCTGGAAGACCCCAAAACTGTGACCTCATTGTTTACAGGGATAGAGCTGATTTCTAGAAACTTCTGGATGCTTCTAAATTTTGTCATTTTTAAGTGACTGCGTATTGGTTTTCCAAGCACGGCCACGATGAAAGTATAGTTTTGTTTCCAACGAGAGGGCTGGGGGTTGGCTCTGGGTCACTGACCTTCTCCAGCTGGTGTCCGCAGGTGGCGAGAGGTACACGGTGCCATATGGGCAGCTGTCCGCGTGAGTATGAGTTAAGGGGATGGTGCTGTCGGCTGAGGCCCTACCCTGAGCCCCAAGAACCCTGCGCTGGCCAGCCCGAGTAGCCAGGCTGCTGGGAGCCGGCAAACAGCTGGGGCCTCGGGGCGGGGGCCTTTCCTGCCTGGCTGCGAGCAGCCCCCAGGGTGCAGCCCCATCCACCTAGCACTCAGCACTCACCCCCTGCAAGCACACGTGCAGGCTGCACCCCTTCCAAGAGGGGCCTCAGCCATGAAACGGGGGCCCGTGGGGGGGGCTGCAGGGAGTCTAGTTCAGCTGACCCCGGTCTTGACTCTTAACTTTGGGCTGACGGGGTGACTCCCAGGGCCCGAGGGCTTGGTCTGGCGCCCAGTTGCTCAGGCTCCCCCAGCTCATGGAAACGAGAATAAGGAAAGAACAGGCTTCTCTGTTCTAGAGAGCCAGGGTTCCCAGGAGCAGCCACTCAGACCCTACTGGTGGGGGAGCCTGGCTGGTTAAGTACCAAGGGACAGCCAAGTCGGTGGTGGTGGGGGGGGATTCCTCACAACCTCTCTGCATGGCAGAGGTCCAAAGGCAAATTTTTTGTCTTCAGATCAAGCCTCCCTCTGATCTGTCTGTGTCTGGCTCAGATCCCCCTCGGCCCCACTGCCTTGGCTCCATATGGCCCCCAGAGGGGTCCACCACCATGGCCCTGACGTGTGGGTGCCCTGCTCACAGCCTTCCTGGGCCCCACTGCCCAGTCAGGCATCTGAGCGTACCCTCCCAACTCTCATCTCAGGCTGTGTGCTCCAGTGGCCTACTCTGTGTCACTGTTCCCTGTGCTCCCCTAGCCCCTGCCTGGCTAAAGGCTCCTCAGCTTGCACTGCCTCCTCCAGGAAGTCTTCCAGGGTTGCCATACAACGGCACCCCCTCTTGGTGGGGCCCGGTAGCCCTGGAGGACTAGAGTGGCCCTGATTCGATCACAGAGCTGGCAGCAGGCAGGTCCATCAGCTGGATGAAGTGGTCCCCGCCCCCCACCCCACCCCCATCCTCTGGGCAAAGGATATCTGCCTTCCATGTTTGTCCACTGACAGGGGCCGGCGATGTGGGGAGCCAAGACGGCCACGCTCCCGGTACACTCTGTCCACTAGCCCATGGTGCCGGGTAGTTCGGCTGGTGTCCAGGCCTGAGGACTGGAAGGGTGTCTGGGGGTGGGGAGGGAGGAGAGGAAGAGATGGAAAAAAAGAGAGAGGAACCCAAACCACGGTTACCAGCTGTGGTCCAAGATCTGACCCCAGCTCTGCCCCCAGGATCTGACCTCAGGGTCCCTCTACAACCCCCCTGCCCAGTTCTGGAGACACCCTTGGCTACTCCAGACAGGCTTCCTTTCCTCCTCGGCCCCTGCCCCCAGCCTCCGAGCACTGTAGGGGTGGCGGCGAGCTGGGGTTCCAGGTGCCGGGGCGGCAGGCGTGCAGTGCAGCTGGCATGCACGGGCCAGGCAGAGCGGCGCAAGCTCGGGGCCCGGAGCCGGCCAAGGTGCCAGGGGTGCAGACGGCCCGAGCACCCCCTCCCAGCCTCGCCAGGTGCAGACAGGCCTCCGCCCTCTCTCTCCGGGCCTGGCCGGCCTCCTCTCCCCACCTACGTCATCCCTGGAGGGGCCTGCCAAGAGACAGCCCCAGGGCTTCCAGCCCAGGACGTCAGGGGCCCACCTGGCCAAGTGCTGGCTCCCTGGAGGCTCCTCGTGGAGCCTGGGGCTGGTCCTGATTGAGACTCGGCCCCCACGCACTCTCCCCCACGGCCTTGTCCCAGCACCACCGGCGGCCGAGTGCAGGCACTTTCTGGAGCTCTGGCCCACAGCTTGGCCGGACGGGGCTCCCTTCCAGCACCTGGGGCTGGCACGAGGCCCCCGGTCACGCCCGGCTCCCGCTCCTGGCTCCATGCTCCTGAGGCCCCCAGGAGACTGCTCTCCACCAACCCTGGTGCCATGGGCCCCTCAGCATCTGACTGGGGCGAGACTGGCAGCCTTAGCTAGCTCTGGATGCAGCTACCAGCCTCCTACCTGGCCATCTGGCCCTCGGGCCCTTCTGTCTTCTCTGGGCAGCCAGGCAAAAAGCAATTTCCTCCGGAAGACTGCCACTGGCTGGCTCACTGCTCTTCTCCACCTGTCCGAAAACCTCGGCTAGCAATCAGGGCTGACTGCTCTCCCTGGTGTCTGGGACCCCTGGCGTCCGGGGACCCCGTCTTTCTCTGACCCAGCAAGGACGCTGCCAGCTTGGGTCTTTCTGTGCTTCTGCCTCCAAAAGGCTGTGGGCCCGGGAGATGGCAGTGACCAAGGGAGGGTAGGAACCTCACTGTCCAGGCACAGACAGACACCAGAGGACAGGGGCCGTTCACCTCCTCCCAGAGATGCCTGGAAGCCCAGTGGGGAAACCAAGGCGGCTGAAGCAGAGCCAGAGGCACAGAGAAGCTCAGGCCCAGCCACAGCCCAGCTCGCCAGGCCGAGTTAGGATCCGCGCACACGCGTGTGTGCATGTGTCACAGGAACGAACCATGCAGCGTTGGCACGCATGCTAGGATCCCCCGGGGAAGGGGGTCTCTCGACGCGACCATATGCACTTCCCCAGACAAGGGGGTGCAGAGCGAATCTGCTTCCGTTTGGCAAACGGGACACCTCCCGCTGGGCCACGGGGGCGGCCGCACAGGAATACCCAGCGCCCGCACACGTGCCGGGGATGCCGAGGCCTCAGCCCAGGGGCTCATTTACCAGAGAGACAGGAGCCGCTGCCAGAGCCTCCCCCAGATATCCGCTGGGCTGAAAATGCAAAGAACCAAGACTTTGAGACACTCCTGCCTCGCCTGGCCCCCCGGTGGGAAGCCCAACAGGCCCCCATGCACCCTCGGCCCTCGGGGGCTCTACAGTGGCCTCAGGCGGGGCCAAGCTTGGGGATGCCCAGAGAGACACTGTCCTTGATGGAGGAGGGGATGGGGAAACAGAGGAAGAGGGGAGCCAGGGAGGAGAGGAGAAAACCCAAACTAGAAAGGGCCCTGACAAAGAGGCGAGGCTTTTGGAGCATGTCAAGATCAGCATGACAGCCCCATGCCATCTATCTGCTCTGATGTGGAGGCCATCCGAGGAGGGCCGTGCTCCAAGAGGCCCTGGAGATTCAGAGCTGAGCCAGCCAGACCCCAAGGCAGCCTGCGGGACCCTGGGCTGGTGCCCTGCCACATCCCAGCAGCAGTGTGGGAGGAGTACAAGCTAGGGAATGACTGCGGGGTGGGTGGGGACTGAGCTCCCTGTGGGACCGACCCAGCGCCACCTGGCCTGTCAACATGCTAACGGACGTGGCTGTTTCTGGGGCTCTGTCCCAGCAACGGGACAAGTGCGTGGTTGTTCGGTGGACCTGTCCCTGCAGAGTCCAGATATCGTGCTGGAGGGGGGGGCCCCAGCTATCGGCCCAGCTCCTGGGCCCACCGTGCCCCCACTTCCATCCACCTGGAGACCAGGGTGGAGGGACATGGCCTTGGAGAAGAAGCCGGCCCTGCACTGGGCAGGCGGTGTACCTTATCTGTTCTTATTTATGATAAGGACGTGCGCGGCAGCTATGCGGCCTGCGGGAGCCGTGCTGTGTGGGTCTCTGCCAGAAAACGTTTGCAGACAAGTGGGGTCAGGCTGAGGGGCCTCCTTCTGAGAATTGCTGGGCTTGCGGATTAGTGAAGCGGGACGGAGCCAAGCCCCAGAGGCCCTGAGCGGTTCCCGCTGCCGCACAGCCGGCCAACAGGTGTAGCGGCTGCCGAAACACTCACAGGCAGACCTCGGCCTCGCTGCGGGGCTCTGCTGACAGGGGATGGGCAGGGGGGATCCGGGTGAGGCCTGGCCAGGCCATCCTAGGGGAAGGAGTAGGCGGGGGCCGGGTGGGTGGCGGCAATTGTCTGGTGACCCCAGCTGTTCACAGGCTGTCATGCACGCTCTCTTGCTCTGTGGCCAGGGCCCAGACTGCAACACACTCCAGGTGGGAGGTGGTGGGGGAGAGGAATGGGGACTCACCTGGAAGGGCAGATCCACGGCGCCGCTCCCAATCTGGTTCACGTTGGGCAGGGACCCGCCATAGTACTGGCCACGGCTTGGGCCCAGCTGCAGGTACTGGGACTTTTGGAGCTGGAGCTGCAAGAGAGAAACCGACAGCTATAGCGTGGGGGAGTAGGGGGGTGGTTCCTGAGCACACCCTGCAGAGCGCCATTCCCGAGGGCCCTAAGTAGTGAGTGGAGTCAGTGGCACCAGGCACAGAGGGTGTGGCACCCCCATGACTCAGATTCTCAAAGGAGCCATGAGTCTCTCCACCAAAACCAGCAGAATCAGAGACCCGAGACGCCCAGGTGGCCCTCTCCAGGCAGGGAAACTCGCCCTGGGGGTGCTGCCTCCGAGAACTTGAGGGGGCGGCGCCAGCTGATTCAGACAATTTGTGAATAAGCAAGAGTATCAAGTGGACCTGGAGCCTGGAGCCTGTGCAGGAGGCCCCTCACCCCACCCCCCGGGGGAACCATTTCTTATCACGCCAAAGGCTGCGTTCCTGGGGTGCGGGCCAGAGGCTGTGAATTTACTCCCGGACACAGGAGAAATTGTCTTTCCACTGGCCTGAATCAGAGAGGCCAGCTCAGAAGTGCAGTGCTGGCTTTCAAAGTGCAGCATGTACAATCCCTCTGACGGCGCACACAGGGCGAGAGGGTCTGCCAGACCCCGCCTGAGTCCTAAGGAGTCCTGCCCAAGCCCCCAGGCTCCTTGCTCTTTCTGCCCGTCCCGCCAGCCTCCCCACGCATTACAGAGCCTTCGTCTGGGGTGGCTGCATCCCTGCACGGTCCTCTGCCTATCACTCGCGTGGGGATCCGTCCCGCTGGGCCAGGCCTCAGAACCAGGAGTCCGGGGCTCCCTGACCAGCCATGGCTGCCTTGGAGCGGGGCTGGGACCTGGCCTTTCCTCGCTGGAGCATCTATTCCCCTTTGCCAGGAATAGCAGATGCTCGTGACCTGGTTGACACCACCGGTGGCCCTAGGCCCTCAGCCAGGCCCCCAAAGCCCATCAGTCTGTCCTGGCTGGGATGCAGGTGCCGTGACAGAGGGGTGGCAGCTGGGCACCCGGGGAGGGGTGCGTGTCTGCTCCAGCCGGCTGGGGCGGTTGCTAGGGTCGACGCTGTGTACACAACAAGACCGGTTCACGTTCCCTCACAAAGAGCTCCTGGCAGTGCTCCGTTTGCTGTCCGCCCACACCGCCCCGCTCTCCCACGCCAGTCCCTGCTTCCTGGGGGGCCTCCAACACCGGAGGGGGAAGTGAAGCTCGGGAACTGGCTGCTCGCCCGGCCGAGCACCTCACCCAGGTAAACAGCTGTTTCCTGCGAGCCGCGGTGGAGCCGGGAGGGAGATTGACCTCGTTCTGTTCCTCCGCGGGTGGTTCTCAGGCATCTGTAGGGTCCGGCCCAGGCTCTGTCTCCAATGGCTGGAGACGCTCACCGTGAACACCCCACTGTGTCCCTCCCTGCGGTTGCCCGAGATGAAATAGGCCAGCCCCCCGGTCAGGAGGGAGGGGGAGGCCAAGCAGGATGGGCGATGGGCACGGGTTACCCATCGGTAACCCATCGGGGGACCCGAGACCCCCCCCACACACCCCGGCCCTTCTTGTGTCTGAGCCACGTGGCAGGAACTCGCCGCACACCCACCTCTCAAGAACCACCTCTCGAGTACCATGTGGCCCTGGCGAGCTACAGCCCCCTTCTGGGCCTCAGTTTCCCCCTCTCTAGAGTGGGTGGTCCAGGTGAGCGTGTGTGCACAAACGCCAGGTGTGTGATACAGGAAGTGCTTATAACACACGTGCTTCTGTCACAGGCTAAATTGCCAGCTCTGGAAACCCCGGCATCCAGGAAAGTACTCTGCGAAGCTGCCACGTTCCGGGCCAGAGGGAGCCCAGACTGGGGACAGGCTGCTCACGGCTTGTGCGCTGCTGCAACAGCGGCCCTCCGGCGGGGCCTTTCTTTCCCTTGATGGTTCCCAACCCCCATCCACTGTGCTTTGGGAATGTCAGGCTTTGTGGCGCGGCCTCTGGAGTGGACACAGTGCGGGGCTCCACTCGTCCTTTGGCGGACCCCTGTGCTCACCCTCGGTTGTACGTGGGGCTGTGCAGGAGAGTTAACCTGGCCCAGGGAAGTTTGACCTCTGCCCCCAGCTCCTGGGAAGTGAAAGCCCTGCCTGATAAAGAGTGTCTCTGTTTGCCTAGGTCCTCGGGCCACGCTGGGTATCTATGCCAACAGGGTGACTGCGGGTGGAGGTCTCAGGCCAGTGCAATACCAGCTCACCCTCTGCAGCAGCTGGAGACAGCAGTCAGCAGAGTCGGTGTGGCGAACCCCAATAAAAACCCTGGACACCAAGGCTTGGGGCACATCCCTGGTTGACAACCCCCATGTATGTCATCACACACTGGTGCTGGGAGAAGCAAGCACTGTCCATGTGATTCCACGGGAAGTGACAACCTGCAGCTCTGTGTTTGGAAGTCTCCTGGCCGCCGCCCCATGCCAACTGTGATCTGTGTCCTTTCACTGTAATAGACCGTGACCGTGAGCATGATGGCTTCCAGTGACTTCTGAGTCCTTCCAGTGAACTGCCGAGCTGAATGTAGTCTTGGGAAACCTCAAATTCTGCAGTTGGTGTCAGATGTGAAGGTGGTCTTAGGGACCCCCTTAACTTTTGCAGGGGCTGACTGCCATCCCAGGCCTGGCCAGGAAACCCCAGGAGTAAGGTCCTGGGGTGAGGAGGTGCCAGCCTGGGCTCCACCCATGGACCTGGTGCCTCAGAGGGTCCACAAGGAGGACAGCAGAGTGACATCACCCGTCAGGGCCTAACAAGCTGCCTGACGTTGAAGTTCATGCCTCTTCCCGCTGTCAAGCCAGAGTCCCTCGTGCATCCCTCCACCCAGTGGTCCTCACTCTGTACCCCCTCGATGGCACTTCCTACCCTACCCTACCCTACCCCCAACCTCACCATAAACCCGGCATCCAAGCCAGGGTCTAACACTCAGCCGTACCTGCTGGTGGAACAAAGAAACATGGAACACATGAGTGAATGAATGAATCAATGAATGAACACCACTGTTCCCACTCTCAGAAGCTGACTCTCACCAGCCAGGTGACAGTCCCATTTGGAGGCCAAATAAGAACCTTTCAGGACACCAACATAACTCCTGATGCCTTCAGGAGGCTTGGGCCGCCCCTTCCCCTCACCCCATCCTCATGGGTTTTGGCAGAGGTGGGCGCAGACAGGGCAGTGAAGCCTGGACAAGACCCACCGGCTCAAAGGAGCTGTGACTCCCAGGCTGCCCCTTGCTTTTGGCCTGTGGGTCAGACAGCCTGGGGTCCAAGTCCAGGCTCCCTGACTGTGAGAGTGGACCCCACTCCAGATGCTGAGGGCAGGCAAATGCCCCATCACCCATGCTTTCACTGTGGCCTCCTTGCCCTCCGCTCTCCCCACTCTTCATTTCCTCTGGCCACCTGACCCCAAAGCACCCCGAGTTTGTGACGCACCCCCCAGGGCCTCAGCCTGTGACAGCTCCCCCTCCACACCCATCCTGGAGGGGCCTCCCTGACACCCCACCCAAGGAGCAGGCCCCCCCAAGCCACCTTCACACTGGCCTCTAGCTTTGTTGTTGTTAATAAAGTTTTCGGTTCACAGAAAAACTGCAAAGATGGCACAGGGAGTCCCGGAATCACCCCGCCCAGCTTCCCCTAAAGCTACCCTCTTCCTTTACTGGGTCAAAAGGAAGAAAAATGACAGCACCGCTGCCTGAGCCAGGCCTTTTCCATATGCCTCTTGGTTTGTCGAGCCACATATGCCCCGTCCAAAATGCCTGGCCCACAAACCCTGTCCACCATCCCCATCCTGTACCCAGCAGGTGGTGGGCTCCCGAGGTTCACGGTCTACTGGTCACAATGTGTCTGGTGCCAGCACTGCATGGGGCCACGCCGGACCCCCAGGAAGTGCTGCTGCATGTCTGGCCTCGCCTCCCACCAGCATCCTGCAGCCCCAGATCTTTCCAGAACAGTTCAGTTCGTGTCTCTCTAATCCTGTTGCTCTCAGGTGTGAACCAACCAACCAACCAACCAACCAACGATGTGGAGCCACACCCTAGGGGTCAGAGGTGTTTCAGGGTGGAGGCCGATGGGGACACGACAGATGACCAGGAAGCGCAGCATAGACCTTAGGCACCCTCTGAGCCACCCTCCCACCCCAAGTGTTGCAGACGGCACCCCTGAACCCCCGCCATGGGCCACAGAGCCTTTCTCAAGTCTCAGCACATTTAAGCATCACAACTGCCCTGTCTCTAGTGTCCTGAGGCAACCATAACAAATTACCACAGACTGGGTGGCTTATAACAACAGGAATTCACTCCCTCACAGTTCAAGAGGTGGAAGTCCAAAATCAAGGTGTGGACAGGGTTGATTCTTTCCAGAGGCTCTGAGGGATGATCCGTCCCAGGACCCTCCGGCTTCAGGGGGTGGGGATGGGGAGAGGGCTGTTCCAGGCGTCCTTGGCTCACAGCTGCCTCACTCCGATCTCCGCCTCTGTCTCTACACGGCCTTCCCCTCTGTGTCTGTGTCTCAAATCCCCCTCTCCTTTCTCTTAGAATAATACCTGTCATTGGATTCAGAGCCCATCCTAATTTACAATTAATCTCATCTTGGGACCCTTAATTACACCTGCAAAGACCCTCCTGCCAAGTAAGGTCACATTCCCAGGTTCCAGGGGTGAGCACGTGGGGGGTTTTTTTTTTGGGGGGGGCGCCATGAAGCATGGGGGATCTTGGTTCCCCGACCAGGGATCGAACCTGTGGCCCCTGCAGTGGAAGTGCAAAGTCTTAACCACTGGATCACCAGGGAAGTCCCCATGCCACATCTCTTGAGGGGACACAATTCAACCTATGACAGGCCCTTTGGGAGTTCCCTGGTGGCCTAGTGGTTAGGATTCCAGGCTTTCACTGCGGTGGCCCAGGTTCAATCCCTGGTCGGGGAAGATCCCACAAGCCGTGCAGCGAGGCCAAAAAAAAAAAAAAAGAGAGAGAGAGAAAAAGAAAAAAAAATAGTAATAAGACAGGCCCTTTGAGGAGGTTACCAGCACACTCCACTTTGCAGATGGGAAAACTGAGACTCAGCAGGCAAGGGAATTGCCCAGGCCATCGAGCTCAGAAGTGGCCCAGTGGGACATGGACTCCACTCCTGGAACCTGACTCCCTGACTCTCGCATAACCCTGTGGACCAGCGGGTGGCTGGAACCGCAGAGTGCCACAGAGCCCACATCACATCACAGATCAGAGCACGCCAGTTCTGGGAGCTCACAGTCAAAGCATCAACCCAACCATTTCGGCTCTGTCAAGGGGGACCCGGCACAAGTCTCACTATAAAAAGCCACTTCAGGTCCTGCTTTCGCCCTGGGCCCCTCGCTTCCACACAGGGTTCCCCCACCCCGGCCCCTGACACAGCCTGAGAGAGGACCGGCCCTCCCAGCCCCATACAAAGTCCTTCTCCCCCACCCGACCCCCACTCCCCCTACAGAACTGTGTATAAATGGGTGGCTTCTCCAGCCTCTCCCAACCCCCTTGCTGACGGGGCCCCACAGGGACAGAGTTCCCCAGCACAGCATGCAACCCCAGTCTGTGTCCACACCCCTACTGGGCACACCCCGCCCCCGATCCTGGCAGCATCCAAGGGGCTGGGAGGAGTGCGGGCCACAAGGCCAGGGAAGAACGGGGGCCCGTGGCCTTGAGAAGGCATAGCATGGCAGATGCAGTCACTTCTCCAGGGCAGCCCCCATCCTCTGGGACCCCCACAGGATACAGCAAATTCCCATCTGCCAACCCTTCCCAGGCCTCGCTGTCTAGAAGGAGCTGGCCTCGGTCAGGCCCATCAGCAACCACCGTGGCAACTGGCCAAGCTTCTAATGAAATTAAGGGGAGTAGCTGAAGGCTGAGCTCTGTCCTGCAAAGCCAGGGCAGGCATGGGGGCCGCAGCAGAGGGCCAGAGAAGAGCTGTGAGCTCTCAGCAGACCTGTTTCCCCCTCTCACCACGAAGGCCTGCACTGTCTGGCCCTCTGCTCTCCCCCAACCACTGTGCTCTCCAGCTGAGGTAACTGCCTCAGGGCCTTTGCACTGGCCCTCCCTCCTCCAGAAGGCTCTTCCCACTGGGCCAGCCCAACGCTGCACACCTCTCCCCCATGGGGTCACCTCCTTCCACGGCTCACTATCCAAAATCACCTGACCAAGGTCTATCTCCTCCCATTAGACTGTCAGCCCTGCAAGGACCCTGGCACAATGGAGTAGCCTGGCACTCCCATGGGGACTGAGAGACCAGAGAACCGATGAACATGTGAATGCAGGAACAACTAACTGTTCGATGTGCTCAGAACCCCAGGCAGGGACAATGTTTCTCCTGCCCCCACATGGGACAGCCCACCCCCCCGACTCTGGGGAAACTGAGGCCCAAGGAAGAACAGACAGCTTCCCAAGTACACAGTCAAAGAGCCACTCGTGAGAGGGAGGTGGAGAGCAAATCCCATCTCAAGTGCAGGATCCTTCTGGGACCTGAGTGCTGAGCAGGACCCCAGGGGATTCGCACACCCTGGCCTGAGCGCTGCCCCTCAGGGCTCCCCTAGGTGGAGTCCTCCTGAGGACTGCCAACAGCAGAGGGGTCACCTCTGGGGGTTATTCCCTGGGAGGGAGAGACCAGGACTTCATCAGGTTCTCTAAGTATCCCAGCAGCAGTAGGGGCCTGTGGAGGGAGCCCTGGAGAGCCCCTGAAAGGGTCTGATTCTGAGTCACGTGGAGCTGCCAGTGCATTTTCCGGGGCCAGCAGTCCCTGAGAGGTGTGTGTACCCCAGTTAGTCTGGCTGTGTCCCTCCAGGTTCCTTCCAAGGCCTGGAGCCAAGTGCCTGCCTGGTCTTAGCTCGAGCACCAGACGTGAGTTTGGGGAGGGGAGACGGCCCCTCCCGGGCTCCATTCACAACATCTGTGGGTCGTGCCGTTTCTCCCCACACCTCTCCTGCCCGCTCTGGAAAAGATCGGAAACCTGGGGTTCTGGGGGAGACGGCTGTGCCTGCACAGGTACCCAACCAGGAAGGCCCGGGACCACTCTTCTCCCTTTTTAAACATTTTTTTTCTTTGTTATCAAAATAAAAGTCACACAACAGGGCTTCCCTGGTGGCGCAGTGGTTGAGAGTCCGCCTGCCGATGCAGGGGACGCGGGTTCGTGCCCCGGTCCGGGAGGATCCCACATGCCGCGGAGCGGCTGGGCCCGTGAGCCATGGCTGCTGAGCCTGTGCGTCCGGAGCCTGCGCTCCGCAACGGGAGAGGCCACGGGAGAGGCCACAACAGTGAGAGGCCCGCGTACCGCAAAAAAGAAAAAGTCACACAACGTAAAACGAACCTTTGAAATTGTACAATTCAGTACCATCTAGTACATTCACAGTGTCGTGGGACCATCACCTCTAGCTAGGTCCAGAACATTCTCATCACCCCAAAAGAGACCCAGCGCTCATTAGCAGCTGCTCCGCATCCCCCCACCCAGAGCCCTGGCAACCACTAATCTGCTTTCTGTTTCTATGGATTTGCCTGTTCTTGATATTTCATATAAACGGGATCATACACTATCTGTCCCTCTGTGTCTGGCTTCTTTCTCGCAGCATGGTGTTTTTAGAGTTTGTCCACACGGCAGCACGTGTCAGAGCTTCATTCCTTTTTATGTCTGAATAATATTCCACCGCATGGATGGACCACATTTTGCCCATTCATCTATTAACGCACGTGTGTTGTCCCACCTTTTGGCGACTGTGACTAGTGCTGCCGTGGATGTGCATGTACAAGTATCTGGGTCCCTGTTTTCAAATCTCTCAGGTATGTACCTCCAAGTAGAACTGCTGGATCATATGGTAACTCCATATTTCTCTTGTTGAGGAACTGTCAGACTGTTTCCCACAGCTACTGCACCATTTTCCATTCCCACCAGCAGGGCACGAGGGTCCCAATTTCTCCACATCCTCATCAACACTTGCTAGTGTCTGTTGCTTTGATAGTAGCCATCCTGATGGGTGGGAGGTGGTATCTCATTTCGGTTCTGATTTTCATTTCCCTGATGACTAGTGATGTTGAGCATCTTCTCATGTGCTTATTGGTCACTGTACATCTTCTTTGGAGAAAGGTCTATTCAAGTCCTTTGACTTCTAAAAAAATTGGGTTGTATGTCTTTTTCTTGTTGAGTTATAAGAGTTCTTTATATATTCTGGATCTTAATCCCTTATCAGCTATATGGTTTGCAAATATTTCATTTTCTTGACAGTCTTTTGATGCATTGAAGTTTTCCATGCTGATATGCTCCAATTAATCTATTTTTCTTTGCTTGTGCTTTTAGTGTCACATCTAAAACTCCATCACCTAACCCAAGTCCAGGAAGATTTACACCTATGCTTCCTTCTAGGAATTTTATAGATTGAGCTCTTACATTTAGGCTTTTGGTACATTTTTAATTCACTGTTGTTGGAAACTCCCTGGTGGTCCAGTGGTTAGAACTCTGTGCTTTCATTGCCAAGGGCCCAGGTTCCATCCCTGGTCAGGGAACTAGGATCCTGCAAGCTGTGCGGCGCGGCCAAAAATAGTAGTAATTCACTGTTGTTAACTTTGTTGCTGCCCCAGTCCGACCTCACCACGGGCCCCCACGCCAACTGACAGATCCACGGTGAGGAGAGCCAGGCTGCCCCCACGAAGCGTGCCCAGTACACTGGAGTTTCTCATTTCACGTCTACCGAGCATGGGAAGGAATAATGAATGAACCCAGGAATGAATGAAAGCATTACAGGCATGTGGCTGAGCGTGGATTCCAGGCTGAGTCACCCCGGCCCCCGGCCCCCTGGCCGACTGAGACACTCCCCAGCTGCCTCCTCACTCGTTCCCAAAGTGTAAATACAGAACCAGATACACAAACACCGAGTGTGCCTCGGAATGCCTTTAATCAGGCTCTGCTGCCGCTGCCAAATCCCCATCCCCGGCTCAATCAGAGGGTCCGCTGTGAGCATGTTTTGTTTCCCTCGTTGGTGGCAGTTGCTGAGCACAGACGGTCGGGCTGGGATGTAGGGAGGGTCCCCTGGGGTCTGAGTGCAGTACAGCTGGCTCCTGGGGGTCCTCTCTCCCCTGCCCGCCAGCCAGGCACCCACTCTGGGTGGGGCCTTGAAGCAGCCCTGAGATGGGGAGACATGGCTTCACCTCCGTTTTACAAGGGGGGAAACTGAGGCCCGGGGGGAGTGACTGGCTCACCCTGAGGTCACCTGGGAAACGGGACAGGGCCTCGGTTACAATCCAGGCTCTTTTCCTGGCAAACCTCAATTTTCCGGTGGCCCACAAGGCCCTCCCCTGCTTCCTGCCTCTGGGCCCTTGCACCCACCTCACCTTTTTCTGGAACCTTCCATAGAGCTCCTTCTCATCCTTTGGGTTTCAGCTCAAACATGACAAGAAGCCTACCCTGACCCCTTACTTCCAAAATAACCCTCTGTATTAACTTGGGCCACTGTAACAAAATACCACAGACTGGGTGGCTTAAGCAGCAGATGTGTACTTCTCAAAGTTTCGGAGGCTGGAGTCTGAGATCAGGGTGCCGGCACAGCCTCTGGTGAGAGCCCTGTTGTTGGCCTGCAGAACGCTGCCTTTTCCCAGTGTCCTCACATGGCCTTTCCTTGGGGTGTGCTCAGCGAGAAGTCTCTCTCTCCCTCTTATAAGGACACCTGTCCTATCGGATCAGGAACCCTCCCTTGTGACCTCAGTTCACCTCAGTCACCTCTTGCACACCCCATTATCTACACAGGGTCACACTGGAGGTTAGGACTTCCACACAGGAATCTGGGGAACACAGTTTGGTCCGCAGCACCCTCTCATGGGTAAGCTGCCGGCCTGTGTCTGTCTGGTGGGCCAACAGGCCCTGACAGCTGGGGCCCCGCTTGCCTGGCCTCCGTAGGCGCCTCAGGGACCAGCTCCCACCCCGAGGAAGCAACCATCGACAGCTGTATCTGTTGTTGTTGTGTTTTGTTAACATTTATTTATTTATGTGGCTGCGTCGGGTCTTAGTCACAGCGCATAGGCTCTTCGTTGCGGTATGCAGGCTCCTCTCTAGTCGTGGCACTCCAGAGCGCACGGGCTCAGTAGTTGCGGCTTGCAGGCTTAGTTGCCCCGCATGGCATGTGGGATCTTAGTTCCCTGACCAGGGATCGAACCTGCGTCCCCTGAATTGGAAGGTGGATTCTTAACCACTGGACCACCAGGGAAGTCCTGTGTTTTGTTTCATTTCACTGCACTGCACAGTAGGCGGGATCTCAGTTCTCTGACCAGGGATTGAACCCACACCCCCTGCAGTGGAAGCACGGAGCCCTAACCACTGGACCACCAGGGAATTCCCAACAGCTGTATCTGGAATTGGGAAGCCCAGAACCGCCCCACACCCTGAGTCCTCTGGGAACACCCACAGCTAGCCAGGCCCAGGTGAAGCCCAGGGACCCCAGGACTCTCCCAGCAGGAGCCCCCAGGGTGCAGGGTGGGGTGGCCTGTGAGGAAAGGTCTTCTCTGGACCTGTCCCGGGAGTCAGTGAGGTGGAGGTGACAAGTGGTGCGTGCTGCTCCGGGGCTGCTGAAGACAGAGATGTGATGGGTGGACAATTACGGCTGGCGTTTCCAGAATCAGTGGCCCAAATGTAAAGTCATGTGCCTGTTCACCAGGGTCACGGGTGGGGGGCCGCGTGCGGGCATGTGCAAGGCAGCACAAAGGAGCAGGAATCGCCCAGGGTGAATCAGCTCAGCCACTACACGGGGGCTGCATGCCCACCCGGAACCTCAGGATATGACCTTGTTTGAAAATAGTTTTTGCAGCTGTGATTAGTTCAGGCTCTTGAGATGAGGTCATCCTGGATTTCGAGAGATCCCTAAATCCAATCACTAGTGCTCTTCGAAGAAGAGAACACAGAGACAGACAGGGAGAAGGCCGTGTGAAGGTGAAGGCAGAGATCGGAGGATGCAGCTACCAAGGGTTACGAGGAGCCACCAGAGCTGGGAGAGGGGCCTGGGACAGACTCCCCCTGAGAGCCCCCAGATGGATCCAACCCTGCACACACCTTGATCTGGGATTTCTCGTCTCCGGAACTATGAGGGAGTAGATTTCTGGTTTGTTTTCTGTTTGTTTTTGGTTTTGTTTTGAATCTCTGTTTGGTATTTTTTGATCCTTATATTGTTATTCTCTTCTTTTTTCCAAAACAACTTTTTTATTGAAGTAGAGTTGATTTACAATGTTGTGTTAGCTTCAGGTGTATAGCAAAGTGATTCAGTTACACAAATATATATATAGCTGCTCTTTTTCAGATTCTTTTCCACTGTACATTACAAGACACTGAATATAGTTCCCCGTGCTGTATAGTAGGTCCTTGTTGTTTATTTTATTATTTTTTGGCTGCGTTGGGTCTTCGTTGCTGCGCGTGGGCTTTCTCTAGTTGTGGCGAGCGGGGGCTACTCTTCATCGAGGTGCGCTGGCTTCTCATTGTGGTGGCCTCTGCGGAGCATGGGCTCTAGGCGCGCGGGCTTCAGTAGTTGTGGCTCATGGGCTCCAGAGCGCAGGCTCAGTAGTTGCGGCACGTGGGATTAGCTGCTCCGCGGCATGTGTGCTCTTCCCAGACCAGGGCTCAAACCTGTGTCCCCTGCATTGGCAGGAGGATTCTTAACCACTGCATCACCAGGGAAGTCCCTGTTTGTCTATTTTATATATAGTAATGTGTACCTGTTAATCCCAAACTCCTAATTTATCCCTCCCCCTCCCCCTCCCCTCTGGTAACCAGAAGTTTGTTTTCTATATCTGTGAATCTATTTCTGCTTTGTAAATTCATTTGTATTATTTTTTTAGACTCCACATATAAGTGATGTCATATGGTGTTTGTCTTTCTCTGGCATACTTCACTTAGTATGATAATCTCTAGGTCCATCCACGTTGCTGCAAATGGCATTATTTCATTCTTTTCTATGGCTGAGTAGTATTCCATTGTATAAATATACCACATCTTCTTAATCCAATCATCTGTTAATGGGCACATGGGTTGCTTCTGTATCTTGGCTATTGTAAACAGTGCTGCTTTGAACACTGGGGTGCATGTATCTTTTCAAATTAGAGTTTTCATCTTTTCTGGATATATGCCCAGAAGAGACTTTTGTTGTTTTAAACCTCCCAGCTTAAGGTACTTTGCTACAGGAGCCCTAGGAAACTAACTCTGGGGACCCAGAGAGGAGGCAGGGCCACTCAGAGCCAAGCTTGGGGGAGGTGGGGGACCCTGAGAATGGATGATCGGCGAAGGCCAAGGATGGGGACCCTCAAGGTGACACTCCAGGGTGAAGAAGTAAGGGTCTAGGCAGAGGGAACATTAGGGGCAGAAGTGGAAGCCCAGGAAGAGGGAAGACAAGGTCAGGTCAGCTCTGATGGGTAGTTACTGCAGAGTGGTGGGGAGGGAAGCACAGGTGCTCAGTCCGTGACAGCACAGGGAGGCAGTGAACGCCCAGCTGGAGACCCAGGGGCTGGTGACACCATAGTGGACTCGCCAGGCGGGGCGGTCTCGGCGCAGTGGGAACTGCAGAAGGGCCCCCCCCAAGACACGCCCCTGGAAGGTCCTCAAGCCACCCCTCCCCAACACTATGCCAATCCCACCCCAAGGTTCTGGGGGCTGCACTAGGTGGGACAACAGGGACAGGGGGGCCTTACTGGGCACAGAGCTCCGCTGGAGCTGCACACCTCCCTCTGGCTTGCACCTGGGCACCGCATCCCAGCAGGCTGGGGTGGGATCAAGTGAGCAGGGGCCTCAGCAACGTGACTGCCCCCAATTTCTTCACCACATACTGACTGCAGGGCCACAGCCCGTCACCATCAGGTGCAGGGGGTGGGAGTCGGCGGGGAGGGTGTGTGCAGCAGGCCAGGAGGGCCCAGTGTTTGTTTGCTCTCCTACCCCTGCCCTACACAAGCCCTGACAGGTCCTAGAGAGGTGTGAGGGGCCCCAAGTGGGAAGCAGGGGAGCCATGCTTTGCAGGCCCAAAGGCAAAGCCCAGTGCTGCCAGCAGGGCCAACTGGAGATGCTGCTCCCCAGGTTCCACAGCTTGGCGTCCATGGGAGAGGAGGCCGACTGCCCCACAGGCACACAATGGCCTGCACACGAGCGCCAGCCCCAACCCCATCTGTCTGGGCCGCAGGTCCCCACAGCGTGGCTGAGCCTCCCTCCCCCAAGGCAGGCGGCCGAGGCTAGCACACAGTGAGGCTCCTTCCAAATGGCCAAATGCACCTGGTTTCACCTGTGACCTCAGGAAGCTCTCCCGGCCCCCAGGGGTCTACTCAGCCCGGGCCCAGCAGGAGGCTCTGGGGGGAGGCCCCGGGGCTGGGGGGCTCGAGGCCAGAGGGGCTTCCAAGAGTGAGGCCAACAGAATAATCGAGTGAACTTCGAAAGCAGATCAGGCTTGAAGAAGTTACTGGGAGCTGCCCATTTCTACTATGACTGTGTTCTAACGTTACTTGCTTTCTGGAGCTGATAAGATCTAGATCTCTGATATGTTTAAGTCCAAACCCCTAAGACTGCTGCAGTTCTTTCCCGGTTTTGCTTACCCACAATTCATTCTGTGTAGCTAATTAAGCTGGAGAAGCCTGGGAATAAAGTTTGGAACCAGGTTAATAAAGTTCCTTGCCTAGGAACAAAAAAAAAGAAAGAAAAGAAAGAGTGGGGTGGTTGTTCAGGACAGTGCACACTCCTGACCCCTGGCAGTCCTGCCACGTGGCGAGGCACGGCGGGAAGCGTGCTTCTGTGGGAGCAGGAACCCTGACCCCAGGGCCCTCTATGTCCACCCCCCACTCTGGGGCACGACAGAAGTTTCCTGGGGCTGCCGTAACAAATGATCACAAACTGAGTGGCTTAAAAAACAGGAATTTATTCCCTCAGCGTTCTGGAAGCCAGAAGTCTGAAATCAAGCTGTGAGCAGGGTCGGACCCTTTGGGAGGCCCTGAGGGAAAATCTGTCCCAGGCCTCTCTCCTGACTGCAGGTGGCTTTCGGCAGTCCATGGCGTTCCTGGGCTTGTAGATGTGTCACCCCGATCTCTGCCTCTGTCTTCACATGGCCTTCTCCCTATGTGACTCTGTTCTGTCTTCTTGTAAGGACCCCAGGCACTGGATTCAGGGCCCACCCTATTCCAGGATGACCTCACGGTGACTTGATGAGATCTGAAAAGACCCTATTTCCAAATAAGGTCCCATTCCCAGGCTCTGGTTAAACATGAACTTGGGGGAGGGGGGACACTCTTCAACCCATCAGTCACACAATCCTGTGTCCCCTCGAGTCCCACACTAAGAACCATCCCACAATGGCAACACCTCAAAGCTCAAGCCCCAACCCTGCTCCTGCAGCCCCTGGGCGCCCCCGGGCCGTGCTCTCTCCTTCATTTCCTCCGCTGTCACCCAGGGGCTGAGGGGTGAAGGCAGGTCGGCACACAGACCCGCCCAGCACACGTCAGCTGCAGAGGAAATGACCCAGACCCTGAGAGGCAGGTGGCCGGCAGCGTCTGCAGAGCCATTTGGCTGCATCCATTGGGAGCCTGAACGATGTTCCTGCCCTATGACCTGTAATCCCACTTCTGGGAAGCTCTCTTGAGGAAGATGGTCCAAAAGGCAGATTCATGCACAAGGATGTTCCTGCAGCGTCGATAAGCAGAGCGAGGAGGCCGAGCCGCATGGCAGGATCCTCCAGAGAAGGGCAGGGGACACACGGCCGCCCCCAGGGCTGGAGGTGGATGATGCGGAACCCACCTTCTGTTGCAATTTCTGGACCATCTCTGTGGTTGGTCCGTGCAGGCGCAGGCTGACCCGGGAGAAGGCTGGGCTATCCCCTTTCCAGGGACGTCCCCAAGTGGGAACAGGAGCTGGAGTGTGCAGGCTGCAGGGTGGCCGGCTACCCCAGAAATGCCCCATGGGACATGGGAGGAACTCCAGCTCAAAGGAAGGGCCACGGTAAACCGCATAACCAGGGTGACTGGGGTCACCCGGGCTCGAAGCGGGGACCCAACACTCCACGTTCGTCCTCTACAGGCCAGAGACTGACGTGAACCCGAAAACAGGCCAACACAATGATCCTGACAGTGAGGGGTTCTGTGAGGGTGGGGGGCTCCCTGGAGACCATGGGGAGAGACGCCCCAGCTGCACGGAGCAGGGGAAGGGGAGGCTGCTTGAGGTGCAGAGGCCCCGCAGAGGTCAGAGGTCAGAGAGGAGGCTCCCCCCCGCTCAGGCCAAGGGGTTTGGGGAGTGGTGGGAGCTTGATCTCACATGCAGACAGTGAGTCACAGATGTCCACCCAGTGTACCTGGGGGATGCAGAGAGGCATCCCCAGCTCCGGGCAGGCCCACCAAAAGGGCATGGGAGGTAGGAGGGACAGAGCAGGTGTGCTGGGGTGACACAAGGCAGGGCTGGGTGGGCGACAGGGTCAGAAGCCCCTAACTGACAAAGGCAACGAAGATGGTGACAGCAAGACCTAAATTGCACCTTCCCACACCCCACCAGGTGCCGACCAAGCACCTGATGTGGCTCAGCTCAGGCACATGCAGTGGGTTCACTTATGTCCCTAAAAGCTTAAGTCCACATCCTCACCCCAGAAACCTGTGACTTTGACCTTATTTGGAAAGAGGGTCTTTACAGATGTAATTAAGGAAAGTATCTTGGGATGGAGAAATCTTACTTTGTTATCTAGGTGGGCCCTAAATCCAATGACAAATGTCCTTATAAGAGACAGAAGAGGAGACACACACAGGGAGAAGGCCACGTAGAGATGAGGCAGAGACTGGGGTGATGCAGTCACAGGCTAAGGAACGGGGGAGCCCCCAGAAGCTGGAAGAAGCAAGGAAGACTCTGTCCCCAGACTTTCAGAGGGAGCCACGGCCCTGCCGACACCTTGATTTCAGACTTCTGGCCTCCAAAGCTGTGAGAGAATAAACTCCTGCTGTTTGAAGCCCCCCAGTCAGTAGTACTTGTTACAGCAGCCCCAAGATACTCATACCCACAGATTGCCCAAGCCAGGACAGATGCAGCTGTCTCCCCTTCCCAGGGGAAGCTGAGGCTGGTGGGAGGGCCCTGAACCCCTCCCCCACGCACAGATGATGCCCTATTACCTCTCTCTTTTAACTTGAAAATGAAGTTGAACTCCAGCAAGCACAAAGAGCTATATACCAGATATCCACTCCCTCAGTCTAAGACCTAATAGCTGTCACTGCTCCATCATCTTGGCCTCTCACTCTGCAAAGGGGACAACGGAGCCCTGAGGAGGCCACCAGGGCACCCACATTACTGCCATGCTTCCCACCAGGCGACACTGGACGCCATCACCCTTGACGCACTGACTCACAATCTGCCTTCTGGGGGCTCTGAGAGCACCAGGGCCTCCGAGGGGACAGAGGCTACTTGGGGACCATCTAGTTCCATCAGGGCCCCACACCCCTCTCACTAACAGGCCCCTCTGAGCATCCAGGTCACATGGCCCTCTGAGGCACCCCCTGCCCCCAAACAAAGGGCCCAGAGGCAAAAGACACCAAACAGATGAGCACATGCCCTGGCCTTCCAGAGTTCCCCACAAGGTCCCCCGTCCAGCAGGTACCAAGCCCACTACTGGAAACACTGCCCCAAACCCACCACAGGCATGAACTTCTGACACTTTAAACCTGACGGTGGTGCCATGGCATGTCCCCAGAGGTCAGACGGTCTCACGGCTAGAACCGGCGGACAGAGACAGAAGTGGGGAGACTGAAGGTCATATGTAAACACACTTACAAACTGTGGATGGACTGTTCACAACTGTCAAAAGGCGGAAACAACTAAACGGATGAAGGGATAGAAAAAATGTGGTCCGGCTATACCACGGAATATTACTCAGTCATAAAAAGGAAAGAAGCGGGCTTCCCTGGTGGCGCAGTGGTTGAGAGTCCGCCTGCCGATGCAGGGGACGCGGGTTCGTGCCCCGGACCGGGAAGATCCCACATGCCGCGGAGCGGCTGGGCCCGTGAGCCATGGCCGCTGAGCCTGCGCATCCGGAGCCTGTGCTCTGCAACGGGAGAGGCCACAACAGTGCAAGGCCCGCGTACCGGAAAAAAAAAAAAAAAAAAAAAAGGAAAGAAGCACTGACACAGGATACGACGTGGATGAACCTCGAAAACATCAGGCTGAGTGAAAGGAGCCAGACACAAAAGGCCACACAGTGTAGGATTCCACTTATATGAAATGTCCAGAACAGGTAAATCCATTGAGACAGCAGATTAGGAGTCACCAGGGGCTGCAGGGGGGGTGTAGGGAGTGACTGCTAATGGGGACGGGGTT
Organism: Kogia breviceps; assembly: GCF_026419965.1. Taxonomy (NCBI): domain Eukaryota; kingdom Metazoa; phylum Chordata; class Mammalia; order Artiodactyla; family Physeteridae; genus Kogia; species Kogia breviceps. Next base: position 171,048,420 of record NC_081313.1, on the reverse strand, counting down.
TCCCTTGGGGATGATAAAAATGTTCCGGAGCTAGACAGACATGACAGCTGTCCAATATTGTGAATGCACTAAATGTCACTGAATTCTTCACTTAAAAATGGTGGATTCTATGCTATGTGAATTTCACCTCAATTTAAAAATCGCTGGCTGCTGGCAATCCTTGGTGTTCCTTGCCTTATGGCTCCATCACGCCAATCTCTGCTTCTCCCCTCACACGGCCTTCTTCGAAGGACACCAATCACTGGATTCAGGGCCCACCCAACTCCAGGACGATCTCATCTCAAGATCTTTGACGTAGTCACACCTCCAAAGACCCCTTTTCCAAAGGTCACAGTCACATGTTCCAGGGGTTAGGACTTGGACACACGTGTTTGGGGGACACCATTCAACCTACTCCACCAGGGTTGCTGTAAGGCTGACAGCCTGTGTCTGTGCCCACCCTCCTACTCCCCAAACCCCTGTGGACTGCTGCTCTCCAGCCAAGGGACCATAGGCAAATCTGTAACCTCTTGGCCTCAATTTTCTCATCTGCAGCATGGGGCTGGGAGCGCCTCCCCGGCCGGATGGAGGAGGGGTCAGGATGATTCTCACAGGGAAGCGCTGCGGGGTGCCTGGGATGCAGCGAGCCTAGGCAGGGACACCAGGCGCCCGCAGTGCACGTCCACAAACTCCCGGCTCTGTGTCCAGTGAAGACCCCACTCACACTAGGCTGCACCGCCATGTGCTTGAGTGAAGGCAGGGCAAATCACTGCACCTCTCGGGGAGTTGGGGCCTCACTGAGGGCCAGTGGACCTGCTTGGTGGAGGGTCTGTTGTGGGCTGAATTGTGTCCCCCCTAAAATATACATCCACGTCCTAACCTCCAGTACCTGGGAATCTGACCTTATTTGGAGACGGTGTCTTTGCAGATATCATTAGTTAAAGCGAGGTCGTACCGTAGTAGGGTGGGCCCCAGTCCAAGGACTGGTGTCTTTAGAAGATGAGAAGCGACACAGACATACAGAGGAGAAGGCCACGTGGAGACAAAGGCAGAGACTGGGATGATGCGGCCACAATCCAAGGAACATCTGGAGGCACCAGAAGCTGGAAGAGGCCAGGAGGGATCCTCCCCTAGAGCCTTCGGAAGGAGCACAGCCCTGCCACACCCTGCTTGGGACTTCTGGCCTCCAGAACCGTGAGAGGAGATGTATTTCTGCTGTTAAGTCACCCAGTTCATGGTCATTTGTGACAGCAGCCACAGGACACCAAGACGGGCCTGAGGACTTACACATGCGTGCGTGCTGTACACGCGGAGAGGCGGGGGACTCTGAAACTCACAGTCTCTCCACCTTTACTCCGAACACACACCGCGCTTCTGGAACGCGTGAGCACGTGTCTCTGTTTACAGCCGAAAGAATGGACCCTCTGCAGTTTAATTTTGAATCTCATCACCAACTGGAGAGCACAAACCACCAGCTGGGATGCCAGCCACTGGAAACCGGGGCTGCCTCCCAGCAAGCGGCCCCTCATTCCCGGCATGGAGAGGGAGCCGGACTCAGACGGGGCCGTGATGGGTCCCGCGCCTCCCTCTGCCCGGCCCGCCTTGAAAACATCAGACTGAGTTTCTGACAGGTGCCAGATGCAGCGGGGAGCACAGCCTTCTGCACACCGTGGGGGTCAGCACCCGCCGCCCTCCGGGATCCCCGGCGCCGCGGGGCAGTCTGCCAGCAGCTGCTTCGGGCCCATGCCAAACAAATGACTTTTAAAAACGGCCTCCACACAGAACTCAAGATTCTGGGTTGAAACCACCTCTCGCGAGTGGCTCCTTCAATGTTGCCTCCCCCTAGGATGGCAGGGGTCAAGGGAAGATAAGACAAAAGCGAGATGCCCTCATTACCACGGGCCCAAAATAGCTTTTATGCTCCATTTTTCAGACATAGCGCAACTCTGGAGTTACATATTAACACGGCACGCTGTTTTGCGGTCTGCGAGGCAGGATTCCAGGCCTGCCCAGGCCCACCCTGTGCCCCTCGGGCGCTCTCACAGCCCTGCCTGAGCCCCTGAGACCGCCAGCCCCCAGCGGGGCCCTGGGTGGCACCTGCTCCGGGGGTAGGCAGGGCAGCGTCCCACGGCTTCCCCTTTCCCTCTTCCCCTTGTTGTTTCTGTGAGCAAGTCCCAGTGGCTCTCCCTCCAGGGCCCCTGTGTGCCCCGTCCACATTCCCAGCCTGGGTCATCTGACACCAGGATGCCCACACAACCTCCTCCCCGATCTCCCTGCCCGAAGCCGTCTCCGCACACCGCTGCCAAGAAAGCCTTTCTTTCCTTCTTTAATTAAGTTCAAATTGTGTCACGCTCCTGTTTTAAACACACCAGTAGGTTGCTATCCTATTTAAAATCAAAGCCAACCCCACTTTGGCAGTTCCTGAACAAGTTAAAAAAAGAGTTACCTCGGGATGTAGCGGTTCCACTCCTTGGTACGTGCCCCAGTGAAATGAAGACCTACGTCCACGCTGACACTTGCACACGCGTGTTCACAGCAGCCGAAAAGGTGGAGACAACCCAAGTGGCCATTGATGGGAAAACGGGTAAACAAAACATGGTCCATTCACACAATGGAACATCACTCAGCCATAAAAGGAACAGAGCACTGACACACGCTACAATGCGGGTGAATCTCGAAAACATCATGCCGAGTGAAAGCGGCCAGGCACCAAAGGCCACATGCTGTATGACTCCATTTAAGTGAAATGTCCAGAACAAGTAAATCCAGAGACAGACAGCAGATTAGTGGTTGCCAGGGGCTGGGGGAGTGACTGCTCACTGGCCTGGGGTTTCCTCTTGGGGGCGGGTGGGTGGGAATATTTTGGAACTAGATAGTGGTGGTGGTCACACAACACTGTAAATATACTAAATGCCATTCAACTGTTCTCTTTAAATGGTTACTTTTATGTTACATGAAATTCACCTCAATAATCAATCAGTGAAAATCGAACCCGACCCTGGGGGGCTGGCTGTGCCTGCCATCTTCTCCCTTGCCCCCGTCACCCGGGTCTTCTTCCTGCTGCCCCAGGTGGCCGAGTCCCTCTCCCCGCAGAACCTCTGTCTGTGCGTCCCCTCCTCCTGCCCACGCTCCCCCCAGTTCTGGGAACAGCTGCATCCCGACCTGGGCGTCCCATGCCAAGCCCCCTCCTCTGAGAAGCCCTGATCTGCTCCCTGCCCAGCACTCAGCCCTGCCTCCTCCCCTGGGCCCGGGAGGATGGGGGCAGCGTCTGCAGGCCTCCGAGCCATCTGGGGTCAAGTGGGGCTGCAGATAAGGAGGGGAAGACCTGGCCTCTGGGCTGTGCCAGCCCGCGGTGAATCCACCCCAGCATGCGGCGTGGGGTTGCAACCCTGATCCTCTTCACGGGCCGCCGAGAAGGCGGAGCCGGGCTCCAGGGCACACTTGACCCCAAGGGCCACCACCCAGAGACCGATAAGGGGAGGAGCCCTCCCCTTGGTTCCTGACTGAAGTCCACTTGGACCCTGACTCCCCAATCTAGCAGCCTCTTCTCGGCCCCTGTCTCACGCTTGTCAGGATTCCCTCGAAGCTCTCCAAATTCTGACCTCCAACCCAGCGCCCGCCATCCTCACAGAGAGGCTGCACAGACATCACAGGCGAGACACGCACACACCTCGCTCACATGTGTGTGCGGAGGCAGGCATGCATGTCTGGGCACGCACACTCACACGAACGTGTTCACACACAGTACTGAATGCACACGTGCACGCACACACTCACCCCCACACTCGTGTGTGCACACCCTTCCACACGTACGTGTGCACACTCACTGGTGCACACGGCTCACACCCCTCCCACCCAGAAGTGCATCTCTCAGAGACACCCCCAGAAGCTGAAGAGGCAAAGAAGGATCCTCCCCTAGAGCCCAAAAAAGGAACCAACCCTGGCAGCATCTTGATTTTGGACTGCTGGCCTCCAGAACGATGAAGCAATAAATTCTTGTTGTTTTAAGCCACTAGGTTTGTGGTCATTTGTTGTGGCAGCCCCAGGAAACTAGTAAACACAGTCCTTGAACTGTCCCTGAAGACTCTCAGGGGGCCCTCCCCAAAATCGCCCTCCAGTGGGTACAGTGGCACCAGAGCCCAGTGGTAGCAGGAAGGGCCCTGGAAAGGTGCTGAGGGAAGCATGGAGGTGCAGGCAACAGGATGCAGCCAGAGCGGGGAGGCCCCCGAGGCCATCTCCACCCCTCCAGATGTGGGAACAACATCTCAATCCCTAACCCACCATCCTGAAATACAAAAGCTCTGCAGAGACCCTTCTGGGGAGCGTGGTACAGGCCTACCAGCAGTAACATGACCAGTGGATGGGAGGCTATTCCTGTGTGTTCACGGAGCATTAGTTTTCCTGCAAACATGTTCCAGGTCCATACTGTGAGGCTGCCCAGACCCCACCCTGTCTGTACACACACAATGCCATCTCCCTAGAAATAGAGCCAATATGATTCCCAGTGATTTCCAGAGCACCCTTGACCCCTGCTCCTCACAGACTTCCTGGGTGTGCGTCGCTTGCCTGGTGTCACACTGGAGGCCAGTGGGGGGACTGCATGGGCCCCAGTAAGCACTGCCACTCTGCTGCCTCTGGGTGGGCCTGGGAGTGAGGGAAGGAGTCCAGCACCGGCTGCGCACAGGAGGCACGTGGCTGCTATTTTCAGGGTGGGTTTCCACACTCGCAGGCCAAGCCACCGGGACAGGGAGTGGACTGTGTGGGTACAGGGCACAGCAAGGCGGGGCACTTGCTGGCAGCCACTGCACAGGCATCCAGGGGCACCTCCTTGGGCATGCAGTTAGGTGTGCACAAAGGGGTTCCCTGCTCTGGTCTACACCCTGGGGCTCTGTGCCTGGGCGTGTTATGCAACATCCCTGTGCCTTCACGTCTTCACATATAAATGGAACATTCCAGATGGACCAGGGCAGGAATCCCAGCCTGCATTGAGCCCCCAGACATTGAGCTAGAAGCAACCAGCGGTGAGCTTCACGGTTACAGGACTGTGTGCAAACAACTCAAACCTCCGCAATATAAAATAAGACAATCCCAATAAAATTGGGAGTGAGTGGGGAGGGGGGGTGAAGGACCAGTAAATGGGCATAAAGCCCCAGCTCCCAAGCTGGGATGCAACACAGAACATGGAAAGGGTGGTTTGCAAAACCAGCTGGCTCTTGGAAGATGGTCTGGTGGGTCCTTGAAAAGTGAAACACAGAATTACCACATGACCCAGCAATTCCACTCCTAGGTTACAGACCCAAAGAACAGAGCTCAGGTGTTCAAACAAAAACCTGTACAACCATGTTCATAGCAGCACAAGTCACAATCACCAAAAGGTGGAAACACCCATGTCCACTGACTAATGAATGGATAAACAAACTCGATCCATCCATACGATGGAATATTATTCAGCCATAAAAAGGGATGAAGCACTGATACATGCTACAACATGGATGAACCTCGAAAACGTCATGCTATGGTGCTGGCAGAAAAACAGCTACAAAGTTCAATGGAACAGAATTGAGAGCCCAGAATTAAACCCTCACATATATGAATAATTAATTTACGGCAAAGGAGTAAAGAACACACAATGGAGAAAGGATAGTCTCTTCCATAAGTGGTGCTGGGAAAAGTGGACAGCCACGTGCAAAAAAATGAAACTAGACCACCAACTCACACCATACACAAAAATCAACTCAAAATGGATTAAAGACTTAACTGTAAGACCTGAAACCATAAAACCACTGGAAGAAAATACAGGCAGTACACTCTGTGACATCAGTCTTAGCAATATTTTTCTAGTATGTCTCTAGATAGGCAAGGAAAACAGAAGCAAAAATAAACAAAAGGGACTACAGGAAACTAAAAAGCTTCCGCACAGCAAAGGAAACCATCCACAAATGAAAAGACAACCCGCCAATGGGAGAAGATATTTGCAAAACATATATCTGATAGGGGGTCAATATCCAAAATATATAAAGAATTCATACAGCTCAACAACAACAACAACGAACCCAATTAAAAAATGGTTAGGAGGGACTTCCCTGGTGGCGCAGTGGTTGAGAGTCCGCCTGCCGATGCAGGGGACACGGGTTCGTGCCCCGGTCCGGGAAGATCCCACATGCCATGGAGTGGCTGGGTCCGTGAGCCATGGCCGCTGAGCCTGCGCGTCTAGAGCCTGTGCTCCACAACGGGAGAGGCCACAGCATTGAGAGGCCTGTGTACCGCCAAAAAAAAAAAAAAAAAAAATGGGCAGGGGAGCAGAGTAGACATTTCTCCAAAGAAGACACACAGATGACCAACAAGCCATGAAAATATGTTCAGCATCACTAATTATTAGGGAAATGCAAAACCACAATGAAATATCAACTCATGCCTGTTAGAATGGCTATTATCAAAAAGGCAAGAAATAACAAGTGTTGGTGAGGACGTGGGCAAAAGGGAACCCTCGTGCAATGTTGGTGGGAATGTTAAGTTGGTGCAGCCACTATGGAAAACAGTATGGAGGTTCCTAAAAAAAATTAAGAATAGAGGGCTTCCCTGGTGGTGCAGTGGTTAAGAATCCACCTGCCAATGCAGGGGACACAGGTTTGAGCCCTGGTCCAGGAAGATCGCACATGCCGCAGAGCAGCTAAGCCCGTGCGCCACAACTACTGAGCCTGCGCTCTAGAATCCACGAGCCACAACTACTGAGCCCACGTGCTGCATCTACTGAAGCCTGCGTACCTAGAGCCCGTGCTCTGCAACAAGAGAAGTCACCACAATGAGAAGCCTGCACACAGCAACAAAGAGTAGCCCCAGCTCGCTGCAACTAGAGAAAGCCCAGGCACAGCAACGAAGACCCAACGCAGCCAAAAATAATAAATTAATTTAAATAAATTAATTTTTTTTAAAAAAGGAATCCGCCTGCCAATGCTGGGGACATGGGTTCGAGCCCTGGTCTGGGAAGATCCCACATGCTGCGGAGTAACTAAGCCCGTGTGCCACAACTACTTAGCCCACATGCCACAACCACTGAAGCCCACGCTCCTACAGCCCGTGCCTCGCAACAAGAGAAGCCACCACAACGAGCCCATGCACCGCAGTGAAGAGTAGCCCCACTTGCTGCAACTAAAGAAAGCCCACGTGCAGCAACGAAGACCCAATGATGCCAAAAATTAATTAATTAATTAATTTTTAAAAAAAACTTTGGTTTAAAATTAATTTTTTTAAAAAAGTCATCTCCAGGGCTTCCCTGGTGGCACAGTGGTTGAGAATCCGCCTGGCCGATGCAGGGGACACGGGTTCGTGCCCCGGTCCGGGAAGATCCCACATGCCGCAGAGCGGCTGGGCCCGTGAGCCGTGGCCACTGAGCCTGCGCGTCCGGAGCCTGTGCTCCGCAACGGGAGAGGCCACAACGGTGAGAGGCCCGCGTACCGCAAAAAGTAAAGAAATAAATAAAAGAAAAGAAAAAAGAAAAAACTCCCCTCTTAAAAAAAAAAAAAGAGAGGCGGTGCATGTATACAACAGAATACTACTCAGCCATAAAAAAGAATGAAATTTGTCATTTGCAACAACATGGATGGAACTTGAGGATATTAGGCTAAGTGAAATAAGTCAGATCGAGAAAGACAAATACCCTATGATTTCACTTGTATGTGAAATAGTAAATAAATAAATAACCAAACCAAACAAAAATAAACATGTAGATACAGAGAACAGAGTAGCGGTTACCAGAGGGGAAGGAGTCGGGGGGCGGAGAGGGTTGAATGGGTAAAGGGGATCAACTGTGGGATGGTAACTAAATTTCTGACAGTGAGCACACTGTAGGGAAGGCAGAAGTAGAAACATAATGTTGTACCCATTAAACTTATATAGTGTTATGAGCCAGTGTTTCCTCAATAAAAAATAAATTAAAAAAGAAAACATGACAGAAACCAGACACAAAAGGCCACATAATGTGTGATTCCATTTATATGAAATGTCCAGAACACAGAAAGCAGACTAGTGGCTGCCGGGGCATGAGGGAAAGGAGGGAGGTGGGGAGGGACTGCTCATGGGGACGGGTCTCCTGTGGGGGTGATGAAAATGTTCTGGAACTAGATAGAGGTAATGGTTGCACAACACTGTGAATGTGCTAAATACCAGTGAACTGTGCATTTTGAAGTGGTAAATTTTACGTTATGTGACTTTTACCACAATAGAACAATATGTAAGAGAAATGAAAAGCATTTCCAAGGTTCTGGCCAAGGGCAAAGTGCACGTCAGCATGGAGGTGAGCGGTGGGTGAGACCCGGAGCGTCCTGTCCGGAGCCCCCGCCCGCAGGACAATGGCGTGGGTGGGGGACGGTCGCCAAGGACCATGTCCCTGCCCTCAGAGCAGTGTCATCTAACTGGGAAGCCACCACGGCCCCACATGTGTACGCAGAAGAGGAACACAGACTGCCACGTGGCTTCTTGACCATGGCACGTGCCCTCTTGAGGCAGCCCAGGGTCAACCTGCCAGGCACCCACCCCAGGAGGGGCACAGCCGTCCACGCACTGCCAACCCACAGCGCCTTGGGGTCCATCGGTCCACGTCAGAGCCTGTGATCTGGCAGGCAGGAGCACCGAGGCCGCAGCTGTGGCCTTCTTGAGGTCTAAGAAGCATTTTGAAAAATGCAAACTAGTGGCCAACTTCTAAATTTTTTAAAAATTAACTTAAACATCAGAATTGCTGGCTCCTCCTGTAACACTAAAAGTGCCAACAACTTGGGGCCTGGATTCCTGGCTCGTGATTTATGATCAGCCAGCACAGGGCCACATTCCCCACACTGAGACAAGAGGGCTGCACAGGTCCCCTCACGCCCCATGTGCGAGCCTGGGTTCCAAGAGGGTCGGCAGGCCTGAAGTCACCCAGCTGGCTGCAGACCCAGGGCTGCCAAGACCAGCTTGTCCCCGCTGCCCCTCCCTCCAGCTCAGCAGCTGTGTGGACTGACCCAAGGCCGGGAGGGAGGAAGCCCCCACCCCACCCCCAGAAGCAGGCCAAGTGGGACAAGAAGGTACAGAGCTAGGATGTTGCATGTGGGCCAAGCAAGGCCCAGAATGCAGGTCTCACCCTGAGCCAAACCCCAAAGAAATCCACCGCTGCCTGTCCAGCATTTAACCATGAGCAGCCCCAGCCAGAGTGGACACCAAAAGAGGTCTGCAAAGCCCCGGGGAGAGGACAGAAGCAAAGGCAAGGGGTCAGCAGTCATGCCCAGGCCCAGGCCCAGGCTGGCTCAAGAGCCAGAGGTTCCTTGGGAAGAGCCCACGCTACACTGCCACCCAGAGCCCCCACCTGAGAGAACTCCTCAACACAGCCCAGGAGCCCTGCCACCCTCACCGGCTCCTGTCTTCACCCTCCAGCAGTCCCAGAAAACCCTGTATGTCTGGCCCAGTCGGCGGGGCTAGTGCCCTCCAGGGAGGGTCCAATAGGCATTGCCTGGGGCCAGCAGGACAGGAGGCACGAGCAGGCAGCTGGAGACAGGAGGAGCCCGTCACCTGAGGGTGCTGGAAAGGAGGCTGGCAGGGAAGCCAGCAGGACCGGGGACGAGCTCTGTGGCTCACGTGCTTACCCACCAGCATAAAGAGGTCCTGGGGTGCTCCAGGTACCAGGCTGGGTGGTGGCTGAGGATTTCTGAGTGGGAGGGGCTGTGCAGAAAACAAGCAGGAAAGGGGGTCGGGGGTGGGGGAGCAGGTGGTAAAGGAGGTGACACTGGAGCTGGGAAGAGAGTTCCAGGCAGGCGGCCCAGTGAGTGCAAAGGCACTGGGGTCAGAGTGAGCATGACAGGTGGAGGCGGACATGGAGGCAGGCCAGGCCACCCACGAGTGAGCAAGGAGACAGGGGGAGGAGGGCGCACAGCCTCACGGGCTCTCACTCTGAGTGTGATGAGAAGCTATGAGAAGAATTAAAGCCAGTGACCTAGACTGCCTTCCCTCGCACAGACTTCCCATGCTCGGAGGAAGTGGACAGAAGAGCCAGTGTCGCGCTGGCGATGGGGGAGCAGATGGCCCATCCACGGCAGGCAAGGCACAGGGCAGGTGGAGATTAGGCCCCTGAACTCAGACACCTTCCAGGATGGGGTCCAATGCGACACCTGGACAGATGAGTGGCTGTGCAGGCACAAGGAAAACCACCCAGGGCAGACGGGACCTGGAGACTCACCTGTCCCAGGGACCAAGCGCTCCCAGGCGGCACCCCTGGGTGCACTTCCAGCTTTCCAGCAGGTCCCAGGAGGGTGTTGACAAGCACACCGGCTCACCCCAATTATCATCCATGGCCCCTGGCTGGTCCCCAGGCTCTGTCTGTCCCTCTCTTGTCCTCATGCAGGTGCTGGCCAGCCTTCCTCCCAATGTCTCCCTCCTTCCCATCCAGACCCCAAGGCAGGGTCTGCTCCCCTGCTCCAGCGGCTGTGCCCCTCACTGCAGGCTTCTTGCCACCACCCTCAGGATGAAGTCCCACGTGCCCGCAGGAACGTGAGGCCAGGACAGGCGCTCTCAAGATCCTGTCCCCTTGGTCCCCACCTTCTCACAGGCAACCCCCACCCTGCCACGCCAAGCCTCTGCAGCTGCTGCGCCCTCTGCCAGGTGCACCCTCGCCCGCCCCCCCAGGCGAACCTCACTCGGGGCACCACAGGGCCCAACATGGCTCCCCCCATGCCCCATCGGGCACCCCCTGCTCCAGACGCAGCTGTAGTCCTGCACCTCCAAGCACCATGAAGGCTCAGAGCAGGCACTGCTGGTCAGGCCTTTGTCGACCGGGGGTGCCTCTCCAGCCTGGTGCCCGTGGCTACCCTTGTGAGGGAAACCCACTCTCTCCCCATTACTTCGCTCCTCTCCCAGCCTCCGCCCTGTGGTCCCCTCCCAGCTCCCTCCAACACGGCTCTCTTAAGGACTCAGCCCTCTGCTTCTCATGTGTCACCCCTTGTAGGGCAGCCCCGGATGCCAAGTCAGCCAGCAACTCCAGTGTGCCACCTGGCCCTGTGCTCGGAACGCTCTCCGTGATGCTCACAGGAACCTCCTCCATCTCAGCAGCCCCTCACGAGGCTCTTGTTCTCCCAAGTCCTCCACTCCACACCCCCGCTCCTCCTGGCCCTGGCAGATGACACCGTGATCTTCCCCATGCGGCAGCCAGAAACCCGGGGGTGGCCCCGTTCTTCCCTCGGGCCTCCCCGCCGTGGCCAGTCTGACGGTCACCTCTCCTCCACAGCTCCTGAGCCCCCAGATTCCCCTCGCCCCACAGTCGTGCCCCAGACGATCCCCTGCCAGGTCTCTGTGCCTCAGGACATGCTGTTCCTCCTCCTCCCAAAGACGCTCCTGTCCCACCACAGAGCTCTCCGCCTCCAGGCAGCCCTCCCGGCTTGGCCCCACCCTCCAGTAACCTCTTCTCCCCTCTAAGTCAGTAGCTCCTCAGGGCAGTCAGCAGATGTGATTCCCTCCACAGGGCACCAACTGTGTGCAGGTATAGTCCTAAGGGTTGTTCACACACTGAGATGGTTAACCCCCTCTACAGCACATCTTAGGAGCGGTGATGGGAAAACTGACAGGGGCCAGTTATGTGTTTGCCCAGGGTCACACAGCTGGCAGGAGAGGAGCAGAACTTCATACTGTTAGGATGGCAACAATACCCAAAGCAACCTACAGAGACAATGCAATCCCTATCAAAATCCCAACAACAGGGGCTTCCCTGGCAGTCCAGTGGTTAAAACTCTGCGCTCCCACTGCAGGGGGCACAGGTTTCAATCCCTGGTTGGGGTAAGATCCTGCATGCCGCACAGTGTGGCAAAAAAAAAAAAAAAAAAAAAAATCCCAACAACATTTTTGGCAGAAACAGAAAAATCCACTGTAAAGTTCATACGGAATCTCAAGGGATCCCAAATAGCCAAGACCATCTTTAAAAAGAAGAACAAAGTTGGAGGACTCATGCTTCCCGATCTCTAAATTTACCACAAAACTACAGCAACCAAGACAGTGTGGTACTGACATGAAGACATATAACACCAGTGGAATAGAATAGAGAGCCCAGAAATAAACTCTCACATATATGGTCAAATGATTTTTGACAAGGGTGCCAAGACCATTCAAAAAGGAAAGGACACTCTTTTCAACAAATGGTGCTAGGAAAACTGGATCTCCACATGCAAAAGACTGAAACTAAACCAATACCTTATACCATATATAGAAATTAACTCAACATGGATCCAGACCTAAAGCTAAAACTAGAAAACTTTAACTATGTAACTAAAACTATAGAAGCTCAGAAGAAAACAGAGGAAAAGCTTCAAAACATTAGATTTGGCAATGACTTCTTGGCTGTGACACCAAAAAGACAGTCAACAAAAGAAAAATATATATAAATTGGACTTTGTCAAAATTGAAAACATTTGTGTATCAAAGGACACCATCAACAGAGTGAAAAGGCCCCATTCCCATGGAACGTGAGAAAATATTTGCAAATCATGTATCTGATAAGGGATTAATATCCAGAGTATATATGGAACTCCTGAACAGCAAAAAACAACTCAATTCAAAAATGGGCAAAGTAACACAAAAAAACTAATTAGAAAAGATATATGCACCCTTATGTTCATTTCCACACTATTTACAATAGGCAAGATATGGGAACAAACTAAGTGCCCACTGATGGATGAATGGATAAAGAAAATGTTTTATACATATGTATTTATATATACATACACACACACACACACACACACACACTGTACAACTCAGCCATAAAAAAGAATGAAGTCCTGCCATTTGAGACGACATAAATGGATATGAGAGTGTTATGCTATGTCAAATAAGTCAGATGGAAAAAAACAAATACCATATGATTTCACTCATATGTGGATCTAAAAAATAAAAATAAATAAAATAAAATAAATACTCATCGATACAGAGAATAGATTAGTGGTTACCAGAGGGGAAAGGGGTTGGGGGTGGACAAAATGGGTGAAGGGGTCAACTGTATGGTGATGGATGGATGGATGGTAACTAGACTTGTGTTGGTGACCCCTCTGCAGTGTACACAGATGTTGAACTACAATGCTGTATGCTTGAAACTTACATATAAAAAAAATAAAGTGGGCGAAGGATCCAAATAGATATCTCTCCAAAGAAAATATACAAATGGCCAACATGTGCATGAAAAGATGTTCAACATCACTAATCATTAGGGAAATGTAAATCAAAACCACAATGAGATACCACCTCACACCCACAAGGATGGCTATAATCAAAAAGCCATAAAATAAAAAATACTGGTGAGGATGTGAAAAAACTGGAACCTTTGTGCACTGTTGGTGGGAATGTGCAGCCGCTGTGGAAAACAGTGTGGAGGTTCCTCAAAAAATTAAACACAGGATGGCCACATGATTCAGCAATCCCACTTTTGGGTATACACCCCCCCCAAAAAAAGGCAGCAGGGATTCGAACAGATATTTGTACAGCCATGTTCAGAGCAGCATTATTCACAATGGCCAAAAGGTGGAAGCAACCCAAGTGTCCAATGAAGAATAAATGGATAAACAAATGTGGTCCATCCATACAATGAAATATTATTCAACCTTAAAAAGGAAGGAATGAGGGCTTCCCTCGTGGCACAGTGGTTGAGAGTCCGCCTGCCAATGCAGGGGACACGGGTTTGTGCCCCAGTCCGGGAAGATCCCACATGCCGCAGAGCGGCTAGTCCCATGAGCCATGGCCGCTGAGCCCGCGAATCCGGAGCGTGTGCTCCACAACAGGAGAGGCCACAACAGTGAGGCCCGCGTACCACCAAAAAAAAAAGGAAGGAATGAAACTTAAAAGCTTTTGCACAGCAAAGGAAACCATAAACAAGACCAAAAGACAACCCTCAGAATGGGAGAAAATAGTTGCAAATGAAGCAACTGACAAAGGATTAATCTCCAAAATTTACAAGCAACTCATGCAGCTCAATAACAAAAAAAACAAACAACCCAATCCAAAAATGGGCAGAAGACCTAAATAGACATTTCTCCAAAAAGATATACAGCTAGCCAACAAACACATGAAAGAATGCTCAACATCATTAATCATTAGAGAAATGCAAATCAAAACTACAATGAGATATCATCTCATATCGGTCAGAATGGCCATCATCAAAAACTCTAGAAACAATAAATGCTGGAGAGGGTGTGGAGAAAAGGGAACCCTCTTGCACTGCTGGTGGGAATGTAAATTGATATAGCCACTATGGAGAACAGTATGGAGGTTCCTTAAAAAACTACAAATAGATCTACCATACAACCCAGCAATCCCACTACCAGGCATATACCCTGAGAAAACCATAATTCAAAAAGAGTCATGTACCAAAATGTTTATTGCAGCTCTATTTACAATAGCCAGGACATGGAAGCAACCTAAGTGTCCATCAACAGATGAATGGATAAAGAAGATGTGGCACATATATACAGTGGAATATTACTCAGCCATAAAAAGAAATGAGGGGTTTCCCTGGTGGCGCAGTGGTTGAGAGTCCGCCTGCCGATGCAGGCGACACGGGTTCGTGCCCTGGTCCGGGAAGATCCCACATGCCGCGGAGCGGCTGGGCCCGTGAGCCATGGCCGCTGAGCCTTCACGTCCAGAGCCTGTGCTCTGCAACGGGAGAGGCCACAACAGTGAGAGGCCCGCGTACCGCAAAAAAAAAAAAAGAAATGAAACTGACTTATTTGTAATGATGTGGATAGACCTGGAGTCTGTCATACAGAGTGAAGAAGTCAGAAGGAGAAAAACAAATACCGTATGCTAACACATATATATGGAATCTAAGGGAAAAAAATGTCATGAAGAGACTAGGGGTAGGATGGGAATAAAACACAGACCTACTAGAGCATGGACTTGAGGATATGGGGAGAGGGAAGGGTAAGCTGTGACGAAGTGAGAGAGTGGCATGGACATATATACACTACCAACCATAGGGTGGATAGCTAGTGGGAAGCAGCCGCGTGGCACAGGAAAATCAGCTAGGTGGTTTGTGACCACCTAGAGGGGTGGGATAGGGAGGGTGGGAGGGAGGGAGACTCAAGAGGGAAGAGATATGGGAACACACGTATATGTATAACTGATTCACTTTGTTGTAAAGCAGAAACTAACACACCATTGTAAAGCAATTATACTCCAATAAAGATGTTAAAAAAAAAAAAAAGGAAGGAAATTCTGACATATGCTACACCACAGACAAACCTTGAGGACATTATGCTAAGTGAAATAAGCCAGTCACAAAAGGACAAATATTATGAGTCAGTCCATTTACATGAGGTCCCTACAGTAGTCAAATTCATAGAGACAGAAAGTGTTTAATATGGGAACAGAGTTTCGGCTTTGCAAGATGAAAAGAGTTCCAGAGATGGATGGTGGGGACGGTAGCACCACAATGTGAATGTACTTAATGCCCCCGAACTTAAAAATGGTTAAGATGGTGAACCATTACGTATATTTTCCCACTTTATTTATTCACTTATTTGGCCACGTCACGCGACTTGTGGGATCCTAGTTCCCTGACCAAGGATCAAACCCAAGCCCGGGCAGTGAAAGTGCTGAGTCCTAACCACTGGGACCGCCAGGAAATTCCCTCCCAAAATTTTTAAAA
The DNA here is from genome assembly GCF_026419965.1 of Kogia breviceps. Lineage (NCBI taxonomy): Eukaryota > Metazoa > Chordata > Mammalia > Artiodactyla > Physeteridae > Kogia > Kogia breviceps. The sequence goes on along the minus strand of NC_081313.1, from coordinate 171,032,792 downwards.
AGGAAAAATACAAAAAGAAAATTAGCATTTCACTCCTATGGAATTCCTGCCAAAAAACACACCACCTTAGCCCAATGGCAAGAAGACAGACAAACCGCCCTGAATGACATTCCACAAAAAGACTGAGCAGTTCTCTTCAAGAGGTGAAGGTCGTGGACAATGAGGAAACCCTGAGCATCACGGATTGGAGGAGACTGAGGTGACCCAACGACTAAATGCAACGTGGGAGCCTGGACAGAAGCTGGGCCCAAAAAAGGTCACTGAGGGACGTCTGGGGAAATCCAAACGCAGACTGGAGTCTAGCTAATCGCCCTGTGAAAATGCTGCTGTCCTGGTCCTGCGACACCGTTCACGGTGAGGGGCTATGGCAACTGTACTGTCTTTGCAACTTTTCACTAAATCTAAAACTCTCTCAAAATAAAAAGTGAAAAGAAATGAATATCCCCCCCCCCAATAAAACTGAACAGACAATTCCTAAACTGTTTCTTGGCATCTGTCACATGTCAAGCCAGGGCACATGGGTGCAAAGTGTAAGACCCTGCCCCATGGGGCACCCTGAGGCCCACTGGCACGAGGCTGAGCGCTTAGGGTGGGCACGTCATCTCATCTGCAGAATTCTACACATGGGAAACTGAGGCATGAGAGGAGGAGTCATTTGGGGGAAGCCGGCAGAGGCAGGGCTTTGAGCCCCGATAATAGCCACTTAGACTTGCAGGGTGGGGGGGTCGCCATGGGGCGGGCTCTTGGGCACCAGTGATCCCCAGAAGGCCCCTGCTACTGACCCTCAGGGCTCCTCCCTCTGCATCTGCTGAGCCAGCAGGGATGAAATTAGCATCTCCTTGGCACCTCCGCTGCTGGGCCCATAAATCACTCCTGAGGCTGTGCATTGATTCTGTGATGATTTAATGAGCCGCTCCCATCCTAATTACAGCTATCAAAGCCCTCCTGCTCCGAAGGACAGAAGGGATCAAGACAGCACAATGCTCACGGGTACAAAAGGACCCATGGAGGAGGGCCGCAGGAGTTTGTCTCTTCTGAACTTGATCACTGAACTTGATCTCAATGTGAGAGAGGCTCTTCAGCCGGCAGGGCATGGACACAGAAGCCCCCTGGACGTTCCGGCAGGGCGGACAGATCTCGGTCTTTGTGGGGCATGTTCCACCCCCTCAGTGTCCCCAGCCCGAGGACTGGCCAGCCCTGCAGAGCCAGCCCTGGGCACTCTGCCTGGCTGGGCTGACACTTCCTCCCTGAGATTTCCAGGCGAATGACCAGCTGGCATGCACCCACCCACCCTCCACGCCCAGGTGAGCTGTTGTCAGATGCACGGAGGAAAAGGGAAGTGCTTTGGGTTTTCTGTTTTCAATTCTCATCAAAGTTTTGAGACATAAACAATTTCTTTTATTATTGAAAAAAAAAAAAAGTGTGGCAGGGTACGTCCCTGCAACCCCAGCTGGCAGGGAAGGGCAGCCCTCAAAAGCTCTCACAGGGCTTCTCCCGTCATGAGCGTCCTCGCGGGAGCAGGGCAACTCAGGAGGGACCACCGAGCTCCCAGGCTGGATCCAGGAATGGAGGTTCAAACACTCAACAGCCAACAAGGGAAAAGATCTGTCCTTCACAACAGAGACTGACCCCTCTGGATAGAATGCTGTGCCCCGGCTTTGGGGTGAAACCCCCGTGACTAGTGGGGTGTCAGGATGGGACCACCTAACAGAGAAGGAAGTTCACATATGAAATTAGGACTCAAGGTGTCTTCTCTGCTGCAGAAATGCCTTTCCTCATTATGGGGGCCACCAGAGCATAAAGTGAAAGCTATTTAATGTAAACCTCCCCCATCCCCACCCAGGGGAATCAGATTCCCGATTCTTGGGTGAAAGAACTTCTGCCAAGTCAGCAAGTCCTGGTCTGTAATGAGTCAGTGTTCATTCCCTCAGCACCCACCACCCCTTGGGGATGCCTGCCCTGGTCCCCTCCCAGGGGACTAGTCCACCCCAGACCCCTGCATCCCCTGCCCTCACTCTCCCCAGGCCTGTGCCCACATGGTGGCTGGAGGGATCTGTGCTAAACCTACATCGCACATCACTGCCCTGCTCATAACCTTTCTGGAGCACCCCACCACCCCAGAATCAGACTCCGACCCCTCACGGGGGGCCATGACACATCACCCACGGAGCTCAGCCGGGCCAGACTCTCCCCAACACCAGGCCTCACATCCCCCACTCCCATGGTTCACCCTTGTGCCCCTGGGCTCAGCCCAAACGCCACCTCCACCAAAGGGCCCCCCCCACTCCCATCCCATTCCACTCTCTCAGAGCCATGACTTTGGGGCTAGGGACCAGCTGGCTGCTGGCATGGTTTCCCCCCTGGGGGAGGGGTTCCTGGTGACTTGTTCTGCAAGGTGTCCTCAGGGCCCAGCACAAAGTAGGTGCTCAATAAATACTGACTGAAGGACTAGACTTTCCAGTCCAAACCCTGGCCACTGCAGGGAGACCTCATTGGGGGGCCCGGTGCTTCCTACATTCCCCAGCCCAGGGTACCTGCAGGGCCGAACAGGCACCACGCTGCCCCAGGCCCACCCTCCGGAGCCCACAGGGGTCTGCCAGTCCACTCCAGACCCCTGCATAGTCAATCCAAACTCCAAGTTTCTCCCTAAAACTGTTCAGAAGACTGTAGCTCTGGGAGGAGCCCACTACCCACCTGGCTCTGTAGCCACTCGGCACCTGTACACATTCCCAGATGGAAAACGGGACCCCACGCCACATTCCCACTACTTAAGGGGAGAAGCCTGACTGTGTAGTGGGAAACTGGCCCTTTTAAAGGACACTTGCACTCAGAAGATTCTAAAATGAACGAGAGATAGGCCTGCCCTCAGGGGGGTCACAGTCCAGTATCTGCTTAGTACCTGTTGAAAACCCACTCTGTGCCTGCTGAGTGTCTGCTGTGTCCACTCCATGCCTGCTGCCAAGTGCCTGCTGAGCACCTGCTGGGTACACCCTGTGTGCGTGCTGAATGCCTGCTGCGCACCCACCGATGGTGCACTCTGTGTCTGCTGAGCACTTGCTGGGTATACTGTGTACCTGCTGAGCAGGAGCCGAGTGTCTGCTGAATGCCTGCCATTTGCCCACCCAGTGCCGCTGAGTACTGCCGTGCGTTCACTGTGCACACGCCTCCAGGATCTTAGCAGCAGCAAGCACGCAGCGAGCATCTACACGCCAGCCCCATTCCGGACACGCTACCTGGGTTAACCCATCTATGTCTCACCACAATCCTATGAGGCAGACACCACTGTGACCCCCACTTCACGGAGACAGAGAGGAGCCCGGAGGGGACTCCCAGGTCTAAACTCACTCAGGAGGAAGCAGGGAGAGGCCCGGCAGCATGGTCCCAAGCTGGGTACCAGGTGCTACAGGACCCCCTCACCCCAAGCACTTTCTCCCCTCCATGCCCATATGAGAACCCTTAGGAGGAAGCCCCAGCGCGCCTCATTTCCATCTGGCAAATAATAAATATTGACTCTCTGAATCCTTGGCCCGAGAGGCAAGCAGTGGCTTCCTTGTTTGCGCACCTGGACCCCCATCCGGCCAGAACCACCCCTGGCCAGGGCAGGGCACACCCACCTCTGCTCTGGGGTAGGGCTGGACATGGTGGAGGGAGGGAGGTGAGGAGAGGGGGATCAGAGACGCCCCAGCCAGAAATGGGGGACCAATCCATCCACAAGCTCCAAGATGAGGTGAGACTCTGCCGTCCCCACCCCTTTCTCACTGGTTCCCCCAACTCGCTCTCCTTCCTGTTCACCTCTGAATAAACCTTGTCATTATTCCCTCTGAAATGTCCTAAATCGGCCTTCCCTCTGTCCTCACGTGCCCCAGCCCAAGGTGCTACAGTCCCCTCCCTGCTGCAGGGGGCTCAGAGACAGACACACAGGTCAGGCAGGCACAGGGAGGAACACGATGAACACCTGATTTGCAAAACACCAGAGATGACCGCCATGGTCACCCACAGATGTATATGAATCGAAGCTCAGCCTCCAACAGGGTCCCTTACGGCTGCATTAAGAAAAATGTGGGCCCTAGATTCAGACACAGGGTCGATCCCAGCACCTCCACACACAGCAAACCACGTGACCTTCCATGCCTTGGTCTCTCATCTGTGCACCAGGGGAAGCAACAGGCTCTTTCTCGGGGTGACCGCCACAACTTGCTGGGTGTACGCACCTGGGCTCTAGCAAGTATGGCCCCTGCCACTCCCTCACCTTCGTGTCACTCACGTCACTATCCTGCTGGAACCTTCCATGACACCCCATGACCCACAAACAGGGCCTGGCCTAGGGCCCTCCATCACCTGCCCCGCCTCCCTCCCCAGCCGTCTGCCCGTGCAGTCTATGCTCCTCAAGCCCTTCCCTCCACGCACAGGGTTCCAGAAGCCTGGAAGGCTCTGCCCCACCCCAACCAATTGGCCAACTCCCAGAGCCGCATGAGGCAGGGGAAAACGTGTGGTGGCCTGGGTCTGTCCAAAGGGGTCAAATCCCAGCTCTCCCACCTCGAATGTTCTGTGACATTTGCTCTCTGAGCTGTGGTTTCCCCCTCAGTAAGCCCGGGAGGATGCCATCAGCTGCCTGGGGTGTTGATATGTCGCCAGGCTCAAGGTCTGCACCTCAAGGAACCGGGGGCCTCTACCGACCCCTTCTTGCCTGCACGATCCTGGCACGCGGGGGGAGCACAGGAGCGGGGCTTCTTAGCCTCGGCACCCACCGACATCAGGGGCCTTGTGCACACTGCAGGGTGTTAAGCGGCATCCCTGGTCTCCATTCACCAGATGCCAGGAACACCCACCACCCCAAGTCATGACAACCCAAGATGTCCCCAGATGTTGCCAAATGCCCGCAGAGGCAGAACCGGCCAGGGTGAGCATCCTGTAGCACCCATTTTTGACACTTCCCCACCACTGCACTCGGGCCGGTCTCTCCCCAGGCCAGACCCCAGCCCTGACAGCCGCATGGCATTTTCCAGAGGGTCCCCATTAAAAAAGAAATCCCCAGCACCAAGGACTCTGAATCCCAAGCCCTGAGGCGCTGATGCCCTGTCTCACGGAACAGCACGGAAGGGAGCCTGTACCACTGAGCTGAAACCAGAAGCTCCCAGTGCCGAGAGCGGCAGAGGAGGCCCAGCACTCAGCCTTCGGGATGCCCGCAGTGGCCCAGTTCTGACCCAGAGGAACCTACGTACCCCCAAGCAGGACTAGAAGGCCCACTGCATGGACAAGAGTCACCTGGCACTGTGCCCCCGGGCCAGCCTTGGGGACAGTGACAGCAGAACCCTCCCTGGTGGTACGGACCAACAATTACCACCAGGCCACCAACCAAGGACCAGACAGCCCACTTACCCCTCTGACGGAGGCCAACACTATCCCTCCACCTGGCACAGCCCTGGTGACCCCGGTGTCTGGGCCTCCCAGCAAGGCCCACATGGCAGGGTCCTCAGATCCCCGCTCAGAACTCAGGTCCCCACCCAGACCTCCAGAAGCAGGATCTTGGGGGAGCCCAGAGTCTGCATCCTTTAGTTCTGAGGTGGCTCAGTGACCCCCCAAGAGTGACAGAACCACTGTCCACCATCCTCCCAACCTTCCTTGTTGCTCTTGGTCAGTGGGGCTCAAACTGTGGGTGACAGCCATGGGCCCAGGGCCAGCAAACTCCTGTAAAGAGCCAGATGGTAGATATCTCCACCTCTTTAGGCCATCAGGTCTCTGTGGCAATGACTCAACTGCCACAGACAGGGCATAAATGAATGGGCGTGGCTGTGTTCTAACAAAACTTTATTTACAAAAAACAGGTGTAGCTTGCTGAGCCCTGGATTACTGGGTTACGAAACCAATTCAGTGGGTCTCTGGCATTTTATAATAAACAGAAGGGAACCAATTATATCAACTTTGCACACACACAGGGAGGGCTGGACTCCTTGGAGGAAACTGTTTCAATTGTATGTTTGTTGGTGGCTGCTGTTATGTCATGAAACACAAATTTCTAACAGTGGGTCACAGTCAAGGAAATGAGAAGGCAGCCTCGGAACTAAGCCCTCAGCTTCCATGCCTGTCCCTCAGCCAGTGACACCCTCCCCTCACCCAGCCACAGACACTCCTGGTTCCACACCTACTGCAGGTCCAGGAAGCCCTCCTGGATTCCCCAGAGCAGATGGGCCCCAGCACCACACACCCTGAGCACGAGCCACCACCTAGTGAATCAATATGCCCGGCAATTCCACTCCCGGGCATGTGCCCACAAGGTGAAAACAGGGGTTTGTGCAAACACTGGCACACACATGTTCACAGCAGCACCATTCATGACAGTGAGAAAGTGGAAACAGGCCATATACCCATCAACAGGTATCAGATAAACTAAATGTGGTCCATCCACACAATGGAATATTATTTGGCCACAAAAAGGAATGACACTCTGACACATGCTACAAAGTGGATGAACCTCAAAAACACCATGCTGAGTGAAAGAAGCCAAACACAAAAGGCCAGATGTTGTATGGACCCATTTACATGAAGTGTCCAGACACGCCAATCCATAGAGACAGAAAGTAGATTAGTGGTTGCCAGGAGATGGGGAGGGGAGGATAGGGAGTGACTGCTAATGTGGATGGGGTTTCCTTCTGGGATGATGGAAATGTTCTGGAACTAGACAGAGGTGATGGTTGTACAACATTGTGAATGTGCTAAATGCCACCGAAATGTGTATTAAAATGGTTCATTTTATGTGAATTTCATGTCAATTTTTTAAAGGCTTTTTTTCAAAAAAAGGTCACTCGGCATGGTTGAGGCCTGGGCTGGCCATGAGCTTTAGGACGGTTCTCTACACAGGACGCTGGGCTGGCAGGGCCACTCAGCAGTCCCCTGTGGGAACAGAACCAGGGATCTCCAAGAAAGCCTCCTTCCAAATGACAACTGGACCAATTAACCCAGAAGCATGTCCCGTGCCAGCCACAGAGTCTTCGGCACCCAGCCTGATCTAGACCATGGCTTTTATGGGAAAAGAGCCATGGGCCACGCACAAAGGTGTGTGTGATGGTGTCCCAAGGCTGCCGCCTCCAAGACGAGGACAATTAGTGACAGGAAATATGGAGTCCAGGGTCCAAGTCATGGGAGAAACAGGGGCGTGGTTGGAGAAACTGAGTCACATTTCGGAAAAACCAAGGCCCACATGGGGCCAAGAAGGCTCTGGTGAGCTACTGAAGGTTCTAGTTCGTGTTCTTACTTCCTTGTTTTGGACACAGCGCGTGTGCTCATCCCAGAGCTAAACGTCAGTTCTGCCTCTTCCCAGCTGGGATGCGGCACTGGGCCTCAGCTTCCCCATCGGCACAAGAGCAAAGATGGCACCTCCTCTCCGGTGGGGGAGGGGCTGAGCAACAAGAATGGGGTTGAGTGAAAGCCACACAGTGCCCAGCAGGGAGCAGGACCCGAGAGTGCAAAGGACAAACTTTACCCCCGACCACACCGTGACCGCACTCTTGGTCAGCTCCTGACAACAAGATGCCCCCGCCTGCCCCAGGGCCCTTGCTCTAGCTGCTGTTTCTCAGGCTTGTTCACCATCACCACCAGGCCCAGTACAGAGCGCGAGTCCCTAGCTCCTGACAATGGCTGTGTGACGGGTCCACTCAAAGCCTCGAGGGGAACATGACCTGCCAGAGAAGGACAGATGTGCACATCTGCAGACAACCCTCAGGCCCACCGGCCTGAAGCAGGTTCCGCATGGTACTTGGACTCTGCAGGCTCTGTCTCAGCCCAGGGGAGAGTGTCCTGGGGCTGCCATCACAAATGACCGCCAAAGGGGGGGATGGGGTACATAAAACAACACAAATTCATTTTTGCACAGCTCGGGAGGCCAGACATCCAAAATCGAGGTGTCAGCAGGGCCACATTCCCTCTGGAGGCCCTAAGGGAGGATCCTCCCTTGCCTCTTCCAGCTTCTGGGGGCTCCACGCATCCCTGGCTCATGGCTGCAACACTCCAATCTCTGCCTCCGTCATACGTGACCTCTCATATGTGAGTCCGGGTCTTCTCTTTTCGTGAGGATGCCAGTCATCTGACCACCCTAAATCCAGGACAACCTCATCTTGAGATCCTTACCCTACTCACATCTGCAGAGATCTTTTTTCCAAATAAGGTCAGAGTCACAGGTTCTGGGAGTCAGGATATGTGGGCATATCTTCTTAGGGGCCCCCATTCAACCTATTATTGGGTGTAGCAGATCACAAGCTGGAGAGCACTGAGACTGCTGGGGCTTTCTGGAGGTGGGGTACGGTGTACCCCCTCCTCTCAACAGAGCAGCTCGGCGAGTCCTGCGCGCATGTGTGTGTGTTAAGGCTGCAGATGGCACCAGACACTTGAAGCAGCCGGCACAGAGGCAAATGGTGCCAAAGCCCAGGATGGAGGCCAGGACTGGGGGCGGCCTCCACGCTCAGCTAACCCGAGCCCCCGCTGCGCGGTGCCTGCGGCCCAGAGGCCCATTTTCCAACAGCCTGTGCAGAGCCACCCCCGTCACAGGGTAGGGCCGGGAGAACACCCTCCTTCAGCACAGCCAGAGCTGGCAGCCCTGGCTGGGCCACCGTGGACTGCTTTGCACGCGGGCTTTTTCTGGCCCAGGTGCTGCTCCCTGGGATGCTCAGTGATCAGTTACAGGCAGAGCCTCCTATGCCCTGAACCCCTGGCAAGTGGGCGACGCGTCCCCATCTCTTCCCCTCACCTCCCACATCCGATCCACCCACACGTCCAGTCATCTCTGCTGCCAAAATATCATCAAAATCCCCCACTCCGGCCACTACCACGGCCACCTCCCTGCTTAAGCCACCTTCTCCATTTCCCAACCGGGATGCTAGAGCGGCCTCGCACCATCTGCCTGCTTCCCTTCTCACCCCCTTGCCCACTCAGCTCACAGCCATCTTTGTAAGACACGAAGCGTCCTTGAATGATTAAATGGAGAGTTACCGTTTGAGAGTTACCAGCAACTCCACTCCTCAGCATATACACCCAAGGGAAAGGAGGACCTGCATCCACACAAGCACTTGGACACAAACGTCCGCGGCAGCACTATTCACAGCAGCCAAAAAGGTGGAAACAACCCGAGTGTCCACGGATGAACAAATGGATACGCGAAATGCAGTGTATCCACACAGTGGAGTATTATTCAGCCTTAAAAAGTAATGAAGTAATGGACAGTGGTGGCTACACGACACTGTAAAAGTACTTAATACCACTCATCTGTACACTTATCAATGGTTAAGATGGTAAATTAGGGACTTCCCTGGTGGTCCAGTGGGTAAGACTTTTGAGCTCCCCATGCAGGGGGCCTGGGTTTGATCCCTGGTCAGGGAACTAGATCCCACATGCCACAACCAAGAAGTCCGCATGCCGCAATTAAAGATCCCACATGTCGCAACGAAGATCCTGAGTGCGGCATGTAAGACCCGGCACAGCCAAAATAAATTAAATAAATACATAAATGTTTAAAAAAAAAGGTGGTAAACTGTATGTTTTGTATATTTTACCACAATTCTTAATAAAGAAAGGAAGGACTGATACACCCTACAATATGCATGAACCTCGGAAACATCACGCTGAATAAAAAAAGTCAGGACATAAAAAGCTACGTGTTATATGATTCCATTTATATGAAATGTCCAGAACAGGCAAATCCACAGAGACAGAAAGTAGATTAGTGGTTGCCAGGAGTGTGGGAGGGGGAATGGGGAGTGACTGCTAAGGGGACGGGGTTTCCTTCTGGGGTGATGGAAATGTTCTAAAATTGACTGGTGGGCTTCCCTGGTGGCGCAGTGGTTGAGAGTCCGCCTGCCGATGCAGGGGACACGGGTTCGTGCCCCGGTCCGGGAAGATCCCACATGCCACGGAGCAGCTGGGCCTGTGGGCCGTGGCCGCTGAGCCTGCGCGTCCGGAACCTGTGCTCCACAATGGGAGAGGCCACAACAGTGAGAGGCCCACGTACCGCAAGAAAAAAAAAAAAAATTGACTGGTGATGGTTGCACACAACTCGGTGAATATGCTAAAAACCACTGGATGGTACACTTTATTTTTTTTGGCCGTGCCACACGGCTTGAGGGATCTTAGTTCCCCGACCAGGGATTGAACCTGTGCCCCCTGCAGTAGAAACTCAGAGTCTTAACCACTGGACCACCAGGGAAGTCCCTAGATGGTACCCTTTTTTTTTTTTGGCTGCATTGGGTCTTTGTTGCTGCATGCACGGTTTTCCTCTAGTTGCAGTGAGTGGGGGCAACTCTTCATTGAGGTGTGCTGGCTTCTCTTGCTGCGGAGCATGGGATCTAGGCACACGGGCTTCAGTAGTTGTGATGTGTGGACTCAGTTGTGGCGCATGGGCTCAGTAGTTGTGGCTTGCGGGCTCTAGAGTATATGCTCAGTAGTTGTGGCGCACAGACTTAGTTGCTCCGTGGCACTGGGATCTTCCTGGGGCCAGGGCTGTCCCCTACATTGGCAGGCAGATTCTTAACCACTGTGCCACCAGAGAAGTCCCAGTACACTTTAAATGAGTGCTTTGAATGTATTGGGAATGATATCTCAATAAAGCTATTACAAAAACAAGCAAAGGATCAGGCCACTGACCATCACAAACCCTCCCAGGGCCCCTCCCTCAGGGGCCAGCCGCATCTCTCCTCTCTCTCAATATGCCAGCCTCAACCTCGCCAAGCCCTTCCCACCTCGGGGCCTCGGCACCTGTCTCCCTCACAAGGGACACCCTTCCCTGGCATGGGGGGCGGGTCCTCTGTCTCACTGTCCAGGCGTCAGCCTCCCGCCCTAGCCAGTCCTAGCTCATTGCTTTGCTTCTTCTCTCTGAGAGCATCTGCCTCACTTATCTGTAGCAATTCTCTCCTGTCCCCACTAAAACCATGCCGGCTCTGCAAGAGCATGGTCCTCACGTGCCCCATATGCTGCTGGCTCCCCAGTACCTAATACAGTCCCTGGGACGTACTAGGCAAATAAAAATGTCATTTTGTGGAATAAGCAAGCTACCCTTGCTCACAGATCAGGATTCTGAGACCCAGAGAGGTTAAGAAACCTGCCCGAAGTCACACAGCAGAGCGCCACAGCCCTCTCTGCACATCAGGCTGCCCAAGTCTGAGGACGAGAAAGGAACATTCGTGCACTCACCTCTCTACCGTGAGACCCGAAAGTGGACGTCACACCCCATCCCCCACCCGAACTAGCCCTTGGAGGACCTGCCCCTGGGTGATGTGACAGCATGGATCTACTCATCAGGCTCAACACCTGCTCATCGGCCTTTCACAAGGGAAGGCATTGCGGCTGCACCCAGCATGACCGAGGAATGTGCGCAGACACACATCGACACGAGTGTCCCCGCTCGCTCCAGAAGTGGGCATGCTGAGCTGTGGAATTCCCCTGAGAAGAGCAGGTACCAACTGGGCCACATCTCACCTGTTCTCAGGTGAAACCCTTGTGTCTACTGCAGGTGGAGGCAGCACAGAAGGCTGCAGCCACGGGAGGGTGAGCAGGAGGGCACCCTGCATCAGGCGGGATCGCTCACCTGCACCAGACACTGCTGAGGTACCACGTGCCATGTGCAATAGCCGGAAAAGGCTGGAAGAGAGCTTGCCCATCCTGGTCTCAGGTGCAGGCAAAGCCATCAGCCTGCCCACAGTGGCACAGCCGTACTGGTGGGTGCAGAGTTTTGAACTATCTGCCCGGGTGCAAAGCTCGCACCCCTGCCCACACAGCGTTTCCTTCAAACTGAAGGTTTCTCGGCCTTGACACTGCTGATACCTGGGGCCGGATCACTGTCTATGGTGGGAGCCATCTATGCATCGGGGGGTGTTGAGCAGCATCCCTGCTCTCTACTCACTAGATGCCAGTAGCAGCCCTTCCCCTAGTCGAGACAACCAAAAATGTCATTGCCAAATGTCCCCTGAGACAGAATCACCCCCAGTAGAGAACGTTGCTCTGTCTGTAAAAATCTAGTATAAGTGCACCTCCGCCCAGGGCCCAAGTCCACCGTAACTCCCGAAGTAAAGGAAGGCAACAGGGCGAGGGAGGAAAGAGATGGGAAACGGTTACCAGGGGCCAAGAGAACTGCTATCTGCGAATCTTAAAAATCTTTTCTACATCCATCAACCAATGAATGGAAAAGCAAATGTGGTCCAGCCATACAATGGAATACTACTCAGCCATAAAAAGGAAAGAAGCTTCTTGATACACACTACAATGTAGATGAACCTTGAAAACATTAGGCTGAGCAAAAGAAGCCAGACACAAAAGGCCACATCTTGTATGATTCCATTTATATGATATGTCCAGAACAGGTAAATCCATAAAGACAGAAAAATTGGTGGCTGCCAGGGGCTGGGGGGAGGGGCAAATGAGAAGTGATTACTAATGGGTGCGGAGTTTCTTTGAGGAATGATGAAAACATTCTGGAATTAGACAGTGGTGATGGTTGCACCACTCTGTAAATGTACTAGAAACCACTGAATTGTACACTTTAAACAAGTGAATTATATGGTACTATCTCAATAAAGTTGTTATTTTAAAGATATCTTTTCAACAACAATTCAAAAACAAACAAACAAAAAACCCAATAATTCATTTCCAACCCTAAAGCAGAAACCAGGCCTCCGATCATGAAGAACTGTCATGAACCAGTGTGACCCCTTCTTCTTGTCATACCACATACATTTGACACCTATTGCATGCTAGCACACACTACATGCTGGAGACAAGATGAAGTGGACACTCCTGCACTCAGAAGCCCTGATGTATGGGCAACACTCAAGCCGCATTCTTTCAATCATTCATTCATTCATTCACCAAGCGCATCCTGAGCGAGGCCGCAAGCTGCTGGAGAAGGGATAAGTAGTACCTGGCTGACAGTGAGCACCCGACTGATATAGCTGAACAAATGCATGGAAATGAAGACACACATTCTAGTCTTAAGGTCATGATCTCAAAGAGAAACAAGCAACTAATTAAAAACTAACGTCTGGGCTTCCCTGGTGGCGCAGTGGTTGAGAATCCGCCTGCCAATGCAGGGGACACGGGTTCGAGCCCTGGTCTGGGAAGATCCCACATGCCACAGAGCAACTAAGCCCAAGCGCCACAACTACTGAGCCTGTGCTCTAGAGCCCGTTAGCCACAACTACTGAGCCCACGTGCCGCAACTACAGAAGCCCACACGCCTACAGCCCGTGCTCCACGAGAGAAGCCACTGCAATGAGGAGCCCGCACACTGCAACGAAGAGTAGCCCCCGCTCTCCACAACTAGAGGAAGCCGGTGCACAGCAACGAACACCCAACACAGCCAAAAATAAATAAATAAATAAAATTTATTTTTAAAAATAAAAATAAAAAAATAATGTCACCCCAAAAGCCCACCTGAGGAATCAGACACGGAGGCTCACAACATGGAGGTAGGTCTGCCTAAGACAGTCAGATCGGACGCCAAATCCAGAAAACAGCGAGGTGGGTGTCTGCAGCTCCCACTCAACCCCTCCCTGAGGCCCCAGGGTACAGCACAGGGGTCCCATCGCTCTGCAGGATCGAAGCAGAGATTTACTGCCACCTGTGCAAAGCATGCTCCCCTCCCTGACCCACGAGGAAGGGCTTGCTAGACACACTCCACAAGGGAGGACACTGAGACCCAAGGAGCTTGGCAACCTCCCGGTGGTCGCCAGAGAGCTGGGGCCCAGAAGAAGGGCCAGAAGCCCGACGCCAGCCACAATCAAGCCCCTGCTCCAGGCTTACAGCAGCTTCCCAGGTGAGGTTAGCAGGTAACCGGGCCTGCCCCTGCACACCAAAAGCACCCAGCCATCTGAAGAACTGTCCCTCCATTCTGGTCCTGAGGGGCCAGGGGCCATGTGTGGCCAGCTGTACCTTGTCCTAGTGGGAGGAACATCACCTGGTCCCCACCATATGGGCTGCATGGGGAAAGGGCAGCTGTCTGCACTCCAAGCTCCAAGACAGCCCAATCTGCCTTCCTGATCCTGCCCAGGTCCCCACAGTGGAGGCCAGACCTTTCCCTCAGGTATCCGAAAGGGAGAGATACCTATCCCATCTCAGCTCTGCAAGTGGGGGTACCTGTCCTTCCCCCAACACTCAGGCAGTGAGTGCACAGGTGACAATGATGGAGAGTCACCTGTCCCTTCAGGTAGCAATGGTGTGGGGGCAGCTGTCCCCCTCAGGTACCAATGATAGAGGAGCACCTATCCCCCCTCCCCAGGTAACAGTGATGCTTGCAAGCAGCACCCAGTTCACACACCTTAGTATCACTGCCCTAGGTAGCAGTGATATAAAGGCACCTATCCCCCTCAGGTAGCAGTGTGGGGACACCTTTCCCCCCTCAGGTACCAATGATGTAATGGCACCTGTTCCCCCCATGTAGTAATGATGTAGAGACCCCTGCCCCTACAGGTAACAATGATGTAATGACACCTGTCCCCCACTTCAGGTAGCAATGATGCAGGGACACCTTCACCCCTTCAGGTATCGATGATGTGGGGGCACCTGTCCCGCCCACGACGCCCGGGGCGTGAGGACACCCGTCCCCTAGGGCCGAGCCAAGTCCCGCCCCCGCCGCGCGCGCCCCGCCCCCGCCGCGCGCCCCCCACCCCGTGCACGCGCCAGACACGCGCCCCCTGCCTCTCTCTCCGGCCCAGAGGGGTCGGCACGGGCAGCCCCCTTACCCGCGCGGCCCGTGTCAGGCTCAGGTCCTTCATGACCTCCTCGAAAGCCGCCGTCTCCTCCGCTTGCTTCTGGTTGTGCAGGGCGATCTTCTCGCTGAATTTCCGCGGATTGTTCGAAGTCGCCATCTTCTCGCCGCCTCCTCCTCCTCCTCCTCCTCCTCCTCCTCCACCTCCTCGCCCCCCCCACTCGCCGGTGCCACCACGCAAGCGCCGGCCGGACCCGCGGGCGGCGGACAGTGCGCAGGCGCGCCGGCTGTAGTGAGAGCAGCACATGCGCACAGGAGTGGCGCGCGGCGCGGGGCGACGGCGCATGCGCGCGCCTCGGCGGCGGGCTCACAAGCCAGAAGGGGAGGCGGGAGAGGGAGGGTGGAGAATTCGGCGCAGTCGCAGTGAGCCGCCTCCTGCCCCGCTGGACAGCGGCCGCCTGGCTGTAGGGCAAGGGACAGGCTGGGGCGCTGGAGCTCCCAACAGAGAGACTCCTGGACGCAAACCCTTCCAGGTCACCAAGATGGAGCCAGCACCCATCCCAAGGACAGGTAGCACTCGAGGCTGAGCCTGGGCTCGGACCAGTTCAGCTCAGAGACCAGTTCAGGGCGTTGCTCATCCATGCATGCATTCATTCATTTATGGAGCGCCTATGTGTGCCAAGCGTACTGGGGGAACGGCGTGAGTAAGCAGACGTGGTCCCTGCCTTCATGGGATGCACAGTCGGGGCGGGGGGATGGAACATAACCCACCAACAAATGACCCGAGAACTTTTCAGATGGAGAGAAATGTGATGTGGAAAATAAAACCAGTGATGGGCCAGGAGGAGAGTGATGTTAGGAAGGGAGGCTCCTATGGCCAACATGGTTTTGGGGGTGCGATCAGTCCCGAGCCCAAAATCCCAATGTCGTCCTTAACACCTTTCTTTCCCTGTTCCTATCCCCTATCCAGTTCCTATTTTCTGGATCCTTAAGCTCGGAGAACTGGAACTACATAGCTTCAGCCTCCTCTCTGTGAATTTCTCTAGTCCAGTTTTGCTCAAGGAAGCCAGCTTTGCCATGGGGTGCTAAAGGACAGGTCCAGAAATCCCACCCAGACCCAGCAGTGAAAGGGACAGCAGAGTCTCCCCAATGATGAGGTGGGGGGGCAGGTGACCTAGGGAGGCAAGAGGGATTCTGACACCTAGTTGTCCCTCCCCAGACAGAGGGACCCCAACCACCAATGTCAAAAGTTTGTATTCAGGAGGCCCCAGGGATTTCGGGGCATGGGCGGAGCAGAAGCCAGGAGGGGCAGCCAGGGGAATTGGGGGCATCTCTAATTGCACAACAAGCACACTTTTTTACCAGCGTGAGGGATGGTTGGAGGGGACACTGATGGAGATCATAGGGGGACACCAACATTTTCCAAACATGCTTTTATTTACATTTTACAACAGTTTAATGAAAAGTCCACATTAAATACATACACATACATAGATTTTAATTTGGAGTGTCCTGGGCACTGCCACTGCTCTATTTTATCCTTCTTGTTCATATGGTTTTGAGCACTTTCTTGGACTTCTAGCCTTTTTGCCTAGCAAGTATCTGCCCCCTATCTGGGGTGTCAACAACCAACTACCCTTCAGGGAACCCTTTCCAACTTTCAGTCCCTGGTTTGTGGTAGAGCTGGTCTCACCACTCGCTCTCCCCACAAAGTCTCCCCTTCAGATTGGAAGCCTTGGCCAATCAGCAGAGCCATTGCTCTGACCAGCACGATTGGGTCAGGGCAGGCATGTGATCCAGTTTGCCCAATGAGATGCAAGTCTGGAATTTTTGTTTGAAGCATGGAAAAGAGAAGCACCCTCTTTGCTTGGGTGGCTGATTTGAAGGATAACACAGGTTTGCAGAGCCATAGATCACCACTTGAAGAGAGGTGGCCTGGGGAATTCCCTGGTGGTCTAGTGTTTAGGATTCTGTGCTTTCGCTGCCGTGGCCCTGGGTTCAATCCCTGGTTAGGGAACTGTCCCAGAAGTCGCACAGTGCGCACGGACAAAAAAAAAAAAAGAGAGAGAGAGGTGGCCTGAGAGTAAACCCACACATAGGAAACAGAACCAAATGTAGGCAGAGACACTCTCAGAATTCCTGCATCCAGCCATACCTGAAGCTAGACACTCCTGCCTTTTCAGTTATATGAGCCAATAATTCATTCTCTTTTTTGCTGAAGTCAATTTGAAGTCCATCTTCTCTCCCTGGCATGGAGACTGAAGCTTCTGGGAGTCAGGTAAGAGACTGGACATTCTATTTATATGACTTTTAGTCCCTGCCACCATCCTGTGAGATTGGAGAGGAAATAGTGACAGAGAGCAGGGACGGCAGCTGCCCATAACAAGTTAAGCACCAGAGCCAGGACTGGAACTCAGGCCTGGCAGCAGAGGTCGGCTTCCTTCTCTACACAAGGTTTTGTCAAGTTTAAATGAGGTTAATATATGTCAAGTGCCTGGCTTATAATAAGTGCTCAAAAAATGCTGGTTACCCTGATCACTTACATAAGGCTGCACTAAGCCGGTTTCTGCACAGAAAGATGGAGGAGAAAAGATTTGGGGGGTAGCAGGGGCCACAGCAAAAGGCCATGCCCACAGGCCAGAGATGAGGGGCCAGTGCTCGCCCTACTCACCCCCATTTACCCTGCACCCCAGCAGCAACTCGATCCATCCTAAACCCTGGTGATGAGTCAGAGGAAGCCACAAGCCTGCTTATTGCACAATGGCCAGACAGTGACCCAAGCTCTCCTCCCACTCCACTGACCCCCCAGCCCTGAGAAGGGAGAGGCCAGGGCGTCTGGTGACCCAGGCAGAACCCAGCCCTGAGTTTATCACTTTCTCCCTTCATCAAAGGCAGCTTCCACCACCGAGTGTGGCCCGGGCAGGACTTCTGGAGCAGCTCATGGTCTTTGTAAAGGGGGGCAGATCTCATGCTCCCTATGATACTCGGAAAAAAATCCAGTGGTCTGCAGGGTCCTCACACACCCTGGCCCCTCACTCCAGTCACCCTGGCTTCCTTGCTACTCCACCTCCAGGTCTTTGCATGTGCTGTTTCCTCTGCCCGCACTGCTCTCCCCCCAGATCCTTTCATGGCTGGCACCTTCTCATCTTTCAGACCTCTCCTCTGGCAGACCCACCCTGAGGGCGCTATCTAAAGTGTACCCTTGAATGTTTTTCCCATGATCCAGGAACATCCCACCCTCTGAAGGCAGCTGTGTCTGGAGTACTGTCTGCTCCCCTATAGACTGAGCAGAGATCAGAAGCTGAAAGTATGTTCACCCTTCTCAGACACTCTGGGGGCTTGAATTTCCTGTGTGATGCAGAAAGAACACAGACACACCCAATTCCCTACTCCTAAGGCTTGTTCTCTGTTGATGGCTCTGAGCACTTTAGGCCTCATTTTATACTCATCTGTGTTCAGTCTGTTTCCCTGGATCCCCAGAGCTAACACAAGACTAGGCAGAGATGGGGAATTAGGAAGGCTTTGTTAAATGAATATGCCTGCGAAACTCCTATCTATCCCTCAAAACCCACCTCAAATGACCCCTCCTCCAGAAAGCCATTCCTGACTCCAAAGCAGAGCTGTTCCTCCCTCTGGACTCACACAGCCCTGGGTACTTCTCCAGCCAACCCTGACCCAAAGGGATAAGGAATATCCCATTCTCTCTCTCTCTTTTTTTTTTTTTTTTTGGCTGCACTGGGTCTTCATTGCAAAGGAGCACAGGCTCTTTGCTGTGGCACGTGGGCTTCTCTGGTTGCAGCACATGGACTCTCTAGTTGTGGCGCAGTGTGGGCTCAGTAGTTGCGGCATGCAGGTTTAGTTGCCCGCAGCATGTGGGAATCTTAGTTCCCTGACCAGGGATCGAACCCACATCCCCTGCATTAGAAGGCAGATTCTTTATTTTTTCTTTTTTAATATTTATTTATTTATTTGGTTGCGCTGCGTCTTAGTTGTGGCAGGTGGGCTCCTTAGTTGTGGCTCACAGGCTCCTTAGTTGTGGCATGTGAACTCTTAGTTGCAGCATGCATGTGGGATCTAGTTCCCTGACCAGGGACTGAACCCCAGCCCCCAGCATTGGGAGCACGGAGTCAACCACTGAGCCACCAGGGGTATCCTGGAAGGTGGATTCTTAACCACTGGACGACCAGGGAAGTCCCAGGAGTATCCCATTCTTAAATAGCTTCACTTGAGTTACAGAGCACATCCAAGTGTGAGCTAAGAGGCAAGTCCTATAAGCTACTTCTTGCTGTCTCCATGATATAGTTTTCTCTCCTCTGCTCCATAACTCTGGCTGGCTCCCTTTTTTTTCTCTGCCAGCTTCCCTAGCATCCTCTCCCACCGTTCCCTTTCTCATGTCCTCCATCCAGCCTTGCTGATCCTGTGTGGGCCTTTGCACAGGCTGTCTCCCTGCCTAGAATGCCCTTTCCCCTACATCCAGGCCACAGCACCCCTCAATGTAAAGCTTCTAAATACAAGCTAAATTAAAACCTAAATTCCTGTGCATTTCTGTGTGGCCCAGCACTTGCCAATTCTCCAGCTGTGTGACAACAGGCAAGTGACTTCATGTCTCTGAGCCTCACTGTCCTCCCGTGTGAAATGCAAGTAATGGCACCCCGCAGAGCAGGCTCTTGGGAAGATTAAATAGATAATGCATGTAAAGCACTTAGCTCAGCGCCTGCTTCCTCGCAAGCACTCAATAACTGTTAGGGAAGCAAAACCCTACATCAAGATGTTAGTTTTCATGGCTTGCTTTTCTGCACTGCCTTATATGGAATCTTAGTCAATCCAGGGTACCCACATTGCATGAAGGTGAACTCGGGCCATTTGGAGCTGGAAGGCAGAGAGGAAAACCATCCATGGCCCGTCTTTGACTTCCAAACTGGGCCCTCATCAGACAGAGTTTTGAAAGGCAAAGCAAGAACCAGATTTGATTATGAAGCGAAAGGGAAGAACCCGATGGGAGCCAGAAACACCAGACGTGGAGCTCGCTCCTTATGACCGAATAAGAGGTTAGATGAGGACCCAGGCCCCTCAGCCCCCCACCGCAGGCTGAGTGTGGGGTGGAAGGTAGGACAGGGCGGACTGCCGGACTGCCAAGGAGGCTGCAGTTGAGGGGGCAGGGACCGGGGGGGATAGATCTAGGGTATGGTGCGGCGGAGCCAGCCGTCCAGTCCCCACCACAACCACCACCACGCTGGGGCAGGCCTTCCAGTGACACCAGAATGCCCTAAGACTTGGCTGAGCTCCAGCTAAACTGCCTCACAGAGACCCCCCTACCCGCTGTCCAAAAGCCCAGGACACTTACAGCCCCAATCTACTCCACAATAAAAGAGAAGGATTCCCCAACCTCTAGGGGGCAGTGGCTGCAGAAGAGATACAGCTGGCTTTTCTTTTTGGTGGCCCAGCATCTGGAGGCTGGGGAATCCCCATAATGGGAATTCAGCCTCCCCACTGACAACAGAGGCTCCAAAGCCAATGGTGTGATCAGTCAAATTATGGGCCTCAGTTCCCCTTCGTTTCTGTGTCCCACCCTTTGCCACACCACTGTGCATTCTTCCTGCATAAGGTAGGGGATATTTACCCAGCCCTGAGTTTGAGCACGTCATTTGCTTTGGCCAAAGGAATATGGGTAGAAGCAACAGCACCAGAGTTCCGAATCTGGACCTTAGGAAGCCTCATGTGATCCCACTTGTCCTCTGGCACCATTGTAGGAGGAGAACATAGGTTGACTAACTACTGGTCCTGGGAAGATGCAAGGCAGGTGGAGCTGAACTTCCTGGTTACTCCACAGTCTTGCACCTGGAAGCAGAGCTGCTCAGCCAAGGGAAGCCTAGAACAGATACCCCACCCCAGCTGAGTCACAGACATGTGAAAAATATTTTTGCGTGCCATTGAGCCTTGGAGTTGCTTGTTACACAGCAGCAGCAGCTAATACACTGAGGTACTAACTTTCCCCACTCCCTAGGGCATTGGAGCAGGACATGGGCTGGGCCAACAGGATGTTTCCAAGTGATGCAGAGAAACAGCATTGGGTTAGGAGCGTGTGGTTTCCAGGGGCAGCTATTGCGGAGTACCAATGGCAGTGCCAGTTAAGGCATCTGCATTCTGTGGTGGTGGCAGGAGTGACCTCACCAACCAGTTCCCTGACATGATTTCAGCTAATCACCCTCACTTCCTTGATTTCTACCACTTTCTGAGCCTGGTTTTCCAGCCTTCCTGCCACTTTTGTGAGAAACTGAACAGACTTCCAATGCACGTTTTTGCTATTTAATTTGGCCAGTGTTTCTGCTGCTTGCAAATTAAAACCTTGACTTACATAACATGGGGAAACCCCAGCATCTGTTACATTTATATTATAATTTTGGAACTGTTTGGGTTACAATTAGCAGAATATCTGACCACTAGTATCTTAAGTGGCACAGACATTGTGATTTTTCATAAAAAGGAGTCTGGAGGTAAGAGGTTCCAGCGTGGGACTGGTGCCCCCATGGTTTCAGGGCTCTGGGAGGCAGCATCTCTGTGCCTGTCTTAACTTGCTCCTCATGGCCACAAGATGGCTACAGAAGCTCCTGGCATCATGTCCTCATAGGAAACAGTAAGGGAGGGAAGGGGACAATAAAACCTTTCCTGTGTCCAGAAACCCCTACCCCAGACCTCGCCTTAAAACTTGCTGGCCAGAACTGGGAAATGTGCCCAGATCGAGAAAAACCCCCACAAAAGACGTTGCCAAGAATGGCTCAGCCAAATCCTAAATTAACCCCTGAGGCTGGGCACCAAACCATGGCTCTGTTGGTGAGGAGGGTGAAATGATCGCCGGGATGGCAACAAGCAGGGTCAGCCACAAGAATTAAGCTGGGGGCTTCCCTGGTGGCACAGTGGTTGCGAGTCTGCCTGCCGATGCAGGGGACACGGGTTCATGCCCCAGTCCGGGAAGATCCCACATGCCGCGGAGCGGCTGGGCCCGTGAGCCATGGCTGCTGAGCCTGTGCTTCCGGAGCCTGTGCTCCGCAACGGGAGAGGCCACAGCAGTGAGAGGCCCGCGTACCACAAAAAAAAAAAAAGTTAAGCTGGGCCCTTTGTTGTGGGCAGGAGCATGGCTTCGTGGCCCTCTTGCCCTTGAGGTCTGCAGGCCAATGATGCCCACAGATGCTGGAGTGGATGAGATTCTGCTCCCACCGCCCCACCCCAAAAGCTGTCATTTGTGCAACAAACATTCAGGCTGTGCCTCCTGGAATACATGGCCAGGTGCCCCTAATAAAACTGGTGCGCCGAGGCTCCACCATGAGCAGCAAAAGCTCCAGGGCCCGTGAGAACAGAGGGGCTGGAGCTGCATTCTCAGAGATGAAGCCAGGGGCGGGTTTCCAAGCTGGCCAGGTCTGGGGCAGATTCCCACCTCACACGGCTCCCTCGAAGGCCCCCTTGGCCCTCACTCGCTGTGAGGCCCCAGAAGTCACACTTGGCCTCCCTCTCGCGGGCCTCCATCCCACCGTCCCAGGAGATGGCGTTTTCCCACAGCCCAAGCCCAGGTGCAGAGGGAGGCTCCTGCCGGCCACATCCAGGGCCACGGTGGGAAAGCAGGATATCTGGAAGCAGACGGGCTCTCCACAAGCTCAGTCCCTATGTGCCCAAGCTGCCCTGGGCAAAAGGTGAAGGAGGTGATGAGGTGATGAGCTCCAGACCCCTTCAGGGTGCTGTGCAGAGGAGGGCCAGGCTAGTCCAGGAGCATGTACACATGTGAGCTGTGTGTTTAATTGTGCGTGAGTGAGCATGTGAGCATGTTACACAGCCTGTGAGCAAGGCTACCTGTGAGTGTGACCACGTGGATGTGGGTGTCAGATGCATGAGTGCAGGTGTGCGTGTGAGCGTCTGCGTGCCTGTGTGCACGCATGTTCCGCCTCCCTCTGAAGGACACAAATGTGCACAAAGTGAAGATGCAAGCCAGTTTCTGCTAAATTAAAAACAGCTTTTTCGTGTTTAAAGTTTACAATATGAAAAATAATTTTCCTTTCTTCCGGGGGGGGGGTGTGGGTGTGGAGAGGGAGGGGCAGGGGGCCCCTGAGAACATTCC
Organism: Kogia breviceps; assembly: GCF_026419965.1. NCBI lineage: Eukaryota > Metazoa > Chordata > Mammalia > Artiodactyla > Physeteridae > Kogia > Kogia breviceps. Next base: position 171,010,002 of record NC_081313.1, on the reverse strand, counting down.
ATGAACCAGCCCAGACAGTTATGCACAATCGACCCTGTTAGATATGGCAGCACCTCCCCACCCCCAACTCTGCACCGGCGTCCCTGCCAGCTCGTTGGGGACAAGATGTTCTGAGGTGTGAGCTGATCTGGGGGGACTTGCAGCTGGCAAAGCCTTCTCCCTGCCCCCCCGAAGGGGCCATGCCTCCAGCAGGGAAGGGTTCTCTTTGGGGGAGCTCAGGTTGGGGATGATGAGAAGGGGCTAGAATGTTCCAGTAAGTCCCTGAGGGCTGCTGTTTTTTCATTTCTATGCCCCTGGCAGTGTGGGCTCCTTATTGGTTCCCAACCAAGTTCCTATTTCCACCCCGCACCCCCATACATACACCCAGCCTCACCCCGGGCCCCAACGGCCCCTGCACAGGAAGACCAAGCCTGTGGGTACGTTTTGAGGGTGATCCCGGAAGCCTACCCTTTCAGAAGGCTGTCAGAATACTGCATTCTCCACCAATTTGCAGCCGGGTTCGCAGAGAGGCCTGCCACAAGAGCAGGGGCCGGGGGCAATTTGAGGAGCTCTTGGACCCATAGGGAAGCACAGTGACTTCATGCTTCCTTTAGGACCTGCCCTGCTCCTCCCCTATCACAGTCTCTGGGGAGGGGGGCTCCCCAGCTTCCCAACCTGGAGTCCCAGGACTGAGCAGATGGAGACAGAACCTGCCAGGGGCTGTGGGGCTGGCTGATGGCAGGGGGCCGGGTCACCAGGTGCAAGGAACCACCAGGGAAGAGTCTCTTGAAGGCTGCCTTGTCCCGGCTGGTTGCCCTCTGTCTTCTGGGCACCGGGTGGAAGTCCTAGCCTCCTTTCCTGCTGCCCCCAGGCCTCTGAGCCAAAGGCCATCCCCACTTCCGGCTCCTCTGCAATGCTGGAAAAGGGCGAGGGGGGGAGCGGAGCCCCCAAACATGCAAGGACACAAGGAATCTGCGACCCATCAAGCCCCACAAGCTCAGCACTGGGCCCACTCCATCTTTTTACCATAACATTTTTATTAAATAAAAGGAAAATATTAGGAGACGACGTATGCTAAGGTATGAGGTTAATTCTTTACTTGGCGAGCGGGTCACAGAGACACGACATCGATCGTCCATTAGCAGCAGAAGAGACACTTTAAGTTGCCCTGAGGGGACAAATCTCATTTATAAGACAGTGGTGCTGGCCTCTTAAAAAAAAAAAGCAAAAGAGAACAACAACAAAAAAAAATGGTTTTGAGGTTTAGACACCAAAACAAATGTGGCTGGAGATACCGCAAAGCCCTTGAAGGAAGAGGCCTCACGGCCCGCCTGACTTCCCACGCAGGGTGGGCACAGGCCTGCGGCATGTCAACCTGAATACAGGGTTGGGGGGAGCAGAGGGCTGGAAAGAGGGGGAGAAATAAAAAGCACGGGACAGGCCTGTGGAATGCAGACGTACTGTGAGATTCTGAAGCAGGCGTCCCCTTTCCTTCATGGGACAGGGACAGGGATGAGGAGGGTCAGCCCATTCTTATTAAGGCCCCACACATCACCCAGGGCCAAATGGGAAGGCCTGATCCCCGTAAGGACTGTCTCTGGGAGCTGGCTGTGTTTGTTTTCCTCCTGAAAGCAGACGATAGAACACCCTGAAGGTGCTATGGCCCAGGCGAGGAATGGAAATGAGTGCCGGCTCCCTCCTGCCCAGCAGCTCAGGCTTCTTGGGGAGGACGAAACGTGCCCTTCTGGCCACCCAAGCCAGGTACTTGCCAGCCGCTTCTCCTGCTCCTGGAGGTCCATATGTTACAGAGATTTGGGGTGTGTTTATTTTAAAAAGGACGCATGCAACTCATGGGGGTTGGGGGGAACTTGGGGATCAACCGTGAATGAGTTCGCATCTGAATTTCTCAGACCTCCGGGCAGGGGGAGGGGAGAGAAGTGGGGCAAAGCCACACCACGACGCCCCAAAGGAGACCCCGATTCCCGCCCGCCCGCCAGCCAGCCAGCGAGAACTCAAGGTGGGCGAGGAAACCGCCTTGGGTGTGAGTTTGCTGCCACATCAGCCTTGTTGCTGGCAGCCTCCCCCACCGGGCATAGAGCCAGAATCTGCTTCAGGAAGGAAGGGGGAGCGGTGAGGAGGGTGCCCTATGTGAGACCAGCCCGCGGGAGTGGGGATTCGAAGTACCCCGCCCAGACGCGCACCCGCCAAGCCCCTCACAGAAACAGCAGGCGGCCAGGCCGGGAACCGGGGTCTGGGGAGCTACCTCCTGGTCCTGGCCCGGGGCAGCAGGACGGGGGCACAGGCGATGCCGGCAAAGGACTCCGGGAAGTGCAGGTCGCGCTCCCACTCGTCCGTCTCGGTGTTGTACACCTGCACGATGCCTGTCACATTGTTGAGACGCCAGTTGTAGCCCCCAACGATGTAGATCTTCCTGTCCAGCAGGCAGCAGCCGGCCTCTGACTGTCCGGCCCGCATGGGGCTCACACTGGTCCACTGGTCCGTCTCGGGCACGTAGTACTCCACGGCCAGCACGTCGAAGCAGCGGTCAACGTGGTCCATGCGGCCGCCGAGGGCGTAGATGCGGCCGCCGGCACCCACCATGGCGTGGAGCACTCGGGGCTCGCTCATGGGAGCCTTGAACTCCCACTGGTCGGCCTCGGGATCGTAGCAGTGCAGGGCCTTCTTGTCCTCCACCGAAATGCCGTAGCCACCCGAGATGTAGAGGCGGCCCCCAGACGAGGCACCCGCGTGGCCCCATGTGCGGCGCTTCAGTGAGCAGGCGTAGCCCCACTCGTTGCGCCGCGGGCAGTACCTCTCAACTGAGGCCAGGCTGCCGGCCCGGTTGCGGCCGCCCGTGGCGTATACCATGCCACACAGCACGTTCAACTGGAACTGGATTCGGCTCTCCTGCATGGCCTGCAGGCGCAGCCAGCGGTTCAGGTGGGGGTCGTAGCGGTAGCAGGAGTCCACGGCGCCCTCGCCACTGCGGTACTGCAGGTGCTGACCCCCAGCCACGTACACGAAGTTGTCCAGCACGGCCACGCACGTGTGGCTGCAGCCCACCTCCATCTCCGTCAGCTCACGGAAGTGGCGGGCCCCCGGCTCGGGCAGCTGGTACACCTTGCTGCTGACCGAGCGGTCGCTGTCCGTGTAGGGCGTGCCGCCGAAGGCAACCAGCGAGGGCACGTCCGAGCGCACGACTGTGCGCGGCGACTGCATCTCATGCTGCCGGAAGGGGAGCACCTGGTAGTTGAAGGCCTCCAGCAGGTACTGGCGGCACAGCACGTCCTCCACCATGATGTCCAGAGTCTGCACGCTGTCCACCAGGTCTGAGGACCGCATGAGCGGGAAGCGGATGTGGCAGAGAACGTGGCTGGCGCGCAGCCGCCGGGCGGGGTCGTGCTGCAGCCAGCGGACGGCCACACGGAACAGGTCAATCTCCGCGCAGCTCTGCAGCCGGTTGCTCTTCAGGAAGAAGACGAGGCGCTCCAGTGGCAGGTGCAGGAAGTCCTCCTCCTCGGCAATCTGCAGGAAGTGCCGGAAGGTGAAGGTGTCCACCGATTCCTTGAGCGAGGCCAGGCTGAAGGTGGTGGCCATGTGGCCGATGTTGAGGCAGGTCTCCACGCTCATGGCGGCCTTGAGGAACTCCTCACACAGCTCCACCACGGGCAGCATCTGCAGGAACACGGCTGCACCCAGCACGTCCTGCACACAGTCCAGGTCCAGTGTCACCTCGGCACTGTAGGCGAAGTCAATGATGTGCCGCAGGCCGCGGGCCGACACTCCCTTCAGCTCAATAACGTCCTGGCTCGTCTCCCTCATGCCGCCCGTGAACATGGCCCTGAAGGTCAAAAACACAGCATTTGGGCTCGGGGCAGCCAAGGGGCACTGTGGCTGCCCAAGCATGGCCTGGCCCCAGAACACTGCGAGCAGGGCACGGCCAGCCAGGCGAAAGCAGCCCGGATGCTCATTAAAGACAGGCAAAAAGGAAAAGAAAGATTTTTAATCCACCCCTAGCCATGCGTCTTCTTACAAGCAGCAACTCCCCACTCTGCCCCGCTACGAGGAGCCCTGCCTGGCCTCACCCAGAGGTGTGCGGTGCTGGGGCCCAGCTGGCTCAAAGGGCGGGGACCAGGGGCTGCTCGCTGCGGGGCTGGTGCGGCTGTGCAAGAGAAGACCAAACCTTGGCTTTGGCTTTGGCTCTGGGGACAGGTCTCCAGCCCCACATTAACACCCAGCCGTGGACGACCACGCCGGCGGCAAGTTCAGGAGACAAGGCAGGGATCCCCAAGGGCACTAGGTACTGTGGTTCACAGAGCCCAGCCCCTCACGTGGGCAGCTGGCTCCACCTTCCCCAGCCTGGGTCACTGTCACAAGGGTTGGGGAGAGCTGAGGGTGCCCAGGTCAGAGTGCCCATCAGGGGGCTGTGCTAGGGTCCCTGCCATCTCCAGAGGCTTACGTGGTCAGGAAAGCCCCCTAAGAATGGCCCAAAGGAACACCAGCCCATCGTGAGACCCGCCCCCCCAGCAGCAAGTAACCCCAGCTCTGTCAGCCATGCTATCCTGCTCTGAGAAGCAGTGCTAACGTGAGCGCTGCTGAGAGACGTAGGCCCTGGGTCACAGCTCCCCATGGCCTTTGAGGACCCCCCACCAGGAAGAGGGGTGAGAACCCCAGTGCCTGCTCGGGGTTCATGGTAGGTTCTAGAAGATGGCGTGTGCTCCAGCTTGGGGCAAGCTGGCATTTCATCATAATTATAACTACCATCAGCACACATCTGTGACAGCTGTCAGAGGGGAGAGAACTTCCCGACATTGCCCAACAGATGCCCGCCCCCTAGTCGCACACCCAGTGGGCCCAGCTCAGGCCCCAGAGGAGGGACAGCTGAGCTTGGTGCTGCCGTGGGGCCACTGACTAACAACCGCCCAACCCTCCACCGCAGTGCTCTACCAGCCCCCTGGACCCTAACCCTTCTTGTCCCCGCGAGTCCCGTCAGCCCATCGAAGGCAGAAGCAATCACGGTGACGGTGACGAGAGGGAGCATTGCCTTTTAAGGCCTCTCCAACTGCAGTGCCAGCACAGAGGAGCCTTTAAAGGGCAGTTCTGGCTGGGCCAGCTCGCCCGTCCCCAAATCCAGAATAAAAATAGAAGCGGCGCCCCAGATGGCTTGGCCGCTCCAACTCCCCAGAATGGCCCCTCTGAGCCCGTGGGGCGGGCAGCCAGGGGGCGCACCAGGCAAGGCACCCCAGCTGCGAGGAACATGCAGCCCGAGACGGGCACCTGGGATGGCAGGTGGGAACGCTTCGGCCACCCCTGGCAATGTGGGGCTGAAGAACCACCCCCAGGGTGGCACCCCAGCTCTCTCTGGTGTCAGGAGGAAGCTTGCCAGCTGGTCACTAAGGGAATGAGGGAGACTGTCCCCAGCCTGTGACAGCCCCCAGCTGATGAGAATGGCCCCCAGCCCTGCTCCGTGGGCCCCTCACTCCCCTGCCCAGCCAGACACAGGGAAGGAGCTTTCAGGAAAGGGCCTTCAGGGTAGAGAGACCTGTACACCCAGCAAGGCCTCACTCATCACGTGGGGCCTTGGACAGAGCCCGGCACACACAAGGGCTGCCGAGCAGGTGTCCCTCCCATCCCTCAGCCTGAGCACAGGTGCCATGAGGACAGAGCTCGTGCCTGTCTTATCCCTGCTAAATCCTCAAGGGCTAGAACAGCGCCTGGCACATGCAGGCATCACATAAAGACTTAGAATGAAAACCTGATGGAGCCCTGCCACCTTCGCAGGGCAGAAGCTGCTGCTAATCGGGCACCTGCCTCTGTCCCCCAGGCATGCTCTGCTTGTCTTCTCAGTGTCTCCCACAAGTTTGAATAAGTAGCAAACCTGGAAAAAACTGCAGGCTTCCTGGGCTTCTCTCTAAACCCAAAGATGGGCTAACCCCAGCCATTTTCCCTCAGAGCCACCCCCGGCTAGATGCCCACCGCTGAGATCTTCCCTCTTAGAAGGGCGGCACCCTCCACCCTGCCCCTGGGGGCCCACACTCACCTGAAGTAGTCGCTGCAGGCGGCCAGGACCACCTTGTGCGCGTGAAAGGTCTCTCGGTTGATGGTGAGCACGACATCCAGGAGCTGGCCCTGGGCGCGGAGGGCGGCGAGGCCCTGCAGGAGGCTGGTGCTGTGGCCGGGGGCCGAGAAGGTACACTTGAGGGCCCCGTTCTTGTCGGCCATGCTGCGGGAGAGCAGAGGCGGGCAGGTGGCTCACAGGCCTCAGGGCCATCTGGTCCCTGGGCAGGCCTGGCAGGGCTCTGAAGCTGCCCCGGGTGGAGGCAAAATTGCCAGAACCAGCCCCAGAGAAGTGGAAACCAGGCCTAGGTCCCAATGTTGTCTGCCACCTGCCCACTGACTGGCCACGGCAGTGGATGCGCCTCTCCAGCCTCCACGTGCCGCCTGTGAAATGGGCGGGGTTTGATGCAGGACCTGCAGAGCCTCCCGCATCCCTTTTTTTTGTATTTGAGATGAGATTCACATAACATTCATCATTTTTGAGTGTACAATTCAGTGGCATAAAATCCACTCACAATGTTATGCAACCATCACCTCTATCTAGTTCCAGAACATTTCAGCACTGTGAAAGAAGACCCATACCTATTACCAGTCACCCCCCCAACCCCCCTCCCCCAGCCCCTGGCAACCACTAATCTGCCTCCTGTAACTATGGATTTGCCTGTTTTGATGTTTCATATAAATGGAATCATGCAACATGTGGTCTTTTGTATCTGGCTTCTTTCACTAAGCCTGATGTCTTCAAGGTTCATCCATGTTGTAGCGTGTGTCAACGCTTCATTCCTTTTTCTAGCTGAGTAATATTCCCCTCTGTGGACACACCATAATTCCTTTATCTGTTCACCCATCTATGAACCTTTGGGTTGCTTCCAACCTTCTCCTCTTTAAAAATTTATTTCATTAGCTTTCATTCTAAAATGACCTGTGCCGGGGCTTCCCTGGTGGTGCAGTGGTTAAGAATCTGCCTACTGATGCAGGTTTGAGCCCTGTTCCAGGATGATCCCACATGCCAAGGAGCAACTAAGACCGTGTGCCACAACTACTGAGCCCGTGCTCTAGAGCCCATGAGCCACAATACTGAAGCCTGCACGCCTAGAGCCTGTGCTCCGCAACAAGAGAAGCCACTGCAATGAGAAGGCCGCACACCGCAACAAAGAGTAGCCCCTGCTCGCCACAACTAGAGAAAGCCCGTGCACAGCAACGAAGACCCAACACAGCCAAAAATAAATAAATAAACAAATAATAAAAAATAAAATGACCTGTGCCTACTGAGTGCTCCTTTTAAGGTATAGGACTCTCCATGTCACCTCACTGTCCCCTGTGCCCCAGTGAGCCATCCCCACGAGTAAGCCCCTCTTCTCTCCCCTGCAGGAGGCAGGGTGGGATTAGTTGCCAGCACAGAGCTCCAGCACAGGTCTGAAGGAGGAACTCAACACCTGCAGCCTCCCGGGTGGCACTAAGCCCCAGGGTTGGGGATGCCACGGGCCAGCTTCTCACTGTGGGAGAAGGAGAGCCACCTCCAGCAGGTGCTGACCTTCAAGGTCCAGCCACTCTGACACCAGCCAGCATGCCTCTTGTGCCCTGTACCCCAGGGGAGGGCGGCCACATAACCATAAAGTCACCTTGGCCGTTTACAGAAGAATTTGGCTCTGGCTGCACTCGGTGGACACCCAGTCGAGGGGAAACGCTTGTCAGCCCTACCTTTCAGGGACATGCTGAACAGTTTGTCTGCAGCCCCAGAGCTCTAAGAGGAAACAGGAGGACTGAACCCGGGCCCAGGAAACAGCAGGTTGCATGGGATCTTCCTGTCACCAACGTAAGGAAGCCATAAAACCAAGAATAACTGCCCTGGGCTTCCCTGGTGGCGCAGTGGTTGAGAGTCTGCCTGCCGATGCAGGGGACGCGGGTTCATGCCCCAGTTTGGGAAGATCCCACATGCCGCAGAGCGGCTGGGCCTGTGAGTCATGGCGGCTGAGCCTGAGCATCCGGAGTCTGTGCTCCGCAACAGGAGAGGCCACAACAGTGAGAGGCCCGCGTACCGCAAAAAAAAAAAAAAAAAAAAAAAAAAAAAAAAAAAAAGAATAACTGCCCTAAGATGGATTTACCTATGGAGGCAGTTAGCTGAGGATGTGACAAGTAAAACAGATTCCTGCACCTCAAAATGAGGATGCACAAGGCAAAGTTTGTCTTGGAATAAAAATAAAGTTCTGAAAAGGAGAGAGGTGGAAATAACTCAAATGCCCATCAGTGGATGAATGAATAAACAAAATGTGGTGTATGCATACAATGGAATATTACTCGGTCATAAAAAAAGAATGAAGCTGATTCATGATACAACATGGAAGAAACTTGAAGACATCAGGCTGAGTGAAAGCCACCAGACACAAAAGGCCACGTGTTACATGATTCCATTTATATGAAATGTCCAGAAACCCATAGAGACAGAAAGCAGACTAGGGGTTGCCAGGGGCTGGGGGAGGGGTGTGTGTGGAGTGACCGCCTGAGGGTACAGGATTCCCTTTGGGGTGATGAAAACGCTCTGGAACTAAACAGAGATGATAGTTGCACAACATTGTAAAAGCACTAAATGCCACTGAATTATATACTTTAAAATGGTGAATTTTATGTTATATGACTTTCACCTCAAAAACAAAACAAAACTCAAGGACATCTGAGGCTTCTCAAGTCCTGGGCAAAACCCTGCCATGACCTCCAGGGCCTCACAGTGTACAAGGTCCTCTGTGGCCCAGCCTCTATCACCCCCACTCGCTTCCCCTCATCCCCTACCCGTACCCCCAGCCCCTGTCCCCTTTGCTGTTTTATCTCGGAAAACTTTTGTAGAAATGCATCGATAAATGAGTAGTTTAGGAGGCCCTAATATATCACTTCCTCCTCCAAACACAACAGAAGGGGGCAAAGCCCATCAGCCTCCATGGGGTCAAGAGCCTTCCCAGGACTCTCTCAGCCCCCAGCCCACCCCAGGCAAAGGCTATCCTCGCCAGCCCTCTGCTCTCTCCCCGTGGCCTCTGGCTCTCTGGAACTTGCTTTCCCGTTCCCAGGACTGACGCCTGCCCCTGCCCACAAATGAGGGCCAGGAATGTGCACACTGGTCTTTCCAGGAAAGCAGGCTACTCGACTCCTACTGCCCACCAGCTCCCAAAACACAACCAGGGGTAAAAGAGCTGATGCCAGGCACAAGACACACAGTCGCTGCTGACGGGAGGCCCCCGACTCGCACAGGCCGCCCACCTCAGCAGCCCTTCTGCAGAGCCTCGGGAAAAGGGGTAAACCATCCAATGGGCAGAGGGGCTTCAGGGCCCTGGGCACTGCCTGCAGGCCTGCAAGGTGCTCAGGGTTCCGAAGGTGTGAGGCCATGGCGGGGGGACAGGGGACATGGGAGGGGGACACCACCTGTGCTTAGCGGAAAATCATCCTGTCTCTGGGAGGCAGGAACACATGTGATTCAGAGCCCAGCGCTGTGGTCATCTGAGCTGGTGATACTGGGACGCCAGTGGTGTCAGTAGCCAGATCCTGGGTTTGTCCTGGAGGTTGGGTGTGCAGACCATGGAGGGAGGGAAGGAAAGGGACCCAGGAGGACCCTGAGTGTCTAGCTTGGCCGAGTCGCCTCTCTCCACCAGGAGGAGGGGACGCCCACCTCACACGCCCCCCTCCTCTCCCAGGCAGGAAGCAGCCAGTGCTGCTGCATCCAGCCCATCCTTCCTGACTGGGTCACTGCTCGGATCTGAGTCTCTGCTCTTTTGGTTTCCCAAGAACCCCACCTGACCCATGTTCTGAAGATCACGAAGAGAATGTCATTGGACCCTCAGGATTCAGAAGGCCTCAAACTGTACCCACCCACTGGCCAGGGCTGCCCTCAGCCAGACAGGCCCTGCCAGGACATCTCCAGCGACAGGGTCTTGCTGTGTCCTCTCGGTGACACCCTGTGACGGGCCTCTAGAGCGCCGAGCCAAAGCCACATCCCATATGAGCCTCCAAGGACCCTTGAGGTGCTCAGATCCATCCCCCCTCCCCCACTCTCCTCATGGGCTTTTTTGTCAGCCCCTTGTCTGTTTCTCATGGGTGGGAGGAAACAGCATGAATGAGACAGAGCAGACCTGCCCTCGTCAGGCGCACAGTCCGGGAAATGGGGACCCAAAGTGGTCACATCATCCAGAACTGGCTTCACATCGAAGCTGTGAATGTCCTGGGGGGAGGAGACAGGAGCTGGGAGCAGAGAGGGGCAGAGGCCAGAAAAAGTGGAGGTGTCCCCGGCTTCTCCTCCCAGCTCTGCCACCCCTGAGGTTAGACAGTGACGCCCAGCCTCTCCCTGGGAGCAGAGGGCTTGGCTGCATCCTGGGTGTTGGCCCTAAGGCCTGACTTCCACGAATGGCCGTCCCTGTGCAGAGCCCCCTCCCCTCCCAAGACGGGCCCCCTCCTGCCTGGGGTCAGGTGCTCCACCTTCCCTGTGCAGCACAGTGGCCTGGGATCAGGGACAGCTGGTGTGACCCCTTGGAACCTCCCTCCCAGGACCAGCGGGCAGAGAAGAGGTGTGTCTCAAACCAGGGACCCTGTTAAGATGCAGACACAGACATAGACTTGGCCAGTCTGGGTAGCCCCGGGGATGGCAGTGCTGCTCTCTGCAGATGCCACTCAGCACAGCAGGGGCTGCACACAGACAGCACCTGTGTGCCACTTTCATCACCAGGATCCCCCAGAGTCATCCAAGCCTGGATCCTGGCCCTGAGCAGAGTGTCTGGAGGGTTGGGCCGGGACCCAAAGCCTGGGAGGTGAATCTTGGCCAGACCCACTCTGGAAAGACTGCCCGGGCTGCACCACGGCCCTTGCTGCTCCAGGCTCCGGAACCTGGTGTGAGGAGCAGAGGGCAGGGTTCCGAGGCTGCCCTGCTACCTGCCAGCTGTGTGACTAAGGCACATTCCCCGGTTCTCTGGGTCTTTATTTTCTCAGCTCTCAAACGGGGCAGGCAGAACCGTCCTGGTGGTCCAGGGGTTAAGACTCCACGCTTCCACTGCAGGGGGCATGGGTTCGATCCCTGGTTGGGAACTAAGATCCCACATAATGTGCAGCGCGGCCAAAATTTTTTTAAAAGGTGGGGAGGGGCAGGGAGGAGCAGACATCACAGGGCTGCCATGAGGCTCCCCGGCCCCCAACACTTCCTGGGAAATGAGGGACCACAGACCTCCTACTTCCCCCAGCTTCACTTTGGGCTGGCAAGGCCCAGTGGGGGGCTACATCCTGCCACCAACCATACAAGCCACTCGCATGCCTTTGAATGGGGCCAAGTGCTTGGGAACTTGAAGCTTAGAACCACTCACAGAGCGCCGGCCCACGGCAGGTATCAAGTGAGCCTGGCTGGCCTCTCTGTGGACACCTCACCTCACAGATTTTGTATATTCCCTCCACCCAGCCTTTGACATTTTGCTTTTAGCTGGCCTCAGTTTTTTCTTAGAAGTTGCTCTGAAAGTGTGAGGCAAGCTGGGAGGATTTCCTGTGCTTCCTCTGAGCTCTGGGGACTGGTGTGCCTATGCATGTTTTCACCAGAAGAAAGATCTCACACCAGAGGCAACTTCATCCTGGGGCTGCCTGGTCCCTGGACATGTATTTACAGTGGTCCTCCATATATAAAGAGCACCAAGAAATCAATACAAAGCCAACAATGTCACAGAAGGATGTGGGCTGACAGTTCCTAGGAGAGGAAGCACAGCTGGCTGGAGAGACCTACGACTCAGCCTCGCTCACGATAAGGGAAGTGTGCTTGCCAAAGGACTGGCTTCACCCCTCAGGTGGGCAGAGTCATGGGGTGGGCCATCTAGCAGCAGATGCTCTTGTCCATTCCCAGCAGGAGTGCGAAGAGGGACAACTCCCAGGCAGGCAGTTTGGCAGACCTAGCAAAATTATAAAGGCTCCATCCTTGACCTAGCAAGTCTACTTTGGGGATTTATCTGAGATATACTCGCATGTGCAAGTTGAGAGATGTGTGCGGATATTTACCAAATACCATTCCTGGGGGCTGAAGATGGGAAACAAGCTAAACACCCTTTAAGGGAGTACAAAGGGCTGCCCTCCAGCTGAGCACGTAGGCCGTGCATACTCTGAGCGTTAAAACGCTCCTCTGCAAGAGTTAGGACACCCCGGCCCAGGAACCCCTACAAAGCCCATAGCACTTCTGCTTACACGGTGTGGAGCCCAAGTTGCACCAAGGGGGTAGGAAACGGCCCCTTTCTGCACATGCCTCATCCTGTCCCGGGCGCTCCTCCTCGTGCCCTCAGCAAGGCTCACGGCACCTCACAAGGCTGGTTTCCTTCTCCCATCTCACCGGTGGGACAACTGTCTCTGAAGCCCCCACTGCTACCCCCCCCACACCTCACAGCCTCTGGGGAACTCAGGGAAGGAGGGAGGAAGCCGGCAGGGGCCAGAGTCCCCAGCCTGGACAGAAAAGCAGGCTTGGCTGGGCGGAGGTGGGCAGGAGGAGGAGGGAGGGCCAGGGCCTGGGACCGATGACTAAGGGAAGGACCCATTACTCAGGCCGGCCCAGACAGGGGGCGGCTGGCGAGGTGGGGCCCCGGGCCCCCAGGAAGGCGGCAGCGGCAGCCCTTGAGCTAGTCCGAGTCTCCAGACGGCCACCCAAGCCACGGTCACCCGCGCTGAGTCATCAGAGCCAATGCGTCAGCAGCCGGGTCAGGGCGTCTCTGGAGGCCACTCACTGCCTCCCCAGCTGCACCCTCAGCCTGGACCTGGCCTCTGACCATGTGCTCCCCTCTGTCCTGACCCCAACCCCGGCGCTGTGTCTCTCTAGCACTGTCATCAGGCACCCCCAGCCATGTGCAGTCCCGGTTCTGGACACGGGGACACAGCTGCTGCCTCCCTCTGGATGTCCCTGCACAGGGGCTGACAGCCAGTGCGACTAGGTGGGGTAAATGCCCACCTGCGGCAGGATCCCCACAACCTCCAGGCGTCCCCAGCCTGCTGAGCCCATTGCCCATGCTGTCGCCGGATCCTTGCTGGCACTCCCTGTGTGGGCTCCTTCCTGCCCCCCATCCTTCATGGGGTCACCCCCCAAATACACCAGGGGCTAGAGTCCTTGCCTTAGGGCCTGCTTCGGGGGGACCCAAGGCAGGATGGCCTAGTGAGGGACAGCCACAGGAGGTGCAGAGCCACACCAACAGTGACAGGGCCCCACGATGGCGGTAGGGGCTGCCTTGGGAGCAGCACTTGGCAGGGTGGGCGCTCCCCTCCTCCTGCCCTCGCCCGGCTGCTGGCCCTGGTCTCCACGGTCAGTTTCCCAAGCCCACAGGAGAGATATGAATATGAAGCCCCGGAAAGTTCTTTTCACTGGAATGTCCAAAAAAAAAAAAAAAAAAAAAAGGGAAAAGGCAAGACCAAGAAAGAATTTCATGGAAACATTTCTTTGGGGTTTTGTAAACTCCTTTCCCACCCCCACATGGAGCCCAAAACTCAGGCCAGAACAGAGTCTGACGGTATTGCCCCTTTAACATACTGTTCTGACATGCAAATTCCCTCACTTCCCCTCAAAACAGAGAGCACTTCCACTTTCAAAGCCAATTTTGGTTTTATTGTCCATGTGGCTCGATGGAGCACAGCAGCACAGCAGCGCAGCTGGTTGGCTCACACCCCAGCTGATGCAGTACCAGGGAGCTCCAGGCCACTCCGCCTTAGGGTCCTGGGTGCATCAGCAGGGAAGACACTACACCTAAGGGGACAAAGGGAGACAGAGACCCAGAGAGAGGGGGACAGAGACCTGGGGGCGGGGACAGAGGTTGGGGGATGGGGATGCAGCTCCCTAGCTGCAGATGGAGAAGCGCCAGCAGCCCACTGGTCACCTCTCTGTCCTACTTCCCACACCACCAACCACTGCCTCCTATCCAGCCACACTGGGAGCTTCTCTGGCTTCCCCTTCCTGGCCGCCTCAGACCCTTCACAAAGCAGGCTCATTGACAGAGCACATGCTGGGCACAGCCCTTCACAAAGAACTCCATGAATCCCTGGCCAGCCCAGGAGGTCAGTGCAGCAAGTGTCCCCTTCAAGATGGAGAAACTGCACTTCCCTGGTGGTACAGTGGTTAAGAATCCGCCTGCCAACGCAGGGGACACAGGTTCAATTCCCTGGTCCGGGAAGATCCCACATGCCGCGCAGCAACTAAGCCTGTGCGCCAGAACTACTGAGCCTGCGCTCTAGAGCCCACAAGCCACCACTACTGAAGCCACGCTCCCAGAGCCCGTGCTCTGCAACAAGAGAAGACCTCGCAATGAGAAGCCCGCACGCCACAATGAAGAGTAGCCCCTGCTCACCACAACTAGAGAAAGCCTGCGCAGCAAAGATGACCCAAGGCAGCCAAAAATAAATAAATAAATAGATTTATTTTTTTAAAAAAAATGGAGAAACTGAAGCCCAGCATGGCCCCCCCACGGCTGCAGGCAGCTCCAGTACTGGCTCCCACTTCCTGCCTACTACAGCCTGCTGACTCTGCCAAGGCCACTGCTCTGCCTTCCAGGCATGCAGCTCCATGGATCAAAGGTGCGTCTGAGCCAAGGTCCCACATGTCCCACAAAGGCAGACACCCCAAGCCACTGTTGCTGTGGTTACCACAGTATTTCACAGCTCTGGGTACTGTGCTCCCAGGCCAAAGGATGGAGTCACCATGTTTTGGCACCTGGCAGTAGCCCTCAAATGCTCTGGCTGGCCAGCAGCCCCCGTGCTCACGTCAGCACGCTCTCTCCTGGGGCTGCTCACCTCAGGCCGGCTCCGCCCTCCTCACCCCCAGACAGCCGCAGCCCCACAATAAGGGGCAGCTCCTTCTGAGATGCCTGCAGTCCTCTCGCAGGGCTTGATCCCCAGGCGCTCTGGGGAGCAGCTGAAAGAGCAGGGCTCCTGTGTGGACAAGTGTGGAACCCAGGAGCAGATGAAGGTCCTCACAGCAGTGTCCCAGCAGGCCTGGAGGCCAAACCACTGAGAGACTGCGGGGCACAGAGACCCATAGAGAGGGGACAGAGACCCAGAGAGAGAGAGAGAGAGAGAGAGAGAGAAAAGAAAATCTGGCCAGGGCCCCAGATCCCATGTGCCCCTGAGCCTGGGCTCTTGCCACAGCATCAGCTGAATTGTTTATTTCTCCCTCCTGGTCATCCTACTGGTTACTTCCTACATCTTGTGCAATAATTTAAATCAGGATGCCCAGTGCCAAGGTGAATCTGCGCACCCCATGGGAGGCCAGGTGAGCCAGGCCGCCAGGCAGGGACAGAGCTTCATCCGCTCCTTCCCACCTGCTCTGCCTCCTCCAAGAGCTGGGCCGTGGACACATCTAGGGCCCACTGCGAGCCCACCCTGGGAGTACGTCGCCCACAGAGACGCTCTCCCTGAGCCCTGCAAAGGGGCGCCAGGCCACACTTGCCCACCTCATCTTCAGAGCATCACCAGGCAGGGCCACCCCCCACACGTATGTCCTTGGCTCCTGCTTGTTTGTGTCTGCAGTGCAGTGACAGGGTGACAGAAGAGAGGCAGTGCTGGGTGCTGGGGAGTACCGGCAGGAGGGAACCATGCAACCTGCTGGCACCCGGGACTGGTGGCTCCTGAGAACCCCCACGTGACAGCCAGGGAGGCTGAGGGACCAGAGGGTGGTAGGGAAGGCAGACAGGTTCTAGAATCCACATCCCCCTCCAAAGAACTATCATGACTCCTCCCAAGGACCCAGAGACGTGACAGGAGCAAATTCCTAGGGGCTAGGAGTAGAAGCAGGGGTGTGCCTGGCCCCACAAGTCACCAGCCTCACAATGAGACCCCACCAGCCATCCCCAAAGCCTGGCTGGGATCCTGCGTGCACAGAGCCTGGCACCGGACAGCCTCACTCAGTGCTGGTTCCACTCAAGGCAAGTGGAACCACCCGGTCAGCTCTGTCATCCCGCCCTTCTGAGACAGGAACAAACCACGTGGATTCCCCCACTCCCGCAATACTCACTGGGTTACAGCCAAGAACTCTACAGGTATGGCCCACCCTCCCACAAGCAGAAGGCAACAATGACATCAAAGTCCATCACTCTCCTGCCTAAGCCCCCTGTGGCTCTCCGACAGTCTTGCTCCTCAGGGGCCACAGTGAGCCCAGTGCCCCTGAAGCCCAGCCGTGACCTCTTGCCCAGGCTCTCGGCCCTCACCCCGGCCTCTGACTGGTGCCCCAGGGAGCCCAGGATGCGTGGGGATCTGGCCACTGCTGATGGGCAAGAGGACCCTGTAGGCAGCACTTCCCCAGTCCCAGACCTGCCCAACTCCAGCAACTTCTCAAGGCTAGGAAGATGGAGGGGGACACCCAGACCCTCCTTCCCTCACTATCAGCAAGCTCTCTGCCTCCACGTACCCCCACCCCTCCCCATCCTGGCAAGCAAGCACCCACTCCATGCAAGACTGTGGGCCCAGGGCAGTGCCAAGCTGGTTCCCAGCTCGCCTCTCAGTGGGCAGCCTAGAGAGGGGTATACCACTATCGTCACCATCTTACAGATAGGGACATTGAGGCACAGAGAGGTTCAGGCACCCACCCAAGGCCACACAGCACGTAAGAGGCCTGGCCAGTGTCAGTCTCTCTGTAGCCCCCGGTGGATGGGCCCCCTGATCACCTCCATGATGCAGACGGGGAGACTGAGGCTGGTAGAGCTGAGACCACTCACCAGGAAGGCCAAGCCAGGAGGTGGACGTGGAGCTGGACAGCAAGTAGGGCAGGATGTGGCTCCTCAGTGGCAGCCAGGGCAAGGGTGTGGACTATCCCACTAACCCTCCAGCCATTATGAGGGAGGTAACCCCATGCTGCCAGGTCACAGTGGGAAAGCCCCACCCAGGCCTCCACACCCCTCTGACCCCAACCCAGCTCTATTCGTCTTGCCTGCCCATCGCTCCATCTGGTAAACCATCCGTCTGTTTCCAACCTGTCTCCTCGAAGCTGCAACAGGAGCCTCACCAGGCAGGGCAGGGTGGGTTCTGTCTCCTGCTGTGTTCCAGCACCTGGCAGCATGCCCAGCATGTGCTCAGAGCTCAGTCACACTCGTTGATTAAATGGCTGGATGGCTGAGTGGGTGGGTGGATGAATGGATGGCTAGATGGGTAGACGGATGATGGATGGATGGATGGACAATGGGTGATAGGGTAGATGAATAGATGAATAGACAGATGGGACAGATGGATGGATGGCTGGATGGAAGAGTGGGTGGATGGAAGGATGGGTAGATGGATAGATGGATGGAAGGATGGATGGATGGATAGGATAGGTGAGGTGGCAGGTGGACGGTTGCTAGGTGGCAGCAGTGGCTGGGGCCTGACTCATATCTCTGCTTGTTGCAGGTATCTGCTGCATATATCTGCTCTGTTACCCCCTCCATGCAACCTCCTGGTCCAAGTCCTGGGACTAGGTATGTTATCCTTTGACTGGGCTCAACCAGGAAGCCCTTGGCAGGCTCCTCTCTGGGATGTCTGGCCTCCACACTTTACTCATGCTATTCCCCATGTTGAAGGGCCAACTCTTTCTGCCCCCCACCTCCACCTCTTCTCCTTATGCTGCACTCTCAAGCCCACTAGCTCTTCCACACTCCTCCATCACTTTCCCTTCCAAGCCTTCTTGAAGTAGAAGGTCTCCCCCATGACCTCCCTTGCCCTCATGGCCCAGCCAGGGTTTCCCACAGCCTCCATGACCCCTCAAAGCCCAGCCAGGGCCACAATGCCAGGGGCAGCAAGGGCAACTAATAAGCAGGTCTCAGGCTGAAGCTTTGCCTGTTTTGTTCCCACCCACTGACAAGAGACTGATCCCAGTAAGAGCCCATCCCCCCACATTATCCCTGCTGCACTGGGCTTTGAGATGGGGCCACTTGAATGAGCAAAACCCCTTCACTCTACAAATTAGGCAAGTAGGCATATGACTGCATGGCCCCAGAACACCACTCAGAAACCCTATGAGAATCCAGCACTGCAAATGCCAGCATTTCAGGACCCAGCCCAGCTGCCTCCTCTGGCAGGGCAGGTATTGAGGCTCTGAAAGGGACAGTTCCACTAAATGGCAAGTGCTCATGCCCAGTGGTGCTAGGCCATATGCAGGCAGACACAGTGCGGGTATGGCGCAGCAAGGACCTTCCAACAGCAGCACAAACTTAGGCATCAAAAGGGGCCTCTCGGGCTTCCCTGCTGGTGCAGTGGTTGAAAGTCCGCCTGCCAATGCAGGGGGCACGGGTTTGTGCCCCAGTCCGGGAAGATCCCACATGCCGCGGAGCAGCTGGGCCCGTGAGCCATGGCCACTGAGCCTGCGCGTCCGGAGCCTGTGCTCCACAACGGGAGAGGCCACAACAGTGAGAGGCCCGCATACTGCAAAAAAAAAAAAAAAAAAAATGGGGCCTCTCACGAATATCTTCATTTTAGGGTGTGCCAACATCCCTTCCTTCTTCTGTTAAGGGCCCCCTGTTTTCCTCAGGGAAACTCCTTCACTCTCAGCCCCAGTGGTAAGGATCAGGAGACCCACCCCTGGGCTGAAAAGGAGAATTCAAAACCCAGCCTGGCCAACCAGAGCCTCCCAGGCCCCCAGCCATGCTGATTGAGCCCAGGATAGGGAGTGTGACCCATTCAACCCAACCAAAACCTTCCCTGGGACTTTTGCTGGAGCCACCAGGATGGAAACTTGCCTTCCCCCTAGGGTTGCTGGGATGATGGGGAACAAGGTGAGGTTACCTTGCCCAGCCAAGAGCTAAGAGACGGGAGTCACAGGTTCCAGAGGAATCATCTGAGGTCTGAATTTAAAGAATATAAAAACTGGAATTCTCCCTGAACTTATTTTTTATGTGAACGATGAACTATTATTTTTTAACTGAAGGCAGTGTCTGGCTCTCTTAACCAAAAGGGGCCTTCAATGTCAGAAGCCTCTGATCCGGTGCTCGAATTCCAGACGAGCCTCTGGAAAAACCACTGTGGAGTTAATACTTCTCCAGCTACCACCTCTGCCTACAGGGCACACCAGCTTCCTACCCTGGGAATGGGGACGAGGAAGCCTCACCGGTTGATCTGCAGGTGAGTGGGTTGTGACCAGACCCAGCCCCCACCTGCCCGTAAAGAGACAGCCCAGCCGTCTCCCTGTGAAAGGTCAGCAAGCTACCCATGCCCCCTACTGTGAAAGTTCAGCAACTCTAAATGCTAAAATGCTGGAAGCACACCTAAGGCTGGAGCTGCAGGGCAGCCCAATGCCATCTGCCTCGGCAAGGAAAACACCACCCAGAGTTTCTGCAAGTGACTCATGTGGAGCATAAACATTTGTGTGTTCCCAGCCTCCCTGCCTTACGGCCCACGGGCTGCCATTACCCCTTGCACGACAGAGGTGGGGAGAAAAGAGAGCAAGAGAAGCCCTCCTAGGATTGACCAGACTTCACCAAGCCAGCACACAGTTATGACTTTAACTATAGTCCTGGAAGTTTTCCAAGTTGAGGCTGCCTCGGGGGTCTGCAGCAAGGCTCCCCTACATGACTGTTGCTTCACAGGCATTTTGTCACTCCTCCCAAACCCTCCCTCAGGAGAATGTCCCACTCTCAGCTACAGTCATGGAAGATTCCGGGTGATCACGTCTCCCTGCTGCTGCTTCCTCCGGCAGACTGCTTCAAATTCTAACATCCCTTTGAGAGGCGAGCTGTCCGGATATCCAGCCCAGCCCAGCCCAGCCCAGCCCAGCCGGCTCCTGCTAGGATCCTGTCTTTGACCCCTGTGGAATTTCGCAGTTGTGGCGTCAGAAAACGTCTTCGGCCTCGATCCTTGATCCTCGGGTGACCCCCCCTTGAGGCCTTTAAAAGCCCAAAGGTCCACCCCTCAAGATTTCCTCCAGGCTGAGCGTGTTCAATTCCGGAAGCTGCTTCCCTCATAGGAAAGGTCTGCGATTCCCCAAAGGTGCCGGTTACTTCCTCCCGAATCACAATATTTTCAGTGTGCGGCGAGGTGGTCTGCGGGAAGAGCTCAGCAGCGGGGCTGCTCGGCGAGGGGTCTGAAATCTCGCTGGATGCGCCCCAAAACCCACTCCGCCAAGGAATGTTAGGGAAACGCTCTCATAGCCATGGGGGATGAGTTCTGTGAATCCTGAGCAGCCCTCTCTGAAGGGAAATGGGAAAGGGGTGGGGAGGAGGAAGGGACTGGAGACTCGGGGTTAACAAGTGTTAAGAGCCCGTCTGCACAGCTGCGGAGCGGCTACCACAGGAGGAGGGCGGGTCGGCCCGGTGGGGACCCAGCGGGCCCCAGCCCCCACTTCCCCCGGCAGGCAGCTGGACAGGGAGAGCGGCTGGCCCTTTCCCCCTCTTCAATACGGCGCTAAGATCCTGTCTGTGAACTAAATGGATCTCGTGCAAAAGGGTACTGCTCACTGGCTTCTCTCTAACGGGGCTGATTCACTGACAACACACCTGTGAGTCTCTGTTTCTCTACCCAGACCCTGCCATTAACAAAAATCAGGAGAAGAAGAGTGACCCTTGCTCAGCCGGCCACGGAGGGCCGTTCCAGAAGCCTCCAAGTCAGGCCAGCTTCTCCTGCAAATCCATCGTAGATTGTATGTAGACTATCCGCTAGACTGTATCAGAGCCTCCACAGTGAAGCCCTGCCTGCGGGGAGCACACATTCTAGGGGACACAGATCCTTAAGAACACAGAATGGACCATGAGCCTGGGGCAGAGGACGAAGAGGGGCAGACGGGGGGAGTCATGGTGGACAGAGTGGCCAGGCCCCAAGGAGGCAACACAGGAGTTGTGCAAAGCTCTGGGACAGGTCACCCCAGCTGAGGGAGGGTGAGCTCACAAGGCCCAGGAGGGGCACCAGCCTGCTGTTGGAGATGTGGGCTGTGGAAGCATGGGGGCCCACGGGCGGGCAGGGCCTCGCCGTGGGAGCCAAGGGGATCATGTGGAGAAGTGAATTTTGTTCTGAGCCTGTTCTGAGAGTGAAGAAGCCCCTGGCAGGCGTCAGGCAAGGGATGGCCTGGTCTGATGCCTGCCTTGGGAGGGTCCCACAAACTGGAGGTGGGGGGACAGCAGCCAGGAGGGCAAGAGTCAATGGCAGCTCAGAGCCAGGATGAGGTGGAGGTAGAAGAAGGGGTCGGACGGGGATGTGGCTCAAAGGTGGAAGCAACACAATGTACCAATAGATTAAAGGAAGAGAGAGCAAGTAAGTGTGCATGTGGTGAGTGCTCTCAAGGAGGTCAGAGAGGAGAGGCAGGAATCAAACTGGGAAGGACCAGGTCCTGGTTGTTAGAAGACCAGGGACCCTCGAGCAAGGAGAGGCACAAGGACTTTCCAGAACAGAGGGAGGACCTTGAGCCCTCCAGGCCAGATGTCCATGTCTGCTCCCTGTCCCCACTGGATGCTCTTGGGCAGCAGAGCCTCTCAAGTCAAGTGGGGCCTCATCCTCCTGCTTGACACGTCCTCCACCAGCACTCACTCTTTGGTCCACGGCAAAAACCTGAGAGCTGGTGACTCCCAACCTGGCTGCCACCATGGGTCAGCATGTCACACAAGTTCAACCTTGAATCTTCCCCAAACCCATGCCCACCTCACCATCTCCACACCCCCACCTCAGCCCAGGCCCCCTCATCTCCTGCCAGAGGGATCCTTCCAAAACACGAACCTGACCCAGGTGCCCCCTCACCCAAACCCTGCACCAGTCCCCAGTCTCCCCACTTCTCCCTCTCACCCTCTCCAGCTCCTCTCTGCCCTCCAGATCCCTAAAAAGCCAGGCTCCTCCCCCTCCAGAACCTGCACATGCCACTTGCCTGTACCCAGAAAACAGGCCACCTCCCGAGACTCCCTTCCCCCAAGCTGATGGCACTAACCTTCAGACTCTGCTCAACCTCATTTGTAAGGAGATTCTCAGAACCTTCTGGAGAAGGCAGGAACCTCCAACTCAGCCTCGGGACATTTTATAGCAACCATGGGGAAATGACGGCCCAACTGTTTCACATGCTGGCACATAAGTGCCCCACACAGGCATGGCCCATCTGCCCGGGGGCCCATATGCCCAACACCAAGCACAGCGGCAGGCACACAAGAGGCAAGTGACCATCGACAATCGCCAGGGGAAGAGAAAGGTGTCAAATGAGTCCCATCCACAAGAAGAAGGAGCTGGGGATCCCAAGAAGTCACCCTCCCTCCTCCCCCTTCTCCAGGGCCTTCAACCCTAAGTCTGAAACATGCCCCAAGAGCAAAGGGCAGGAGTGCAGAGAAGCCCCACTTTTAAAGTGTCTGAGGGGGAGGCAGGCACAAACCTCCAACCTGGCCCCTCTGAGCTCTCCCGTGAAGATCGGCAGTAAAAAATAACCAGTTAAGGAAAGTGGGATGACACACTACGTCTACTCCCTAGAAATGGCGCAATGATAGCAGAGGCTAATAACACCTTTCTACCCCATAACTATGGCTGACAAGAAGTCCATCCCCAGGGGGTCGCAGCTACCGGATGAAGTGGTTCAGCTATGAGACAATCAGGCTGCACAATTCAGGGCGAAGTGTGCAGTTTTCAGAGCAATTTCATATAGTGAGCTCAAGAGACCCTACCGGTGAGAAGGTGAGGAATGGGGCACCTCACTCCCAGAGGAGGAGCTGGGCTGCGTGACCCAGCCCCCGAGCACCTGTGCCCAGCACTCTCTCCAGTTCACCCCAAACTCAACTGCCCCACCCCAATACTCTGCCAAGACCCACCAGCTCATGCTCTACACTCTGTTCCTAGGTGCCAGGCTCACATGGCAGCATCTGTCCTCTCAATGCTGCAGAAGCAGCTCAGACTTGACATGTTCCATTCTCCCACTGGCCCTGCCACTGGCCCTCTCATGGCCACCAAGTAATGATACTGCCATCCTCCGAACTGCTCAAGCCGACAACCACAGAATGAATGCTTGTATCCCCCAAAATTCACACATTGAGAGCTATTCCCTAATGTGATGATATTAGAGGGCAGGGCCTTCGGGAGGTGATTAGGTCATGAGGATGGGGCCCTCGTGAATGGAATTAGTGCCCTTATAAAAGAGATCCAGAGAGCTCCCTAGACCCTTCCACTATGTGAGGACTCAGCAAGGAGGCTGTGTCTATGAACCAGGAAGTGGCCTCTCCAGACACCACATCTGTCGGCACCTTGATTTTGGACTTCTCAACCTCCAGAACGTCAAGAACTAAATTTCTGCCATTTATAAGCCACCCAGTCTATGGTATTCTGTTATGGCAGCCCAAACAGACTAAGATACCAACTTTCTCTTCCCAACCTGCCACATTGGCTCATTAGCACGACCTGCCAAACACCCCATGATCCCTTCTTGGTCCAAGTAGGCACAGCGGACAGAATGCTAATAGCTTCAGGACCGCAGGGCAACATTGCCACTTCCACACTCACACACACACGTGTGCAACATGCTGGGCACCCTCTGAGCATAGCCTCACCCTAGTTTGCTTCTTCCCAGCTACCCTGCCCAGTGGGTCCAGGGTCCCACTTCCCAGATGAAGACTAACAAACAGAGGGTTGCAGATGTGCCCAAGGCATGCAACAAGCATGTGGGTCTGATGAGGTGCCTGATGCCACCAGATCTCCCAGAATTCCTAGAAGTTGAGTTCCTGTCTCTGAAGGATCAAATTCCTGTCTCTCCCTCTCAGCTGAAGAGAGGATGAGGCCAAAAAAACAAGAATCTTCTCAGAAGGCCAAATCATTGCCCAGTCTTTCACACAGGGGTTGGGGGGCTGGACTCTTCCAGAGCCTCAGGGATTAGTGGAGACAATCTAGGGTGCAGCCAGAGAGGGCTTGTTAAGAAAGTTTAAACAAGCAAAGGCCACCAAGCCAGGAGCAGACACCTCAGCTGAACTGTGCCAAACCCACTCACACTGTGTCCCAGTCACGACTTCCCAGAGAAACACCTGTAACCGGCGTGGCCCTCACCCAGATACTCCTGCCTCGCCCCCCAAGAAGCAGTGTGAATCAATGAGACTGGGCCCCATCCAGACACCTTTAGGAAAGATGGGCAGTGAAGAGAGGATGCCAAAGGCCCAATGTCTGAAGAAACTTCGTGGCGAAAAGGTTCCTCCAGAACTAGGCAGGCCAGGTACCTCACAGCGATGGAATTTTAGCTGGGGAGGCACGACTCCTGGGAGAGTCCCTCCACCCCCTCACAACACACTGTAAACCTCTTCTCTCTCCAGGAGCCTGGACCCCCTCAAGGGCCTGAGGTGGAGCTGAGAGGGGGCCTGCTGCAGAACAAGTTTCTTTTGTGTGAGTGAGCCTGCAGCTAGGACCCCACCTCCCCTCAGCAAGTGCCCAGCCAAGGCAACCATGCTCTGTCCATCCCAGAGGTTCGGCTTGGTCATTAACGACCATCTCTACTAGGCAACGGGTTTTTTGTTGATCCCTCGAGATAGGAAGGAAGGAGAATAAGCTTTTCTCTTTCTTTTTCCCCCTTGGTTGCAGAAAAGTGAAGTTGGAACAAACAAGTTATGTAATGCTGGGGGCGGCTGGGGGAACACAGTCCCTCCTAAGGACAGTTTTTTGAGTTGTGGGACCGTTGGAAGAGCCAAGGGGAAGACAGGAACCGCCCCCACCCCTGGCCAAATGACAAAACCCTTCATGGGACAAAAAGGCAGATGCAGGCACCACCTGGAAGGCTGGAAAACCAGACTCACAGACAGGGCCAGCCTCCTCCCCGTCCCTGGCAGGCCCACAAGTCTCCCCGAGAAGGCAAGGGACAGACCTGACCACCTAGACGGGACTTCCTACCAGCCAGACTACAAGCCCTAGAGAGCTTTTCCACACTCCATTCATCCATCCCTCCCTCCCAGCCATATTTCCTTTTTTTTTTTTTTTGGCTGCTCCAGGTCTTAGTTGCAGCTTGTAGACTTCTTAGTTGCGGCATGTGGACTTCTTAGCTGCGGCATGCGGCAACTCTTAGTTGTGGCGTGCATGCAGGATCTAGTTCCCCAACCAGGGATCAAAACCGGGCCCCTGCATTGGTACCGCAGAGTCTTACCCACTGGGCTGACCACCAGGGAAGTCCCCCAGCCATATTTCTTGAACACTTCTTTCCTCTGGGCTGCCCATGCTCCAGGCATACGAGACCAGGACTAAACAAGACAGACATGCTCTCTACCCTCAAGGCATTTCCACTAATAAACATACCAAGTAGTGTTGGGTGGTGACTGCATGTTCAAGGACACACAACAGCCATAGGACCCAGCAATTCTGCTCCTGGTATATACCCCTAAGAACTGAACACAGGTGTTCAGACAAAAACTTGTACATGCATGTTTATAGCAGCATTATCCAAAACAGCCAAAAGGTTGAACCAACCTAAATGTCCTTCAGCTGGTGAACGAATAAACAAAACGTGGTATGTCCACACAATGGAATGTAATGCAGCCATAAAAAGAAATGAAAGGGCTTCCCTGGTGGCGCATTTGTTGAGAGTCCGCCTGCCGATGCAGGGGACACGGGTTCGTGCCCCGGTCTGGGAGGATCCCACATGCCGCGGAGCGGCTGGGCCCGTGAGCCATGGCCGCTGAGCCTGAGCGTCCGGAGCCTGTGCTCCGCAACGGGAGAGGCCACAGCAGTGAAAGGCCCGCGTACCGCAAAAAATAATAATAATAATAAAATGTTAAAAAAAAAAGAAATGAAGTACTGACACACATTACACTGTGGATGAACCTCGAAAATATTAATATGGAGTGAAAGAAGCCAGACAATGAAGATCACATATGGTATGATTCTATTTATAAAACAGGTAAATTTAGGGAATTCTCTGGCGGTCCAGTAGTTAAGACTCTGCGCTTCCACTGAAGGGGCATGGGTTCCAACCCTGGTCAGGAAACTAACACCTTGCATAGTTGCATGGTGAGGTCAAAAAAAAAAAAGGTAAATTTATAGAGACAGAAAGTAGATGAGTAGGGACTTCCCTGGTGGCGCAGTGGTTAAGAATCTGCCTGCCAATGCAAGGGACACGGGTTCAAGCCCTGGTCCGGGAAGATCCCACATGCCGCAGAGCAAATAAGCTCGTGCACCACAACTACTGAGCCTGCACTCTAGAGCCTGCGAGCCACAATTACTAAGCCCGCGTGCCACAGCTACTGAAGCCCACGTGCCTACAGACAGTGCTCCGCAACAAGAGAAGCCACCCCAATGAGAAGCCCACGCACAGCAACAAAGAGTAGCCCCCACTCGCCGCAACTAGAGAAAGCCTGCGTGCAGCAACAAAGACTCAACGCAGTCAAAAATAAATGAATTAGGGACTTCCCTGGTGGTGCCGGGGTTAAGAATCCGCCTGCCAATGCAGGAGACATGGGTTCAAGCCATGGTCCGGGAAGATCCCACATGCCGCGGAGCAACTAAGCTCATGCACCACAACTACTGAGCCTGCACTCTAGAGCCCACGTGCCACAACTACTGAAGCCCACATGCCTAGAGCCCATGCTCTGCAACAAAGAAAAGCCACCACAATAAGAAGCCCGTGCACCACAACGAAGAGTAGCGCCCGCTCACCACAACTAGAGAAAGCCCACACAGCAGTGAAGACCGAACACAGCCAAATATACATAAATAAATAAAAATGAATTAATTTTTTTTAAAAAGACAAACCAAGTAAAAAATGGACAAAAGGGCTTCCCTGGTGGCGCAGTGGTTGAGAGTCTGCCTGCCGATGCAGGGGACGCGGGTTCGTGCCCCGGTCCGGGAAGACCGGGAAGATCCCACATGCCACGGAGCGGCTGGGCCCGTGAGCCATGGCCGCTGAGCCTGCGCGTCCGGAGCCTGTGCTCTGCAACGGGAGAGGCCACGACAGTGAGAGGCCCCGCGTACCGCAAAAAAAAAAAAAGGACAAAAGTTTTGAAAAGACACTTTACCAAAGATACGAATAGCCAGTGAGACCATGAAAAGATGTCCAAGGGCTTCCCTGGTGGCGCAGTGGTTGAGAGTCCGCCTGCCGATGCAGTGGATACAGGTTCGTGTCCCGGTCCGGGAAGATCCCACACGCCGCGGAGCGGCTGGGCCCGTGAGCCATGGCTGCTGAGCCTGCCCGTCCGGAGCCTGTGCTCCGCAACGGAAGAGGCCACAACAGTGAGAGGCCTGCGTACCGGAAAAAAAAAAAAAAAAAAAACCTGTGGTGCTTGCTTCGGTAGCACATATACTAGAATTGGAATTTAGCATGGCCCCTGCACAAGGATGACACTCAAGTTCACGAAGCGTTCCATATTTTTTAATCTAACCTCAAAAAATAGGAAGAAAGGGGCTTCCCTGGTGGCGCAGTGGTTAAGAATCTGCCTGCCAATGCAGGGGAAACGGGTTCAAGCCCTGATTGGGGAAGATCCCACATGCCGCGGAGCAACTAAGCCTGTGCGCCACAACTACCGAGCCTGCGCTCTAGAGCCTGCAAGCCACAACTACTGAGCCCGCGTGCCACAACTACTGAAGCCCGCATGCCTAGAGCCCATGCTCCTCAAAAAGAGAATCCACCGCAATGAGAAGCCTGTGCACCGAATGAAGAGTAGACACCGCTCGCTGGAACTAGAGAAAGCCCGCGCGCAGCAACAAAGACCCACCACCGCCAAAAATAAATAAATAAGTAAATAAATTTATTTTAAAAATAGGAAGCAAAAGTACAAAGATTCAATGAACAATTTTCTGGGATGGGGAGGCCCTACTTGTTAAGAACCTCAATTGCTAAGGTGAAGGGTTACGCTACAATGTGCTTCATTGATTTCCTCTGCCTCTTCTGCTCTGTTTTATTACAACCCCTAATTTGTTCATCACCATAGTATTTGTAGAAAGATGTTTTGTATTTTGCCACATCATGATAATAATAGTCCCAGTATGACTGGCTGGTTTATAAGTTTAAGTACAAATAAATAAAAGATCCATTTTACCTTGAAAAAAAGAAAAAAAACTTAAACCTACACCTACCATAGGACCCAGTCATTCCACTCCTAGGTATTAACCCAAGAGGATGAGAGTATATGTCCACACAAAGATGCATACCCAGATGTTCACAGCAACTTTATCTGCAATTGTCAAAATGGAAACAACCCAAATGTCCACCAGCCAGTAAATGGATAAATTAATTGTGTCCATCCATATAATGGAATAGTAGGCAGCAGTGAAAAAGAACGAACTTCTGATACTTGTGACAACACAGATGAAACTTCAAAAATATTCTGTTAAGGGACAGAAGCCAGACACAAGAAGCCACATATTATATGATTCCATTCACGTAAAATTTCTAAAAAGACGAAACTACAGAGAGCGAAAGCAGATCAGAGTGTGCCTGAGGCCAGAGGTGGGAGAAGGGTTGACTGCAATGGGCTTGAAGGAATTCATTGTGGTGATGGACGTGTTCTGAAAACCTGGATTGTGTTAATGGGTACATAACTCTATAAATGTATTAAAATTCAGTGAGGAGACTTCCCTGGTGGTCCACTGGTTAAGACTCCGTGCTCCCAATGCAGGGGGCCAGGGTTCAATCCCTGGTCAGGGAACTAGATCCTGCATGCCGCAAAACCCCACCTGCTGCAACTAAAAGATCCTGCATGTGGCAACGAAGATCCTGTGTGCCGCAACTAAGACCCGGTACAGCCAAAAAAACAAAAAGCTCCAAAGAACTCAGTGAACTGTTCAGCTAAAATGAATGAATTGTATAGCATGTAACGAATTATACCTCATTCTTGCCCCAGGTTATCCCTAGCCAGGGCTCAAAGCAGGGACTAGGGTTCACTGTCCCTTACATGCCACCTCCTACCGGTCACCAAATCCTGTCCACTCTACCCCCTGCATGTCTTCCCCAATCCCCTGATCTCTCTTTGCTCCCCACTACAGGCCTCCAAAGCCCAACTCATGCACCAGGATCCTCAGGCCTTTCTGAGGCACACAAGTATTGACCATTTCATCATTTATCACGCTGATGGAAATTATTTGCTCCCATAAGCTCACCAGCAAGAAAAAGTCCGAATTTCTTCCTTGGCCAGCCAAGGGTAGCAGACTGTCCTGGGGGACCGGGATGAGAGGGTCTAGATTACTCTGGCCTTGTGCAATGGGAAGAGGGAGGGAGGTCTTACATCCTAAGGCAGGTGTTCTTTCCCTCTGAGGACCCAGAACAAAGCATTAAAATACCTTCAATTGCCATGCCAATTCTGCGGTTCAAACAACCAGTCTCAGGACTTGTCCAAAGGGAAAGGGGGCCTCTCTCAGACCAAAAGGGGTGAATTCTTCCACCGTGATCTGAGGGCAAGACCTTGCTTCAAGTTCTTTGCCCTGGGGGTGAATGGGATTTACACCCCCATGGGGCTTGGAGGGAGGAGCCACAAGGATGGACCCTTCTCATGTATTTTTTAAACCTTCAGTGCTCTCTCACCATCTTCAGGCTTCCCAAGACCCACTCTAGCCCCTCAGGACCCCTGGGACCCCAAGACCTCTCCCTGCCAATCAGGACTCACTGGGACCCCCAGGGCCCCTCGGCTCCCTCTTTCAGGTTCTCCCTGGTCCCTCAGACCTCTTTCAGGCCCTTGGGTTCACTTGAGCTTCCTACTCCCAACCTTCTAAAGTCCTCACCCCTCCCAGGTCTCCTCAGCATGTCCTCAGGACCACCTTTAGAAACCTCAGGGTCCTTCAGCACTCTCCAAGAAGCCGTGGGCCTCAGCCCTCCATATTCCCCTCAGCCCCTCCTCAGAGTCGCCCAGACAGCCTCAATAACCTCAAGACTTCCTATAGTCCCTGCTCAGGACCTCCCTGACTCCCAGACCCCCTGGCATCCCCAGTTCCCCCATGGTCACATCACAGTCAGGAGACCCTGGGTTTCCCTTCAGATCTCCACACCCCTCAAAGCCCTCTCAGGCCCCTAAGGCCGCATGCAGACGCCTCCAACCCGCCTTCGGATGACCCGTGAACAGCCCTCAGTCCCCTCAGTACTCCATAGCCACCCAAAGTCCGCAGCCCCCGTAAAAATCCTGGAGCCTGCCCAGGCCGCTCCTCTGGGACTCCCCTTAGGTCACTCCAGCCCCGGGGCAGGTGCAGGCCCACCCTGTGGGCTGGTTCTCACCTGTTCCGGCGCTCGGGGCCCGGGCCCGTGCCGAAGCCGCCGCCACCAGCGCCACCACCGCCACCGGACGCCGCCATCTTCCCGCCGTCGCCACCGCGCGTGCTAGTGACGGGAACCGCGCGCGCCGGCCCGGGAGACTAAGTCTCGGGGGGTGGGGCGGGGCTTGCTCTGCGGAGGGGCGGGGCCCTAGGCGAGGGGCGGGTCCGGGTCTGAGGAGGAAGCGGGTCCTGGGCCGCAAGGGGGCGGGGTCTGCGGATGGGCGGGGGCGGGCAAAGGCAAGTGCAGGTTCAGTTAGAGGAGGGGGGTGGAGCCTGGGGAGAGGGGCGGAGTCTGGGACGAGGCAAGGTCGTGGGTCTGAGGAGGGATGGGAGACTGGTGGGACAGGGACAAGGGGTGGGGGGCATGGTCTACGGAGGTACGTGGCCCGAATAAGGGGAGGGACCTGTCTGGGAGAGACTGGGCAAAGGAAACCTTTGCGTGTGGGGGCGTGGCCTGGGGGGGCGAGGTGAGGCGAGGGTAGGACGCAGCTAGGAGTAGGGGCAGCCCGACCGTTAAGTGCTGCACTTCAGGAGCGGGGTTGGCTCTGGGAAAGAGGAGCGGCGAAGCCGAGCCGAGATGAGAGGAAGGACATGGAGAAACTGGTCGAAGAAATCTGAGAACCACCCCCGCTCCTTCCAGGGTCACTCCCTCCCCAAGACCTCCCTCAGACTCAGGAACTCACCTGGTGCCCAGGCCTCAGACTTCCAACCCATCTTTGGGTCCCAAACCTCCCCTATCTTCCCAGAGCCTCCTCTCTCACATCCAAGAACCTCCACCTTCAGATTCCAATCATCTGCCCTCAGATCCCCAAACCTCCTGCTTCACCCTCAGTTCTGGTTCCCATACCCCCAAACCCCTGCCCTCAAGTTATCTCTCCCATCCTCCACTCAAATCCCAACTCCACTCCCCCAAATCCTTGCCCACAGACCCTTCAAACCCACACTTACACCCCCAAAGTCCATTCCACCAGACCCAACCCCCTTGGACCTTCCAGCTCCAGTGCCGCGAACACGCCAGTCTTCAGCCAGGGCGCAGTCCTGCATCTGTTTCCTTCCTTTTTCTCTTTGTTCTTCTTTCTTGCCTCCCTTTCCTCTCCTCCCCTCTGGACCCCATGGAGCCCACAGCCAAGAAGGTAAAGTTTCCAGAGCCTTTGAGGCCACCCCCACCCCACCCCCAACCCACTGAACGCCTAGAATCTTCACCCTGGAAGGGTCCAAGCTTCCAGGATTTTCTCTCCAGCCTTGAACCCATTTATTCTTTCACCTTCTGAGTTGGAAAACCCTCCCTTGTGCAGCCTCAGACAGGGTCCAAGGGTCCAAATGGGGCTCAGAGCCTTCCTGCAGTCAGCGCTGGGGAAAGGGGGTGGACATGGCACTGGAGGGCCCAAAGGAGGAAGCAAGGGGCCTCCCTGGGTGGGGTCCTTCAGGTAGAACCAGACGCAACTGATCCATCTCCAGCAGAGGGTCAGGTACACAGTAGGTACTCAATCATTTGTGTAAAATGCTCAGGACACTGAAAGTTGATAGATACCAGGTGCTGAAGGGCCCTGCTAACTCCTCCAGCACACGATAAGCGCTCGATAAATATTGAATGTGTGAGAGAATGAGCAGCTCACGTTCCGGCTAGCTCTGCACACATCCCCTCACCTGCCTGTGGTCTGCCTGCCACTTGAGACTTTGTTGTGGATGAACCACATGCAGGCATCAAACCCCGCTCAGCAGACACTTCAGCTCACACACCCGACACATACAGCTGTAGTCAGTGGCATCCATATGCACCCACAATTCATAAACACACAGATTTGACCCACATGTCAGACACACAGTCAAAGATAAGCAAGAAGAGGTTCACTGGGCCCCTGGCTGCGTGCTTACAGGTAGCACACTGCAGACGCTTGGTCTGTGGACACACTCGTTACTTCAAGATCACATAGCACGGGACAACCAGTGCAAAGGCCCTGAGGTAGCATGCCTGCAGTGTTGCCTGGTGGGGGAAAGTGAGAGAAAGGGAGAGGGAAGGAGAAGATGAGGTGGGCAGCCACAAGGGGAGGTCTAGGTCATGGAGGGCCTTGTGGACCACTGTGGAGGCATTTTCCCTGTGTGAAATGTGGGGGGGCGTGGGGGCTAGTGAATAGAGGGAGTATAACCAACACTGACATTTGGAGGCAATATCTTGACTTAGAGACATTACTTAGGAGGCAAGATTTCCCGGCCAAAAGATAGTGCTCAACCCATGGTGGTGGCCAGCGAGGAATGGGAGGCAATCCTTGCCAGGATGTACTTTGCAGGTGGAGCCAACAGGTGATACAGCAGATGGGATGTCGGTGGGAAGGCAAAGCGAGGCCAGGGATCCCCCTCAGGGTTCTTGACCTGAGCCCAGTGGGCTACAACACCTGGAATGCGTCACGGGCAGGTGGGGACAGAGAGGACCCAGGAAGGTTACTGCACACAGTCATCCAATAATGATGACCTATGGTCTGGCAGAGCCCACAGGCAGGGACATGGCAGACAGCGTCTGCAGGCCTGGCCACCATCTGGCCCACAGCTGGCACAGCTCTCCCAGAGGCAAGGGCCTCACCAGCTGCTCCCCGCTCCAGACCAGCTGTGGGACTCACGGCCCCAGGTCGGAGCTGGGAGGCCTCCTTATAACCCCCAACTGTTACAGAGGAGGAAATCGAGGCCTGGGGGATAGGAGATGCCTTGCTTTCCTACAGTCTCATGCTGGGGCCTCCTCCACCCTGTCTTCCCTTCACCATTGAGTGGCCTCAGAGCAGAGCTGCTGACACTCGGGTGCCTCTTTCTGCTTCTCTATAAACTAGAGAGGTCACCATCAAGCAAATTCTCACAGGGCTTCTCTGGTGGCACAGTGGTTGAGAGCCCGCCTGGCGATGCAGGGGACACGGGTTCGTGCCCCGGTCCGGGAGGATCCCACATGCCGCGGAGCGTCTGGGCCCGTGAGCCGTGGCCGCTGAGCCTGCGCGTCCGGAGCCTGTGCTCTGCAATGGGAGAGGCCACAGCGGTGAGAGGCCCGTGTACCACAAAAAATAATAATAATAATAATTTAAAAAATTCTCACAGGGCTTCCCTGGTGGCGCAGTGGTTGAGAGTCCGCCTGCCGATGCAGGGGACGCAGGTTCGTGCCCCGGTCCAGGAGGATCCCACATGCCGCGGAGCGGCTGGGCCCGTGAGCCATGGCTGCTGAGCCTGCGCGTCTGGAGCCTGTGCTCCGCAACGGGAGAGGCCACAACAGTGAGAGGCCCGCATACCGCTAAAAACTCTCACAATCTTTGCTATTACCCTTAGTTGTGCATCAACTTCTTATGAGCCTCGGGGCCTTGAGTGGGTTGCTCCAGCTCTGCACAACAGTTTTTCCCATCTTTAAAATGTCCTTGTGGGACAGAGCAGAAGCCCGGATAAAATAAACAATGTACAGTGCTCAGGGCCACTCAGGTAGTAGATCCTAACTCCATACCAGCTGTGGGCATTTCCCCTCTCCCGCACTCACTCTTCGACCCCTCAGCCCTGCTTGATTTTTCTCTCCATCTAACAAACTCTGTATTTTAGGTTTCCTTTTTTTTAAATTGAGATATAATCCCATGCCATAAAATTCACCATTGTAAAGTGTAGAATTCAATGGTATTCAGTGCATTCATGATGTCATGCAATCTAGTTCCAAAACACTTCCATCACCCCAAAAGGAAAACCCATCCCCGTTAGCTGTTACTCTCTGTTCCCACTCCCTTAGCCCCTGATGATCACTAATCTGTTTTCTGTCCTTATGGATTTACCTATTCTGAACACTTCATATAAATGGAATGACATGTGTCCTTCTGAGTCTGGCTTGTTTTATTTTATTCAGCATAATGCTTTTGAGGTTCATCCACGTTGGAGCATGTGTCAGTGCTTCATTTCTTTTTATGACTGGGTAATATGCCATAGTATGGGGATTTCCCTGGCAGTCCAGTGGTTAAGACTCTGCAATTCCACTACAGGGGGTGTGGGTTCGATCTCTGGTCGGGGAACTAAGATCCCACATGCCATGCAGCATGGCCAAAAAAAAAAAAAAAAATTCCACAGTATGGATGGACCACATTTCATTTATTCATTCATTTACTGATGGACATTTGGGTTGTTCCTCTTTTAGCAATTGTGACTAGTGTTGCTGTGAACATGCATATGCAAGCATCTGTCAGAGTCCCTGCGTTCACTTTTGAGGGGGCTCATACCTAGGAGTGGAATTGCTGGATCACAGGTTAGCTCTATAAGGAATTTTTTGAGGAATTGTCTTGCATTTTCTTTTCTTTTCTTTTCTTTTCTTTTTGGCCTCATGGTGTGCGTCGCTTGCAGAATCTTAGTTCCCCAATCAGGGATTGAACCCGGGCCCTCGTCAGTGAAAGTGCAGAGTCCTAACCACTGGACCACCAGGGAATTCCCTGCATTTTCTTGTCTTCCTTATCCTCTGTCATCTCCTCAAGAGATGGGAACTCTGTTTTCTTCCTGGCCACTCCACAGAGCCCTGGGCAGCACTCAGAATGTTAAGTAAATACACGATACATGAACAAATCAGTGTGACTCTTGCCTGAACAATAACTCTTAGGTTCTCTGGGATCTCAATTTCCATATTTGTGAAATGCGAATGGACTCAGTCCTTCCATTGGTAAGAACTAGTCCTGGGCTTCCCTGGTGGCGCAGTGGTTAAGAATCCACCTGCCAGTGCAGGGGACACGGGTTTGAGGCCACGTCCAGGAAGATCCCACATGCTGCGGAGCAGCTAGGCCCATGGGCCACAGCTACTGAGCCTGCACTCTAGAGCCCACAAACCACAACTACTGAGCCCACACACCAAAACTACTGAAGCCCATATGCCTAGAGCCTGTGTTCCGCAGTGAGAAGCCACTACCATGAGAAGCCCACGCACCGCAACAAAGAGTAGCCCCTGCTTGCTGCAACTAAAGAAAGACTGTGCACAGCAACGAAGACCCAACGCAGCCAAAAATAAAATAAATTTTAAAAAGAAAGAAAAGAATTAGTCCCCCTTCCTCCAAAAAGGCTCTGAGCCGGACATTCAGATGTCCACAGTGTAAGCACCATGGGCTGCTAACTCTCCCCAAGCAAACAATCACCAATTCTGCATTTCTTCCTCCCAGTGCTGTCTCCACAGATGCTCAATGGCCGGAACCTGAACAGCAGAGAAGGTCAAGTGCAGAGATGGGGAGGGGCTCCTGCAGTTACACAGCAATGGCTTTGGGCTCTGTGCCTTAAGGAGTGGGCCGTCTGGGAGGCTGAGACAGAGGCAGCTCTGGGGAGTCCCACCTCAGCTGGAGCACTGGGGGCAGACGCCAGTCCACAGCCAGGCAGGGCCAGGACTGCTCCTTAGAGGTGAGCCAACCCTAGGGGACCTCATGCAGGGTGGGCAAAGGAGGCCCCAGCAATTGATCCGCAGTGGGAGTGGGCTCTGGGCAAGGGGAAGAATTCCAGCTTCCCCCGTTGTTACTATTAATAACATAGTAGCCACTATGGACCAAGTGTTGTGACATGTCCTCCCAGAAGCTTCTTCCTATGAGCCAGGGGTCCTGGTAGCTCCACAGGACCAAAGTCACACGTGAGTGTCCAGCAGAGCCCAGCCTCAAGCCAGATCCAAATCTCACTTCATTTCAAATCTACACTCTTCACAGCTGACTCATCCCTTCTCAGCCTCAGTTTTCTCATCTTTAAAATTGGCGTACACCCAAGGGAAGTGAAATCGGGTGTTTAAACAAATACACATGCACACATGTTCTCAGTAGCATTAGTCACGACCGCCAAAAGGAGGAAACAGCCCAAGTGTCCATCAAGTGACGAATGGATAAGCAAAATGTGGTCCATTCATACAATGGACTATTACTCAGCCATGAGAAGGAATGAAGCTCTGACACATGCTATAACGTGGAAGAACCTAGAAAATATGCCGAATGAAAGAAGCCAGACACAAAAGGTCACCTTTTGTATGATTCCATTTATATGAAATGTCCAAAACAGGCAAATCCATAGAGACAGAGAGCAGATTAGTGGTTGCCAGGGGCTGGAGGAGGGGGGTGAGGAGTGGCTGCTAATGGGAACAGGGCTTCCTTTTGGGAAAAATGGAAATGTTCTGAACTAAACAGAGGTGACGGTTGCACAATATCGTGAATGTACTAAATGTCACTGAATTGTTCACTTTAAAATGGTTAATTTTAGGGAGTTTCCTGGTGGTCTAGTGGTTAAGATCTGGTGCTTCACTACCAGGGGCCTGGGTTCAATCCCTGGTTGGGGAACTGATATCCCTCAAGCTGCGCAGCGAGGCAAAAAAAGGTTAATATTACATTATGTGAATCTCACTTCAGTGGAAAAAAAAAAGGGAGGGGCATAGAGACCACTTCCTTCCAGGATTGTGAGCAGGGATCAGTGACAAATAAACACAGTTGCCCTTGATCTTGCTCTCTCGCTGTCACCCCAGCCGGCCTCACTGCAGCGCCCCCTTGAAGTCAGATCTGCACCGGGTCCACCCTCTCTAACTTTACCTGCCATCTAGAACGTTTCCTGCTTGGGTCACCCTCCCGGCCCACCACCATAGCTATACCTCCTAAGATCGTACTGGACACTCGGTGACCTCCAGACTTTGACCCACATCCTCACAACAACCTTGCAAAGTGGGGAAAGTGAGACTCAGAGAGTGGAAGCGTCCTGCCAAGGCTCAGGAGCAGGAAATGGAACCCCCAATCTCCGGCCCCGAGGCTATGCCCTCTCCAGCACCCCATGCTGACTCCCTCTCCTCCTTTTCTTCAGGCATTCAATGAGCACTTATTGACAGCCTCCTATGCCCCAGACCCTGTGATGGGCACAGAGTACATGCTCCAGACAAGGCTGAGACAGCCCTACCCCCAGGAGAACAGTCTCGCTGAAAAGAAATTGAACAAGCGCCCTCACTGTACTGGTTGAATAGCGTCCCCCCAAAGACATGTCCACCTGGAACCTCGAAATATGACCTTTTTTGGAATATGAGTCTTTGCAGATATAATTAAGGTAAGGATCTCGAGATGAGATTATCCTGGATTGGGTGAGGGAGCTAAATCCAATGACTGGTGTCCCTAGAAGAAGAGGTAAATCCAAACAGAGAGAAGGCCATGTGAAGATAGAGGCAGAGATTGGAGTGATGTGGTCACAAGCCAAGGAATGCCTGGAGCCACCAGAAGTTGGACGAGGCAGGGAAGGATCCTCCTCTAGAGCCTCCAGAGGGAGCACAGCTGCCAACACTTTGATTTCAGACTTCTGGCATGGCAGAAAGGCTGGTCAGTGTGGTCCCGTGCACCCTCCCATGTTCTTCAAACCCACCACAGGTCTCTTCCTCCAGGAAGCCTTCCTGGCTGCTCAGCAGAGATCCCGTTTCCCCTCTGCCTAGTCTGGCTGCCTAGCCTGTGTCTAGATTGGGGCCTTGCCAGGCTTCTAGCCTCTTGAATCCAGCACTGACTAGCAGCAAATCTGTTGGTGAATAAATGAATGAATGAATAATCTTTTCTTGTGCTGCCTGTGCTCTGGCTTTCTTTAGTTGCTTCCAGCCTTGCAGCTCTCTTGGGCCTCCCAGTGTCCCCACTATCACCCCAGAACCCAGCCCCCACTGGCTTCTCCTACAGGGGGAGAGGGTCCCCACCCCAAGCTCCCTGTGTGTGACTTCTTCTAGGGAAGAACAGAAAAACCCAACATTGAAGACAGATGGAACTGAGTTTTCACCTTCTCTGCAATTTTTTTTTTAAGTTACCATTTACAGAGTGTTTTCAATGCCCAGAACTGTGTATTCTCACCACACCTCTGAACGGTTATTAGTGTCCCCATTTTAGAGATGGAGAAGCGATGGCTTTTACGCTCAGCTGGTGGGAATGTCAATTGGTGCAACCACTTGGGACAGCCATTTGGCAATATTTGCTAAAAGAGAGTATTTGTACACTCTGTGGCCTAGCAATTCCATCCTTGGGCATTTTACGAGTGTCCTGGGGCTGCCACAACAAATGACAGCAAACGGATGGTTTAAAACAGAAATTTACTCTCTCACAGTTCAAGAGCCAGAAGTCCAAAATCAAGAAGTTGGCAGGGTTAGTTCCTTCTGAGGGCGCCAAGGGAGAATCACGCCTCTCTCCCAGCTTCTGGTGTTGTCTGCCATTTTTGGCATCCCTTGACTTACAGCTATATCACTCCAATCTCTGCCTCTATCTTCACATGGACTTCTTCTTGTGTCTCTCTGCATATTCATTTCTGTCTCTTACCAAGACACTCTCACTGAATTTGGGGCCCACCCTAATCCAGTTTGATCTGGATTCTTAGCTAAATTCCATCTGCAAAGACCCTATTTCCAAACAAGGTCACATTCTGAGGTTCCAGGTA
Organism: Kogia breviceps; assembly: GCF_026419965.1. Taxonomy (NCBI): domain Eukaryota; kingdom Metazoa; phylum Chordata; class Mammalia; order Artiodactyla; family Physeteridae; genus Kogia; species Kogia breviceps. The sequence goes on along the minus strand of NC_081313.1, from coordinate 170,971,473 downwards.
CACATGAATTGAGGGGGATTTGGGGCACCACTCAACCCACTACAGGTATCCATCCAACAGAAAGGAGGACAGGGATTCACCAAAATATGTAAACATAAATGGTCATAGCAGCCCCAAACTGGAAACAGCCCAAAGGTTCATCAACAGGTTGATGGATAAACAGACAACGACATGTTCAGTGGTGGAATACTATGCAACAAGGAAAAAGAATGATCCACTGCTACATGTATCCCACAAGGGATCTCACCAACACTAAGCAAAAGAAACAAAAAGGACACATGTTGTGATTCCATTTATGTGAAATTCACAAACAGGCCACACTAATCTGTGGTGACAGAGGTTGGGCCAGGGAGCCACCTGGTGGGGATCATCAGGGAGGCAAATCAGTGACCACAAAGGGACACAGAGCCTTGGGGTGATGGAAATGTCCTATATCTTGATTATGGGGCAACAGGGGGGATTACATTTGTCAAAACTCATTGAGTACTTAGCATGGTTGTATTATTAAATGTAAAGTTTGCCTCATTAAAGCTGATTTATTAAACAAAAATGGGGAGTTCCCTGGTGGCCTAGTAGTTAAGATTCTGGGCTTTCACTGCCATGGCCCAGGTTCAATCCCTGGTAGGGGAACTGAGATCCTGCAAGCTGCATGGCATGGCAAAAAAACAAAACCAAAACAAAACAAAGAAACAGGTCGGGGCTTCCCTGGTGGCGCAGTGGTTGAGAATCTGCCTGCCAATGCAGGGGACATGGGTTCGAGCCCTGGTCCGGGAAGATCCCACATGCCACGGAGCAGCTAAGCCCGTGCGCCACAACTACTGAGCCTGCGCTCTAGAGCCCGTGCTCCGCAACAAGAGAAGCCACCGCAATGGGAAGTCAGTGTACCACAATGAAGACTAGCCCCAGCTCACCGCAACTAGAGAAAGCCCGTGCACAGCAACGAAGACCCAATGCAGCCAAAAATAAATAAATAAATAAATAAATTATTTTTTAAAAAACAGGTTGGATGGAGCCAAGGGGACAGAGGTCAGATGTGGGGCTGCCTCTGGGAAGTGACTGGAAGGGGGCACAAGGAAGCCCCTGGGGGCTGGAGGGTACTCTGTATTGGGGTCACAGGAGTGTTACCATTCATTGGGCTGCACAGTAGAACTGGGTGCACCTTGCTGTTTGTAAGTTACATTGGATTGAAAAGAAAAAACCTGGAGCTCAGAGAGGTAACTCACCCAAGGTTCCAACAGGATAGTGTGAGAGCTGCCTACCCTGGAGCTCATCACCACCTCCTGGTCTCATTACCCCCTCTCTCCATTCAATCAACAAGAACTTATTATGCACCTGCTATGCACCAGGGGCTAGGGATTCAACCATAAGCACACCAGACCCGATCCCTGCCCTTCATGTTCCAGAATATTCTGGAATGTATATTCTAATGGGAAGGACAAACCTGAGACATACAAACCAATCAATGGCCAAGACCTTTCCAGATGTGATAATTGCCATGAAGGCAATGGGCTGAGAGTGAGTGACCGAGGGGGGATGGACTGCTTTAACCAGGAGGTTGGGGAGAGCCTCTTTGAGGAGGTGATGTCCCAGCTTTAATAAAGCAGGAGACAGAATGTTCTATGGTGTTCTGGAACATTCCAGAACATTGTGGAAAGGCCCAGGATGTTCCAGAATATTCCAGGTGGAGGTAATGTGTATGGATCAAGCCGGGTGCCTGAAAGAGCCTGAGGGACAGAGGTGAGACCACATTGGCTGGGTTGACACGGGCAAGGCTTGGAGCTAGGAGGGAGAGTGTTGACAAAGATGTATTAAGAGCAGCCTCCTCAGTGTGTAGGACACAGCTGTGACCGAGACTGCTACAGTGTCGCATCTGGCAGAGGGAACATTTATTAAACCAATCATCACACAAGCAAAGAAGCAATAACTTAATTGTCAACATGATAGAGGCTTGAGCTGGGGCGTAGTGATTTAGGGGGACTGGGCTGAGCCATGAGATCAAGGAGGGACATTTGGGCTGAAAAGTTGGCTAGGAAGAGAACAGAGCCTTCCAGCCAGAGGGAACCGACTGCGTGGGGACCGTGAGGAGGGAGCATACCAGGAGCCACTTGGAACCTGGTGGGACTGGGTGTGAAGGGGGTGGAGGGCAGCATCACGTGACACAGGACCCCTGGAGACTTCCGTTTCCCTGTTGAGCTCACACCTGGCCCCAAGCAGGGACTTAAGCAATCCTCAGCTGGGATCTGGCCTGCACCTGCCCCCCTCACAGAAGAGAAAGACATGAGTCCCCATTCTTCCCTCCAAGATCTTACAGAGTGTCTCCAAGAACGCCTCCCTCCCTCCCTTCCCACCCTTAGGCCCAGAACTCAGGCCTGTCGCCAGGGAACCGGGACCCCAGGTTGCCATGGCAACCCTCACTACCCAGACACATGGGCGCTCCTGCTTGTTGCCATGACACCAGCCACCCACCCACCTTCCACCCCATCTGCACTGGGGTATGAGAGGAAGGCGGAGGGAGGGGCAGAGATGCCTTGCGGAGCTGGGGGGAGGGCTGGGCACAGACAAGGAAACTGAGGCTCAGAGAGCTGCAGCAAGTCAGGACTTATCTGTGGGTAAGCTCTGTGGGCCCCTGCCCCTGGGAGGAGCCTCTGATGGAGGTGAAGGGCTCCCTCTCTCCTAAGACTGCAGAATAGTCTCCACTTGGCACTTGGGGCCCCTTCTCCAGTGACGCCCTCAGAACGGCAGGTTACGTGAGTAGGTATTACTTTTCTCTGAATGTACACACACACCTTCAACACGCATACCCATGCACCTGGGACACCCTCCCTTCTCCCCAGAATCTACCTATCCTTCAAAGCCCAGTTCAGCTGCCACCTCTTTCAGGCAGCCATCAGTCACCACCAGCTTGGAAGGGAATCCTCTCTCACCTCCACACATCCACAGGGCTCACAGTTTCTACCCGCACCAAATGGCATTATGCATTCCACAACTATGAGGGATCCGATCTGGGCCCAGCCCTGGGCTGTTCACTGGGGTTTCAAGAACTAATGCACTAGGGACTTCCCTAGTGGCACAGCGGTTAAGAATCTGCCTACCAATGCAGGGGACGCAGGTTCGAACCCTGGTCCGGGAATATCCCACATGCCGCAGAGCAGCTAGGCCCATGTGGCACAACTGCTGAGCCTGCACTCTGGAGCCCGCGAGCCACAGCTACTGAGGTCGCGTGCCACACTACTGAAGCCCATGCGCCTAGAGCCTGTGGTCCGCAACAAGAGAATCCACCGCAATGAGAAGCCCACGCACCGCAACCAAGAGTAGCCCCTGCTCGCCGCAACTAGAGAAAGCCCGTGCACAGCAACGAAGACCCAACGCAGCCAAAAATTAATTAATTAATTAATTAATTAATTAAAAATAATTAATGCACTAGGGAATTCCCCAGCAATCCTGTGGTTAGGACTTCGTGCTCTCACTGCCAGGAGCCCTGGTTCAATCCCTGGTCCAGGACCTAAGATCCTGTAAGCCATGCAGCAAGGCCAAAAAAAAAAGAAAACATTTAATGCACTAGACACACAGCAGCATACAAACAAAACTGTCTGCCCTTGCAGCTCAGTCTTGAGAGAGGGGAGGGAGGACAAAGAGACAGGGATCGGTCACAACTTTTCAGTTCCAAGGAGCCCAACACAAACTGGCTTAAGCCAAAAAATCAAGGACAGGATGGCTTCAGGCACAGCTTGATCCAGGACTTCCAGCAAAGGCATGAAGATACCATCTCTCTCCATCCCTCTAGCTTCAGACTGACATTCTCCCAGCTCAACAAGCCCACTTAACAGGGCATGTCTCTTTCCCAATAAATCCCACCAATACCAGAGGAAGCTTGGGTCATGCTGCTCAACTTCCCCTGAGCCACATAGCTTTGATCAAACCAAACCAGAGTTCTGTTAGAAAGGAAGATGAGGGTGACAGGTATATTCCTACCAAGTCTATGATGGTGTTCTGAGCAGAAGGAGCAGCTATAGCAAAGGTCTGGAGGCTGGAACATTGATATCCCTTATGTCTTCAGACTAAAAGTTTGGAGGAACATAAGAGGTGGTGACTTCCAGCTTGGTGAGGATTAAAAGCCCTTAAAAGGTAAGCAGAGGAGGTACTTCCCTGGTGGTCCAGTGGGTAAGACTCTTGTGTGCATGCCGCAACTAAGAGTTCACATGCCACAACAAAAACAAAAAAAAATCCCACATGCCACAAGTTAAAAAAAAAAAAAAAGAAAAGAAAAGGTAAGCAGAGGAAATTAGGTGGTGTCCGAGGGCAACAGGGAGCTTGTAGGAGAGGGAAAAGGTCAGACTCTGTAGAGAATGGACTTGACTGGGTGAGGCTGCTTCTGGGGTCTGAGAGGGAAACAGGGAGATAATTACTGGTCACCTGCTCCATGCCAGGTCACATGTGAGACCCTAGGGAGCTGCCTTCATGGAGCTCATAAAATTATGTTAAAGGAGGCTGACACTGAAGCAAACAATTATTAATTGACTGTAAATGTGGTAAGCACAGGGAAGATGAACAGGGAGCTGAACATGGGTATAACAGGGGATGCTGGCCCAGTCTGGGGTGGTGGGGATGTCTTTGGTTGAGGAGGAACCCTTTTTGTTGAGAACTTTGGTAGAACAGGGCTTCGAGGGTGTTGCTGGCACAGGGAGATGCAAGTGTAAAGGCCCTGGGGCTGGAAGGAACAAGGTAGGTTCGAGGGATCCAGAAAGAACCCATGTCAGCAAGGGACAAAGCCTCTGTAGAAGTGGTTGGAGATGCTAATTGGGCCAAGTCATGGGGGTCCTTGTTGGTTCATGTGGATATTTGGGCTCCTCGTGGCAGCAGTAGACCCCAGAATGGGGTGATGTCTAGGATCAGATTTGCTTTCTACCAACAGCTCCCCAGCTGCTGCCTGAAGCTGGAGCGTGGCTGGAGGGGAAGCAGGGAGCTCTGAGAGGAGATGGGCGCATTTGTTGGGCAAAAGATGATGGCAGCTTGGACCTCAGCTGTTGCCATGGAGACACAGAGAACCATGTGGGCTGGAGGCTGAGGAGACAGGCCCTGCTGATGGGATAAGGTGGAGGGAGGACAAAGAAGAACCGAGACACTACCCAGCTGTCTAGAGCCATTTAAATGGGGAGGCCAAAGGCAGGGCAGGTCTGCAGGGGAAAGGATGGCCAAGGTCCCCTTTGAGCTGGGCTGAGGAATTAGGGTAATCATTTCAATAGATAATGGTGATAATTGCACAACATTGCAGATGTACCTAATGCCACTGAACTGTACTCTTAAAAACTGGCTAAAATGGCAAAGTTTATGTGATGCATATTTTTTACCACCACGAAACAATAGAGGAAAAACCTTAAATGTACATCAACTCAAACTAAAGAACCAGGAAACAGTCCTTGAGTCGCACTAGCCAGGGCTCTGCAACACCATGTGGCTGCGGGTGGCGCAGACAGAACGTTTCCGTCATCACAGAATGTTCTACTGGGCAGCGCTGGCCTGCCATCACTTCTCACTTCTGCCCAGGTCCTATTTCCTGGTGACGTTCCCGGGGCTGCTCTGAAACCCCACACTGGGCCCAGAAATGTACTCAGGGGCCTAAATTGCCTTTATGTTGAATCCTGATGCTCATGATATCAGGCAGGGTCCTGGCAGCAAGCAGGAGCCAGTCAGAATGGAGGATTCAGCAGAGCAGTAATAAAGGGGATATTTACAAATGTGCAGCAGGGTTGGGTAACTGACATGGGGTGGTGCGGCACACAGGTTGGGCAACAGTGGGGAGCTGTTAACACACCTAGGCTGAAGGCTCATTTGATGGAGTTGTGGCATTGGGTTGGAGGATGCAGGGAGGGAAACAGGGAGAGAAACCCCCGACTTCTCACTCCTCCTTCCTTCTACCTCCTGCTGGTGGCCCCCCAGCTGACTCTAGCAGAGGCTGAGGGCCCAAGTGACACAGGGCAGGGTGAAGGGTGGCGGGGCAGATAATCAGCCCCACTCAGCTCTCTCTAACTCACCTTCCCCCAACCACTCACCCATCACCACAGGCCTCCATCAGCCCTTGGAAACCTCTGCCACATTGACCACCATGTCCCTCACTCCAAACTCTTCCCAGGAGATGTGGCCCCCACCAGCCAAGAATCTCTGGTTGCCAGCAACAGAAACAACTCTAGCCTACTAAACCAAAAGATTTATTGGGAGGATCTTGGGGAGTCTGCAGAATGGACAGGAAAGATGGAGTGCCACGGCTGTGGCCTCATCAGGGTGGGCTGTTCCTGTCCTACAAGACTCCTCTTGAATGCAAAGTGCAGGAAAGAAGGCCAAGTCTGGACCTCTTGGGTAAGGAAGGGGAGAGAACCTGTGGACAGGACCCTGAGACTGCCCCCAATGGGGCAAAGCTCCATCCCCAAAAGAAAGGCAGATGGAAGCCAGGTGGCGACAAAATTAACAAATGTCCTCTTCAAGATGTGATCTGTGCACTGACCCACCTGAGCCAGGCAGGTGGCACAAGCCACTTATCCAGAGTCACCCCTAGTTAGGAATGAGATGTGTGCTGGGTAGCAGAGGGGCCGTCCTTCCAGGTGTCAGCTGGTTCTCACCACTCAAGCCACGGGGAGTTCCCAAAGTTCACCTCCCCCATCTCAGAAAGGACCTGGTGGGCAGGGGACATGGCCACGCTCAGGCCACTCCCCAAGAGGCAGGTGGAAAGACCAACAGAAGCAGGCTCAGTCCAAGATGGGTTTTATATCATGGTTTATTCCTCCTGACCCCCATGCTGCAACTCCCAGCATGGAGCTACCCACCACCTCCTCTCTTGGGGGGACCTCCTCCCACGAGGCTACATCTCCGGTGGTGGGGTGGGGAGAGAGGGGGAAGCCCTAGAACAAAGCGGCTCCCCTGTGGCCTCAGCCCCCCAGAGGGGAGAAAGGAGGAAGGAGGAAGGCAGCACAGAACTGGGGTTGAAATACTCAAGAAGCTACAAGAAAGAAGACAAAAGTAACACGCTCTGGGGAAGGGGTGTGTGGAGGAACCAAGGTCAGATCCCGCCCCCCAGCAGGGGCATGGCAACCCCAGGATGGGGGGGAGGGGGGAGGGGCGGGACTTGGGAGAGAAGAAGAATTTAAGGAGAGCAGGAGCCCAAGGACCGTCCCACCCTGACCCGGACTCCTAGGCAACGGGCAAGTGAGACCCAAGGAGCTCCTGAACTTGGCAATGGAGGCCTACAGCTTGGTCAGGTCCAGCTTCAGCTTGTAGGGTGGGGGGTTGTCTGCAAAGGCGTGCGACGGGGGAGGGTACAGGGGCCAGTCTGGCTCTACCATAAAGCCCTTGTGTTGCTCCAGAGACAGGGGCTGCAGGGGGAGGAAGAGGGAGTGAGGGCTATGAGTCCCCAACCTGGCAAGGCTCCTTCCCACCCCTGACCTGAGGTTGCCCCTCCTAAGGGTGGGAGTCGTTTCCCCCATTTCATAAGGGAATGAAGAAACTTGCCTAATGTCACGCAGAAAGTCAGGGGTCCCTGCCTCCGTGGGAGAAGGGGCAGCCCTATCCAGACGAGGGAGCAGTTGTCCTCCCACCCCTGCCTGTGGGCCCCGCCCACCTGGAACTTGAGGTGCTGGCCGGGTGCCGTCACCAGGGTGGAACAGCTCAGCCACAGCATCACCAGCACGGAAAGAAAGAGGCAGCAGGCCAGGATCCAGCGAGGAAGCCCGGAGCGCCTGCCCCACCCGGCAGGTACGCTCAGTGGCCCTAATTGGGCCAGATAGTCACTCCCCTCTGGCTCCACCCCCCCCCCCACCATCCCCAGGGTTCTGTCACCCACCGGGACATGCAACTGAGGAAGTCATTGTCCTGCAGCTCATCGGACTCCACCTTGGCCTTGCTGCTGGTCTTGACTCGAATCTTGGCCTTCCTTACCTTGTCCAAGGGACCTACGGGGTCTGAGAGAATAGGTCACCTCTCAGTAGCCTCCAGGTCTTCGCCAAGAGGTGACAGCAGCCGTGCAGAACAGAAAGGAGGCCAGGACCTGGGGCAACGGGGCACTGGGTCCTGGAATAAATCAGAACCCTGGAAGATGGGCCACGGACCCCTGGGAGATGAACCATGGAACCCTGGGAGATGGACCAAGGAACCCCAGGAGTTGAGAGGTGGAGATCCCCATCCTCAAGGGTTCATTTGTCAGGAGAACACCTTGTGGCAATGGAGCCACCTGTGGAAGGAACACTGGTCTAGTCTTGGACCTTACCAACATGCACCTCCAAGGCCTCAGGGTGGGATCCCCGCCAAGTCACCTCCACTCGCTGCAGACGGGCCCCCTCGTGCCCCAGGCTCTCTACCACAGGCTGGGTCTGGGCCAGGAACAATACAGCACAGAGAAGCCCTTTAGAAAGGCACCATCTTGGCCCTAGGAGGCACCTCTCTGTGCCCCCTGTAGGTTACATTGTCCCAAGCCCAGCTGGCACCTAGTTCCACTGGGGACAGAGAGGACACCCTCTATGGAGCTGTGGACTGTGATACCAGGGATGCTGTTCCCTGCTAATGTGGGGCCCTGATTTGCCTTGCTCCTAAAGTAGGGATGTGACCCAGGGCATGCCAATAGAATCACAGGGATTGGCTGAGAGGTTGTCACGTGACTCAACCAGGGCCAATCAGCTTAGTTAAAACCTCAGAGAGGTTGTCATCTAGAGCCTCACGCATCCACCCTGCTGTGAGGAGGACGTGCTTGCCTGAGAATGAAGCCACCAAAAAGGACAGCAGAGTCCAGCGGTGGAGTGAGACACTGAACCCCTGGATCCAGCTGTGCCTGAAGCTTGTGTCCTGTGGACTTTGCATCCCGTGAGCCAAGGACCAGCTCATCCCACCTTCTTACCCTGACCACCCAACCGCGACTCTAGTGCGGCCCCTGCGAGAGCCCTCACCTGGAACACCACCACCTTCCCATGGTCAGTCTGCAGGTAGTATGTCCAGGTGGAGGAGACGAAGCCCTGCGCCGAGTTGACAAGGTCATTGCAGAGGGTGGAAAACAAGTCCAGGAGCGAGAGGGCCCCACTTGGAGCTTCCAGGACTTTTCTCTGCCAAGGGGAGGCCCAAGGCACAGACATGTCACCAATGTAGGGCATTAACCAACGGGAGGGGAGCTGGGAGAATTCATTGTGATCAAAATTCACTAAGTGGTTTGAGGCAACAGGGCTTCATACAATGAGCACAGACCTCAGCACTGCATTTGGCTGACTGTGTGCCCTTGGGAAAGTGGATTGCCCTCTCCGAGCCCTGAAATGGGGATGATTCTCTTCCCTCGTGGGGTTGCTATGAGATTTCAACTAGACAACGGTACAAGTGCCTAATATGTAGTAGCTGCTATTATTAAAAATGTCGCCATCGATGTTCTTATTTTGACGGCATCGGGAGAGAATTCAGAATAGGAAGAAGTGATAGTGCACTGTGCTTTTATGAACCGTGAAAGCCTGGAAGGGGTGGAGGAAAATGAGTGAAGAGGGAAAGGGCTTTCTGGGGAATCCCAGCCCATGGGTTTCTGGCTGTGATGAAGGATTTCCTGTGTCTCAGTTTCCCCTGATGCAGCGTTTTCTAGACTCTCTGTCAGACTGTGATAAGTGAGCAGTTATTATTTCTTCCTGGAGTGGGGAGAGGGGGACTACGTGTGTGCTCGGGAGGTGCTCCTCCCTGCACCTCCGTCCTGAGCCACCCCAGACGAGAGTGGCCACTTGTTCATCACAAGGAGAGCGATTAGACCAGTAGCTGGCATGTAGGTACTCAGTCGTCAGTTCTTGTGGCACTGAAGATGAGGGAGGTGAGGGGTGGTCACAAGCCCTAGTGGCACTGGCTTTAAATCCCACCTCTGCACAGCCCCGTGTGACCTTGGCCAGTTGCTCTGTGGGCATGAAATGAGGATGACACCGTCTCAGGTGCCTCCGGGTGGCCCAAGGAATTTAGGACAGGCTGAGGTCAGGCCTGGACCAGGACAGATGCTTGCTAAATAATGTAAAGGGTGGCTGTTTTGGCGGCAGCAGGGGCAGGGACATGTACTTCCCATGTCACGGAGATGATATTTGAGTCTTGGGATGTGAAATGGCTTAATCAAGGACACCTAGTAGGCCCCGAATGGAATGGAGAGCCTCAGAGACGCTGGATATGAGTGCAGATGGGGGGGGGGGCAGAGGAGAGGGGGGATGGGCCTGGGGCCACAGGTGGGAGGGCGCCCACCTTCTGCTCCAGCTCAGGCTCGGGTTCAGGATCCGGCTCTGGATTCTGGCTCCAGCAGCCCTCGCTGCAGGCCTGCTGCTCCGTCTCCTTCACATAGGCCTCCACACAGGCTGCAAGAGGCAGGAGAGGGTGACTGGGGGCACAGCCCTTCCCAGGCCACCTCTCCGCACCCTGGCCCACCCATCCAGCCCTTACCTGCTTCACACTCAGCCTGTGTGGCATTGGGCTTGGAACTCCTGGCCACGAATCGGCAGATGGAGAAGAGGCGGCAGCCTCGCTCGCAAGCACTGATCAGGACGGCCCTATTATACGCATTCGCTTTCCGGGACTCGGTGGGGTCCTCCTCCAACTCCTCCTGGAAGCGAGGATGTGGGGTTCAGGCCAGGGGAGGGGCAGGAGGAGGGCAGCGCTGGAAGCCCTCATGTGAGGAGGTAGAAGATTTGATTCCCCCCCCCCTACCAAATCTTCTAAGGGGATTGGGATGAAGTTGAGGAGGAGGCTAAGCATACTAGCAGGGGCTCTTAGCATATTAGCAGGAGAGGGAGAGGGGGCTTGAGAAAGAGAATAAACAACGGAGGTTGCTGGGTTTGGGTAATGGCTGGAAAACTGGGGAAGATGGAGGGAAATGGTCCCCCCCAAGGCTCCAGGGAGGAGGGCTTCTCAGGCCTGAAGAAGGATGGGGGGCTCAGAGGAGGTTTTGTCACCCTTCAGGCCTGGGAAAATTGGGATCCGACTTGGGGGGGTAATGAGGATAGGAGTGGGGGCTGGTAGCTCTGAGCGGGGAAGGGAGGAGGATGTGGAAGCTGCTAGGGTAGAGGGGGAGGAGAAGGGGACTGTCAGGCCTGAGGAAAGTGGGGGTTGGATGCCCCAAGGGTCCTTGCGCAGCAGTGTGGAGCCAGAACCCTCTAGGTAGCATCAGGAGCCCCCCAGTCTCCTCCCTGCCTCAGGCCTGGAGAGACTCCCGCAACGCCGAATTCATCGGAAGGACCCGCATCCCTAAACCCTCCCCCAACAGAGGGACCCCACGGCCCCTCCCCTACGGGAGGAACATCCCCATCCTCATCAGAGAGACCCCCGACCCCTGCGCTCACCACCATCGAAGGAACGCCAGCCCTTCCCCCACCAGAGGGACCCACCCCCATTGGAGAGCCCCCTTCCCCCTCCGAGGAACCCTTGTCTCCGGCTCCGAATGGGGGGAATCGCATCCTCAACCCATCCCGCATTGGAGAGATCTCTGGTCCTCCCGCTGGCGCCGCATGCGCTTCACCTGAACGGGCTGAGGATTAGGGTAGCGGTCTCGGCACCGCAGCTGGCAGCTCTGCGTGTCCCCGAGCTGCAGGGCGAAGGGGTCGCGGGCAGGCGGTGCGGGGTTGGCGGGCGGAGGCTGCAGCAGCAGCAACAGGAGCGGCATCAGGGCGACCGAAGCCATGGCCAGGCCGTGCGCAAGGAGCGCGGGGGACGCCGGCTCCTGGCAGGCGCGGAGGATGCGGCGGCGGCGGGGACCGGGTAGCTGACGTCACCCGAGCGAGGCAGCCTGGGAAGGGGGGGTGGGGGATGCGGAGAACGGGCGGGGGAGCGGCGCTGCGGCACCGTCAGGGTGCGGGCAGGGCGAGGCAGGTGGATCGTGGCCCCTGCCGTCTGTCCCATCTCAGGGGTGCCATGACACCTCCCTAGTATCCACGCATGAGGGATCTCAGCCATCGCTAGGGACCAAAAGGAAACAAATAGGGTGGAAGGATGGGGGAGAGATCTATTCGCCAGGGAATCAAGGAAGGCCTCCCGGATAGGCAACGTTGGACTTGGCCACGCGAGGAGGCCGAAGGAACAGCGAGGGCCCTGAGGAGGGAATAAGCTTGTTGGGAAAGGAAGTAGGAGGGCGGTGGTCGTGGCTGGAACCCAGCCAGAGAGTGGAGATGGAGGCTCGTGAGTGTCGCAGAGCTGTGTTAGAGAAGGCCTTCTGAAGGTCTGTGACATCATCTACTTTGGTACCCAAGTCAGAGATCCGGTAACGTGTGCACAGTTTGCCTCCTTTAGGAAGCCCTCCCAGACCCTCCAGGGCTCCCCCAGCCTCTCCTCCCTCTGGCCCAGCCCTGATCTACAAACCTGGGGGATCTGGTCCCTGCTCCCCCAGACTAGGGGCCCCTCGGCCTGGGGCTGAGAGGGAGGCGGCACAGAGATGCTGATAAGGGTGATGGGGTGCTGCTAAAATTTCTTATTCTCGTGGGAAAACTTGGGACAAACAGGAACACTTCTGACTTCCATCGCACTCCAAGGTGACAAGAGTGTAGCCCCATGAGTCTTGGGTTAGGAGGTCCCCCTAGCTTCCTCTCCGGCAGGCATGGGAGTGGGGGCTCCCCTCTAAGCCTGAGACCTTGCAAAAATGACACCCTCCCTCTCTCTGGCGTGCCCCGCGCAGGTGTCTGCCGCCTGCGCATCTTCCATCCACCCTCTGCCTCAACAGACAGGGCGGCAGCCACTCGGGGTCGGCGGGTCAGAAGGCGCCAGGCGCCGTAGGTTCTGGCCGAGGAGGAGGGGACTGGGGGGGGTTGATGGCTGGCACGCCCCCTCCCCCGGCCGGCCGCCGCGCTTTCATCTCCGGGCCTCGGCCAGCCCCCACATGGCTTAATCAGGCGCGGCTGTGCCTGGCGGACCCTGAACATCTGGATCCCCGCGCGGCCCCTCCCCCGCCCCGCCCCTACCGGGCTAGGCTGCCGCGACCCTGCGGCTAGGGCCTCCAGCCTGCGGTTTGCGCGAGAGCCAGGGAACCCCGCATCTAACCCACCGCGCGCCAGGCCTGCGCCTTGGGAAAGAGCCATTAGTTATGACCAATACTGTCCCCCGTTTCACAGGTGGGAAATCTATTCCCCAGGACCCCTCTGCAGAGCCAGGATTCAAGCCCACACATGTCAATTCCAGAGCCCAGCGCGCTGAAGCCGTCCACAATTACTGCTCTTCATTCATTCCAAACAAAACACTTCTCAAGTATTTTCTTGTAACAACCTATAAGGAAGAACTGGCAGCGTTGTCCAATTTACAGCTGAGGAAATTGAGGATCAGGGTGGCAAAGGGGGTCGGCCCAGGTGACAAGCGAGGGAAGCCAAGAGAGGTGGGCAGACCCCTGCCAAGACTAGGAGGTGGGGAGTCAGGGGAATCGGGCTTAAGAGGAGTCTCTTAAACCACAACAGGAAGGAAGGATACCCGCGCCTTTTTAAAAGAGGAAGGGGAAACTGAGGCTGGAGGAGTTGGGACGTTGGCCTAGGTCGCTGGAGAGGAGTGAGAGGGTTTGATTGCCTCCCACTCAGCCCCTTTTCCGCTGCAAGAGGCCGCCTGGGGCGGCAGCGGAAGGAGGACTTGACCCCGGCCCCCCAGGTGAGCCCCCGCGCCCCTCCTGCCGTTCCCGAGGGAGCAGGTCCAGGTGAGGGGCAGGCGGGCCGGCGGGCGGCCGGGGTCGGGTTTCAGGAAATCCGCCGACATTCCTTCGGGGCTTAAGAGTGAAAGTTGACTCGGCGCCGCCCCTCGCCCCCCCCCCGACTTCCTACCCCCCGGGGCGGCAGGCGGGGGTGGGGGTGCGGGGGGAGGGCGCTGCGGCCGGCCTGGGCGTGAATCAGAGGCGGGCCGGGCGTCCGGGAAGCGGCGGCCGAGGTCAGGGCGGGCATCGGACAAGCGCCCTTTATCCCTTGCCGCCCTCGCCACGACCCTGCTGACCCCCACCCCCAAGCCGGGTACAGCCTGGGGAGCGGGCACGGCTCCCTGGCGCCGGCGGCTTGCAGACAGTGGGTGGGGGGAGGGGAAGGGGCACAACTGTCACCCCCAACATAGCTGGCACCTCCTGGAACCCAGACGTCCGAGGTTCTCCAGGGTCCGGAGAGGCAGGGAACCCAGGCCTCCGAGGCCCGGTAAACACTGGCCCTGACCTAGACACACGCAGCTCTTCACTCCTGAGATCTCACCTCTAATGCCTATGGGGGCTGGATTTTTTAAGTATAGACTGCACAAAGTTTGGGACCCAGGCAACCCAGCTCCCCAGGCTGAACCTCCAGGGTGGAAATGATAAAGCCCCGCCTTCTCCCGCACACATGTCCTGAACCTAGGTTCTGCTGTCCCAAGCCCACGTCCAGGTGAGACCCTCACTGTCCCTGCTTCCTGGGCACACTGGCCTGGAACACAAGGCAGCCAATCCCATACTGAGGTGTCTCAACATGGGAGAGGCAGCTCTGTGCCCTCCTCACTCCCAGTGGGACCCTGAAGGGGCTGTTACCACTGCCTCTCCCTGGGGCCCCCTCAGTGCCCTGGAATTATGCAGGGAGCTGGGCTGGAGGGTCTCCCCCAAGGTAATCCTTAGGTGCAAAGACTGAGGAGCCCCTCCCCCATGTGGGGCCCTCCCTCCATCTGCCACCTCAGTACATTCCCAGCCACCTTCAAGGACTTGGGTCAATATTTGCCAGAAGTTCCATCAACGCTTGTTCCCCTTCCTGCACAAAGAGGTGGTGGGAGTGATGAGGAAGGGGTTAAGCCACCTAGAGAACCAAGGGCAGGGAAGGGTGCACCTAGAGGCCAAATCACTTTCCTTAAAGTCAAAGGTTTGAGGTAAAGGTCACCCAGAGGGCAGAGGGCATGCTCCAAGGAGGGGCTGGGTGAACAACACATACCCTTCTACAGGTAAGGACCAGAGAGGGGTGGCTACCAGGTTGGGTCACACCGCAAGTCCAGGGCCTGGCTGGGACCCCAGACAGCATGATTCACTGGGACTGAATTTTCTTGCTATTCTGAGGGACTGAGAATTCTCCATCCTTTCATTTTACAAATGTTCACTGAGCTCTTCTCCTGTGGCCCTCACTGGGCCCAGCATGGGGTCCTAATGGCTCTCAGGGTGCTCACAGTCTAAAGAAAATATCTCAAGAGAAAGATGATGTTCGAAGAACTGTGTTACAAAGATAATTTTAAAAGAGGAAGGAGGGCTTCCCTGGTGGCGCAGTGGTTGGGAGTCCGCCTGCCGATGCACGGGGCACGGGTTCGTGCCCTGGTCCCGGAGGATCCCACATGCCGCAGAGCGGCTGGGCCCGTGAGCCATGGCCGCTGAGCCTGCGCGTCCGGAGCCTGTGCTCCGCAACGGGAGAGGTCACAACAGTGAGAGGCCCGCGTACCGCAAAAAAAAAAAAGGGGGGGGTGGGGAAGGAGATGAAGGGTGCCTGGGAAGGTTGGGGGACCCCTCTGAGAATACTTGACCTGTGACTTGACGGAAGAGAAGGTGCTAACCGGGGGAAGATTTGGGGGAACTGCATCCTTTCAGGGGGGAAAAGTAAATGTACAAAGACCCCGTGATAATAAACAAGCCTATGTCTTTGGGAGAAACGGGGCTGCAGCAGCTGGAGTGGAGTGAGGGAGAGGAAGAAAGAGGATGAGAAGAGAGGAGAAAAGGAGGGGGGAGAGGGTGGCAGGGCAAAAAAGACCTGCTTTGCTTCTTTTAAAAGCTTCTTCTGCCTGCTGTACAGACGGAGGGCAAGAGGATTTACTCAGGAAGCCTAGGAGGAGGCTGGGCGGCATCCCAGGCCGAGATGGTGGGGCCTGGAGCCGGATGCGGTGGAGGAAAGGGGTCCGAATCTCAGAATGGGGATGTGTTTTGGAATCAGCCAACAGGATTTGCTGATGGATTGGACGTAGGGGATGAGCGAAGGAGAGAGTTGTCACGCACACCTCCAGGTCTCTGGCCTGAGCATCTGGGTGGATGGCGGAGCCTTTTCCCGAGACTGGGGAATGACCAGGGAGGAGCCGAGACTGGGGAGGAAAATAATCAAGATTTTGCGCCAGAAGCCTGAAGTCCTCCAGGAGGGAGTCAAACGTTGCAGGACAGAGGTTGTGGGGGAGGGGGTGGCATATATCCTGGAAACACAATTCCAGCCAAGAACTGCCACCCCTACTTAACTCTCTGGACCACCTGGCCCCATTTTTCAGAGGTGACAAATTGAGGCTCCGAAAGAATGTGCCCCCGGTGCCAGACACTATGCTAAGTGTTTAGACCGTGGAGCCTTCTGCTACGTTGCAACTTCCCACAGAAACCCTTAGGCTGGCTAGGAGTCACCCACTGTGCTGAGGAGGAAACTGAGGCAGAGAGGCCTGGTGTGCCCCAGTAAACGACAGTGCAGCATGCCAGGGCTTTACTCTCTCCTTCACAAACCCATCCAGAGTCCAGAATGGGGGACTAGAGGGGCGCACCCCAGACTCCTTCCTTTAATCCTCTTTTCTGACAGTCTGAGGTCTGAGTTGGGGACCCAAGTAGCAGGGGTGGAGGGCAGCCGTGAGCAAACGAGATAGGAGCTCCTGAGCCCTCCTCAGACACTTTTACCCCCCTGGCTGGTTAGGGACCAAGAGGGTCCAGGTCTCTAAGGGAACCCCTGGAAAGGGGAGTTAGAGCCCTTCCCCTCTGAGGGCACGCGGCTGGGGGCAGGGCTGCGACTCTGCTGAAGGCGGCCCCGGAACTCTCCTTTCAGGCTCCCCCTCCACCGGGGCCTTGGAGGTCAGGAGCCCTCTTATCGTGGGCGCCCGAATCGGGTGGGGACCAAGAGGAGGGGGTTGAGGCGCCCAGGCCTGGAGGGGTCCCGAAACCCACGCAGTGTCCAAAAATAATAACACGGAGAAGGATCCCTACGCAAAAAAAAGAAGACAAACTATGCGTCGCTCGGGGCAGCCGGCGTTACCTGGAGTCGGCGGGCGGCGGCCTCCCGAGCGATTAGTCACTGCGTGGCTCACCCCACCCGCGGGCCGCTGAGAGGATTTTTCCGTGGGGGGGGGTGTCAGCGAGTCGGGGGGAGCCTCCTCACCGCTCTCCTCCTGGGAATCTGTCCTGCGCCGCATACGGGACCCGCGCAAGCCCCCGTCCCCTTTCCCACGGGGGCCCATTTCTCCCCGCCTCCCCACGCGGGAACTCCCTACTGAGGCCCCCGGGTGCCCCCAAAGAACCTCAGCTCGGTCCCGCTCGAGGAGGACAGCTGAGCCAGGGTAAGGTCCAGGGACGCTGTGTCTTGCAGCTTTTTCTCCGTCTTCCCTCCAGCAAAGCCTGGGGCCGAGGCTTCGCGCGCTGGAGGACCAGAAGAGGCGGGATGAAGTGGGAGGGGGAGCGCTGTGCCAAAACCGGTGGGACCCGCGCGCCGATGGCCTGGGGAGGGAGGGAGGGCGACTTTTAGGCCCCTGGGGAGGAAGGGGGGCTGGAGATGGGAGCAGGCGGGGCTCAGGGACCGCTCAGTGGGGGGGCGGGGCCAGAGTTCGGGTGGGGGCCGAGACAGTGGATGGGGGGGAGGAGCGGGCGAGGGCTGGGGGCCTCAGGGGACGCCGAAGGGGCACATGGCTGAGAGCAGGGTGCAGGGAAGTGGGCGAGGGCACGGAAACCCGACTGGGGGCTCCAGGTCCCAGATTGGGGGTAGGGAACCTGGAGCGGGCGGGGTTGGAAAGGGAGGTCCCAGGTCGGTAAGGGTAGAGTGGGGGGTTTGGGGCCGCGGGAAAGGGAGCGTGCGGTGCGCGGCGGAGCTGAGGCCGGACGGGTGGGGCCCGCGGTGCCCGCGGGCTGGCGGGCGGCGGGGAGGCCGGTGCGGGGCCCGCCACTCGCCCCCCCCCGGGGGCCGGGCCGGGGGCGGGGCCGGGCGGGGCCAGCGGCGCATTAGCGCCTTGTCAATTCGGTTGCTCAGACTTGCTTTGGCCTCCGCGCCCGCGCCCAGCGACGTGCGGGCTACTTGGCCCGCGCCCCGCCTGCGCCCCGAGTCCCTCGCCGCCGCCGCTGCAGCCGCCGCCCGCCGCGCGCCCCCGGCAGCGCCGGCCCCATGCCCGCCGGCCGCCCGGGCCCCGCCGCCCAATCCGCGCGGCGGCCGCCGCCGCTGCTGCCCCTACTGCTGCTCTGCGTCCTCGGGGCGCCGCAAGCGGGATCAGGAGCCGGTGAGTAGCCGGCGCCGCGCTCCCCTCTTCCCGCCTGGGCCGAGAGCGTGCGCCCCGGGGGCAGCCGCGGGGGGAGGGGGCGCGGGCGCCACCTGGACGGCCCGGGAACAAAGGAAGGCGCCCCCGGCGCGGCCCTCGGGGCATCCTCACCTGTGGGGCGCACAGCGCCGAAGTCCCCTGGCCCGAGGGTCCGGCTTCCGATGCCGAGGCCTTTTTACCTGGGCTGTCCTGTGGAGGACGCCCGAGTCGGCCCAGGGGGGTCGAGCGGCCGCGGCCTGGGACCCTCTTGCACTCCAGGACGCGGTGGGCGCACGCGACAGCGTCTGACGACTCGGAGACGCGGAGACCGCAGTTCACCGCTCTTGGGCGGGGGCGCACGCGGTAGGCGCGCTGGGTGCCGGCCCTGAGCGGGGCCCCCCCGGGTGGAGGGATGAGCCCCGTGAGGAAGGCGGGGCGGGAGGGGGCCGCTCTGGCCGCCTGGCGCGCGGCCCGGGGTCCCCGGGGACGCGCCTCTCCGCGGGCCGGCGCCGCCGCCCTCCCCCTGCGGGACCCCGCGCGCGGGGGTCCGCGGAGTCCTCGCCACTGGCGGCGCTCAGAACTGTTCCCGGCCACGCTGCGCCGGGCTAGGAGACTCTAGCGAGAGAAATCTTTGTGAGAGAGTGGGTGAGAGTGAGAGGGAGCGGGACCCAGCGAGTCCGGGCACCGCAGGCCCAGCCGTTGTGGGGGGAGCAGCCACCGGGAGCCCACAGCCCCCGCAGGCCGAGACCCCCGCCCTGCTGGGAGCGCCTGGCCTCCGGCACTCTACGGTCCCCCACCCAATGCACACCCCCGCCAGGACACGGTCTCCACATCCAGACCCGCTCTGGGACACACCCAGAGACACACAAAGACTCACACTGGCTTGTGGCCCGTCACCCTCGCCCTCAGATGTGCGCACACTGCATCCCAGATGCACATTCGCACACCATCGGGGCGCACACACACACACATTCCATCCCTGACACACACACATTCATAGTCACACTCTTTCCGAGGGAGAGGCAACACAGGGCACACACGCAGGCACAACCTGCCCTGGACGTTCGCAGTCACTCCACGCACGCCATCCAGGCACACAAGTCGACCCGGGTGGGCAGACACTGCACCCCAGGTGGACCTACACTGCACAGAGCTGTTGGCAGCGTCCCTGCGGTGCTCTTTCAGAAAGAGCAGGGTCCGGTATCCTGGAGGCACTTGCTGAAAGCCTAACATGCCCAAGGCTCCTGGGCAGGTGAGGGGATGCCCCAGGCCCTCCTGAGGTTCCTGACAGCTCTGCCAGGCAGTGGGCAGCATCTGTGGATGCCACCTTTAGTGGCAGGCTTTGTTTCCCAGCCAGCAGAGCAGCAGGCAAAGGTGGTGGTGGTGGAAGGATTGTTGTGCGTGTGTTTTTTCCTTTAAGGGGGAAGAAATTAAAAGATTCTCACACCTCAGCAATATGTTTCTACTTACGGTGTGGTGTGTCTTAGCACCTGACCAGCAGGCGGGTGGGTCGTAAAGCGTCTGCAGGTACCAGCGGGACAGGAGATGGGGACCCCCATGGGGACCCCGGGTGGAGGCCACCCTCCTGCCTTGCTTGCAGAGAATCTCACACTTTTCCCTTTTAAAACACATGGTGCTCCTTTTTAATAACGTCAGTGGCTCCAGATTGGGAAGGGGGAGAGAAAAAACTTTTAAAGGCCCCAGCTCTGTGGGAAAGGCAGGGAGGCAGGGAGCAGGGGTGGGGGGGCTGTCCAAAAGCCTAGCCCAGGGATCTGCTTAAAGGAGCCTTCTAGGAAGCCCCCCAAACCAGGCCAAGGGCCCTCCCAACCTCAGTGGGCTGTCCCCAGCTGCTTTGCCTGGGCTGGAATGTGTGCATCCTGGACCCAAATGCCTTGGCCCATTGTTTGGGGGGGCCTGGAGGGAGTGCACCAGCCAGCTGGGACCCCAGAGCTGGGAAGGGCCCTAATCTCAACAGTTCCTAGGCACTGCAGTGTGCTGGGCCCTCTGGACATGGTGAGCTCATTTCATTCATCTCCCCAGCAGGTAGAACGTATTTTCCTCCCATTTTATGGAGGAGGAAACTGAGAACAGGGGAGGGGAAGCCAATTGCCCAGGTGCCCCAGCCGAGATGGGCACCCACATCCCAGGAGGAGAAGGCCTCCCTGTGACCTTTCCTGCTGGAGCTTGGGGTGGGGGACTGGCCTGTCCAGGCCTGCCTGGCCTTGCCCTCTTGCCCTGTCCCCCGCCCAGCCCTGGGAGGGCAGCTGCAGCTGCTGGCAGGCAGGCCACCCCAGCCCAGGCCAGGCGGGTGTGGCAGAGGGGCAGTGCCACAGCCAGCCAGGACCCCCCTGAGAGCCCCCTTCCTGGCCTGGCCGTGGGGGTGAATGGGGAACAGGAGGGCTGTGACCCACCCCTGGAGGTTTGAGAATGGGCCTGGGGTCCGGGCAGGCCTGGCCGTGCCTCCCACCCTGCTGGGGGGGCCCAGGCAGGAAGCGGTGGGTGGGCCGGGGCAGAGACGCTGGCACGCCCGAGTTCATGCTGAAGGAATTCCGAATTAGCGGGCGGCTGGCTGCCTGGGACCTCCGGGGCGGCCCCCTGGCCCCCCGCCCCCCAGCCGCCCCCGCCTCCTCGGCTCTGGCCGGCTCAGCCGACTCCTTCGCACGGACGCTGAGACCTCCGGCGAGCCCTGGGCCAAGCCCCAAACGCAACTGCGATCCCAGGCTCCAGCAAGCATGGCCCTCAAGCCAAGTTTGCCCCGGAAAATCGTCAGGGCTGGCCCTGGGAACTGTGTCCACCCCACCTCGCCCATTTGGGGCAGTGAGAGCCAGCATAGGGCAGCCGCTGGCATTTAGGGGCCTCCCAGGGGAACCAGGATCACCCTGTCCTTGGCTGCCAGGGAAGCTGGGCTGCCCCTGCCTCTCTGCCCCCCTGCAGTCCCTTCTTACAGCTGCCCAGTGATCCTTTTAAAATATAAATCCCTGCCTTGCTCAGAACCCTGGAATAACTCCTGCCTGCAGGTCTGGCCCCTGCTAACCTCTGAGACCTCATTTCCTACCACCCCTGCCCCCCAGTATCTTTGCACTTGCCGTTGTCACCACTGATTAGTGCTTTATTTTCTCCCTTGCTTGTTCTCCTAGACATTTATTTGTTCTTTTTCCTACTGCTCCCTTGGATTCAAGGCCCCAAAGGGCATGAATTTGGGGTATCTTGGTCACCATTGTGCCCTCAGGTCCTGGCGCACTGTAGGTGCTCCTTGAATGAATGAATGAATGAACAAATGAGTGAATGAGTCCTCACTACCACTCTTGGTGGAGGGAGAGGCCCCTTCCCAAAGTCTCAGAGAAGTAAAAGAACTGAGTTAACCTCCAGAGGGAGCTGGGGGCATTCTAACCCAGCTCAGCCTGGCTTAACCATCCCCCAGGGTTTTCCTTAAGACGATATTTTCACTCGTCTCAATCCATCTCATGTGGCTGATATCATGATGCCCACTTCCCAGGTGGGGAGACTGAGGCATCAGGAGCTTGAGCTGTGCCTCCCCTCCCCCTCTTCTGTGCCTCGGTTTCCCCTTGGATAAATCAAGCCTCTCTTAAGTTCTAATCTTTGGCCTAGAAGGCTTCTCCAGTGGAAGGCAGGAGGAAAGGCATCAACCACGGCATCCCAGAGGCCCCTGTGCCCAGCACCCAATTCACACACAACCCAGTTTAGGAAGTCACTTCCCACCTGATCTTCCCAATGGCCCTGAGGACTGTGAGTTTTCTTGTTCCCATTTTGCAGATTAGGAAAACTGAATCGAGGGAAAGCATGACGACGGCAAGTCCCTTTGGATGGCGGTGGGGAGCCTAGCGCTTGCCACAGTCACTTTCAATTCCAGTGGCAGAGCAGAGACTGACAAATACAGGTTTAAATAGTGTGCGCTTCTTCTATTTGGTGACCTTAGGCAAAGGACTCGATCTCTCAGAGCTTTGTTTTTTTTTCATCCATAAAATGAGCAGGATACTAGTAGGGGTCAGGGCACCCCTTTTTAGAAGTGCCTTCCTCCCCACAGAGACACATGTGTGAGGTTCTGGGGGTCGAAGAGAAAGAACACACAATCTGTTATTTCTAATTGTCAAAAATAAAATGAAAAAAAAAAAAAAAGCAGAGTGTAGTGGTTGTCAGAAGTATGTGCAAAGCAAGAGGTACTTGGATCTGAGTGAGGTTTGTAACCACTCAGAAAGCCCTGAGCAAGTCAGCGAGGAAGTGGTTTGGAGGGACCTGAGTTGTGGAATCAGACAGTCCTGGGGCTGAATCTTGGCTTTGCCACCAACCTTGGGTTTGTCACTTGACCTAAGAGAGCCTCAGTTTCCTTCTCTGTAAAATGGGGACAATCATATAAAGCTCCTTCGCAGGACTACCGTGAGTCTTGGAGGACCTAGGATGGTGGGGGATGCTCAGGGCAGCTCCATCCCAGGCCTGACAGGTGCTCCTCTCTGACCCCAGACACGGCTGTGATCAGTCCCCAGGACCCCACGCTCCTCATCGGCTCCTCCCTGCAGGCCACGTGCTCAGTGCACGGGGACCCACCAGGGGCCACCGCCGAGGGCCTCTACTGGACCCTCAACGGGCACCGCCTGCCCCCTGAGCTGTCCCGAATGCTCAACGCCTCCACTCTAGCCCTTGCCCTGGCCAACCTCAACGGATCCAGGCAGCAGTCGGGAGACAACCTCGTGTGCCACGCCCGTGACGGCAGCATCCTAGCCGGCTCCTGCCTCTATGTTGGCCGTAAGTGGGCCCCCAGGACACCTTGGGGTAGCTCTTGGGGGCAACATCTCCCTCTGGAGAGGGGCATGAATCATGGCTCCTCTGGTCTGGGGCTGAACAATGGGTATACTGGCATAAGTTTAGAGGTACAGGCCGCTAGGGTGGGAATGAGAGCCTGGAGACCACCCCCCAACAAGACCATCCTCAAGAGAGCCATGCAGGTGGCTGTTCTGTCCATTGTCCTCCCGCTCCAAGGTGGGGGCCCCAGCTGGCAGCCAGCAACTCCCCCTTCCACCTGTCCACGGCCGGTCCAGACCCTCAGCCCCTGCACCCCCCCTTCCCCAGTGCCCCCAGAGAAACCCTTCAACATCAGCTGCTGGTCCAAGAACATGAAGGACCTGACATGCCGCTGGACGCCGGGGGCCCATGGGGAAACCTTCCTCCACACCAACTACTCCCTCAAGTACAAGCTGAGGTTGGTGGTGGCCCTCGGGTGACATGTGTTCCAGCCTGGCTGTGTGGCCTTGGCCAAGCCTTCCCTCTCGGAGCTCTTGTGTCCTCTCTGCACTCCGGGGCTGCTGGGGGGAGGTTTGGGGGCCCAAAGGGACCCTCACATGTCCTCCTCCCCTCCTGCCCCTGCAGGTGGTATGGGCAGGACAACACATGTGAGGAATACCACACAGTGGGACCTCACTCTTGCCACATCCCCAAGGACCTGGCTCTCTTCACACCCTATGAGATCTGGGTGGAGGCCACCAACCGTCTGGGCTCGGCCCGCTCTGATGTGCTGACACTGGACATCCTGGATGTGGGTGAGCCCTGCCCCCTGCCCAAAGGCCAGCCTGGCCCACCTGGGATCCACCCCCTCCCCCTTGGCCCCCACCAGCCCAGCCACGCTGCAGCTTAGCTGAGGTCTGCGCTGCTGGTTGGGATGGGGAGGAGCTAGGCATCCACCCATCCGTCCCCAGCCCCCTGAAGCAGCCAGGATACCCCTACTCTGTGGAGAACACCTGGCCTGGCTGCCTCCCCCTCAGCAGCCCAGGTGTGCTGAGGGGGGCCCCCGGGGAGCTGGGAGGGGGCGCCCAGGTCTGGAGGCGCCCCAGGAAGCAGCAGCCTGTAGCTGGGGGGGGCGGCGTGCAGGCGGGAGGCAGGAAATGGATGATCTGCGAGCAGAATTGGGCCTAATCTAATTAGGGTGTTTCTCAGCCCCAAGCAGGCCTGTGCCTTAACCCTTTCGGCCCCTCACCAAGGCCTCAGGGGAAGAGGCCAGCCCTCCCTGCTGCCCAAAGGGCTCCCAGAAGGTTCCTCAGAAGTGTTGCAGTGACTCCCTCCTCCTGCTTCCCACTTTGCTTCCTTAAGTCCTGAAGCTGCAGTGGGCATGTTCTAAGCCTCAGTTGTCCCTTTGCACCGAGGAAAGCCGTCACGTTGAGGACCTTTGTGAAGTTGGAAGGAGCAGGAGGTGGGCAGTTGGGGGGGTCGGGGGAGCTTCCCAGGAGTCTGGCAGCCTGAGGGCTCCCTGGTCTCCTGGGCATAATAATAATAATATCATCATCCAGGCAGTGTCTGCTTTTTACATAGTTCCCTGAAGATAGGATTATGTTTCTCCTGTCACAGATAATAATGGTGATAACAGCTAACGTTAATTGAGTGCTTCTAGGTGCTGAGTGTTTCCTGAATATTATCTAATGTAATCCACCCATCCTGAAGGGGGGAGAGGGGAGAACGGAGGCAGGTGCCATCTAAGCCACGTTCCCTGGTATTTGGACCCAGACAGGGGCCAGCCAGGTCCAAAGAGAGCCCGGTGACTAAGCCCTGCCCCGCCCCCTTAGTGACCACCGACCCCCCGCCAGAAGTGCACGTGAGCCGCGTAGGGGGCCTGGAGGACCAGCTGAGCGTGCGCTGGGTTTCACCGCCTGCCCTCAAGGACTTCCTCTTCCAAGCCAAGTACCAGATCCGCTACCGAGTGGAGGACAGCGTGGATTGGAAGGTGCCCGCACCCACCCCCCCAGTTCCGCTCTTCCCTCCTTCTCTCCCCCCTCCCCACCCCAAGCTGCCCCCCCGCCTCTGACCCTGCCCTTGCTGCCCAGGTGGTGGACGATGTGAGCAACCAGACCTCCTGCCGCCTGGCGGGCCTTAAGCCAGGCACCGTCTACTTCGTGCAAGTGCGCTGCAACCCCTTTGGCATCTATGGCTCCAAGAAGGCAGGGATCTGGAGTGAATGGAGCCACCCCACAGCTGCCTCCACCCCCCGAAGTGGTGAGCACCCCAACAGGGCTGGGTGGTCCTGGGACCAGCCCCAAACCAGTCTAGGCCTCTGTTTCCTTGTTTCCTTCAAGAGGGCAGAGGTCTCAAACTCTTGGCCCCCGGGGGCCAATTGTGGCCCTTGGATCTATTTTCTTGGCCTGTCATTTGGGAAAAAAAAGCTTGGCCTACTGGCAGACTTTTAAAAACAATAAGTTTAGGGGCTTCCCTGGTGGCGCAGTGGTTGAGAGTCCGCCTGCCGATGCAGGAGACACGGGTTCGTGCCCTGGTCCGGGAAGATCCCACATGCCACGGAGCAACTAAGCCCGTGAGCCATGGCCGCTGAGCCTGTGCGTCCGGAGCCTGTGCTCCGCAACGGGAGAGGCCACAACAGTGAGAGGCCCGCATACCGCAAAAAACAAACAAACAAACAAACAAAAAAAACAAAAAACAATAAGTTTGAACACAAATATCCTAGATTCCCTAGAAAAATTGTCTAGAAAATGTAATAGGACACAGCCAGTTACTCCACAGCCCCCATCAGCGGAGGCTGACCCTTAAGTCAGGGCCCTTACTCTTTCAGTTGCGCCATCCCCACCTGGCCTGTTTCACCCACATGTACCCCTTCCCCAGCCCCTAAGGGCAAGTGAGTTTGAGACCCCTGCTTCTAAGACGATGGGCTGCCAACTCTCCCTATGACCGGCTTTGATTTCCCCTTCTGTTAAAGGTAGCGGGACGGAATGATCAGGGGCCTGGGTCCGATTCCCTTTACAGTCGGGGGGTTTAATCTAAGCCCATGGACCTCCCTTCTCTCCTCTGTGAAATGGTATGAAATCTTATTTGGTACGTCTGGCCTCAGCTTCCCTATCTGGAAAGTGGGGATGATAATCATGCCTGCCTCAGGCTACGGTGAGGGTTAGATGAGAGATAACCCATGGAAAGTGCTCTCATGGTGGGTGCCACCCAAGGGTTTGCAAGTAATAGTTACTGAGACTCCCATCCCCTGCTCCCCCAGTGGTTTCACCTAAGGGAGGGCCCCTTTTCTGAGATGAGGACACCAAGGCCCCAAGGTCACACAGGGATCTGAACTCAGTTCCCTTGAAGTCCTGGCTCATGCTCCGGGGATGATGGGGAAACCAAGGCCCAGAGAGGATCCCAGAGTCAGAGAGTGGCAGAGCAGGGCCCCAGCCAGTCCCCCGGCCCCCATCCCGGGCCCCTCCAGGTTCGGCGGTGGGCGGGAACTCACACAGCTGGGAGGGGCCTGAGCCTTGGCCCCTGCTCGTGCCCAGCACCTGTGATTCTTGCACGGGAGCCAGCAGGCGGCTGTGTCCGCTGGGGAGGCTGGGGAGGCCAGGGGAAGCCGGCAGGGGCGGTGGGGGCCGGGGCTGTGCCAGGGCCTGTCAGCGGGTCCCCGGCGTTATTTATGACGTGAGGCCGATGTCCTTATCCGCCGGCCTGCTCAGGGCTGGCTGCGGCCAGCGACTGGACCGACAGGCCGGCCTCCCACCTGGCCCTCCTGGCCCACTCCCCATCCAACGGGCTGTACTCTCAGGCCTGTCCTGGGGGCTTGCACCTCCCCCTCAGAGCCACCTCGAATTCTCTGTCTCCCTTCATCTCTCTGTCACTCACTCTCTTTCCCTGTTTCTATCTTTCTGCCTTTCTTGCTTTCTGTGTCCCTACACCCCCAGTGTCTCTGTCCCTTCCTGCTCTGGCTCTCCATCTCTCGACCCTCTGCATCTCCTTGGCTGTCCCTCATTGCTTTCGCTCTCCCTGTCTCTCCTTACCTCCATCGCTCAGTCTCTGTCTCTCTCTCTCCAGCTCTTTCTCATCAGCGTCTCTCTCTTCCTACCTCTGCCCCCTGCTCCTGTCTGCTTCTCATCCCTTTGGCCCTGGCCTCTCTCCTCCCCCCGCCCCTTCCACTCACACCTGGCTCAGGCCACGGGAATCGGGTTCCTAGAGGGGATGTGGAGGAGGAGCCCTTTCCTTCCCCTGCCCCCTATCTCCTTGGGGGCGCAGCTGGGCTGCAGTGCTGGGTTGGGCCGTGGGGAGGACCGGGTCCCGTAGAAACAGGGAGGGAGGTGCCCTAAGGGAACATCCCTCTCCTGCCCGCGCGCGCCCTCTGCCGGGCGCGCCCTGACGCTGCCTTTCCGCCCCATTAGAGCGCCCGGGCCCGGGCGGCGGGGCGTGCGAGCCGCGGGGTGGCGAGCCGAGCTCGGGGCCGGTGCGGCGCGAGCTCAAGCAGTTTCTGGGCTGGCTCAAGAAGCACGCGTACTGCTCGAACCTCAGCTTTCGCCTCTATGACCAGTGGCGAGCCTGGATGCAGAAGTCACATAAGACCCGCAACCAGGTAGGAAGGAGGGACCCCCGGGCGAGGGGTGGAGGGGTGGGGCCAGGGGGGTAAACGGGCTGGGGAGGTAGGTCCTCACTCCTCAGACACTGCCTCCTTCCTTCCAAGCACAGGACGAGGGGTTCCTGTCCTCGGGCAGACGGGGCGCGGCGAGAGGTAAGGGGGGCCCAGGTTGGTGGGCAGGCAGGGAGACAAGGGCCCCTCCTGGTGGCCGCAGGCCACGGGCCCTCCACCCTCAGCCCTAGTTACTGAGGTGCAATCCCTCCCTCCATCTCTTTATCAGCATTAAGTAACACCTACTGTGTGTGTGCCCCTGTAGCCCTTAGTCTAGTAAGAGCATCCAGACCCCTTTAAAATGTCCGGAGGGGAATGTCATCCTCAGGAATGAATGCACATAGCCACCTGGTAGCATTATATGAGCGCCTACTGCATACCGGCCCTGTGCCAAGCGCATTACCTGCAGGACACCCCATGGGATAGATGTTACTTTTCAGATGGGAAAACCGGTGCCTAGAGAGGGGCAATAGCCTACCCAAGGTCACCCAGCTGAAAGTGGTGGGACCAGGACCTGAACTGGGGCCTCCTCATTTGCTCTGTGGTCCTGGCCCCTCCCAGGCTCCTTGCTAAGCCTGGCTTCCCCTCTGCCTGCAGGTCCTGCCAGATAAGCTCTAGAGGCTGGGGCTGCCCTCTCTGCTGCATGGAGACCCAGGGGCCACCCCCAGACTGGGGGCCACCTCTGTACCCTCACCTCAGGGTGCCCCAGCCCTCTCGGCAGCAGCTGGGGCGAGCACTCTGAGCTCTGAGGGCCACAACAGCTCTGGCCTCCACGTGAGGTGCACCCCAGTGGGGGGAATGTGTGTGAGGGGGGCTGAGCTTCCCAGAACGCCTGCCAGGGCTGGGGGTGAAGAAGGGTCATTACTCCCCCTACCCAGGACAACTCCAAAGAGTCTTTTTAAATAAACAAACTATTTAGGTGCCCTGATTGTGAAGGTGAGTTTGGGGCTAGAATGGCCTGGTTGGGGGGGGAGGGGGGCTGACGGGGAATCCTGATGACCCTTTGGGATGGGAATCTTGACCTCCCAGAATTTCTGACTCTCTCCATGATCTGAAATATCTGGTTCCAAACTCCTTGGAGAGTGTGATTCAAAACACCAGAGTTTTTACAGTCATGGAGTGGGGGAATCTTGCACCTGCCATCCCTGGCTTTGTGGGATCCCACCCCAGCACAGAGAGACAGTGGAGCAGCTGCAGACGTAAGGTTCTTTATTATGAGAGGTGAGGTGAACTTGAAGAGGGTCAGTGGTCCGGTGGGGCGTGACCCCAGCCAGCTGGCACTCAGGGCAGAGCGCTGTATGCCCCATTTCCCATCTCCTTTGGCTTGTCCCTGGGGAGCCACCATCACTCGGCAGATTCTGCATCAAATCTGAGATCCTGAAGAACCTCGCTGATCGCTTCCATGGTTTTAATTACCCTACAAGAGTGGATGGGAACTATAAATAAAACCCAGATGGGGTGAATTAGCCGCCGCTGCGCAGCTCCAAAGGGGCTGTAGCCAGCCCCAGGCCCTCCTGCCTGCCGCCAAACCTCCAGGCAGCGCTAGCAGCCAGAAGGACCATTTAGGTGCCTGGGAGGATGGGTGGTCCCACGGGTCCCGAGTGGCAAGAGAAAAG
Source organism: Kogia breviceps (assembly GCF_026419965.1). Taxonomy (NCBI): domain Eukaryota; kingdom Metazoa; phylum Chordata; class Mammalia; order Artiodactyla; family Physeteridae; genus Kogia; species Kogia breviceps. Next base: position 170,942,304 of record NC_081313.1, on the reverse strand, counting down.
GCCATCTTGGGTGGGTGTGTGCCATCAGGAAGGTGTGCAGGGTGACTGTGGCACAAGTCTAGTGGGGGTGTGCACATGTGTGTGCTTGGGGGGCTAAAGGCAGGAATGTGCAGGCGTGTGCCTGGTGGGGCCTGGGCAACCATGTCCAAGCCCGGAGTCGAGCCACGTGAGCAGGATTGGTGTGTATGAGGTGCGCAGCTGTGTCCTGGGAACGCACAGCAAGTCTGGTGTGAAGCTGCACAGCCTGTGCGCTGGGGGAATGTGTGTAGTACATCTAGGAGTCACCAAGTGAGTACTCTGGCGTGCACACCCTAAGGGTCATGTACAGATCCAGGGGGTTGGCACAGTCTGCCCTTGCCAGCCCTGGGGCGCACCTGGCTGGGGGTGGGTGCCCAAGGGTGCATGTGCAAATCTAGCATGGTCAGCCCACTGGGAGGCGGTGCTCACTTCATCTTCAGCTGGTGCATCTGCAGGCTGTCCTGCCCAGTCAGCTCTGGTGTCCCCATCAGCTGCAGCAGGGCCACCTGGTTGGGGAATAGGCAGCAAGGAGGATGTCACAACTGGCAGAGACCACCCCCTGCCCTCCCACATAGTAGGGAGGAGGAGACACTGAAGCACCGGGAAAGGCAGCGCAAAGGTGGGGCCACAGCAGGTGGGAGTCTCAAGGGGCGGTACTTAGCACAGGAGGAATCTAGGATTAGGTTTAGGGGGCTCCTGAGGAGAGGGGCCGAGTGGGCGGACCCTAGAATCAGTGCAGAGTGCAACATGGGCATGGCCTCATGTAGGCGGGGAAGGGGAGCAGTGGTGAAATCTCAGCTAGGGATAGGTGGGTGGGGACGGGGGTGGGGTGGGTTGGGTGGGTTATGAGGGTTGTGAAGTAGGCGGAGTCTCAGGGACCAGCCAGGGCGTTACAATCCCAGGGTGGAAGTAGGCCAAAAACCTAGACTGGGATAGGGTCTCTAAAGCAGCGTGGCCTGGGAATCCCAGCGTAGAGTGTGATGTGGGCGTGGCTTCGCGTGGAGTTGGCCTGGGAATGGTAGTGTATCTTGGTCAGGATTGGCTGTAGAGGCAGAGTAGGCTGGGCCTTGGATCCCTAGGGGGTGGAACAGGCCCAGAACCTAGGCTGGGATCGAGGGTGTACCCGGAAGGGGACCTGGCCTGGAAATCCAAGGCCCCCAATCAGCAGGGGATTGAGTACCTGGCTTGGGGCATTGGGACAAGCCAGGCGGGGGTAGGAGCATTGTAGGGGCGGGGTCTGGGATAGAGTGGGCGTGTCCTGGGACTAAATATCTGGATGAAAAGTGGGGGCAGACAGGAGGGGGCTAACCCTGAGATTCTCGAGTGAACTCTTTTTTTTTTTTCGAGTGAACTCTTAATGGATGACTGAGGTGGGGCAGGAAGAGGGGGTGCTGGGACGCCAGGGGCGGGGTTCGAGGGGACGGAATCTGACCCCTCCCCCATGGGGTGCACAGTGGGCCAAGGCCCGAGAGACAAGCCGTGGAGCAGGGGGATACATGGCCGGGGGGCGGGACCTCACCGTGGCCAGGCGCGTCTCCTCCAGCTGCTGCAGCCTGCGCACGTGGCTCGCGAGCAGCGGCTGTGCTCGGGGTCCGGCTAGCTCGGCCTCCACCGCCAGCACCTCCCGCGAGGCGGCGGCGAAGGCCTGGGTCACCTCGTGTACTGTGCTCCGGTAGCGCGGAAAGTCGTAAGGCGGGCCGCTGCTCAGGTACTGTCGGTGGCCTCTGCGGCAGGCGGGGATCCTGAGGCTACGGCGCCGGCTCTCAGGCCCTGCACCCGCATCGACCACCTGAAAGCCCTCCAAGTGTCCCCTAGACCCCAGAGTGTAGAGGACGTTCTGACTCCCGCAGGGTAACCCGAGACGGACCCACCCCTGCGCACGCGGAAGGGAGTGATCTGATCTCCCCGCAAATCCCGCCCCACCTCTGACACCGCGGCCCCGTGGGGACCCAGTTCCTCCAAGGCACGCCCATCCCTGGAGCGGGCCGGGGGCTGAACATTGCGACCCCTCCCCTCCGCCTTAACTTACTCCTCCAGCTGGCGGAAGGCCTGCGCGCGCTCAGCCTGCAACTGGTGGATGCGCTGCACAAGCGCCCGTATCGCGGCATCTTTCTACGGGGCGAGGGGCACGGCTAGGGTATGAAGTCGGCACCCCCGAGCCTGCACCGCCCACCCCGCGCCTGTTCCCGCTCGGGCTCGAGCTCACCCAGGGCCACACCAGCTGCTCGCGCTCCGAGGCTCGAGTGGCTTCCGCATCACCGAGCACCGCGGGGACAGCGGACTCTGCCGCGGCCTCAGTGGTGATCATGACTGCGCAGCTCTGGTCCCACCCGGGAGCAGGTTGCTCCGCTACGCCTGGCGCCCCCTGCAGGCCCGGAGGCCTCTGGAGCCAGCTTGTAGTAGTCAGCTAACCTGGAGACCCCGGGGGGGTGGGAGGTGGGAATGGGGAGCGAAGACTGGGGGCTTCTCAGGCCTAACACCTTCCCCCCACACCCACCCTTGTGCTTGTTCCCGACCGGCGCCTGCCTTAACGTTTTCGACCTTAAATGTACGGTTCTGTATACAGCAAGGCTGTCCTTCGGCTTGTTTCTATGCAGCTGTGTCAAAACCTGACTTCACTTCCTCACATCCCATCCCCACTAAAGATAAAGAAAATTGAATCCAAGAAGTGACAGCCATCATCTAATGCCACAAGGTTGTGACAAGAATGGGATCTGAACGCAGGTTCTGACACTGGAGAATTCAAGTCACTGGCACCCACAGGTTCTGTGTGAACTGCTCTAGGGCCTGTGCAAAAGGCCCTGAGGTGGGAGTCTGGTGCAGGGCTGAAGTCGGGGGTGGGAGGGTTCCTATTAAGTACAGAGAAGGCCTGGGAGCTGGTCATACACTGCCTAGTTTGAGCTTCAGGAAGCTTCCTCCTCCAGGAGTGGACACAGGGTAGACCAGAAAGATGATGGTGGCCTGGCCTTACGGAGGAGGGGGCAACTGACAAAAATGAAACTCAACTGAGGCCTGAAGTGACTGACAGCCTTTAGTTGGCACTCCAGGTCTCAGCTGTTCTCAGGCATTCAGCTGTTCTCAGACATCAGTCTAGTAGTCCTGGGTTGTCACCTACAGGAAGCCCCAATCACCCCAAGACAAATAGAAGCATGGCCTTGTCAGGGCACTACAACCCCTCACCTGACAGACATCAGTCTTGGGTGGGACCCAGGAGCTTCTAAAGGTCAGTCAAAATTGAGAACAGGTATTTTACGCTAGGTGGGGTGTTCCCCGCTACCCCGCCATCCGCCTACACCTGAACACCTCCAGGCCCCAGATGTGAGGGTTGTTAATGTGCCTGACCAGGTCCCACCAGTCCCTACGCTGAGGTCTTTATTCCCATATTACAAATGACAAAATCCAGATGGGTGGGCTCACTAGGCTATGTGGCAGAGGGCCAGGAGTGAGACTTGCCTGTGCTGTGGTTACGACAAGTTTAGACATGAAGGGCTGAGACCATGGCCCAATTTACAGGTAAGACAACTGGAACCCAGGACAGAGGACCCCCAAGAGCTATGAAGAATGGAGTGACGGGAAGTCCCTAAGGGAGATGCCCGCACCTCAGCCACCTCCCCATTGGACAGACCAACCACATGGACACCAGTTACTGCTCCAGTCAACAAAAGGAAAACTTTACTGAGGCCCCAGGGCCATGGGGCTTAGGCAGGAGGCCACCCTGCGGGCAAAGGAACAGCCGGTGGAGGGGCCTTATTTGACCTTCTTCTTGGGGCGCAGGTTGTTGGTGTGGCCACACTTCTTCTTGCGGCAGTTGACAGCACGGGGGTGCAGGCGAGCGTAACACCTGTGCGAGGACACGAGCAAGTGGTGAGGGCACATCCCGACCCCCACCAGGGCCAGCCCACACCCCCAATCTGAAAAGTACATACTTGCGGCAGATCATCTTGTCGCAGTTGTATTTCTGAGCAAGCTGGCGAAGGGAAGGCTCGATGATGCCACCTCGCAGACGAAGCACCAAGTGCAGGGTGGACTCTATAAGAAACGAAGGGCAGAGAGAGACAGTGACTGAGCCTAGGCTCACCACCTCAGTCCCACAGGTGCAGGGCAGCCTTCAGTGCCCTGCAGACCATGGCTTCTCACATGTGACAGGGACACATTGGAATCCATTGGGTGTTCTATGTGTAGATGGACACACCAGCCCAGCCCACCCCACAGAACCTGCACCTTGTCATTTCCCACCAGTCCTCAGGGAATCTGAAACTAATATAAATATACATCAACAGTGGTGTCCATCTGGGTTTCCCCAAAGGCAAAGCAATTTCTAAGTGGTGCAAGGATGACCTTTAATTTTCCTAGGTTAAGACATTTAAATCTTTTGCTGCAAAAAGTGGTGCTGATCTTCTTTACAGTAGTTATCACATTAAAAAACACAAACACAAGAATTAAAGAAAATAGTGAATAAGAACATGAGAAACCATCGCCATTTGGAAATCCTAGTGGAGATCTTAAGATGCTTTCCAGTGATGGAAACGGTACCTTACAAAGCAATACTCCCTAGCCCTATCTGATCCTCAGCTTAAGAACAATCCTCCTCTACAGCCCCCTCTTGGTGTCGAAGAGGCTGTCAGTGCCCCATCCTGGGTCCTAGGCCTCACTGAGGTCCTGTCTAGCCACCCCACCCCTGTACCTTTCTGGATATTATAGTCTGACAGAGTGCGGCCATCCTCCAGCTGTTTGCCCGCGAAAATCAGACGCTGCTGGTCAGGTGGGATGCCTAAGGAGAGAGCACTTCAGTTACTAAAGTTCTGGCAAGAAAACTACCAGCAGATCTCCCCTCCCTCCACGGGGCTATGCCAGGATCACCCCCAAACTGTCAAAAGGGAAAATGAGGTAGAGAGGACAAGCTGCCTTCCAAAGATCACACAGAGGAAGCACTGGCATGGCTGAGATCTGTCCAAGCACCCATTCCACACAGGACACCAGATTCCCAGGGCTGAAGGGCCCCCATTGTGCAGAGCACCCAGCTCCAACCCAACTCACCCTCCTTGTCTTGGATTTTAGCTTTGACATTCTCAATGGTGTCACTGGGCTCGACCTCTAGAGTGATGGTCTTGCCCGTCAAGGTCTTCACAAAGATCTGCATCTCTGCGTCTGCTGGAGAGAGAGAAGGGAGAATGGCGCGTGGAGTGGTGAGCACTGTAGATCTGAGCATCCCGAGCTCACAGGCTGGCCAGCCTTAGTACCTGCCAGCCCTGTGCCAGCATCGACTTCAAATGCAGGCCCGCCCCAGTGCCTGTTTCCTTCCACCCTCCAAGCCAGCAGCTTCGTCTTTGAAGATGGAACGAAAAGTACAGGTCTACGGAACCACCTTGCCAAGCACGGTCTGGAGGTCCCATCCTTCCTCTCCTCCGCCAGCCCCCGCTCTTCCTGCAGCTGGGGTGGGAATCCCATCTTAGTAGCATCCCCCCAACATACACGCTTTCCTCCCTACAGTCCCTTCTCCTAATTCCAAGATCAGACAGCCAAAACTCTGGCTTCCTTCTGGGTTACGCCCTGATCCTCAGACCACATTTCCTGCGTTTGAGCCAATCCATAAGTAACAACTGCCAACCACGTGCCTGATACTTGTTTACACGGGTATTTCCGTTTTTTCACTTTCCAAGTCTAGAAAATGGCTGCTACTACCAGACTCTCCTTACAGATTTAGAAAAGGAAACAGGTAGAGACCCAACTCAAAGGCTTAATATTTTCAAATGGACTGGCAGAATGTCTGCCACGAGACAAAATTACAGTTAATACTCCTCCCCATTAAATCGGATCTGCCCCGAAGGACACATCTCGCCCCAAAGCCTCATCAGATAGCTGGGGCCGGCGGAGCGGGCAGGATCCTCTTCCAAAGGCCGGCTTCCCTCCTGGGGCCCAGTTCGGGCTCGGAACCCGGCCCAGTGTGCCTTTCTAAGCCGCCCCGCAGGGCCTAGCTCGCCTAGACGGATTCCAGGCCGCCCCCTCCGCTGCCTGGGCCCCCGCAGGCTACCGCCCAACCCTGTCCAGGGACAACCCGCAAGTCCGCCATCACCGACCTGCTCCGCCGTCTCGTTGAAAAGAAAGGACTGCTGAACCGGAAACCGCCGATTCGGCGCCCAGGGCGCCTGCGCACCGAGCACGCTGCGCGTTTGCGTCACAATCCGCGCCGCGCCCCGCCCCTATGTTGGGTGCGGGCGCATGAAGCCGCGGCGCCTGTGGGCGACCGGTGCCCACCTGCCTCGGGGTTTGAGCTCCGCCCGTTGGGTCACGTAGGAATAATGCCGCACCTTTCCTGGTGTTTCTGCCCGCTGTTTCCAGGCCGCCTGAAGACTGCCCGCACGTAGCGGGTGCTCCGGAAATTATTTCAACAGAGAAGGGGAAACTGTTTTGTGCTAAGGTGAAGGCATTAAGCAGAGGGTCTGCGGGTCCAAGACGCAAGGGTCGAGGCAGGAGGCGGCGTAAGGGCCGAACGTGTTGGAGCCACTGGAGGCCGGCCGCTGTGCACAGATGGATTTCAGGGCGGGTCCGTACAGGTGCACGGAGAGCAGGTGGGGCTGGTGCATTCACCCAAGGCAATGGGGTGGGACCCAGGGTCTGTTTAAGATATAAGACGGAGAAGACTCAAGGATGGCTGAAAAGTGCTGGGCGTCGGAAAGCGGTGAGGACTGAGAAGTTACCTGTGGATTCAGTAGCGTACCTTATTTCCTTGAACACTTCCCGGCGCTCCCTATGGACGAGGCAAAAGCAGACACTCTGAAGTCTGGGAAGAGGCCTTTAATAACATAATTTCTAAGTGCTCCAAAGATGAGGGGACTCTGTGAGAGTGAATGATGGGGGATGAGACCCTAGCTCCTTGAGGAGCCCACCTTAGGGCTGAGATTTGGTGGAGGAGTTACTCAAGGATTAATATTGTGCGCAGTGGTAATAGCACATTTGAAGGCCTGGTTGGTGATAGGAAGAGGGGTTATTATGGTTGCCACCACTGGAGACTCCCACTCAAAGCACAGCAGCCCACTTCTTTCCAGCTCAGTGGTGCCTGACTGTCCATTAACCATCCTGTCCCACATCTAGCACTTGCCACCATTCTGGACTGCTGGGCCTTAGGATGGAAGGAAGCCACTGCTAGGCGCACCCTTCCCTTTTTAGTAACAGAGTCTATTTATTGATAACTTCCCAACAACATCTGTAAACATCGGGTACAAAAATATTCTGCTTAACTCTGTTCTCCAAGGTGGCTCGGCTTGCTCCATGGAGGCCCCAGGAGAAGCCTGCTGGGCTCTCAGGGTCCGCACCTCTGGTCCGAGAAATGGCCTAACCAGGCTCCGTGCTGAGTGGATGGCTAATCTCTGCCTTGAGGCTTCTACAGCTGTCTCAGAAACCTCCTTGAGATAATGATTGGAGAAAGTATTCAATACTGTCATTGGAGGAAGGGGCAAGGAGACCAGAATTAGTAGGCACGGGGGTGGGCTGGGGTGAACTCAGACATGACAGTGCTTGGCCACCTTGAGGAGGTCCTGACCAGGGTGCTGGAGCAGAGGACATCTGGCTCTGGTCTCTGGGAACCTTAAGGTGTTGCTCAGAGCAGACCTCAGGCCTGGCTCTGGAAAAGCTCCCTTGTGCCCAACCCGACTCCAGCTGGACTGGTCATCCCCTGGCCTGGCAGAGGGGTCTACAGAAGAGAGATGTTCTCAGTGAGGAAGGCGGGGGAATGATAGATCCCCAGGAATTCCATACCCCAGGGAGGGAGCCTTGTCCCCCAGTGAGCCCCAAATGACAGAGTAGGGTGGCAAAGCTGACTGTCTCAAGGCAGGGTTACCCATTGCCACCTCAGACATCTGGGCAGTGGCACCGCAGCTGCCCTGAGACCCCTCCGAGCTCCTGGGAGTAGAGCTACTCGCTCAGCATCTCCTCGTCATCTGTATGGCTGCGGCCATTGATGGCAGGGGAGCTGGGCCGGACGTGGGACAGGTCCTCGAAGCCGGGGCTGAGGGAGGGCGAGACTGTGTCGGGGCTGGTGTCACATGAGCCTGTGCTCTGTTCCGAGGTGGCAATGGTTGTTGTGGTGCTAGGCGGGATGGGGTCTTCATCCTCGTCTTCCAGGAGGGACGCCTCTGGGATGTCTGGGGGAAGGAGGCCCAGGAGTTGGCTTAGTCACCATGCCAGGCACTGTGATGAGGGATTAACTGGGCCCGGGACCCCTGACAGCTACCCCCACCCTATGGGACATAACTTGGTTCATTTTACAGATGAGGAAACCGAGGTCCAAGCAGGTGAGAGGCCTCTCTTTAAGGTGAGGTAAGGTAAAGACTCAGGTTCTCTGGGGTTAGGCCTATGCGGGCCCTGGGGGCAAGTCTGAGCCTGGCTGTGCCCTCTTGACTGTGTCACCTGGGCCAGGCCTCTCACCTGCCCGTGTCTCAGCTCCCTACTCTATAAACTGGGAATGACGGCATTGCCTTTATGCCTGTGGTTGTCAGCGGCCCTGGTGTGGGGAGCTGTTGGCCCATTCTGCAGACTGGGTAAACTGAAGCTCAGCATGGAGGACGCTGTGCTTCCTCTGACAAGTCACTGCCCCTCTGGGCACAGTCCCCATCTCATAGGTGGTTGTGGGTAACAGCCTGGCTCGTAGGGGTATGTGACATTCACTGGGCTAAGGACTGTCATCATTCTTGTCCACATTCCCTCGTGTGACCTCCCCTAAGGGAGGAGACTCTAGTCCCAACACCTGCTCTGCAGGTTGCCAAGAAGATCAGGCCAGCACTCCCGCCCCTGCCCCAGGTCTTACTGGACCCACTGCCCACTAGGGCCTGGGCTTGGTGTCAGCCCTTGAGGTGACCTTCCAGAAGCCAGCCTGCGCTGAGGGCCCTGGCATCCAAGGGCACAGAGCCCAGAAGCGGGATGTAGGAGCTCTGGGTGACACTTACGGCTGAAGGCCTCCGGGTGCTGCCTGGCCAGCTTCCCTTTCAGTGTCCTGCAGGGGAAGGGAAGGCACACAGGGCTGAACCTGCAGAGTGTGCAGGCTGGGCCCAGTGCAGGCCAGGAACCTCCCCCTCACTGCTTGTCATACTCTGCTCCAGGGCTGGAGGTAGGACTGGGCGCTCAGCCAGTGGACCTCCTACCCCCAGGACGGATGGCAGCTATCCAGGTGTCACCCAACTTCTGCGTGTCCTTGGTGCTGGCTCTGCGTGCTGGCTGGGCTCTCTACCTGCAATGCCTCGTGTCTAAACCTCTTCTAACAGGACAACCTTCCAGGAAGCTTCCCTTCCCCTTGCCTCAACAGGCACTCCTCTGGGTGACTTGTCCCAGCCTGTCTCTCCATCCCCGGTGTGAGGATGTCTGTGGGGGCCAGGAGTGCTGACTATCCACACCCCAAACACCAAACACTGGCACTCACTAAACTGAACTTCACAGAGAAGCACCTGCTTCCCTTTTTAACCTGCTGATTTTTCCTTTTTACCTTAAGTAATGCAGTTCTGTTTACAAAGAATTACAAAAGCCTCTTCAGACAGTCTCTAACCCTTGACTATGGCCAGCCAGCACTGTCCCCCCCAACCCCACCCCACCCTGAAGTACCACTGCTGCTGCATCCATGCCTGGGTGGACACACTTATCTCCTTCCTGAGTGACACAGATACACACAAAAGGTGTCAACCCTTGGGGTTCCTACTCTACTCCCACCCCTGCAACACCACACGTGGACAACCAGCCTGGTGAGATGCCTCAGAAAAGATATGCTTTGATAAAGGATTTATCCGGCCTGTCTTGTGATTTCTGCAGAGAGCATGCTCCAAGGAAACATGTTGCCCTCAATCTGTGGCACCTGCTCTGCCAGCAGATGTGGCTGCCCCCGGAAAAGAAGAAATGGCACAGTCAGCCAGAAATACAGCTGTAGTGCCAGCCTGTTCCAGGCCTGGGCGCCCCAGTGGCAGTTGTTAATGGCAGCAGTGGTGATAGGCGCTCCGGGGGCCGTGTCAAGCATTCTACGTGGCTGGGGACTTGGACATTGTCTTTCTCTGTCCTCATGGAAACAGACTGAGAAGGACCCACAAAACCTGGCAATCTCGTTTTCCTCTTGAGAGAAGTCCTGGGTGGAGGCCAAGGGGAACACGAGGCTAGCCTTTCACTGTCTGCTCCTGCCTGCCTTTTGCATTATGGGTCTGGCACTATGTTGCATTTTCAAAAAAGGAATAAAATTTAAATTCAGAAACTCCAAGATCTTCAGATCTTCTCCAATATTAAGTGTGCAATGAAGCCTCGTAAGACAAGCTGAATCTCCCTACCGCCCTGCTACGTGGAGAGGACGGCCCTCATTGAAAAGAGGAGGAACCCTCTTTTCAGGCTCAGAGGCTCAGAGCAGGAGGCAGAGACTGGAGGGCCAAGCACCCACCTGATCCTGCGGAAGATGCTGTCCAGGTCCCGCTTCATCTCCACCAGGGTCCTTGTGTGGTGCAGAAAGCGCTCGCTCATCTGCTGCAGGCGGGCACTTGACAGGTTGTTGAAGTTGAGCAGCATCTCGTTTGTCTTCTCAAAGCGGTCCAGCCTGGTGGCAGAAAAAGGGCACCGACTCCTCTGCTCAGCCTCCAGGTCCCTGCCAACTGATCCTGCTAGGCCCTTTCCTGCTCCATGACCTTTGCGTAGACCATACCCTTGTCTTGTGGAGCTCTACCTGGTGTTTGAGCCAGCTAGCAAACTCTTATTCAACTTTCAAAACCCTACTCAAAAATCCTACTCAAGTGTACCCTTCTCATGTAGCCTTAACTCTCTCCCTCAAGTAGACTCTTTGACAGTCTGACTCCCCTAGCCCCAGCTTCTTTCTCTGGCCCAGCCCTGACACTCCGAGGCCAGGAAGGTTCAAGTCTGATTTTGTCTCGCCTCGGTCTGGGAGTCCCCCAGGGTCAGGTCTGAATCTGAACTAAAGACCTAGGAGGGAAATGGGTATTGCTGAGACCCAGACATATCCAGCACCCCTGTTACAGGGCAAGAAAGGTAAGGTATCAGGTCTGTGCTGTGTTGTAAATGGAAGGAAGAGCCTTTGACTTAAAGACACAAAAAATAAAGCCCCAGGAGACCATGTTTCCCCCTGAAGGTTGTGTCAGCCCTTCTTCCCCACAGAGCAGGCCGGAATTAGGGTGAGGCTATGGTGGCCACAGTGCCAAGCCCCAAAGAGGGCAAAAGCCATTCACAGCCCTTCCAAGTGACCCTGAGTGCTCTGCAGAGACAGCCTAGGCTCTGAGAGAATAGGTTCCCAACAGGAAGTGAGCCGACTAGCTCCCTTAAATCCCCCAGCAGTTCCTTCCTTATCCCCCCCAAGACTCCCCACCCCAGGCCTCGGGAAAGGAGCTGCTGTGGTCCCTGCCAAACTGTCCGCAGCTGCGAAACTGTCCCAGAGCCCTGCTTCCTGTGCCAAGGCCTCGCCTCCAGACCAGGAAGGAATTTACTTTGGAGCCAGCCAGCAGATTTGCTCATTTCCTTCATTTTATCACCAGTGTGGGCCCGGGATAGAGGCAGGCAGGGCAAGAATGCAGGCCAGCAAGTGGATTCCTTCCCACACTGGGGGCCCAGGGCCCTTGGCTTTCGCTCACATGTTCTTCTGGGCGAGGATGATGGCGTTGACATCGTCTGCATTCACCATGCTCAGGATGCGGCTACAGAAGACCCTCGAGGCCGAGTCCGGGGGGTCCATCTCTTCTTCCTCCTCCGCTGCCTGAAACAGGCAGGAAGAAAGTGTTTGCAGTCTGCATCAGGAAGTGGGGGGAGGTGGGATGGAGAGGAGGGGCTGGGAACCCCACAGGCCACCTGTCCGTAAGCGGGTCATGCCACCTGAGCCTCAGCTTTGTCATGCCAGGAACTCGGGGGTGTTTCGAGAACCACAGGAGTTCCTATTTATAACTTGCACCCAAGCACATCACAATCCCATCACCCCTCCCACCTCCACCCCCCAACTCTCCATGTGCCCAAAGCTACAGGCATCTTCCTCCTACATGGATCTGCCCTCCTCCTGGCTGCCCCCTCAAATCATCACCCCCTCCAATGCCTTTTCTCCCAAGAGGTCTTTGATGACTACCCTTATTCTGGTCACTCATCACTTCACCTTTTTTAAATTGCTCCACTCTCATCTCTTCCTGAAATTATCTTAGTTATCAGTTAACCCTTTTGCCTGTCACCCCCACAGCAATATTAGCTCCAATAGAACAGAGGTGTGTGTGTCTTTCTTGCTCGCTGTTCTGTCTCCAGAGCCCAGCCCAGAACCTTGTTCACAGCAAGAGATTGCCTGAATTTAGTTTGATGAAGGCAAACAGAACCTTTCAAACTCAGCTCTGAAGCTAGACATATCAGCAAGTTAAAGCCAAGAATTTCAGGCACTGGAAGCCAGGCTGTGGGCCCCAGCAACCCAGATGGCTCTGTGGCTCTTGGCTCCCAGCTTCCCTGGCACACAGATGCCATCCCAGCAGGTGGGAACTTTCTGGACCATGCTAGGGCAGGAGGGATGACAGCTTCACCACTGACCCTCCTAAGGGGGTTCAGGAAAAACCCAGAATCCTGACATAGCTTGGCTCTGAGGTCTGCACATTTAGTGGCCGACAGAAAGGCCCACTTGCAATTGGTTAAGATTCACACATAGGATCAGGAAGGGCTTTCAGAGCCCACTTAACTACCCTCCTCTTTATTGAGCACCTACTGTATACTAAACAAGACACCAATTTCAAACACTGGCAATTGTTACCATCCTTATTTATATATGAGAAAATTGAGGCTCAGAGACTGAGGAACTAGGCCGTTGTCACACAGCCAGTGAACATGGGTCACAACTCAAACACCCACAGACCACAGGATCCACAAATGTGTGACTCTGACATTCAGTAGCTACCTGTGACAGGACAGCTGCTTCTTACAGCACCTGATCCCTGCCAGACTTCTGTTTCCAAAAATAAACCTGAAATATGGATTTCTTTTTCCTGTGAAATCGCCTCATTTACAAATGTTAGCAACTAATATTTTTCTTACCCCAACACCATAGAAGCCAAGAGTACGTATCTATTTGTGCCCTGAATCTGGCTATCAGTTTGCAGCCATTACGTGCCTTCTGGAGATAAACTGCCACACCTGATGAAATCCACCCCCCTCCCCAATCACCATGTTTGAGCTCCTTCTATGTGCCAGGCATGGACAGCCACACCCTCCACATTTCCAAAGAAGATCATGTATAAAGAGGACACTTGGGCTCTCAAAGGACAGAGCCATGTGGCAGAAAGCCCACAGCTAGAGCCTGGCAGGTGCAGGATTTGGACCTGTGGGAAATGGTTCTGCTACAAAGAAGGGCTCTTTCCTGTCTCTGGCTCCCAGATGTGAGGGCTGAGGGATTCAAGGCACACTCCCCCACCAGCTGCCTCTCACAGGAAGCCTTCCCGGACTAACTGCTAATCTGGCCCACACACAGAGTGGAAATGACCCAGCATAGGCTCTGATCCCTGCTCCAAATATATTTATGGGATACACACGCAGAGAGGGAGGCTGTGTGACCTTGGGAGAGTCACCTCACTTCCTAGATCCGTTTTCTCACCCAGAAAATAGGAATAACAAAGAATAAGAATCTCACAATGCTGTCTGTAGGGACTAAAACCAATAGTGATAAGAGGTGCTGGGCTCGAAGCAGTCAGTTTCTCCAAGTGGAGTGTGAAGAAATCCTAGGACAGGGCCCGGGAATCAGTATTCTAATGAAGGCCTCCCTAGTGCTTCCAAGAATACAGAACAAATACTTATACAGCACTTCACTTAATCCCGTCTCCCCTACAAGGGCATCTCCGAGGGCACCTAAGGCTCCCAGGGGTGGGATCAGGTCACACACCAATGCGGAAAGGCGCCGCAACTCCATCCAGGTCATTTAACAGAATTTAATTTGTCTGCCCAAACTCAGCAAAACCCGCGAGGCGGGGCGGGGCTCACAAATCCCCTCATGCCCCGCCCCTGTGAAGCGGGAAACTGAGGCCCAAGCAGGTCAACGCCCAATTCCGGGAGACACGGCACAGCCTGAACACAGGCGGCCCCAACTCCCGCGCCCCGGATCCAGACCCGGCCCATGGCGCCGCCCGCGCGTCCACCGCGCAGACGGGGGAAACTGAGACTTGTGCGCAGGAGGGGTGCCCAGATGTTGCCAGCGGCGCGCCCCACCCCGCTACAACCCGAGGACCGCGCCCGACCCGGCCCAGCTCCCCAGAGGTCCCTGCGTCCCGAGCCCCACCCCGAACTCGGCCCCGGCGTCGGTGGCAGCAGCACCTGCACATCTGGCGGCCTTGCTCGCGCTTCCGGGATGGCGCCCGCGCCGCCGCGACGTCACCACGCACCATGCGTGCGAGCGCGCGTGGCGGCGACGTGCCCTGGGCTGACTTGCGTGCGTGGAGGCGCGGCAGGAACGGGTGGAGCTTAGATGCAGCTTCTATTTGCGGGTGCATCACAACAAATAGCCAATCAAGCAGTCCCTCTCGCGCCTGCGTAGTTTCCAAAGCCCGAGCTCCAAGGCAGCCCGGAATCGGGGAGGGAAATGGGGAGGGAGGATGAAACGACCAATTTTATAGATGGTAAGACTGAGGTCCGAGAGCGGCAGGCATTCCCACAGGGTCATATAATCCTCGAGTGGCCTGTGGTGGATCCAGACCCAAATGTTCTGCTTTCCAGGCTGGGAATCAGACTCACTCGGGTTCAAAAACCCCTGCTCCGTTTTTCTGGGCCAGGATCCTGCATTGCATTTAGTCATGTCTCCTTGGTCTCTTCCACTCTGTGACAATTCCTTTCTCTCCTAATCTTTCATGACCTTAATACTTTTGAAGAGTACTGGTTTTGTAGAATACCTAATTATTATGGGTTTGTTCAATATTTCCTCATGATTAGACTGAAGTTGAGCAGTTTGGGAAAGAATCCCACAAAAGTGATGTTGTTTCCTTCTCAATGCATCCTATCAGGAGGCACTGGGATGTTGATATGTCTCATTGTTGGTGACATTAAATTTGATTACTTGCTTATAAGGCAGTGTCTACCAGCTTCTCAACTGTCAAGTTACTATTTTCCTTTGCAATTAATAAGTATCCAATGGGGGGATACTTAAGAGACCATGTAAATACCCTTGGTGTTTTGGTCTTGTTTTTTTGTTGTTGTTGTTGTTTACATATTTTTCACCCTTTAGTTTTAGCATCCATTCATGGCTCTTGGCAGCAATAATGATTACTTACCATGTGTTTAAATAATGGTGATTTTTAATTTAATTATTAATTGGAATTCTATTGTAAACAAGAGCTGCCTGTTCTTCTCAATTGTATATTCAAGTATTTATATCACTATGGAGTTATGAGTATTTTATTCTGTGGCTTATAATTAATTTCTATATTATTTATTTTACTGCCCCTTTAATTTAGCTCCTATGTCCTTTTAATATGTCTCCATGTTTCTGTGAGTACGTCCTTACTTTTGGCACCACAAGATGTTCTGTGCTTGCTTTGGAATATCCCTGGAATCAGCCATTTCTCCAAGGAGCCTGGTTCTGCTTCTTGGAGAATGGTATTTAGAGACCAAGATCTGGGTGCTGGGTGTGCTCACTGCTACCCAGGTATTATTGCTTAGAGACCCTCTCAGCAGTCAGAGCTAGGAAATACATGTATGTCTACTAACCCATGCATATACACATCTATTTTTAGTTCTATATCTGTTCCCTTGTGTCTCTACTGAAAACCGTGAGTTCATACTGAGATGAAGATGCATTAAGTGAGATAACCCAAGTTAAATGCGTGAACAAAATGGGGCAAATAGTAATTGCTTGATAAGTGTTAGCAATTATCATTAGTTTCTGAGGTTTTAATGAAATGTATGTTATATATTATATGTCTGATTTTTCTGTGTCTCAGTTTGTTAACTGTGAGTCTGGGTGAACCTAGCATCTGCCTCTTAAGGTTGCTAAGAGTTTGAGAGATACACACATTCCCTTGGGCACATGGAAGACTCTTTGAGAGCCCTGGAATTGGCATATCTGAGTTCTAATTCCAGCTGTCACATCCTAGCTGGGTGGCCTTGAGCAAGTGGCTTAACCTTAAGAAATCACGCAGGTTAATTCCTTACAAGAGGGGTCCCAAACCGGGCTGCAGACCAGTACTTGTCCTCAGCCTATTAGGAACCGGGCTGCACAGCAGGAGGTGAGCGGCGGGTGACCAAGCAAAGCTTCATCTGCCACTCGTCATCACTCCCCATCACTCACATTAGCACCTGAACCATTGTCCCACCCCACCCCCATCCGTGGAAAAATTGTCTTCCACGAAACCAGTCCCTGGTGCCAAAAAGGTTGGGGACCGCTGCCTTACAACAGAGTTTGGCCCATTGTAAGCCCTTGGTAAACTGAGGGTAAACTCTATTATTACTCTCACGCTCTCCTTCCTTCATTCATTGAAAAGTTAATGATGATCAGGAATCTTATACATTCTTATAGTTCAACCAACAGTTTTTAAAATTGTTCAGTAAAACCCTCTAGTCACCCCTTCTGGGTTTGGCCCATATTCTGAGAATCCAGAAAATACTCAGTCCCTGCCTAGCCTTGGCGAATGAAGGAGAGTCTGACACAGACAATCCCAGCCCTGAAGGGAACAATGTTGGGCTAGAGGGAGGAGAGACTCAAGGCTGGAGGAACCTGCAGAGTGGGATTATGAGGACTTCTGAAGGCCAGGAAGCAGGTACATCTGGATGGAGTTTTGAGGTACAATTAGGAGTTTTGCAGGTGCTGACAATCATTTAGGACTGAGGGGATCACAGGAGCAAAGACAGGATGGTGGGAAAGCACATAGTGTCGATTTGATCTTTTAAGAATTGTGGAGCTCCATGAGCCAGACAGCAGCCAGTGCTGAGAAGAGCCTCGGTGGCGGATGCTGGGAACAGTAGAACCATGACTCTGTCTGCTTGGCTTTGCCAAGCTGTAGCAGAAGAGGCCCAGACTGGAGAAACCAAGCTTTTCAACGGGTCTCTTGGGCTCTGTTGGAGGCCAGGGAACATTTACGAGGGTCCTGGAAGGGGTGGGGGCTGCACATTGAAGCCAAAGGGAATTGGCTGGTCCCAAATGTTTTCCTTTTTTATTTTGTTTAAATTTTATTTATTTATTTTCTTGGCCGTGTTGGGTCTTTGCTGCTGCGCGTGGGCTTTCTCTCGTTGCGGCGAGCAGGGGCTACTCTTCGTTGCAGAGCGCAGGCTTCTGATTGCGGTGGTTTCTCTTGTTGCGGAGCATGGGCTCTAGGCATGCAGGCTTCAGCAGTTGTGGCACATGGGCTCAGTAGTTGTGGTTCGCGGGCTGTAGAGCGCAGGCTCAGTAGTTGTGGTGCACGGGCTTAGTTGCTCCACGGCATGTGGGATCTTCCCAGACCAGGGCTCAAACCCGCGTTCCCTGCATTGACAGGCGGATTCTTACCCACTGCGCCACCAGGGAAGTCCCCCCACCACCTCTTCCGACTGGCCAGCCTTCCTTCCTCCCCGCCTTCCTTTCTTCCTTCCCTCCTTCCTTCCTTCCACAATGATTTCCCTGAATACCTCCCCCTGTTTTGTGCCATGCAGTATGTAGGCCTCAGGACTAAAACAATAAGAAACAACGTACCCTTCTCAGATTTGGGGGGGTCTTCCAGTCTATTGGGTGAGGCAAAATCAACTGATGGCACAGACACAAGTGAATCAGTTATGAAGTGGAGGTTCATTTTACCAAGACTGCAGCCAATCAGACACCTGGCCTTGCCATGGGGAGGTCAGGGATGGCTTCCAGTAGGAGGTGACCTCAGAGCACCTATCTGACAAGTTACCGCCAAAAGCCAGTTACCTTCTCCAGTGTTAGCTACCTCCAAAAGCCAGTGTCCTTCTCATTTATTCATTAATTCATTCAATTATTCATTCATCTATTGAACTCCCATAGGCCCTTAAGCATCATTCAAGGAGGTGGTGAGGACAAAACAGACAAAATTCTTTCCAGGCTGGAGCAAAATGGGGGGAATGGGGGAAGCAAAAGAATGAACAAGATCATTCTGGAAGGGAGTAACTGCTGGGAAGAAAATAAAATAGAGTGAAGAGGAGTAAGTGCCCCCTCTTTCAAAACAAGAGCCATAGAAACCCTTCTAATCAATGCTGCCACCTTCTCCTGGGGCCGTGGGCACCTTATCATACTCTAGCAGAGGTGCAGGGAGGAGGGACTCCTCCCAGTGGCCCTGCTCTCCCAGCAGGTAACCTAGCCATTCTTGAGTTCCTCCTGTATGCACCAGGCCACCCTCCCGGGATTAGACTGACCAGGTGCGGGGGGCGGTGTAGCGGGGCAGAGGTTCTGTGTGCTCTTGCGCACGTCGCTCCCCCTCGGGGCCTCGGGTCTACAGAAGTAACTAGCGGTTCAGAGTGGGTTATCCAGAAGTCTGGCTGCCCTGATCTGCAAGCCTGAGCTCCTCAAGGAAATACCATTTAGTGTTGTCCTCGCAACAGCCCCCAAGGTGAGAGTGCGCGAATAGAGGTGTTTATCCCCATTTCACAGATGAGCAGAATGAAGCTCAGACAAGGGTTGTAAGTCTGCCCAGGCTGCGCGTCGCTGACCGGAGAACTGACTCGGATCTACAGCCCCCCGCCTCCGCCCCCGCCTCCGCCTCCGCCTTCGCCTCCGCCCCCGCCTCCGTCCGAGGTTGGCGCGACGGCCTCTGCCCCTTTAAGAACGCCCCACGGATACAAGCAGGAAGGGGGCGGTGCCTGTGCCTGAGACGGATGTGCTCGCGCACCAATGGACGCTGCAGTCACTGCAGCGGCGTCCAATGGGCGCGGTGAGGGCGGTGCTGGGCGCCAGAGCCTGGTTCCCGAGGCGCGGCGGCCGCGGCTGGGGGCGGGGAGGGGGGCGCAGGACCCCAGGCTGGGGTCCCGGAGCCGGAGGCACGTGTCCCGGGGCGCCGGCGGGGTAGCGCCGGCCCGGAGCGCTGCCCGGACCTGGGCTAGTCCGGGGGCCGGCGCGGCGGGGGCTGCGGCTGCTAGGCGGAGTGAAGGGCCGCGGGGGAGGCGAGCCGGGGGGCGCGGGGGTCTGAGTGCCGGAGAGGGCGCGGCCTGGTGAGGGCAGCTGGGGGTGGGGGCCACGGAAGGTCAAGGGCAGCGGGTGGGGACGCTGCCGGCGGAGACGTACAGGGCCGGGGGCGCCCGCGGGTTGCGGGGGGTCGGGAGCCCCAGACTGGTGGCGTCAAACAGGCGTGGGGCGTTGGGAACTTGGGTGGGAGGTTGACGGTAGGCCAGGCCGGTGCAGGGGGCGTCTGGAGAGCGTAGGGTGTTATGGGATGGGGAGGGGGGTCGTCTGGGGATATCAAGGTGTTTAGGGGCGACGGGCCAGCTGTGGGGGAAGCTGGCCCGGGCTGGGGTCGGTGCTTGGGGTGCAGGGAGGGCTATTTATGCGAGCGCAGGAGATTGTGAGGGTGGGGGCAGGGAGTGTCTCAGAAAATGGGACCCGAGCCCGGAAGGAGCAGGCAGGTGAGGGTTAGGGAGGGGATGCTGTGGGTTAGAATGACGGCTCTACCACCGCCAGAGCTTGGGGCCTGGGGGAGGCGGACAGTTCTTGATGGTCCAAGGAAGAAGCCGTGGGGGTCTCGACCACTCCTCCTCAAAGGAGGCTACTTTGAGAAGGTGGTAAGAAGGCCTGAGGAGAGGAGAAAAGGCTCCCAAGGAATGGCTAGGGTCAAGGTCCCTGGTGTTGGGGGCGGTGGTATTAGGTTCAGTATATGGAAGGAAAGCCTTGGGGTTTCTGGGTGGCTCCCCTTAGGAGAAGGGACAAATGAAGGTGGGGAGCCCTGGTGAAGATTCAGTTATTTTTCCCTTGGGCTCTAAAAAATAGTCTCCCCAAGATCTCAGGGGTTGTCCCCCTGAAAAAAATCCCAGCACCAGCTCTGGACATTTAAGCAGATAAAGCCCTAGGTTCAAATCTTGGCTCCTGTGGTTGGCCTGCTCTGTGACCTTGGGCAAATGGCTTTGCCACTCTGGGCCTCAATTTCCTTTTCTGCAGGGGGATGTTCCCTACTTCCCCAGGGTGTTTATAAAGATTAAATAATAATTAACTCTAATAATAGCTAACACTGAATCTGATGTCAGGGCTTGATGAGTGGGTTGTTAAGTCCTTTGGACAAACCAGGGTTGTTACTCTATCCACCCTGTAGATGAGGAAACTAAGGCCTGGAGCCCCTGAGTCACACAGCAAGTGATCGGCGGTGTGGAGAATGGAGTCAGAGGAGATTTGAGGGGCTTGGTGGGATTCTTACCCCCATCCATTCTCCCCATCAGGGCCAATTCCCATCCCCCCAGCAGCATGGCATCCTGTGCTGAGCCCTCTGCTGCGGACCCTGAGCCCACTGCCCCGCCACCTGCTGGGGTCCCACCACTTGAGGACTTCGAAGTGCTGGACGGGGTGGAAGACGCAGAGGGCGAGGAGGAGGAGGAGGAGGAGGAGGAGGAGGAGGATCTGAGTGAGCTGCCGCCACTTGAGGATGTAGGGCAGCCCTCACAGGAGGAGGCCGAGCAGCCCGGGGCGCTGGCCCGAGAGTTCCTGGCCGCCATGGAGCCGGAGCCTGAGCCCGCCCCGGCCCTGGACGAGTGGCTGGACATCCTGGGTAAGGAGCAGGGGTGGCTCGGGTTAACCGACAGGGCCTGGACAGCTCAGGTTCAGGAGTGACCTTGGCCTAGGCCCTCTCCTCCCCTGAGCCTCATTTCCCCATCTCTGTTGTGAAGAAGGTTGGAAGTAAAACATGTAACCACGTTGATCGCCAGCCACAGGCAGTTGCTTGAGACACCTCATGTTTATGCCCTTCTCTTGCCTTCCCACCCCATGACTTGCTTTCGCAGAGCTGCTCACAGGGCTCAGAGAGGCTGAATCACTTGCCCAGAGCCACACAGCCAGCACAGCAGGCGCTGGCAGCTCCCAACCCCCACTTTTCTTGGCATTTGTCTGGCAAGTGCCTGTCCCCAGAAAAATGTGTCCTGAGGTCAAATAGATCTGTGGAACATCCCATTTTGTTCATCCCTGTGTCTGGTTCATAGTATTCATTAGTGTGCTAATTGTTCAGAAAAGTTCTGCAAGAAAGAAACTAGGAGAACCCACACATGTGCCACCCCCATGTACCCCATCACAACAACTCTAGAAGATAAACACAGCGCTACTAGTTCTGATATCTAATACACTAAATAACGCTAATGACCACACAGATAATACTAAAACATTATTACTACCATCATTAGTGCTAATGATACAGTAGTATGAAGTAATACTGGCACTGGTAAAGTCGAATTGATACTGATTTCATCTCCACTACAGATATAAACCCTACTGCACCTAAAAATAACACCAGTTGATATTTACTGAGCACTGATTCTGTGCCAGGGCTGTGCATCATCTTATTTTATCTTCACAACAACCCCACAATGTAATTCCTACCATATCCTCTTTTACAGATAGGGAAACAGGCTCAGAGAGGTGAAGCCACCTGTCCAAGGTTGCACAGCCTCCTTGGCTGTATTAAAGTTTGGGAAGCTCTTCTCTAATGATGTTAAGAGCTGCCCTGCTCCCTGTCTGAGCATGAGGATGGCTCTGTTTGTTTATATGCGAGCCAGCTGCTTTCTGAAGTCAGAATTCAGGCTTCTAGACAAGGAAACTGAGGCCTTGAGAGGGGATGTGATTCTATATCCCTGGGTTTACCTGGGTGAGAGGCAGTGCCTGGTTGAGGTCCTACCAGCATATCCACTATTAGTGCCCAGAAACCTCAAGACTCTTGACATCCACTAGATCATTGGTTCTCAAACTGGATGCGGGGGCATGTATAAGTTGGGGAGCACTGCAGGAATTTGGAACACTCTAGAATATTCCATAGTATGAGTAGATCTCTCTGCCCCTAACCTTTAGACTAGGGGTCTACTCAGACTCATGGTAGTATTTTCCAGACCAGTGGAATGTTACGGAATACAGGTACTTGTTGGAACATGGGTGACTGCAGATGATGTCAGTCTGACGTGCCCCATAGGTGTAAGCCCTCTGTTGCCCCAGCAGTTGTCATGGCATGACAGTGGGTGTCATCATTGCAGGGGCTCCTTGAGTGGATTCATGAAGGCACGGGGCCTCATGCCTGGTACTCAGTAGGTGTTGGCTGTGGCCATTTGGCCATTCCTAAGATCGTTTGGGGTATGGAGGGGAACATAGTGGTCTCTTCGGCAGCTGGAGGGGGGCGTTGGGGGCTACTTTTGCTTATGGGTCCTTCTGTGATGTGGTGCTTTGGTCAGGACACAGTTCTGGCATCACAGGTGCTCTGCTAACCAAGGAACCTACTCACTAAGTGTCACCAGGATACCCCCTGATCACCCCATTTCATGGCTGGGTAAATTGACGTCCACGTGTCACAGGGCTGAGATTGGAACCAGAGAAGGGAGAGAGGGTAGCTCCAGAGTCTCATTACTGGGTATCCCTGCTGCCCTGATTGTGGTAGGCAGGATGGCTTTTCTCAGCTCTTTGCCCTCACTGAGCCTTGACTTTCTTTCTTTTTTTTAATCTTCTTTTGGCCACACCGCGTGGCTTGTGGGATCTCAGTTACCTGACCATGGATTGAACCTGGGCCATGGTAGTGAAAGCCCGGAATGCTAACCATTAGGCCACCAGGGAACTACCTTGGTTTTCTTAAGATGACAGACCAGCCAGTGTTCACTGAGCGCATCCTTGGAGCCAGTATCGTTAGTCCCCAAATCAGCCCTTTGATGCCCGGTGTCCAGCCGGGGACACGGAGGCCCAGAGGCATGGGGTCACCTGCCCAGTAAGTGGCAGAGTGGCCACTGAAAACTCAGCTTATGCCCTGGTGCTGTGCCACCCACCCCCAGGATAGGCAGAGCTGGGGAGGGGGAGTGCCCAGGGGGCAGCTGCCCATCTGAGCTGCTTAGTGACAGGCTGCTTGTCCCTGCTCCACGGCAGGGAATGGGCTGTTGAGGAAGAAGATGCTGGTTCCAGGCCCACCAGGCTCAAGCCGCCCGGCCAAGGGCCAGGTGGTCACCGTGCAGCTGCAGACTTCGCTGGAGAATGGCACACGGGTACAGGAGGAGCCGGAGCTGGTGTTCACCCTGGGTGACTGTGATGTCATCCAGGTGGGAACGGTGCAGGGCCTGGGCAGTTCTGGGTGGGGAGGGGCTGGGGTGAGATGCAGGGGAGGTGGTGGTGGTGGTGGTGGTGGCCGGGTGGGTGGGCACTGCTGTGGTGCACCGGGACCCACTCAACTCATGCTGCTCCCCCACCCCGACCCCAGGCCCTGGATCTCAGTGTCCCGCTCATGGACGTGGGAGAGACGGCTATGGTCACTGCTGATTCCAAGTACTGCTACGGCCCCCAGGGCAGGTGAGTACCTGCTGCCTGCAGGGGTTCCTGTGGGGGTGAGGAAGTGGGTGGGACGGGTTGCTCCCCCATCTCACCCCATCTAAGTGCACATTTTATAGAAAAGGAAACAGGCTTCGGGAGGGGAACTCCCGTACCAAGTCACGGAGCTCAAGAGTAGCAAGAGTTAACTTCCCTTGTGTTTTACTGAGGAGGGGGGTGACAGCCCTTTCCTGCCTGCTCCCGCTGAACCTAGTGTGTCTGGGGTTCAGTCATGGTGGCCGCTGGGTCTGAGTGCTCTCCCCACCCCATCCCCCAGCAGGAGCCCATACATCCCCCCACACGCGGCCCTGTGCCTGGAGGTGACCCTGAAGACTGCCGTGGATGGGCCTGACCTGGAGATGCTCACGGGGCAGGAACGCGTGGCCCTGGCCAACCGGAAGCGGGAGTGTGGCAATGCTCACTACCAGCGGGCCGACTTTGTGCTGGCCGCCAACTCCTACGACCTCGCCATCAAGGCCATCACTTCTAGTGCCAAAGGTGACTGCCAGGTCGAATCCCAGCACCTCCCCTGCAAAGCCATCCCCCTAGTGCTAGAAACTTCAAGCCACAGAGGGCCCCAGATTCAAAATGTTCTAGAAAATTATAGAATATGGATAGATGTTTAGCTATGCCTAGTCTTTAGATATTTCTAGACTTAAATCCCAGGTCAGTGGACTGTTACGGAGTGCAGGTAGATGTTGGAACGTGGGTGACTGCAGATATTGTCAATCCATGATCGGGCCCTCGTTCACTTAGGCTCCATTTTGTCGACTCCTTGGGAGTGCCCTGAGGACAGCACTGGCCTTGGCCCGTGTTAGAGATGGGGAAACTGAGGCCAGAGAGGCCTGAGGTCCCCCAGGGAGTAGGTGGTAGAGGCCCCAGCACTGGGATCTTGGAAACCCCCCATCTCCTGTGACTGGGACTCTCAGAGACCCTTCCCCCCCAGTCTCCTCCAGCACCAGGTTCGGTGGGGTGGGCCTTGGCCTGGGTCACATAATCTCTCTGCAGATGGTTGTGGGTGGCTGGCGGCGTGGTAACAGTGGCTGTAGTTGAGTGCTGTCCCCCCACAGTGGACATGACATTCGAGGAGGAGGAGCAGCTCCTGCAGCTGAAGGTGAAGTGTCTGAACAACCTGGCAGCCTCACAGCTGAAGCTGGACCACTACCGTGCAGCGCTGCGCTCCTGCAGCCTTGTGCTCGAGCACCAGCCCGACAACATCAAGGCGCTCTTCCGCAAGGGCAAGGTGAGCTGCAGCTCACAGGCAGCAGGCGGGCAGGCTGGCTCCCTGACCTCAGAGCAATGACGCTGGTCCCAAACCCTAGATTTGAGAAAGGCATAGGTATCAGTCAGCCAAGCTCTCTGGGGTATAAATGGGGAAACTGAGGCCCAGACAGGTGCAGGGGTGTGGCCTGGGTCACAGCAATTCATTGACTGAGGCCAGATTTTTTTTTTTTTTTTTTTTTTTTTTTTTGTGTGTGAGTGTGGGCTGTACCATATGGCATGTGGGATCTTAGTTCCCCAACCTGGGATCAAACCCATTCCCCCTGCATTGGAAGCATGGAGTCTTAACCACTGGACCACTAGGGAAGTCCCCTGACTGAGGTCAGATTTGAACCCTGGGTCTTAGGTTCCCTCTACTCCCTGACACTGCCTTTTGGCCCATTGATAACTGTTCCTTGCATATAACCCTTTGTGACTCCCATCTCCCTCAGAGTAAAAAGCCGGGTTCTTATTTCAGCCTTTAAGGCTCTGAGCTATCTGGTCTTCCTCCTGCCATCATCTTCCAGTGTACTCTTGCTTTTTTGCATCCTGCTCAGCTTCTCCACTACTTGTTGCCTGGGCCAGGTCTGCTCCTACCCCCGTGCCTTTGCACAGGCTATGTTCTCTGCTTGAGATGTTCATACCCCAAATACACCCATGGGTCCCTCTCTCACCTCCTCTTTGCTCTGATGTCACCTCCTCAGGAAGTCCTCCCTACAACACCCACCCTGACCCTCTGTCCTGCCTTCATGTTTCCCGTCAGCATGGGTAGGTGTCATGCCTCTTGTCCATCTCCCTTACCAGAAGGCGGGGATTTTGTATGTCTCATTCACTGCTAAATCTCTAGCCCTTTAAACAGAGCCAGGCATACAGTAGGTGCTGAGTAAGTGCTGGTGGAATATAGGAATGAATTTGGCCTGGATGGACTTGACTTTAATTGCTTTTGTCCCCATCTCTGTTCATCTTCACTCTGTTGGGATAGGGGGTGCTTTCAGCATTTTTAGCAGTAAACCAAGGAAACTGAGGTGCAAGCAAACGCAGGGTCACCTAGTGTGTTAATGAGAGGCCTGAGCAGGCCAGCCAGCATTTTTAAAGTACTTTTTGTGTGTAGAGTTCTGCATAGAAACGGAGAGGAGAGAAAAGATGCTGTCCCTGTTTTTCAAGGGTTTAGAATCTTCTTGTGGGGAGTGAGACTGTCAACTCATGTAGCCTTATACATGTTTGGGTCTGATGGTTGAAGGTGATGGAAAACTACTCAAATAGATTCAGCGAAAGGAATTAACAACTTGTGGAACTGCCAAGTCAGGGGTAATTGGCTTCAAGCACGGCTGGATCCAGGTGTTTAGAAATGTTGTGCAGATGCTGTGTCTGTCTGCCGTGTTTCTCTCTCAGGCAGGCTCCTCTCTCAGGGTGACCAAGAGGCTCCCTCCTGCTCTGCCAAAAGCTCCAGGCTTCCATCCTTTCCACTTAGCAACTGGCCTCTCAGTGGTACCAGCATAGTTCAGGCTGGATCTCATTGGCTGGCTTGAGTCACATGCCTGGCTCTGAATCATTCGATGTGGCCAGAGCTTTGGCAGCTTCCATTTGGCTTCTCGAGCCAGCCAAGGTGGTGAAGGAGGAGGAGAGACCAGCGCCTGGGTCTCCTGCACAGGATGAGCCAGACACTCAGGAGAAGGAGCAGGTTAGGGGAATGACACCAAGCCTGGTGGTCTGCTCATGTAGTCTGAGGGCTCAGGGGAGCAGTTTAGGGGTGACTGGCCCCCCAGGGCAGTTGTTAGAGATACATTTGGGACTAGTCAGGTGGCCAGGAGCCTGGCAGGGCTGGGTCTCTTGAAGGAGAACGTGGCCCAGCGTGGGTCCAGAATGATATACTCCCCACTTCCTCCCACAGGTGTTGGCCCAGCAAGGTGAGTACAGTGAGGCCATCCCCATCTTGAGAGCAGCCCTGAAGCTGGAACCTTCCAATAAGGTGAGCAGAATGGGGGCACCCTGAGATTTGCTGTGCCGGCTTGTCTGGGAAGTTTTTCCTGTGGTCTGCCCCTTAGCCTTCTTGCTGTGGCTCTCCCTATGGTGTTTCTGCCTGGGAAGTGGCAGGGGGTAGGTAGCTGAAGGGCCCCAGCCAACCTGCTGAGACCCTTATTGACCCTTGCATAGGCAGTCTTGACTCACCCCCAACAGAGGTCCCAGAGGCCAAGGGCACTAGCCAGCCTGGCCAATGCCAGTGTCTTTAGCTTTCTTCCCAGAACCTTCCTCTCTCCTGGCCACCCTTGCTGCACTCCATCTTCTGGCTTCCTGGGAGGATGGAGATAGCAGCCCTCACTTCGCTGATGCCCAGAGAATAGCTGGCAGAATTCCCATGTCCCAGTGGTTCCAGCCCCGAAGGGCCCCAGGGCCCCAGAAAGGCAGACTGCTAGCAGTGATCGTTGGCTTCTGCTGCCACCTGCTCTCACAGACATTCCCCCTCTCACAGACGATCCATGCAGAGCTCTCAAAGCTGGTGAAGAAGCACGCGGCCCAGCGGAGCACTGAGACCGCCCTGTATCGGAAGATGCTGGGTAACCCCAGCCGGCTGCCTGCCAAGTGTCCTGGCAAGGGTGCCTGGGTGAGCTGGGGCCGGCGGGCACAGGGAGGCTCCCAGAGTAGGGGCAGGGGCTATGGGCAGGTATGCCATGCAGAGGGAGTTTCTTCATTTTGCAAACATTGATGTCTTCACGAACTGGGGTGTTGTGGACCATGCTGGGGACACAGAGAAGCCCCAGTGCTGTGTGACCGGGACTAAAGCAGAAGATAAAACACAATCTGGAGGGCTCAGGGTAGGGCTCCTCCAGAGGGGAAGGGGAGGTGTACCAGAGGAGGGGACATTTGGCTTGAGTTTTGATGCATGAGTAGGAGTTTTCCAAGAGGCGGGCAAGGCATTATCAGGCAGTGGTTTCCTGGGAGGGCTGTTTGGGGCCTGTTACTAGCTGAAGTGCAAGACATCCATCTTGACTGCTGTCTAGCCTCCTCTTCCCTCTCCTTTATCCACAGTCCATCCCATGGAAGTGGCTGTTTGGGGCAACTGCAGTCGCCCTGGGGGGCGTGGCACTCTCTGTGGTCATCGCTGCCAGGAACTGACCACCCAGGTGGCCGCCATCCCCTCCACTCACCGTGGACCCCACCCTGCGCTCCCTAACTCCCCCAGGCTCCCTGTCCACTGCCCTAACTGGCCTAGCCCCCTCCTCTGGGGCAGGGGCAGTGAGGTTTGGGGGTCGCGTGGCCCAGTGAGCAGGAGGGACTGAGCCCTATAGGAGGAAAGTGAGGCAGGTCCCTGGCCCCACGTCCAGCCCGGAGCAAGGGGGCCCTCATTCCTCCAGACCCAATTCCCACCCCTAACCCCACCCCCTGGGTTAGGTCCCAACAGGGACCAGCCTCAGCTTCTCCTTCCCAACAGGCCTGGGGGCAGCCCTTCCCCCACCCATTCCCTGTCCAAACGCCAACTCCTCCTGCCCCGCCTGCTGCCCTCTGTCCAGGTACCCCCCCACCCCACCCCCCAACACACACACAGTGAAATAAAGCCTCCCACCCCGCACCCTGCTGGCTCTGGAGCCTTCTTCCACCATCGCTTGGGGCTGAGCCAGAGACAGCCTGTGCTGTGTCCAGGGTCACACAGGACTGTGGATATGGCCAAGCCAGGACTAGAGTGGGGGGTTGTCTGCTCTCAGGTCACAGCAGACCGTCTTTACCAAGGGAGAAACTGTGACCTGGAGTAGTGGGGCGTTATGCTCAGGGTCCCTGGTCAGACTCTGCGGGAGTTCACAGCTAGCTATGCTCCTTACCCCACCTCTCTTGACTCTGTTGTCTCATCTGAAATTGGGGACCCTGTTGAGACCTAACTGAGGACTGTGCTGAGCCCTCAATGACCACAGGGGTCTGGCTGTGCAGAAGTGGACAGCCCCATGTCTGGGCAGCAACATAGCCAGTGCAAAGGCCTTGGAGCAGCATGGAACCTGGTCTGTTCAAAGTTGATAAAGGTGGGTGCTCAGCAGAGCTGGACCCTGCAGGGCCTTGGGGGGGCTATGGGGAGGGGTTGGGTTTGATTCCAGGAGCTCCATCCCATCTCCTTTTCCCTACAACCCAGGGCTGTCGGAGCTTCTTCCCAAAATGTTTCCCACCGTCACAACCAGGACAGCCAGAGCCAGTGTTTGGGCCTTTATTAACCTGAGTTCCTCTCGCTGCTGCTGTCTCCGAGATAGGCCACACAAGTGTTTGTCCTGCTCCCATCCCTTATAGTCCAGGAGTAGAAGCAACTGGCCACAGCCACCCAGCAGAAGGTGGCCATCAGGCCTGGAAAATAGATCTTTGCCCTGCCTGCTCCAGGCCGTTGCTGGGCCACCTGGATTACTCTCAGGGCACAAATTGGAGTGGCTTGGACCTGCTTCTCCTCTCCACCATTCAGCCCCCTTAGGTTTCTACCTTGTCCTCAGACAGGAAGGTGGGGGGGCTCCATGGGAGGAGCTGGGGCGGGGAGCATGGGTTGGCCAGGCTCGGGAGACCTGCATCTCAGGCAGGATAGCCCCTCTTTACTCAGTCTCCTTGACTTCAGGCTGGGAAGCTGGCCTGAAGGTTGGCCAGCGGGACTGTGGGCCCGCTGGGGTGACTTCCTGGCCCAGGTGTGAGAGTCACCACCGCTGACATTCCTGAACACTGGCTGTGTGCTGGCAATGGCGTTAGTCCACTGTTTACCCACAGCAGCCTTGTTCTGTGCCCATTTTTCATATATTCTGGGGACAAGTCCTTTGTCATATAGGTATATTGTGAATATAGTTCGCACTCTGTGGCTCACTTTTCATTTTCTTAATGATGTCTTTCAAAGAGCAGACATTTAAAATTTGATGCAGCCCAATTTGTCAGTTTTTTTCTTCTATTCCATGTGCTTTTTGTCAATATTTGCTGAGCCCAGCTTGTAGAGATTTTCTAGGTTTTCTTTTAAACGTCCTATGGCTTTAGCTTTTGCATTGAGATCTATGAGCCACTTTGAGTTAATTTTTGTATGTGGTGTGAGGTTGGGGTTGAGGTTCATTTTTTTCTTCTTTTAAAAAATTAATTAATTTGGCTGCGCTGGGTCTTAATTGCAGCACACGGGATCTTCGTTGCCGCGTGTGGGACCTTTAGTTGCAGCACACAAACTCTTAGTTGCGGTGTGTGGGATCTAGTTCTGTGACCAGGGATCAAACCCAGGCCCCTTGCATTGGGAGTGCAGAGCCGTAGCCACTGGAGCACCAGGGAAGTCCCCATTTTTTTCCATGTAGCCATCCAGTTGCAGAAACATCTGTGGGGAAGACTTACTTTTCCCTAGTGAGTTACTGTGGCAGCTTTGTCAAAAGCAACTGACCATACATGTGTGTCTTTTCTGGACTCTGCTCCATGGTGAGGGTCTCTGTGTCCTCTTGGCAGGTTCCACACTGTCCTGAAGACTGTAGCTTTTTAGTAATGATGGAGTCAGGCTGGGTGTGCATTCCACCTTTGCCCCTTTTCTCCATGGTTGCTTTGGTTGTGTCCCATTATTAGCTGAGCAGACCGAGGCCCAGAGAGGAGACAGCTCCTGCCCAGGGTCCCACTACCTGGAAGCAACAGGCAGGATTTGGCCCAGGTCAGCCTGCCTCCAGGGCACATGCTCCACCCACCAGCTGGTTCTGCATCTTACTGCAAGTTAAGGCCAGGAGTTGAGAAAGGCCTTGAATGCCACGGCCAGATGTGTGACTTTAATGTGTTCACCCCCTTGGTCATTCCATCCTCAGTAGTCTGAACAGGGTTGGGGTGGGGAGCCAGGGCATCCAGGACGAGGGGCATCGAAGTTGCCCTAAAGGCACAAGGAGGCCTTTGGTGGTGGCAAACGGTGCTTGCTCCTGGTTCAGGCATAGCATGTGCAAAGGTGTGCTGGCTGGATGGTGTGTGGTATGTTCAGAGGACAACTAGGATGGATTTTTCTTTCACATCAAAACGTATACCAGTGCCTTCTGTGTACCCTGTCTTGGGCGATGACTCAGCCTGAACTTGCCCTCGAGGGGTGCGACTCTCAGTGGGCTGTGAGTTGGAAGTGAACATGGTAGAATGACCTTTGCGTGTGAGAGCTCATGTCTCCTGAGCACTTCAGTGAGATGACCTTTGCATACTTCCATCTCATGTCATCCTTAAAGGACAACTTCCTGGTGGTGAGTGTTGGCTGGGGTCACCCAGTGTGGAATCATCAGTGTCTCTGAATGCATGTGCTCTGTTTCTCCTCCTGGTGGAACTCACCTTTACTCCTCATCATGCAGATGGAGCTGGTTCCCCACCAGCCTTCAGGGGTGGATCTGCAACCCAGGCCTGACCAATCAGAGCATTCTAGCCCCCTGGCCACAGTGATTGGCTCCTGGGTGTTCATGTGACACACAGTGAACTATTAAAGCCTTCTGTGGTACTTCTGCTGGAGCCATGAGGGCACCTGGAGCCCCACGTGCTTTACTTATTTATTTATTTATTTATTTTATTATAATTTTTTTTTTTTTTTGCGGTACGCGGGCCTCTCACTGCTGTGGCCTCTCCCGTTGCGGAGCACAGGCTCCTGACGCGCAGGCTCAGCGGCCATGGCTCACGGGCCCAGCCGCTCCGCGGCATGTGGGATCTTCCGGGACTGGGGCATGAACCCGTATCCCCTGCATCGGCAGGTGGACTCTCAACCACTGTGCCACCAGGGAAGCCCCCACCTGCTTTAGAGTGGTAAAGAAATAACTCATCAGGCCTGGGTTGTCCAAACCATACACATTTAAAGGACTGGCCCTTGACTGGCACCTGGGAGGTCACCTCTAGACTCTTGGAATGTCCTGACTGGTATAAGTGTTTACCTGAGGTCATGGGCCACACCAGATAGTCCATGCTAACAATATGATTTAGGGTGGGGGCTTTTGGCCACATGGTATCAGTTCAGCCTCTGGATGGGCTGGAGACTGAATTTCATCACATGGGTGGTCAGCCATATCTGCATGACTGACCCCTCCTCCCTAACAAAAACCCTGGACAAGGCTCAGGTGAGCTTCCCTGGATGGCAATATTCCGTGTGTGTTGTCACAGTCATTGCTGGGAAAATTCAGTGCTGTCTGCAACCAGAAGCTTGTGCCTGGTTTCTCCTGGTTTCTGCTTTATGCACCCTTCTCCTTTGCTGATCCTTATCCTTTTGCTGTGACCAACCATAGTCACGAATGTAACAGCTTTTCTGAGTTCTGAGTCCTCCTAGTGAATTATCAAACCTGAGGGTGGTCTTGGGGGTCCCTGACAACAGATGTCTTTACCCCCATCCCGAGAAGAGCTGTGAGCGCCCCCCTACCCATTGTACAAATGAGTCCTGAGGCCCCAAAAGGTAGACTTACTGGCTCTGAGGTGCCCAGCTAAGAGAGCACCGGAGCAGGCTGCTTGCTGGCCACCCCACCATGCAAAGGGGCCAGCTCCAAACTGAGTGTTTTCATGGATCATCGCGTTCCCTTTGCTGCAAAACTGTTTGCTTCAAAATCCCAAAGGTCCATTTGCTCTGACCTAGCATCTCAAGTTTCAGGAAGTTCTGGGACAGATGTGCAGAGATGTGTCTCTAAGGGCTGTGCGTTGCAGAAGTTTTAAGGCGTTTCTAAGATTTCTCATCCTGTGTCATCCCAGGTCTGAGAATGTGGTAGACCTCACTCCCATAATTGTGTTGTTATTGGGCATAGTTTACCTTAAGATAATCTGTGTGGGCCTGACCCTGCTGGTTGTAGAAGAGGAAGTCAGAGGGATTCAACATGAGGGAGGTCTCTATTGCTGAGATGGAGGGGGCCATGTGACCAGCGCCTGAGAGTGGCCCCCAGCTGACAGCAAGGAAGTGGGGACCTCAGTTCTACAACCACCAAAAAATGAGTTCTGCCAACAACCTGAAGGAGTTTGAACACAGATCCTTCTCCAGCTGAGCTTCTGGATGAGGACACAGCCAAGCCAATACCTTGATTACAGCCTCATGAGACCCTGAGCAGAGAACCAGTTAAAACATACTAGACTTATGACTCACAGAAACTGTGAGATAATAAATGTTCCTTATATTAAGTCACTAAGTTTGAGATACTTTGTTACGCAGCAATAGGCAGCAATAGCAAATTAATACATATATTAGCGATAGCCAACTAATGAATAGTGGGTGTTCATCCCAGTGTGATTTAAAATCCCACAAACTGCAAACAACATAAATGTCTAACAGAAAGAGATTATGTACATAAACTCTTGTAAACCCATTAATAACAATTTCCATGGTGATGCCATTTGCCTTTGGTCTAGGGCCAGGCTCTTGGGTAAATGCTGTTATCCCTATTTTATGGATGAGCAAAATGAGGAACAGAGAGAGTGAGACACATCCAAGGCTACAAGGGGTGAGGGTCAGGCTAGGGTCACTGTTCCCATCACAGAGCTAGACCTTTTTCAATGGGCTTGCTAGGTGGAATATATGTTGAGAGGCTACCCAAGGTGACCAACTGGCTTCCAATTTCTTGGGTGACCTAGTTCTTAAAGGCTTTTGGAGAGCATGCCAATGCCTGATGATTTCCTCCATTATCATTTCAGGGGTCCTGTTGGGATCCACTGGGGCGTTAAGTGTAAAGTGGAGAAAAATCAATACTTGTTTCCAAGCACTACAGCCCATGGTTGCAGTGTTCCTAAGTCTTTTAACTTCTCTAAATGCTCAGTTTCCTCATCTGGCAGATGGGACCAAGCCACTGTATCCACCCCAAAAGGCAGTTGTGGGTGCCAAACACTGATCACAGAACCTCGTGTGTTTTAAACACTCTACGTGGGGTGACTGTTACTGGTATTGTTGTCTGTTTCTCAGATGAATCCACTTATACTCAGAGAGGGGAAGTGCTTTTCCCGATGTCACACAGCAAGCTGGTCAGCACTTAGAGCTGGCTCCTCCCACATTCTACTCCATTCAGCAGTCTGGCTGTTGCTCCCCTCCCCATCCTCTAACTCCAGACTGCCTGCTCCACAGCTACCCTTCTTGCCCTTCTGTGGCCCTTCTAAGGGCAGTGCAGCCCTGGCCTGCTCCAATATTTTCCTGGCCCAGCCTCCAGATACACATTTGGGCACAGCAGTGGGTAAATGGGTCAGCGTGTCTGAGCAACTGCTGGCATCTTGGTGGTAGGATGGACTGATCCCAGGTGAAGGGTGGAGGATCCCAGAGCTTTGGCCCTGAGCTCAGACAGGCTGGAGTTGGAATCTCTGCAGCAGTATGTAAGACCTTCCAGATTCTCCGAGCCTCACTCTCCTCATCCCTGAAATGGGCTGATAGCTGTGTTGTGAGGATTAAATGAGATTATTTATTAATTCAACACATTTCCTGAGCACCTACTCTGCACTAGGCCCTGTGCTGGGGTTGTTCAATGAGGAAATACAGAAAGGGACCCAGGTACCAGAGGCAGGATGAAGAGTAATCAGGAGGGCTCTGGATCAGAAAGATCCAAGTTCAAAGTTCCAAGCAGCCCATTCACTGGTAGGGTGAATATCGGCACATGCTGCCTAACCCATTTGAGCCTCAGTTTCTCCATTTGTAAATGGAGATATTAATGACAGGTATGGAAAAAGGTTTCACAGAATCTAGCATTGCCTTTAGGGTCAGCAGTTCATGATCAGGGGTAAAGAGATGGTAGTGCCAGCCTGGCACTGGTGGGCAGAACTAATGAGACCACCTGAGTAGAGATGTACACCTTCACTTTCCTCTCTTGCCTCAAAATATTCATTCTATTACCACCGTAAATTAGATTCAAGCGAGAAGGAAAACGACTCAGGAACTTTTTGCAGGTCAGAAGACCCAGGAGCCCAGGAGGAGCTTTCCTGGGCAAGCCAGAGCTGGTCTTCAGCTTTAGTTTCCCCACATGTAAAGCAAGAGATTGATAAAATGGTGCAGTTCCCGTGAAAAACAGTTTGGCAGTTTCTCAGAAGGTTAAACATAGAATTACCATATGACTTAGCAATTTCATTCCCAGGTATAGACCCAAGAGAAGGGAAAACATCTGTCCACACAAAACCATGTACATGAATGTTCACAGCAGCACTATTCATAATAGTGAAAAAGTGGAAACAACCCACATGTCTATCAATGGATGAATGGATAAAATGTGGTTTATCCACACAATGGAATATTATTCAGTCATAAAAAGGGATGAAGCATTGATACAGGTAACAGCATGGACTAACCTTGAAGCCATCATGCTGAGTGAAAGAAGCCAGTCACAGAAGGTCACATACTGTATGATTCCATTAATATGAAATGTCTAGAAAAAGCAAATTCATAGATAGAGAAAGTAGCTTAGTGGTTGCTAGGCGCTGGGGAGGGGGGTGAGGAATAACCTGATTAGTGAGTATGTGGTTTCCTTTTGGGGTGATGAAAATGATGTTCTGGAACTAGGTAGTGGTAGTGACTGCAGTGTGAATGTACTAAATGTACTAAATGCCACAGTACTGTACACTTTAAATGGGTTAATTTTATATGTGAAATGTTTTTTTTTAGTAGGAGAACTGGACAACCACCATCTCTCAGGTCCAATGGGGATGTAGGATTTTATTCTATTAAAAGTCTATCTTGGGACTTCCTTGTTAGTCCAGTGGGTAAGACTCTGCGCTCCCAATGCAGGGGGCCCGGGTTCGATCTCTGGTGGGGGAACTAGATCCCACACGCATGCCGCAACTAAGACCCAGTGCAGCCAAGATAAATAAATATTAAAAAAAAAAAAAGTCTAGTCTTATTGCGAGCAAAGTTTACCAGCCCCCACAATTCCCCACAACCTTAGGGAAGCCCCACCAGCCCAACCCAGCGTCCAACGCGCGCTCTGTTTGCATAGTCACGCCCCGCCCCCAGCCCGCCACTGGTTCCACCCCACCCCACCCGCCAACCCCCGGCAACGTGTTTTGCGCCGGCCTGGCCCCCTCCGCGCCCTCGCAGGGGCTCTCAACAGAAGCCAAAGGCGGAAGACTTGGAGAGACCGCATAAGTAATACATCACGTCAGCGGCTGGTGGGGCGGGGCTTCGACGGGCCTGGTTGTCAGGGTCATGAATAATACACATTGAGGCGGGGCCTGAAGGTGGGCGCGTGTCGGGGCGGAGTCCGGGCACTAAAGTGGACACCTCTAGAGTCTTGGGAGGTGGGGCCATCCGCGCCTTATGAATATGCAGGAAGTCGGGGTGGTGACTGTGGGCCTCACTAGGCCCGCACGGTGGCGTGGCCGCCGCGTCTCACGAATAATGCAGCACGTCGGCGGGGGGTGCGGCGGCGATAGTGGTTCTCGCTGGATCCGGAGGGGGCGTGGTCAGTCGCGTCTCATGAATAATGCAGCGCGTCATCGGGCGGCGGGGTGGGGCGTGGCCGGCGCGCCTCTGGCCCTGGAGCCGGGAAGGGGGGGCGGGGGAGCGATGGTCGCAAGATGGCGGCGCTGAAGGAGGCTCGGAGCTATGGGCTGTCGTGCGGGCGAGTAAGCGACGGCAGCAAGGTGTCCGTGTTCCACGTGAAGCTCACCGACAGTGCCCTGAGGGCCTTCGAGAGCTACCGCGCCAGCCAGGTGAGCGGCACGGGGCTTGGCGCGGCCGTCGGGGACGTCGGGGCGCAGGTCGGCCTCGCGCGCCCCTCTCCGTGGCGTCCTTGCCTGGGGGCTCGGGGTCCGGCGTCTGAGGTGCTGCTCGCGGGTTCCTGGGCCGGTGGGGCGCGGGGTGGCCGCCTGTCCGGGTCGGAGCGCGGGGAGCCTCGGCGCGAGGAGACGACCCTGGCGGGCGGCCCAGGGCGGCCGAGGGGCCCGAACTCGCGCGCCTGGTCCGGGGGACGTCTGTGTCGGCACCTGGAGGCGTCCGGGGCCTTTCCCAACTTAACCGGCACCTGGGCAGGAACCCGTTTTTTTCACCTGACCGGGGGAGGGTGTGGAGGCAGCGCCGTCCGAGCACGGGAGGTGGGGGTTTGGGACTTCTCAGTCTGGCTCCTTGCAGGGTGGCTGGTAGGGATGGCTGACTGCACTCCTGGGGAGCAGCTTTTCCGTCTAGGACGCTGACAGGGTGGGTCAGTGGGGCACCGCTGTCGGGCATCTGTGGGGTCCTGTTCCGTTTGTTTGCGGAGGTTGTGTCTACACTTGGGGGCCGTCTTTGATGCTTTCCAATGAGGCCGCTGGAGTTGGGTTCACTTTTGGTTCTTGTGAAGGGGAGTTTGGGCAGAACCTGACAGCTTGTCCCCAACTCCCTAGGTGAACCTGAATCACTGGACACTTTTAGAAAGTGGAAGCGTTTTGGGGGGGAATTGCTGGCATGGTGCCTCTCCCAAGCTGGGAGCCTGTTGTGAACACCTGGGAAGGAGCTCTGGCCACTGCACCTGGCTGCTGACGCTCAAACTTCTCAGGGGCCGATTTGGGCCCATCTCGGGAAGTTCGAGGCGTTTCAGTTCTGCCACCTGGCCCCGGGGGTTGGGGAGAGGCTTCTTTGTACCTTTTTTCAGGCCTGACTTTGGGGCACATCTGGGGCCGTGGTCAGAAACTGCTTCTTCCCATTTCTGTTTGTGTCATGGCGCCCTCCTCCTGTATTGGGACAGAAGTTGTAGGTGCCCAGTGGTCAGGTCCTGAGGGGAAGTGGTTTGGGAGCCCTTTTCTTCCTTTCCTGGAAAGTGGGGGCTTCATAGTAAGTGGCTATAGGGGGAGGGGTCTGGCGTCAGGTTCAGGGAGGCCCTGCCGTGTGCGTGTGTGTGCTCGTGTGTACTGGGGATGGGGGGGCCTCGGGCGGGTGAGGAGAGAGACTAACTAGGAAGGAATGTGGCTTTCTTCCTGCCCTGGACTTGTTCGGCACCATTAGCTAAGCTGGGAATTTCTTCCCCTGTTTTGTTCCCAGTGTCGACCCTCC
This sequence comes from Kogia breviceps, assembly GCF_026419965.1. Taxonomy (NCBI): domain Eukaryota; kingdom Metazoa; phylum Chordata; class Mammalia; order Artiodactyla; family Physeteridae; genus Kogia; species Kogia breviceps. Next base: position 170,904,709 of record NC_081313.1, on the reverse strand, counting down.
GCACTCTTCTTCCCACTTTTTTGGACAGTTTCCTTCCTGTCCTTGTGTCTCAGTTTCCCCTTCATAGAACCGGGATTTTATCTTTCTGGAAGAGTGAGTTCTCACCTTGTCAAAAGGGATTGCCCAAGGTGAGGCTGGGGTGCCACTGCAGGTGAGGAGGAGGGGGCACGGTGGCCACCTTGAACCTCCCTTCCTTGTGGAATTTCAGCCGGGAGTCTTTTTCCCTGGGCAATTCTGACTTGTTCCCCTGGAAGGCAGGATTTCCTAGAAACAGCTGGGGGAGAGCTTATGCGTCATGTAAATAAGGTGAGCTTGGTACCTGGTCACTGTGAGTTCCGAGCCCCGCCTTCCCTGCCATGCTGCCCTCCCTTGATCTAGTCGTCTGGAAGGCCCGCCTGTGCATCCACCTCATGCTGTCACGCTGCTATTTTTAATTTAGGGTGTTGGTTACATCCCCTAAGCTGGATCTTCCTCCTGTGAGGGAGAAGGTATAACTGTAGACTCAAGTTCGTCTCACGGAGAGCCCAGCTGTGTATGTCTGTGTTGATCAGCCGGAAGGGGCTCCCTCGAAGAACTTCTCCTTCCCAAGCTACTCATGTTAACTTGGCTGGCTGGGCTAAATTTTGGGGGTGACTCAAACTTCCATTTTTCTCAGAGGCTGACTTGTGATTTACGTTACTTGGCAGTTTTGTATTTAATCTTATCCAGTGGGCATTGCAGTGGACTGAAGTAAAATCAGGGCAGCTTGGGCACACTCAGTGTTCTTGGGTGGTGGGCATGCGGAAGGCGACTTGAAGAACTTGTTTGTGTGACTAGTGAAGTGTATTGGTTATTAACAAAACCTCATGTGTTTGACTGTGAGTAGCGTCTAGAGTTTTCTCTTCTCTAGCGCTGTGGTTATATGGTTTGCCAGTGGCAACTTGTGGGGAGGGTTTTTACTTTTGCTTTTTACAGTTGCCCCTTGAACCACACAGGTTTGAACTGCCCGGGTCCACTTGTATGTGGATTTTTTTTCACTAAACACACACTACAGTACTAGGGGACCCACGGTTGGTTGAATCTGCAGATTCAGCACTCAGGATATGGAGGGCTGACTGTAAAGTTTATAAGGGATTTTTGACTGCTCAGGGATTGGTGCCCCTGACCTCCGTGTTGTTCAAGGGGCAACTGTAATTGCAAAGAGGTTGTTACAGACTCAGATGTGGCAGGGTCCTGGAGAGGAGCATCCTTCAAAACTTTCTCTGTGACTCCTGGGAGCCTAGCTGTTGGAGTAGCTGGAGAAGTCCCAGACAGCTTCCCTCTGCAGAGAGGTCTGGAGTCTGAGCTGCCTTTGTACAGACCTAGTGACCAGCCTGGAACATGGTGGAAGGTAAAGATGTAGTCATATGTGCAGCTGCCACCGTCCGGACTTGGGCTTCATGCAGTCTTGAGTGCATACCAAGGCACTCCCATGGATCTCCCTTTTCACTGTGATGGGTTACTTCCGGAAGAGAAGAGAGGGGAAGCGTAAACACAACTCATCTTTCCAAGACAGCATCATGCGCCTGTTCAGAGAAGTGTCCCTGAAAGTGATTCTACGGAAGTGACCTTCCCTGGGGCACCTCCCTCGACCACCTGAGTATTTCATCGTCAGATTTGGTGGGCTCTGTTGCTGAGTGATCCTCCCCTCTCCCAGATTAAAAGGTCTTTACCTTTTTTTTTTTTTGCGGTACGCGGGCCTGTCACTGTTTGTGGCCTCCCCCGCCGCGGAGCACAGGCTCTGGACGCGCAGGCTCTGGACGCGCAGGCTCAGCGGCCATGGACGGGCCCAGCCGCTCCATGGCATGTGGGATCTTCCTGGATCGGGGCACGAACCCGTGTCCTCTGCATCGGCAGGCGGACTCTCAACCACTGTGCCACCAGGGAAGCCCCCAGATTAAAAGATCTTTGATGAAGTGTAGCATATTGTTGTTCAGGAAAAATTGAGGGCCCAGGGAGGGGCCCAAGCAACCTGGGAATTGGAGCCTATCTGGGTTTGAATCTCTGAATTTCGTCTCTACCTGCATGAGGCTTTGGGTCAGTGCCTGACCCCTCCCAGTCCAGATCCTCCTCCTCAGAGCTATGAGGATCCCAGTGGCTGCTCTGGATTCTTCTTCTCTTTAGAATTATGAGTGTCCCAGTATCTGAGCCCTCTCAGCTCCTAATCCTTCCTCTCTCAGGGCTGTAGGTCACAGTGCCCAACCCTCTCTGAGCTCTGGATTCTTCTCTCAGGGCTCTGAGGGTCCCAGTACCCGACCCCTCCCAGCTCCAGATCCTTCTCTCCGGACTCTGAGGGTCCCGGGCCCTGCCCTCCCTGAGCTCTGGCTCCTCCTCTCATGGCTGTTGGGATTCCTTTGGCACATGTGCGGCCCTCAGTGCAGCCCTGACCCCTCTCAGGTTCTCAGCACTTAGTGTCGGTACCCAGGGCTGGTTCCCATCTGGAGGTTTGAGCAGAGACTATGGGAGAGCCTGGGCTCCTACATTTTCCCAAATCTGATTGAGCGCCTGGTCTGTACAGGGACACTGCTCTGTGTCCAGGGGCTGGACATTTATAAGTGACCAAATGGGTTCCCAGTCTAGAGGCAGGAGACAGATGATGAACAGGGTGGCACGGAAATCAGCATGAAGAGCTTGTCAGCAGTCATTGTCAGGAAGGAAATAAAATGGGGCGATGTGAAAGGGCGCTGCCTAGGAGATGCCGGAGCTGAGGTCTGCTGGGCGAGGGGTCCCCTGGGGGGAAGGGGTGAGTTCCAGGCATGGCACATGCATAGGCCTTGAGACATGAGGGGCTGAGGAGGGTGTTTGGGCAGGGGGCAAGGCCCAGGTAAAGACGTGTAGGCAGCTGCAGGGCTGTGTCCTGGGATGGGCTTAGGAAGAGGAGGTCTGCAACAAATACTCTGTGACTGTTCTGGACCCACACTAGGGGCTGCTTGCTAAGGGGCTAGCTGCGGGTGTCAGCCTGGCCACCGATGGCAGGAGGAGCCTTAGTTTAGCCTCTAGTCCCCTCCCACTGTGAGGCCCCAGGAGGTGGGTTCGTCTCTCCTTCTTGGGGGGCTGCCCCACTCGGCCCTCACTAGGTCGCTTCTTGCCAGCCCTGTCTGTTTTTCATATGAACTATCTATATTTTTAAAATTTTTTTGGCTGCGTTGGGTCTTCGTTGCTGCACAAAGGCTTTCTCTAGTTGCGGCGAGCAGGGCCTACTCTTCATTGCGGTGTGTGGGCTTCTCATTGCGGTGGCTTCTCTTGTTGCGGGGCACGGTCTCTAGAGCGCAGGCTCAGTAGTTGTGGCTCATGGGCTCTAGAGTGCAGGCTCAGTAGTTGTGGTGCACGGGCTTAGTTGCTCCGCGGCATGTGGGATCTTCCTGGACCACGGCTCGAACCTGTGTCCCCTGCACTGGCAGGCGGATTCTTAACTACTGTGCCACCAGGGGAGTCCCCAAGCTGTCTTCAGGAATAGCTAAATTCGCTGCCCCTCCTGGCCTCTGGCCAGGCCCCTGTAAGCCCTTTGTCCAGGCACGTGTCATCTTCTTGACAGTTTTGGCAGGAAGGCTAGCTTATTGTTCTCACTGTTCATTGGGGGCAGTTGAGGCTCTGAGGGGCAGTGTTGCCTGCCTGAGGTCACGCTGACTGTCCTCACTGGCCCAGGCTGCCTCTCCAGTTGGGTGGGAGTTTGAGCCACAGCTATGAAAGGGAGTCCCACTGTGGTCTCGACTCCTCATGACATGCCAGCATCCCAGGGTCCTGAGAACATTGGTGACATGAGTGGCCATGCAAATTCTTGAAGTTGCCGGCTTTGACTGTACCGTGCCCTCTCCCCTGAGAAAGCCTGCAGGTGACAACCAGTGCCTGTGGATTGTGCCCGGCATGCCAGCGCTGGCCTGAGCTGTACGTGTTACTTCATCTTGTCCCTTGGCTGTCAGCCCTGTGGTGGGGAGCGGTTCTCATTTCTCAGGTGAGGAAACAGGTAAAGACTCTGGGAGGCCGAGTCACCAGAAGGAGTCTTCCAGCTGGGATGGGGCTGAGAACCGGGCATCTGGCTAGAATGCAGTGTGTGTGGCCTTGAGCTTTGCCTCCTCTGAAGGGTGGTGGTCAAGTGAACTGGGCTGGCCCATTGGTGTCAGAAGCATGACATAGGGGTTCGATTTGCCTGTGTGTTTCAAGGTGGGCACTCAATAGGTCTGGGTGGGGTGAGTCCCTCCCAGAGGTGCATGTCTCATAGGTACTGAGGGAAGGCGAGCAACCTGGGGTGTGGAGTGAGTGCTGGTCATTTCTGCAGATGGCCTATGAGGCTGTGTGAGGGGCCAAGCCCCGCATCTGCCACTGTGACCCTTGACTAGCTTCCGGCAGCCATTCACCATGGTGACTGTGTGTAAACAGCCGGTGGCTCTCGGAAACCCACCCTCTGTTGACTCATCGGCAAGGCCAGAGTTCATCACCCTTGAAGTAGTTTTGACATCACACCCGGATTGTGACATCTCTGGAGAGTCCTTGAAAAACAAGACTGTTTCTCTTGTTCCGTGCATCTCTTGTCCCGGAGCAGACCCTCGTTTTGGGAAATCTGCTTCTTCATGGCAACAGCCCTGCTCAATGTGCCTGGCTGGAAATCCATCCTGTGCCTTTGGGTTTTGCCTCCCCTGGATCCTTCACTTGTAGGACCTTGCTCCCTTGCTCTCTGCCTTTATGACTTTCTCCTTGGTCTGTGACTCGCATGGCCTGGAGTTGTCTGAGATCTCATCTCTAGCGATACGTGGCCACTCTGCAGTCACCCAGAGACCACAGGGATGCTTTCTAGAACAATCCCTGCAAACAACCTTTGACCTGCAGTGCAGTAAGTGACACAGACAGCCACCATGTGCAGTTTTATCACTTTGCTTTTTAGTAAAGAAGCTGGTGTCCAAGTAAACCATTCAGGGGGAGACCTCCTGTTCCCACACTAAGTGGTTGCATTGGAGTCTGATGCTAATTATATCCTCCTAGCTGGGTCCCTCCCTGGCCACGTTGAGATGCGGCTCCTGGCTGAGTCACCAGGTCAAAGGGGTGCGTTGGTGACTCGCCACAACCCCTCCAGAGGGGAGGGGGCCTCGCATGTCTGTGAAGTTTGTGGGGTCATCAAACTCCTGTTTAAAAGCGACACACGTCAAAAGTTTCTCTTTTTACCACAAAAGCTGTAGAGTTCAGTGAAGAACACTAGCAATTCCCTGTTCCATGGGCTGTTGTTGGCACCTCAGCGCCTTCCTCTGTCTTGCATCCAGAGGAAGTGGACATCACAGTGGCGTCCTCATATAATCTTAGGTCTCGATTCCTTTTTATTGCAGTGCTAAGCTTTGTTTTTTAGTGGCTTTAGTCCTAGTCTGCCGTCCGGTACTGAGGGCTGTGCAGAGATGCTGAATTGCAGTGAGAGGCACCCCTGGTGTACCTGTGCATTTGTGAGTGGAACTGGAGGTTGCAGGTGCTGAACAGTACAACTATTGTATGTTGAAATCGAGGCCCAGGAGGGATATGGTCTGGTTTGTGGTGTTGGATGCTCAGGGAGGTCAGGCCTAGAGGTGGGGAGGCTGGGGGTGGAGACTTTGATGACCTGAGCTGGGGTCCACTGGGGTCGGGCAAGGGGACAGATGTAGAAGTATTTGGGCTGCCACCTGTACCTGGTTGGGGGAGGTGGACATTTCTAACCTTTCCTGATTCTGGCCATAGGGCGGAAGTGTCTTTGCACACTTGGCTTATTGTCATGCCTGAGCTGGGTTTGTGAGAGTCAGGTTATGCAGGGCTTGATGAGACGCTAATGGTCACCTCTGGAGTGACTCTTGGCTGGAGGAAAGGCGACTGGCTGATCAGAGAGCTGCTGCAGGTCTGTGGTGGGTGAACAACATCAGCATCATCGTCATTGATGTGGGGCGAGGTGGAAGACGTGCGTATGCAGCTGTAGTGATGCTGCTTCAGGGCCCATGTCTTTCTGGGTTGCTGCCTTTGTCTCAGGGTGTGGATGTCATGAGTTTCTTGCCAGTGTCCTAACCAGTGCAATTTGAAGGTGGTTTACAACGGATGTGGTGGCTGTGGAAGCCAGCAGCCTTTCTTTTTCTGGTTCTTGGATTGTGTTCGTTGCTTAGGGGCAGTTGGATAGCAGGTTTCCTTTACTGTGCTGGCATTGACCAGTTTCTGGACAGTGGGTGTTCTGGACACTGGGGGAGCCAAGGCTGGGCCTGGACGTAGGGACTGCACCCTGAGACAACATTTGGGTGTCCGTGTCACCCCAAGTCAGCCTCACGGGCAGGCGAGCAGGTGGGCTACGCCGTCCAAGTGCAGATAACATTGGGTCGAGGGCCGAAGACTTGCTTAGCACTTCCCAGGGTTCCCAGGCACAGTCCATAACAGGAGGTCCTGGAGAAGTTCAGCCTGCCTTGGACTGCTGTGCTTTCAAGAAATTAAGGAGCCACCGATGATCAAGGGCTGTGGTTAATGCTCCACATCACTGCTCCATCATTGGTGTTCTCCTGGTAGACCGTCAGAAAGGGAGACTGAGGCTTGGCACAGGACACCTTTCCCGAGTACGTGCCCTTCCACCTACCCTGGTTCCTAACCCAGGCCTACTGGGAGGGTGTCAGCTCCTCACTGTTTGCCTTGCTGCCCCTGTGTCTGTCTTAGATACTAAGGGAGGGTGTCCTAACAAGGGAGTGCCTCCCTCAAAGGATGCTACACCTTGGGGTCAGGTAGCCTGGCTCCAGCCAGGTCCTGCTGACAGCCTGGGGGCCCTGGGCTGCTGGCTCCCTCCCAAGCCTCAATTTCCTGGGTTGAAGCAACACCTGCAGTTGTAGTGGCCTCCCAGGTCAGATGGGCGAAACGTATGGATGCTGACCACTCCTACCCTCGTGTGTGTGTGTGTGTGTGTGTGTGTGTGTGTGTGTGTGCGCGCACATGCGCGCGTACTCTACAAATGATCTGAGAAAGTGAAGCCCTTCACAATTTAAAATATCCACTTCTTTGCCCTATTGTCAAGGATTTTTTTGTAAAGTAAAGAATGGCTGGATTAAATGGATTTCCCCAGTCTTTTTTAGCCACTTTCCTGCCTGGAAGTCCACCGCACTGTGTCGGAGGGAGCTGGGCCCTCTCATGCATCCCCCTTCTTGATCCCTAGAGCGGCCTCAGTGGGCAGTGCTGGTGGAGCAGGCAGTGAGCAGAGGCCAGATGGAGCTGAGGAGGGACAGGAGGTCGTGGCCGGGTTTTTGGAGACGTGTCCGGCTGGGCCTGGGGATGACTGCTGAGCCTGCTGGGTTGGTGGCCGCTGCTGGCAAAGTGTGAGGAATCAGCCCCAGAGCCCAGGGTGTGGTGGCTCCATCTTTGCCTTCAGGTTGTGCTCAAGCTTGTGAGTGTTGGGGAGTCACACAAGGGCAGTCTCGAGGGGCCAAACCCCCTCTCCATTCGAGAATGCTGTTCCCTAGGTATGTGAAGAGGGGTTCCTGGCCCTTCCATCATCCAGCTTGGCTGAGTGTGGCCCTGGCAAAGGTGTGCAAAAGCCAAGTAACAAGGGGCCACCCTGTCCGCCCCTGCCCTTTCCTGGGCACCTCGGCTTCTTTTTGGACAGGAGTGGCAGGACACGGGCGTGAGAGGCCTGGGGAGTCCCTGGCCTACCTCTCTCCCCATCTGGATGTGTGCCTGTGGCCTTTGTGTCCTGTTTATTAGACTGAATGACTTGGTCTCACCCTGCAGTCCCCACATCCCTATGGGGGAGGCTAGCCGAGGGCATGGTGATGATGGCTGCCAGGGGGAGAAGTGCAGCCGCGATGGGGAGGGAGGTGCCCTCGGGAAGCAGGACAAGTGAAACCATCCGGGAAAGGCCTAGAATGTCAGCGTGAGATCTGAGAGAGCGGCTGAAGGAGGGAAGTTGGAAGGGAGGCTGGGAGGGTGGAGCAGCCAGAGGAAGTTGGGGGTAAGGGGTACCTGAGCCAGAAGTTTGGGCTAATTTCGTCATCCAGGGAAGCCCTGAGTGAGTAGCTGTGGCTCCTCTGCTTTGTGTGGGTGTAGACGGCTGCAGCCCCTTCCTGGGGGCTCCCTGTTGAAGGCTCGACCCCATGGCTGATTTCACTCTATGCATGAACGGTTTCCCTTGGGGGCTTCCCCTGTGACAGGCAGGCCTCGGGGCAGGGTTGTGGTCAGGGAGGCCTTGGGAGTGCTAAGACCAGTCAACCCCAGTCTTTACCTGGGATCTCTCAGAGCCTTTTTACACATTTTTTTTTTTTTTTTTTTTTTGGTGGTACGCGGGCCTCTCACTGTTGTGGCCCCTCCCGTTGCGGAGCACAGGCTCCGGACGCGCAGGCGCAGCGGCCATGGCTCACGGGCCCAGCCGCTCCGCAGCATGTGGGATCTTCCCGGACCGGGGCACGAACCCGTGTTGCCTGCATTGGCAGGCGGATTCTCAACCACTGCGCCACCAGGGAAGCCCTCTCAGAGCCTTTAAAAAAAAATTTTTTTATTAGTGTTATGTTTTATCTTTTTTATTTTTTTTAAGAGTGAAACCATATATAGCTGAGACCACTCCTATTTATTTATATCTGTGTTGGGTCTTCATTGCTGTGCACGGGCTTTCTCTAGTTGCGTGGAGTGGGGGTTACTCTTCGTTGTGGTGCATGGGCTTCTCATTGCAGTGTCTTCTCTTGTTGAGGAGCATGGGCTCCAGGCACGTGGGCTTCAGTAGTTGTGGCACGTGGGCTCAGTAGTTGTGGTTTGCGGGCTCTAGAGCACAGGCTCAGTAGTTGTGGCCCATGAGCTTAGTTGCTCCGCGGCACGTGGGATCTTCCCAAACCAGGGCTCAAACTTGTATCCCCTGCATTGGCAGACGGATTCTTAACCGCTGCACCACCAGGGAAGCCCTGTTATTTTTTATCTTTAATTATAAAATTCACATAACATACATTTGCCATCTTAACCATTGTTAAGTGCATAGTTCAGTGGCATCAAGTACATTCACATTGCTGTGCAGGCATCATCACCGTCCATCTCCAGAACTCGTTCATCTTCCCAAACTGAACCTCTGTCCCCATTAAACACTAACTGCCCGTTCCCCTCCCCCAGCCTCTGGCAACCGCAGTTCTGTTTTCCGTTTCTATGAATTTGATGGCTCTAGGGACCTCTTAAAAGTGGAATCATACAGTATTTGTCCTTTTGTGACTGGCTTATTTCACTTAGCATAATGACCTCAAGGTTTGTCCATGGTGTTTTCTTCCTTTTTAGGGCTGAATAATTTTCCATCGTTTTGATCTACCACTTTTTGCTTATCCATTCATCGGTCAGTGGACATTTGGGTTGTTTCCACCTCTTGGCTGCTGTGAATGATGCTGCTGTGAATATAGGTGAACAGTTATCTGAGTCCCAGCTTGCAATTCTTTTGGATATACACCCAGAAGTGGGATTGCTGGATCATATTCTATGTTTAACTTCTTTTTTTTTAAAAAAAAAATTTTATTTATTTAAATAAATAAGTGGGTCTTCGTTACTGTGCACAGGCTTTCTCTAGTTGCGGCCAGCTGGGGCTACTGTTCATTGCAGCGTGCGGGCTTCTCATTGCAGTGGATTCTCTTGTTGTGGAGCACGTGCTCTAGGTGCACGGGCTTCAGTAGTTGTGGTGCCAGGGCTTAGTAGTTGTGGCGCACGGGCTTAGTTGCTCTGTGGCATGTGGGATCTTCCCGGACCAGGGCTCGAACCCATGTCCCCTGCATGGGCAGGCGGATTCTGAACCACTGCGCCACCAGGGAAGTCCTGTGTTTAACTTCTTGAGGAACTTCCATACTGTTTTCCATAGCGGCTGCACCATTTTGCATTCCCACCAACAGTGCACAAGGGTTCCAGTTTCTCGACATCCTCACCAACACTTGTTATTTTCTCCTTTTTTGATAGTAACCATCCTGATGGGTGAGAGGCGGTCTTGGAGCCTTTAAAATGTACTAAGATGCTAGTGACTCTCTGGTGAGAGTTAAGGTCTGAAGGGCCTCTGGCGCTTGTTGGACCATTGATAGGCTCAGGAGTTCCCTGTGAAGGTGACAGAGAACCTGACCCCAGCAGCACAGAGGCATGTTGGCACCCACACTTGAGGTGGGCTTGGGCTGGCTTCAGGTCCTGCCTGAGGGAAGATTTTGAGAGGGTCACCTGGGAGCAGATGACAGGAAGGGCAGGGAGAGCAGGTGTGGCCCCACCCTGAATGAGAAGCTGTGGTCAAGTGGAGATAACAGTGACAAGAGAAGGATAACAGTAATGAGTTGAGGTAGCAGTGACGGTGTAGGAGCCTGGGCCCAGTCAGGACCCGGGTCTCTAAGTTGGGAGAGTTAGTACGTACCTTGGGTGGTCTGGAGAACCTGTGTCGGGGGAGGCAAGCAGTGGGGGCTGAGGGCCAGGGAAGGGTGGGAGTATGTGTGACATGGGGTCAGCTCAGGTAGCTCAGCTCTCTGCCACCCTCACCACTTCCTGCCCTTCCAAAGGCAAGGCTTCTGTGCTCCCCACTCCTCCTAAAACCAGAGGCCCTGAGGTCATGTGACAGGGAGGGGCTGGGCTCCTCCTTGCGGGCACCTGAGACTGCTGGGCCCTACTCTGGTCATGAGCTCTGATGGGGCAGAATCTACTTGACTTTTGTGAGTTTAGCAGTTTGAGTCCCATGTTGAATCACAAGGGGACTGTTTCGGAAAATGGGCTTTCTTCCAGGTGGGAAATGGCCTGGAGACCCCAAGGGTCAGGCACTGCCCTTTGTGGGGGCACTGGGCAGGTAGGTGCAGGCTGAGCCTCAGCCTTCAGGACCTCCAGTACCGTTGACCCCCCCTCCTGCCCTTGACCCCCCCCCCGCCCCCCGGGAACATTGGAATTGATGCTAGACCTGTTTAAACATCCTCAGGGCCTGTGTGAAGGTGCATGAGGGGGAGGAGGAGCAGTGTTTCTTTCTGGACCCTGTGGGCAGATGCAGCCCACTTGCCCTGGGGGGGGGGGTACTCTAGCAAGTGGGCTCCCTGTCCATTCCTGCTTCTGTCTCCCCTCCTCTCGCATGGTGTGTGTATGCATGCGCATGCACAGCGCGCACCCTGGCCCCCATGCCTTTGGTTCCCTCCATCCAGGTGAGGCTGATCTGAGAGGGCCCGGGGGCCCTGGTTGGGGTGACCACCCTGTTATGCTACCCTGGGCTCAGGGTGACCTTGCCTTCTCTTACTACCCTGAAGAGAGTAAGTGGGCCGGGAGCTTCCTTTTTCCTTTTAAAGTTTTATTTATTTATGTATTTATGTATTTATTTAGGCTGCACCAGGTCTTAGTTGCGGCATGCAGGATCTTTTTTTTTTTTTTTTTTGCTGTGTTGGGTCATCGTTACTGTGTGCGGGCTTTCTCCAGTTGTGGTGAGCGGGGGCTATTCTTCGTTGAGGTGCGCAGGCTTCTCATTACAGTGGCTTCTCTTGTTGCGGACACGGGCTCTAGGTGCGCAGGCTTCAGTAGTTGTGGCACACGGGCTCAGTAGTTGTGGCACATGGGCTCTAGAGTGAAGGCTCAGTAGTTGTGGCGCACGGGCTTAGTAGCTCCGTGGCATGTGGGATCTTCCCGGACCAGGACTCAAACCTGTGTCTCCTGCATTGGCAGGCAGATCCTTGACCACTGTGCCACCAGGGAAGCCCATGCGGGATCTTTTTTGTTTTTAGTTGCGGCGTGCGGGCTTCTTAGTTGCGGCACGTGGGATCTAGTTCCCCGACCAGGGATCGAACCTGGATCCCCTGAATTGGGAGTGCAGAGTCTTACCCACTAGACCACCAGGGAAGTCCCCCCACTTTTTTTTTACACTGTGACTTTTTGGGGAAATTCAGCTTCCTGTTGTGGACCTTGTGGTTCTCCCCACATCTGGAGGGAGTGATTTCACGGTCCCAGTGCAACACTTCCACCAAGGGGAAAACCCACTGAATTGAGTCAGGACAGCCTAGCTCACAGGGTCTAGAGTGGGGGCAAGCTCAGCTTGGCCTCGCCCTTGATGGTGGGTCCCTCCCTGCCACATTCTTAAGGTCCTGACAGTGAGCCAGTGTCACATCGCCCTTCTGACTGCTCCCTTTACCTGTGGGATTAGTGGTGGAACTGATGGGCCCTCTTTCTGGCCCTGAAGAATCTGAGGTCTTTTGTGCCCAGTGTTGCTGCTGTAGCTGTCGACCCCCAAGACCAAGGCCTCGGTAGTTTGCCACCATGTTAGATGAACAGCATCATATAAGGACGCTGATGAAGTGCGCTGTTACGGCATGTTCCTTTTTTCAGTGTCAGCTTTAGAGTCTAAAATGAAGGCCAAATCTGGCCCCCACCTGTGTTTGTAAATAAAGTTTTATTGGGACGCAGTGGTGTTGTCTATGGCTGCGTTCGCACTGCAACGGTGGCAGCGTTTTTGCAACAGGGACTCTCTGGCCCTCAAAGCCTGAGACATTAACTCTCTGGCTCTTTGCAGAAGAAGCCTACGTTGCTGGTCTGGAGTGTTGGGATGGGTGTGTTTAGCAGGCTGTTGCTGTCCTGGGGGAAAGCTCAGGCCTCGGACCCCTAGTCCCTGGGCTGTTGCCTGCAGCCCTGTGAGCCCTGGCAGACAGCTTTGCCATTGCTTCTCAGGGCTAGACTGATGCTTCAGAGGGTCCTTTTTGTCCAGCCTCTTCATTTCATGGATGGGATTTATAGAGAATGGTGGTTAGCCCATGGTCACATCAGCATAGATGAAATCGAGCCTCAAACCCAAGGGTGTCTACTCTGGGACTGCCTGCCCTCCCAATTTCATGGAGACTCCGAGTGCTTCCTGCCCCTCTTGTGAGTCACTGGGTTTCCTGGGAGCAGCTTTTCTCAGGCACAGTGACAGGCTTGGCACAGCTTCCAGTGGGTCTGGCCTTTTTATTTGTGACCTTCTGGTGAACTCTGGAAACATAACTGTGCAGCCTGGGTGGGAAGGGCTGTGTGCGTGTCCCTGGCTGAGCTGGGAGGGTCGGCGTCTGCTTCTGATTCGAGTCAGGCTCTGGCTGAAGTCCTCCTCGTCCCTCAGCCTCAGCTCCACGGGTGTACAGTGGGGCTGGTGTCACCTTCCGAGGGGGGATTGTGCCCAGTAAGGGGTCAGTTCCCACAGTGTTTTCGAATGTGTGTTTCATGACATGAGGAACAGCCAGATGACAGTAGTTTCAGATGGGTCCCTTGTGTGGAGACGATGGGCAGCAGGCCTCTCCTGCTCCCCAGGAGTGAGCTATCCTCAGGCGGGGCCCAGGGGTTGGCGTTCGGTGAACCTTTGGAGCTTTCTCAGCTCTGGACAAGTGCTACCTGTAGTTAGATTCTGACAAGTGCCATCTGTAGATGATTCTGAGTTGGACACTAGACAAGGCCTTCTTGGGCAGGCCTCTGCCAAGGGGCCGCCGTTTCTGGGTTCTGTTTGCGGAAATGGCATGATTTTGCTGTTATCTGATGTCGTTTCTCCCTTTGTAGAACCGGATGGGACTGTTGAGCTGTGGCAGGGTGGGCAGGGGGACGGTGTAGGGGGAAGTTCGAGGGAAGGGGGAGGTCCAAAGGGGGATCACACTGGGGACGTCCCCGGGTGGAGAGACTTCTGGGAGATGTCTGGGGCAGGGGCAGGCCACAGCTAGAAGAACGTGTTCCTTCCTCCTCTGGTTGTACTATTTTGGTATTGGATGCTCACAGATGTCTGCTGGTTCCAGCAAAATATGCTCAGCTCACAGTGGATCTGGCTAGTGGGTTGAGGACAACCAGCCCTGGTCACTTGTGTCCAGCTTGTCTCCAGCCTGCTCTTGGCGGCGGGGGCACCAGGCTCATGCTTGCTCCCTTATCTGGCACAGGATCCCACTAGTCGAGAGCCTTGTTTGTAGAGCCACATGACGTGGTGATCCGTGCCAGCTTGCCCTGACAGGAAGCGGAGCTGTGTTAAGAAGGATTCTGAGGTGGTGTTTGGCCTGCAGTGTAGGACTAATGGTATGTGGCCCCTGGCCCTCCCTGGTCTTAGCCCTGCCATCTAGCATCTCTGTGGGGAGGGTCACTTCTTGTCATTGAGCAGGTGAGGTTAGTGACCCCCCAGGTGAGCCTGGGCTGTGAGAGTGGGGCCAGTGAATGGGGTCTGCCAGTGCCTGGGTGTGCAGGGAGAGGCTCACAGGCTGTCAGTGGAAGGTGGACTAATGCCATGCCACAAATGCACAAGGCTTTGGACCTCTTTTTCCCCAGGGGTTGAAGGTGACTCACTAGGGTCTGTGCCCCAGAACCGTGGCTCTGATTGCACTTTGTCCTGGGATCTTCACACAGTTCCTGCCACCTGCCTCTCTTCCTCCTGGTTTTGGTCTCTCATGTAAGAATTCACTGAGGCCTGGATGCTTTCGTGTGACAGCAATTGCCAAGTGTGTGATCTTCTGAGCTCAGCTCAGCCTTGGTGAGTGGCTGGTCTGAGCGGACGTGGCTTCTGCCTCCATGCCCTCTTCTTGGAGCTCCTGGTGCTGTTCCTGGGGCTCAGCCGTTCAAGAGCGAGCACACAGAGTGGGTGTCCCCCTGCTGTTGCTTAGCTCAGGGGGTGGGCGAACTTGGAGGTGTTGAAGCAGGTCACTGGAGGACGCAGGGCCCAGGCCTGGGGCAGTGAAGCAGGATACCTTGAATTGGCTGAGCTGGGGCTGGTTTTGAGCCAGCCTGCAGACCTGGGAAGGCTGCCCACTGCCCCGTGTTCATATGGGCACCCAGCAGGCCTAGGTACAGAGGTTCCGGGTGTCTGAGCTCTGTACCTCAGACAGCTGAGGGCCGGGGTAGGGAGGCCGGCCGTATTGTTTCTAAACTCTCACTGGTATGACCATGCATGGGCTGGGTGGCTGCAGAGTTCAGCGCAGGACACGGGTTGGGGAGAGGGGACTGGCTGGGCAGTGGCACCACCCTCTGGACCGCAGTTTACCCCCCCGCGGGATGGGGGTCATGTTGTGGGGTCTGTGCCTTCCTTCCATGCTGCAGCCCTAGCTGTCTAGCAGAAGAGTCAAGGCCTGGGGTGTCTCTGAAAGGTAGGCATTTGCTCCTCTGTTGGAGCCATAGGCCAGGGATCTCCTGGGTGCAGGCATCATAGACCTCAGGCTAGCCGGCTCCTCTGCTGCTCAAGGTTATGGGGTCTTTGCGGGCCGTCAGAGCCTGTCGACTGGACAGATTGGTGGTCGGCCTCGCTGGTGGCTGTATAGGGCTTAGCAGGGTGGGCATGTTCCATTGAAATAGCATTTCCTATGACAGCCCTTAGAGCACGTTAGAGGTGGTGAGCGGGGACACAGTTCATGCACAGACGCTGCTGGGCCTTAGGCAGGATGCAGACTGGGGAGCTCTGTTTGTTTAAAGTTGGGTCTTGTGTTCTTTGTTGTTACTTATTAAGCCATTGATTAACCTTGTGGGTGGTACTGAGCTGGCCTTAGGCCTGGCAGGTGGGGTCTGAGCTCTGCAAGCTGGCCAATTCTGGACGGAAGAACATTGTTGCTTTGAAAACCGGGTGCTGGGATTGAGGATTCTGGAGCCTGTAGTTGCTTCCCCTTCTGGCCCAGTCATAGATGAATGTGACTGAAATCAGATGTGCATAGCAGTTTCACATAGGCGTCCAGGAGGAATCCTGAAGTCTGCGGAAAATTTAGGGGAAATTTAGAACAGTGATCCCCATGTCATCGTTTTCACTCAGGATGTGCATTGAGATTTTGGTAACTCAGAGTCACAAGACTGCATTTGAAAAACAGAGCAGGAGTGGCGTCAGTCAGCCCACGCGGGCAGATCCCTCAACAGGGTGGCTGGCCTCCTGCCTCTCTTCAGTCCCCTGCACCGCCCCAGCCTGTCTGCATGGTGGCCGAACACCCGTTGCCCAGGGCCTGAAATGAAGCAGTGTGTGTGTGTCCTCTGCACGCTGCAGCCACCTGGTGAGTCCTCCCCAGGCTCTGAGGCCCAAGTGAGGCCCTGGCCACAGGGAGTAAGCAAGTAGGATGCTGACATGTGGGGTCCTGGTCAGCCCCAGGCATCTGGCCCAGAGCACCTGTCCTTAGGTGGACAGGCAGGGCTGCAGCCAGGCCCCAGGTGTGGCATCCCAGTTTTGGAGTGCCTGGCCCTGTGCCGGGCAGTGTGGGTCCTGAGTGAAGAGCCACAGTCCCGTGGGCTCTAATTCCACCTACAGGTCAGGAGGGCTTGCTGGAGAAGGAACATTTGCTGGGACCTGTTGGAAAAGTGGAGTTCCTGGGGCCAGAGCCGGTGGTGGGGAAGAGCCTACACCCCACGAGGCCCAGGAGGCTGTGCTGAGGAAGAAGCCCGGCCCTCTCTCAAGAGTGCCGAGATCAGACAAATAGGTCAGAGTGCTGGGGAGGGTGGCCGGCACACGGCACTGCAGGGCACAAGCTTCAGGAAACAGCATGTATGCCTGTGCCTCAAACACTTTTCCTCTAGGTCTCTATGGGCCTCTCCCTCCCCCATCTCTGTAGTCTCTGCTCAGAGGGCTCCTCCGTGTGTCCCCAGCACTCAGCGTGTCCCATGAGGTGTGCGTGCTCCTCTCCCAGTATCTGGAGCCACATCGGCACGCCGTAGCAGCAGGGTGAACCGTACCATATGAACATGTGGTGGGACCGTGTCCAGGAGGGGCACAGGTCCTGTGTGGTTGCCTTGTCCAGCTCACTCTGCCCGGTCTGTTCTGTCACTCCAAGGGCCAGCATCCTGCTCCAGATTCAGGATGCCGTCAGCTCAGCTCCCTCAGCAGACCCCTGCCCTGAAGGCCATGACTGTTCTCAGTGGGGGGACTCTCCTCAGTCACACGTGTCTGATTCTCTCCCTTCCTCATTCTCCAGCTCTGCCAGATTCCTTTTCCAAAAATAAAAGCTCTGCCACCTCCTTCTCACCAGCTTTATCCCAGTTCTCACCCCAGAGTGGTGGTATTCCCTCCCAGAGCACCATAAAATCCCCTCTGCAGTTGCTTGGGGCAGCAGCGCAGGCCCCAGGGTGGACAGTGCCGCCAGAGCGCTCTCCAGACTAGCGGCTCACAACACCTCCTCTGCGACGACGGGTCTGGGCCTGGTGTGTTATGCTAATGTTAACGTTTTTCTTTTTGAGCTGGGTCCCCTTTTTACCAAGTAAAACCATCACCCCAGATGGCAGCATTGGGGCATTTGCTTGGAGCCCTGTATTGTTACCAGTGACCAGGATCCTTCCTGGGCATTGGCAAACCTTGCTAGGCTGCTGAATGCTTTCCTCAGGTAGGGGCTTTTGGATTCTGCATTTATGGGCCCAGAACTTCTTCCCTAAGTTGGCTCAGAAGCAAAAAGAGGAAGGTCATTGAGTTTCCTCGCAGAACACTGACCATGCTGCCCACCCGCGTTCCTGCTCCTCTGTCCTGGAGATCTGGGGTGCGGCCGGTGGTGTTGCTGCTGTTTGTCTTCCTTCATGGATAGGGTTTTGGGAAACCCAAAAAGCCGCTGTTTGGGGTCCTGGAATGCCCTTGGTGGGGATATTTGACCTTTTGACTCTAAAGGTTTCCTCCTGATTTGGCTGGTTGCAGGGTTTTCTGTGGTGGTGTGGTCCCCATTTGCAGAATTGACAAAGGCCAGCTCACCCTGGGTTCTGGCTGCCCCAGTGGTCCGCAGCACCACTGTCGCCAGTGCCTCCACCTGGAGCAGTTGGTGCAGGTCTGCACCCCTCCCTCCCTAGGGCTTTGTGCCCCTTGCCTCCCTCACCTGGGATGCCCTCTGTCCCCTCCTGACTCACTCCTGTCACACCCACGACGCACGGAAAGCACTCTGTCAGCATAGATAGCTCTGTGGTCATGGCTCCCGGAAGCCTCTCTGCACCCACAGACACGGGGCCTGCCGTGTGTTCTTGTGCCATCACCCCAGGGTCGCCGTGTCTCTTCTCTGGGTCCACTGCTTTCCTGGAGCCCTCATTCATCTCTGGCTGGGAGTGTGGGTCCTTAACGGGATATCCAGCCACAGTGATAGGGGCCACTCGTGTCCTACAGAGCTCTGGGATATTTGGTGGCCTAACATGGAGTTTTTGCCACCTGTTACAAACCCCTCATTTGTAACAGCTGGGTGGTGTTGCCACTCACTGCTGCTGGGGGCCACCTGTGGGCGGCGATGTGTGATTCACAGGGCTCCCAGGGACCCCGCTGCCCAGGCCCCAGCATTCTCTCCTTGACAGCCAGAGGCCTTTCTTTGAAAGTCTCCTCGGGAATTCCCTGGCGGTCCAGTGGTTAGGACTCCTCACCCTCACTGCCTAGAGTCCGGGTTTGATCCCTAGTCAGGGAAAAAAGATCCCACAAGCTGTGCAGCGCGGCCCAAAAGAAAAAAGGTCTCCTCTTTAGTGTTGGTGCTCTTGCTGCCTCCCCTCCTTCCTGCCCACCAAGAAGCACACTCCTGGAGTCCAGAATGCTCCCCAAGGACAGAGTGTGCATGAGAGGGCCTGGCACACACCAGGCCTTTGCCGTGAGCCTGTGAATTTGATTGGGCCTTCTTTTTCTGGATCAGTGGTTTCCGACTTTGTTTTGCTCTTACATGGTGCCGCCAGCTCTTAGGCACCAGCCAGGTGTGTCAGACAGACCAGTGGGAAGTGCCTCACTCCCACAGAGCACACCCTGCTGAATGCTGAGGCCCCTCAGGTCCTGCCCCGTGACTCCAGTGCATCCTCATCTGCTCCCCTGAGCAACTGGCACCTGGCTCAAGATACTTGGCCAGCCCAACCACAGACTCAAGGGAGGGCCAGGCTGTGCTGTCCTGTGGGTTGTGCCTTGTTCCCCACTGCCCCCAACAGCTGACCTTTCATGCCACCTCTGCGAGTGTGTCCCAGGACATTTCCCACTTCTTTTTGCATACCAGATTGTCTTATTCTTCCTAATTTTGTGGTAGTGCTGGGCAAAATTGGTATCTCTAATTTGTGTTTTCTTGGTGGCTTCTCATGTATTTTAGCCACTTGTACCGTCTTCTCAGTCTGTGCCACTCATCGCCTTTTCCTCTTGGTGTGTTTGTGTGTCTTTGAATGGGGCTCACTCCCGCACCACTTAATCCCCTCAGCTCTCTCACTGGGTGCCACCTGAATGCTGTCTGCTCTCCAGAACGGCATTGCAGCGTGGTCATTTCTTCTCCCAGGTGTGACCCACCACACACTTTTTTTGAAAGTAAATTTATTCATTTCTTTATTTATTTTTGGTTGTGTTGGGTCTTCATTGCTGCACGCGGGCTTTCTCTAGTTGCGGCGAGTGGGGGCTACTCTTCGTTGCGGTGTGCGGGCTTCTCACTGCGGGGGCTTCTCTTGTTGCGGAGCACGGGCTCTAGGTGTGCGAGCTTCAGTAGTTGTGGCGCACGGGCTCAGTAGTTGTGGCTCGCAGGCTTACTTGCTCCGTGGCATGTGGGATCTTCCCAGACCAGGGCTCAAACCCGTGTCCCCTGCATTGGCAGGTGGATTCTTGACCAGTACACCACCAGGGAAGTCCATGACCCACCACACTCTTGACCGAACAAGATCACCTCGGTTTTGGCCTGGCTGTCCCTGTGAGTGACACTTACTCATAGGCTCTTCTTTGGCAAGTCAGATGTGTAAAGTTGGCAACCATCTGGCCATTTGTCATTTGCTTGAGTGTGACCGTGGACCCAGCTGGCCAATGACTTTGAAGCACTTAGACTGTGTTGTTAGACTATTTTCCAGGGTCTTGGGTTTGCTTCCATTTACCTCAGTGACATATTAGTGGAAAAAACTGGGCTTCCCTGGTGGCGCAGCGGTTGAGAGTCCGCCTGCCGATGCAGGGGACGTGGGTTCGCGCCCCGGTCCGGGAAGATCCCACGTGCCGCGGAGCGGCTGGGCCCGTGAACCGTGGCCGCTGAGCCTGCGCGTCCGGAGCCTGTGCTCCGCAACGGGAGAGGCCACGACAGTGAGAGGCCCGCGTACCACAAAAAAAAAAAAAAAAAAAAAAAAAAAAAAGTGCTTGTGGATTGGAAAATACTAGTCTGTATAGCCCCTGTTGGTTCCCAAAGTTATTCCATATATGTATAGTGTTTGAGCCCATGCCAACTTCAGGAAGCAGGGGTGGTCAGTTAGGACCAATGTGCCAGGCCATGGGAGGCACTGCTTGTCCCTGGATCAGAGTGAGGGCTCACTGAGAGGTCCGGGCCCCTGTGCCATGCTGGCCTTGGCTGGGATGAGGATGTGCCATCCATCAGCCCCAACACACAGCTGCTTCCCTGAAGGAAGCCATAATTCCCCCATCATCCCTCCATCCTGCAAGGGTGGTTCCTATTTCTACCTTTGACAGAGTTAATTCCTTGAGGAGGAATCTGCTGACAGGTCCTGCTTGGAGAAAACTGGATTTGACCTGCAGGATTTCAAATGTCATGACCAGAGGGTTGATGGGGCTGCAGTTAAAGTAATCCATGACAGATGTCTGCGTGGTGAGTGCTTGGTGAGCACCATCTAAGGGGGTTCAATCAAATGCTGAACATGCACCGGGGTCCTTATGGAGATACCCACCATGTACATGGCAGATGTGGAAACATAAGTGCAACTAGTAGTCATGTTTTACTTAAATAAGCACTTATTATTATTACTTTTATTATTATTGACTTGTTATCACTTTGTTGAATATTATTTGAGGTCATCAATACAGTTTTGGGAAAGGTTCCGTGGCTCTGAGAGCTACCTTGGTTTGGGGGGCGGGGTGCTCCCTTTGTCTGGGTCTGGCCTGTCAGCCGTCCCTGGTGGGGACGAAAAAGGCAGGAACAAGGTCATTCCCATTTCTCAGATGAGAAAACTGACCACACAGCTGATTAGAGGGTGGTTTCCCTCACTCTGGAGGTCCTCGGAGGTCTCTTGGCCTTGCCTTCTTCCTTGTGTCAGGGTTGTTGTTTGTTTGTTTGTTTTTTTAAAGAGTGTTGCAATGCTTTATTTTCCAGCGTTCAAAAACTGAGAGGCAGGAAGGAGCTGGAGGTCACATGTGTGGCAGAGCCGGTTTGTGCTGTTCTGTAGTTGTTGCAGCACAGCCCCGTGTGACCAAGCCAGAGAGATTAAGTGTCTTACTTAGGTCACACAGCTCTTAAGTGGCAGATCCTGAAGTGGAAGCGAATCCTCTGATCTTAGTTCTGGGCCCTGAGACAGAAGTTTTGCTTTTGAGTCCCAGCAGCTGTTGAAAGCCCCAGTGTATCATTCCTGTTCTTAAGCCCTTGGTTCCCTGTCTCTGCTGGGACCAGTTGATTGATGTGGAAGCCTGGCAGGTGCACTGCTCCTATCTCCTATAAGGAAAGGACAGGAAACCTCCAGGTGCTGCCTCAGCTTTCAAGCAATGCCCAGCCCTTCCCAGCCAGCTATGGGTTGGGTTTGAATGGCTTGGAGTGGTGTGGAGGAGGGGACCCTGGACCTTGGAGGGGGTTAGAACCTTTTGGCTTATCATTCCTGCATAAGGCTGTGAGTTTCATGCTACGTTCTCCTTAACCCAGCCCCTGGGGCAGCGTGGTGGAGATGTGAGGCTGGACCAGCTGACGGCCCCCAAGTTCACCTGACCTCTCACTCTGGTTGATTCTGTGTTCCTAGCCTAGAAGTCCGGAAAGCGTTTGGACTGTACTGTGCAGTCTCACTGCCGATGCACACGACTGTCAGTGCCAGCGAGACACTTCCGTCTTCCTTTCCTAAATAGACCTTCTGGTCCTCCTTCCGCTGAGGCGGCTGGCCTGGAGTCCTGCCAGGTTCTCCTTCTGTGATGGCGCAGATTGTAAGCTGCTCCCGAAATCTAATTTCAGGCCTGAGATAAAATGGTTTTGTTGACCTGAGGTTGTTGAGTAGGAAGGCAGGAGACTTGAGTTCTCCTTCTAGGGGTGTCGTGTTGCTGGAGTGATGTTTGCTTGCTTAGAAGACTCGGTATTCCGGCCACGCTGAGAGTCCACTATGCTCCTCCTGTCGCTGAGGCTGGCCTCACTGTGTCTCTTACACAGACCACCCTTCTAGAAACTTTAAAAAAAGTTGTTTCTTGCACCTGACCTGGTTTTATTTATTTTCGAGCCCAGGAAGACATGTTCTGTCACTCACAGGTGTGGCACGTGGCTGGGTCTCCTCACGTTTGGCCTGTTGAGCAGCCGAGTGGTGGAGGCAGCACTTTCCTGGGTCACCCCTGGGGAGACTCTGCTGCTTCCTGAGCCTGGAGGTTGCTCTGGCTCCATTGTCTCTGAGATTACAGAATGCTCACTGCAGGAGGCTCCTGCCTCTTTTGGAATCTCAGCCAGTGTCCGTGCTTGAGGTCCTCCTGAGTGAGGCAGGGGCTGCACCACCCCTGGGCTCACGCCTGGCTCTCCTTTGCTCCAACATGCCACGTGGCACACACTCAAGCACGGCCCTCGCAGCTCGAGGTTGTCAAGATCTGAAGTTTGGCTTGGTGATGCCGAAAGGCACCTGCGTGGGGACCTGGCCGGTCTGGGTTGAGTCCTCCTTCCCTCGTCGTGCCTGAGCCTCAGTTTCTCCCTCTGTGAGGAGGGAGCAGTTGCCCCTTCCCTGGAGGTTGCGAGGGTCTGAGTGGAGTGTCAGATGAAGGGCCACGTGAAGGGGTGTCCTCTGCTTATCGCTGTCACGCTGAGTAGAGGATGCACTAGGCTACACCTCCACGCCTGTCCACGGCTGATATCGTCTTTTGGGGCGTGCAAATCCCTGCCATCAGGGCAGGGAGCAGGTGTGCCAAGGAGAGTCCCTTTCTGGAGAGTGCAGGGGACTCTACTCGGCCCTCCTCCCTGAGCCCTGTCACCCCAGGCTCAGGTCAGAAGGTCAGCAGAGGCACTGGCCTCTGCCAGATCTTTCCCACAGCCCAGGCTGAGGTACTCGGGGTCAGCCCGCCCATCCCCTACTCCCGTGCAGACTCCCCGGAAGTGGCTGTGCAGGGGACCTGGCTTCTGCCGGCTCTGCCTAGCGCTGGCGGCCCCTCTTCCCTTCCCGTCACTCTGCTCTGCCCGGCTCAGCATCCTTAAGACTGGTCTCTCTGTTTGGACCACCCCCCCTTTCCTCCCTCAGCTGCAGTGGGGAGCTAATGAGGAGATAATGGGGACACAAGTGAGGAGGAACGGCAGAGGCCACCATCTCCCATCTGGGGTCTCCTGCTGCTCCTTACTGGCTCCTGTTCTGTGCCCCAGCTGCCCAGAGCAGTGGTTGACACGTGCGTGGGGACCAAGCAACGCCCCTTTGGGTGCTTAGGCCCTTCTCTCCCTGCTCTGTTTCCCTGGTCTGGCCTCCCTTGAGGTCTGTCACCTCCCATCCTTCTGGTCTCGGCTCAGCGCCCCCTCTCATCCCATCAGAACAGCCTCTCCCAGTGTCACGCTATTGTCTACTCTTTTTTCTCTCTCTCTCTCTCTTTTTTTTGCGGTACATGGGCCTCTCACTGTTGTGGCCTCTCCCGTTGCAGAGCACAGGCTCGGGACACGCAGGCTCAGAGGCCATGGCTCACGGGCCCAGCCGCTCTGCGGCATGTGGGATCTTCCCGGACCGGGGCACGAACCCGTGTCCCCTGCATCAGCAGGCGGACTCTCAACCACTGCGCCACCAAGGAAGCCCCTATTGTCCACTCTTAAACTGTGCCAAAGGACCCTGAGTGGACAGGGAGTGTCTGTCTTATTGGCTGCTGGGTCCCCGCTTCCTGCCTCCATCCTTCCGGCTTGCTGTAGTGCTTTTGCTGCCTTCTCCAGCTATTAAGTTCTAGGCGAGATGGTTCTGAGATTGCACCTGCCAAAGGTGCCAGGTGTCCAGGTGTTGCCAACTCAGGAAGTGGAGGGAGAGGATTCCAGTCTGGCATGGGCAGAGCTGATGCATCTCTGAAGGCAAAGAAGATGCTGGAAGATGCACTTACCTGGTCTGGTGCCCAGAATGCTAGCAAATGAGTGTGGGGTGGTAGGAGGGGTCGAGCTGAGCAGAGGTAGGGAGTTGGAAATTTTCGTTTGTGGTGTTTAGTGCCAGGCAGCAGAGAGGAGGGACCTGGGGGGTAGAAAGACCTGGGGGGATTTCAGGGAGGTCTTTGGTCTTTGGGGATCCTCATGCCCTGGGATAGATTTCTAGTATTGATTTTTGTTTCTGATTACTTGCCTGGTGAGAGAGACCTTACTGTGCCCTTGTAGGACAGGTCACCTCTTAGGGGTCTCTGGGACTGTCCCCTTTGGAGGGCACCTGTGTGCTGGGACCAGAGCAGACAACAGTGGGAAAAGTGATCAGTGACCCAGCAGGCCTTTCCCAGGCTGCAGGGTAAAGGATGGTGTTTCCCAGGGACCATGTGGCTGGTGGGCCCTCTCCCTTTGTCTGTGGGGCTCTCTAGGTACAGACGTCCTACCTGCCCTACCCGTTGGGTCACCTGGGTAGGTTAGAGAGGGAAAGATATGCCATGTTCTTGTCATTTCATCCTCCTGAGTGGGGCGTCTCGCTCCCATTTAATGGTCTCTGGTTTTTGCCCAAGATGAAGCCCCACACCCTGCGTTCAGGGGAGCCCAGCCCTTTCTGCCCTGGCTAGCAGCTTCAGAGGGGACAGAAGTATCATTATGCTGCCTAGAGCCCAGGCAAGCTCTGCAGTGCCGCAGTACAGAGAGGGTGTTTTTTGGTAGGTGCTGGGTAGAGCTTCCCAGCAGGGCCTGGTGGACAGCTCTGGTGACAGTGGCCCCTTCTCACCACCCTGGGGTCTGAGCTGCCTGTGACGGTCTCCTTTCCTTTTTAGGTTTTCATACAAATCCCTGGGCTTGTAGAAATGGTTTGTCTTTGGTACATGCCCCGCTTTCCTTCTTAGTTACCCTCCTGGTCTGGTCTTGGTGCAGAAGACGAAGGCAGCCTGCCCTCGCCTCTGCTTGTCCAAGTGCCTTTAGAACCCTCACCAGATCAGGAGCAGCAGTTTGGCCCAGCCTGCTCTGTGAGGTGTTCAGAGCTGCTCTTTTCATTTTGGGGGTGGGAGGGGGTCTTAGGAGGAATTGCTGGGTGTGGGGGGAACGTGTACTTATTCTAGTCTTTCCTGGTGTCATCTCAGCCCAGCTGATGGAGGCCCAGCTGAGGCCAGCACACAGGTTCTTCCTGCCAGGGGGTTTGGGGAGATGGGGCAGGAGGGACAGCCACTCCAGGGAGTAGGCAGCCTGATGCTGCCGAAGAGCAACCTGAGTGAGAAGGCAAGGCTTTAGAGAGGGGCCTGCTTAGGGGGAGGTACTCCAGACAGGCGGGGGGGGGGGTCATTCATTTCCAGATGTCCTCTCAGTTGTGTGACATCTTGTAGCGCCTGCATGCACCTGTGTTCATGATGTAATAATGGCATTTAAAATAATTGGAACCAGATGCCCTAGGACTCAGCCATGTGTTCCCCACTGTATGGAGGACCCCCCACCCGGTGGGTGGGCATCAGCAGTACTGGTGTGGAGGCCAGGGTGCTGACATTCCATGCCTGAGTTAGCACTTTACGTGGCTTGCCTGGTGATTCCTCACCTCCAACTTTCTGAGGCCAGGAATAAATAGTGTTTTAGAGACAGTGGATTAGTGGGGGTAATTTTTTTTTGAACTACAGCCTACTTTATAAGCACCTTCGCAGTCAGGCTGTCATGGCTGTGCCCTATTTGGGGCAGCTCCTGGTAAGTCACTGAATCACAGACAGGGGCCTTGGCCCTTTCTGGGCATGATCCCTCTCAGATGCCTAAAATATGTAGAATTACCAAGGAAATGTGCTACACAGAGATTGAATAAGGTATTAAAAAGGAATGTGTGACCTAGTAACAGATTTATTATGTTAATGTGTTAAGTGATGAGATCGAGCAGTGGATCTAGTTGCTGTAATTTTGAAATTGTGGTGAGCAAAAATGGTGTTTGAAGAGAGCAACAAACCATCATTTGATGCGCTAAAGCATATCAGAGTTGATACTGCGCATAACTGCTCTTGTTTGCTGCCTGCCTTTGTAACTGAAGGAAATGCTAAGTTACAGTTAGTGGAAATAGATGTGTTTTTTCTTCCCACCCAAATTCAAGGACGCCCCAAATGTGAGCCCTGTTCTGTACACTTCTTCCGATGTAGGGCCCTCAGCAGCTGTCTCGGGCATGGACCTCTGTAATCTGCTGTGAGGAATGAGGAAGCTTCCTAGTCTCAGTCTCAGAACCGGGGCTCCTGTGAGAGCTGGACAACCCCACGGCCCTGGCCAGAACCTCTTGTGGTGCTAGGACATCAGAGAGGGCTCAGAGGAGGGCGGGGGTGAGTTGGGAGCCAGCACCAAGGACCCCAGGGCCAGTCTGAGACAATCTGAGTATCAGGATAAGTAAGGACTGGAATGCACTTGAGACCATTGCAAAAGGCAGTCCACGAGTGTCTATATCAGGATTCTTCAGAGAAACGGAACCAATAGGAGTGAAGGAGTGAGAAGAGACTTGTTTGTGTGTGTGTGTGTGTGTGTGTGTCTTTAGCTGAGCCTCACGGTTTGTGGGATCTTAGTTCCCCGACCAGGGATCGAATCCAGGCCACGGCAGTGAAAGTGCCGAGTCCTAACCACTGGACCGACAGGGAATTCCCTTGTGTGTGTTAAAAAAAATTTTTTTAAATTGAAGTACAGTTGATTTACAATGTTGTGTTAATTTCTGCCGTTCAGAGTGATTCAGTTATACATATATATACATTTTAAAAATATATATTTTCCATTATGGTTTATCATAGGATATTGAATATAGTTCTCTGTGCTATAGGGTAGGACCTTGTTGTTTATCCATTCTATGTATAATAGCTTACATCTGCTAACGCCAGCCTCCCAACTCCATCCCTTCCCCCCCCCCGCCACCGGGCAACCACAAGTCTGTTCTCTATATCTGTGGGTCTCTTTCTGTTTCATAGATAGGTTCATTTGTGTCATATTTTAGATTCCACATATAAGTGCTATCATATGGTATTTGTCTTTCTCTTTGACTTACTTCACTTAGTGTGGTAATCTCTAGTTGCATCCGTGTTGCTGCAAATGGCATTATCTCATTCCTTTTTATGGCTGAGTAGTTTTCCATTGTATATAGGTACTACATCTTCTTTATCCATTCATCTGTCCATGGACATTTAGGTTGTTTCCATGTCTTGGCTATTGTGAATAGTGCTGCTTTGAACATAGGGGTGCATGTATCTTTTTAAAAATTATTTATTTGGCTGCTCTGGGTCTTAGTTGCGACATGTGGGATGTAGTTCCCTGACCAGGGATCTTTGAAACTGGGCCCTCTGCATTGGGAGCGCTGAGTCATAGCACGGGACCACCAGGGAAGTCCCATATGTATCGTTTTGAATTAGAGTTTTGTCTGATATATGCCCAGGAGAGGGATTGCTGGATCATATGGTAATTCTATTTCTATTTTTAGTTTTCTGAGGAACCTCTATACTGTTTTCCATATTGGCTGTACCAATTTACATTCCCACCAGCAGTGTAGGAGGGTTCCCCTTTTCCCACATCCTCTCCAGCATTTGTTATTCATAGAGTTTTTAAAAATTTATTTATTTTATTTATATTTATTTTTGGTTGTGTTGGGTTTTCGTTGCTGTGCGTGGGCTTTCTCTAGTTGTGGTGAGCAGGGGCTACTCTTCGTTGTGGTGCACAGGCTTCTCATTGCGGTGGCTTCTCTTTCTGTGGAGCACGGGATCTAGGCGCACAGGCTTCAGTAGTTGTGGCACACGGGCTCAGTAGCTGTGGCTCACGGGCTCAAGAGCACAGGCTCAGTACTTGTGGCGCATGGGCTTAGTTGCTCCGCGGCATGTGAGATCTTCCTGGACCACGGCTTGGACCCATGTCCCCTGCATTGGCAGGCGGATTCTTAGCCACTGCGCCACCAGGGAAGTCCTCGTAGAGTTTTTAATGATGGCCATTCTGACCGGTGTGAGGTGATACCTCATTGTAGTTTTGATTTGTGTTTCTCTTAATAATTAGCGATGTTGAGCATCTTTTCATGTGTCTATTGGCCATTTGTGTTTGAGAAGAGACTTCTTTTAAAGAATTGGGTCATGCAGTCATGGGGGCTGGCAAGTCCAAAACCTGTAGGGTGGGCTGGCAGGCTGGAGACCCGGGGAGAGCTGATGTTGTATCTTGAGTTCAAAGGCTATGCAGGGGCAGAAGTCCTCCTTTTTCCAGAGGATCTTGGTCCTTTTTTCTCTTACAGCCTTCAACTGATTGGGAGGGTTGTGGAGGGTAATCTACTTTACTCAGAGTCTATTGATTTAAATGTTAATCACATCTAAAAAAATGCCTTCACTGCAACTGGTATTTGACCAAACAATTGGGTTCTGTGGCCTAGCCAAGTTGACACATGAAATTCACCATACTGCTGATGGTAACATGTAAATAAATTAGTGGGGAAAAGGGAGGGCTCCTGCTTATGGTGGGATGCTGAGGCTGCCAGAGACAGGGACTGAGTTTTACAGTCACCACCGTGAAGCTGTGGAGGGTGGGGCTGGCTGAACCCAGGCTGTGGGTGGAGAGCAAGCGTCTGTTGTGACCTGCATGGGGAGAAGGCAGACTGAACGGGGTGGCCCTGCCTGGGTGATGAGAGTTAACCGTCCCAGAAGGTCAGACAGACCCTTCTGCGAGTGCCTCTGGGTGGGGTGCCGTGGAGGACGATGGTCACCTCCTGTCATGCGGATGGAACACAGTGCAGTTCATCACAGTCACACTAGGTAGACCCAAAATGTAGCATGCTCTAGTAAAGAAAAGGCAGGGGCACCTGTATCCTCCAAAAATGTCAATGTCCTAAACGTCAAAGAACAGCCAAGAGGGTTTCCCTGGTGGCGCAGTGGCTAAGAATCCGCTTGCCAGTGCAAGGGACATGGGTTGGAGCCCTGGTCCGGGAAGATCCCACATGCTGCGGAGCAACTAAGCCCGTGCGCCACAACTACTGAGCCTGCGCTCTAGAGCCTGCAAGCCACAACTACTGAGCCCACATGCCACAGCTACTGAAGCCTGTGAGCCTAGAGCCCGTGCTCCGCAACAGGAGAAGCCACTGCAATGAGAAGCCTTCGCACCACGACGAAGAGTAGCCCCCGCTCGCCGCAACTAGAGAAAGCCCACACACAGCAACAAAGACCCAACACAGCCAAAAATAAATAAACAAACAAACAAACAGCCAAGAAACCTCCAGATTAAAGGTGGCTGATGAGACGGGTGGCTCGGTGCTGTGTGCTGTTCTCCTCACTGGAGGGAGGGCAGTGGGCGGACACCACGTGGAAGGTAGACAGTGGTTCACAGTGTCCCGTCAGTAATGAACATGGTGAAGCTGGCGGCTGTCATATGGTTTACTCCTAGGAGACACTGAGTGTTTAGGGGTGAAGTGCAGTGGTGTATGCAGCTTACTCTCAATTGGTTTGGGAAAGCAAGTGTGCGCACCCAAATCTATATGTTATGGTGTGCATGTGTGCGTAGGGGCAGAGAGCTTGTGGGAAGGTAGGGAAAAGTTAGCGGCAGGTCAGTGTGGGGTTTAAAGGTATTTGGGTATTCTTTGTGCTCTTGCAGCTTTTCTGTGGGCTTGGGATTATTTCCAGATCATATTTAGGAGAGATAGCCAGGCAGGGACATTTGTTCCCTGCTCCCGGAAGCAGCGTCTCACCTGCCACACGGTGTGGTTAGGGCTGGCTCACGTCTCTACTCTGCATGCGGCTGAGCCCTGACTTGGGTGACCTGGTGCCAGACCATCTGTCCTGGAGACCAGCAGTGATAGGACATCCTCCCTCGTGGGACTCATCTTCAGACCAGCCCAGCATGTCTTGTCAGGGAGCTGTCCTCACCTGGTGGCAGGAGTTTGAGTGAGCATGCCCCACTGGGAGCCTTTCTGAGGAAGCCTCAGTTGAGGAGTCAGCCGGGTGGATCCAGGGAAGAATACCTTGGACAGTGGCTTAGGGGGGGTGTCACACAAGTGCTGGGTTTGAGTATTGTAAAGGGGGTCACCGTGAGCCCCCAGGGCTGCAGGATGTGATTTGACGAATGCTTATGAGTCCTGGAAGGACTCCTCCTCATTTACATCTACACTCTGTTCTTACTCAGATCCGCAGCTTGCTCAGCAGAACTGCAGCTGCCTCCTGGCTTCTGGGGCGCATCAGCTTTACACAAACACACAATGCTTAATCTTGTCACTTTGAGCCGACATCAGTCACTTTTGTTCTTAGGCAGGTGACAAGATGTTCTGTAAAAAGGTGGCTGACGGTTTCAGACTTCTGGTTCATTTGTGCTTTCAGGGCAAGGCTCTCCTCCAGCAGGCTGATGAATGAAAAGGGATCTGCAGAAACAGGAGCGCCCCATGCAGCTCCAGCGAGGACGCTGGTCAGCCAGTTGAGGAGGGTGACAGGAGCATCCAAAGCAGCATGACCCCATTGATGCTGAAGGAAAGGCAGGGAAAAGATCTGTCCTAAAGTAGTAGAGGGCCCTCCGCCTCCTGGTTTGGGGGACAGTCCTGGGTTTGAGTGTGTGCTCTGCCGCTTCCTGAGCTGGTGACCTTGAGCAAAGCTGCTGGCTTCCCTGAGCCTCAGTTTCCTCATGCACCCAGAGCTGATTGTGGAAACACGTGACCTTGTCCACAGGAGGTCCCCAGGGTCAGGCTCTTAAGGGCCAGTGGATGCAAGCTGGTGGCAGAGCGCATGCTGCTCCCACCCCAGAGGAGACCAGCATTGCTGCCCCACCCCGCTCTGCAGGGTGGGCCCAGTTTGGTGACATTTCTCGTTGGGCTATTTGCTCTGGGGGCAGGCCATGTTTCTGGGGGGCAGTCAGTTGGTGGACCTTGGTGGACACCTGTGCACAACTTAACCCAAGAACAGGGCTGATCCTTTTGCTGATGGGAGCCAGGTGGCAGCTGAGAGGCGGCCTGGGCCAAATGTCACTCGCTGCTCACCTGCCGGGGGGCCTGCGGGCACATTTCTCAGAACTCCAGGTCAGGAGGAGTGTGGTGGAGGCAACCTGCCCCGCAGACTTCCCAGTTAGCCCGTCTGTGCTCAGAGGGGGCTGTACTCACCACTTGGCAGCGGCAGTTGGCAGAGAGCCCTTTGAGGAGTTGGTCTGAAGCCAGTGGCTGGGATGACAGCTGGATGGGCAGCTGGGCCCTGCCTCCCTGGGCTCCAGCAGCTCCTGAATGTCCAGAGCCTGGAAGTCCACGTTGTTCCAGGAGGGCCTGTTCTGTCTGTCAGGGTGATAGAGGATCCTCTTGTTCCCAAAGACTGACACCTGGGTCTGTCGGAGGCCAAGCAAGGATCGGAAGGGACTGATCCTCTCTGTGCTCTGATAGTGATGAGACCTGAGTGCCCGACAGCCACATGGGTCCTCACTGTGGAGATGCTCTGCAGGTGCAGGACTCAGGGCAGTGTTGGCTCCCAGGGCCTCCCCGAGGGTCCAGCACAGCCCGGCCTCGGCCAGGTCAGGTTAGGTTCTGTTTCTCAAAGACAAGTTTAAAAATGTGCCAATTTCATACAGCCTGCTCCATGTCAGACCCTGTGAGGTTGAAGACTTTCTTGGGGGCATGTAGCTGGTAACTAGGGGCCCATATCTGAGCCAGCCACCTGGCTGCTCAAAGCCCTATCCTCAAACTGCAGGCTGCACCCAAGCCCAGCTCCGTGCATGGCGCCCTAGTGCTCCTCCAGGAGAGGGAAGATCGTGGGCTGAACTCAGTGGTGTTGGCTTTCTGAGGCCTTGCTGCCCAGAACACACACCTCACACGTTTGTCACGTTTGTTCTGCTCTCTCCTGCCCCACGCATTTGAGGGCAGGCCAGGCCGGGCCCTGAGCCTCGTCAGTGCTCACCCCCTGGTGCCACAAGAGCATGCCAATGACCAAGGGACCTGGGCGGGTCCCAAGCCCTAGGCCATTTCTCCCGGATTTTTTTTTTTTTTTTTAGCAAATTCTTGTTTTATTTCTTTTGGCCCTGCCACGCAGCTTGTGGGATCTTGGTTCCTGTCCAGGGATTGAACCCGCGCCTTTGGCAGTGAAAACGCGGAGTCCTAACCACTGCACTGCCAGGGAATTCCCTTCTCCCAGATTTTGATGGCTCTTTGAGACTTTTGGAGTTTTCTGGCTCAAAATATCAGAGTTGGGCTTCCCTGGTGGCGCAGTGGTTAAGAATCCACCTGCCGAGGCAGGGGACACGGGTTCAAGCCCTGGTCCGGGATGATCCCACATGCCGCGGAGCAACTAAGCCCCTGCACCACAACTACTGAGCCTGCGCTCTAGAGCCCGCGAGCCACAACTACTGAGCCCGTGTGCCACAGCTACTGAAACCTGCGCACCTAGAGCCTGTGCTCCGCAACAAGACAAGCCACCGTAATGAGAAGCACACGCACCGCAACGAAGAGTAGCCCCCGCTCACTGCAACTAGAGAAAGCCCGTGCGCAGCAACGAAGACCCAACGCAGCCATAAATAAATAAATAAAATTAATCTAAAAAAAAATATATATATATATCAGAGTTGCTAGAAAGAGAGAGGTTACCCAGCTCTCTGGGGAGGTTGGCTTGTCCAGACATTTCTCCAAGCCTCCAGGATGTCTCTGGAACCCTCAGGAACAGTATCCCAGCCTGTGCTCCAAGGCCATGCCTCTGACCCAACCTTGTGGTGGAGGCAGCCTTTACTGCCCAGCTGCTCGAGAATCGGCTCTGCTCAGAGGCAGTCTCCCTTCCCGGGGTCCCCAGCTAGTGAGTAGTGGTGTGTTCAAGGCAGGGTCTGCATGGTGAGGCCTTTTCTGTGGTTCTGAGCAATTAGGATTTACTCCTTTGCAGTGGTAGAAGTGGCGGAGGGTGTTGAACATGGCCTGGAGCTGATGCCTGAAGCTGGTCAGAGGCTGGTGGGGTGGAGAGGTAACATGGACTGGGAGCATGTGTCCGACACGGTCAGACCAATGCTGAGTGAGCTCCTAGGCTGGGAAGGCAGGTCCCTGACCTGGCAGCTCCCAGATCCAGATTGCAGGTCATTTGTGTGTGTGAGAAGGAGATACAAGAGAGTGACCCTACTGTGGGCACCAGCTGGAGGCCATGGGGTGGGGTGGGTGATCACATCCCAAAGGGGAGAGAAGACCGAGTTCTCAGCCATGGCATTTATTTGTCTGTGATTTGTGCCTGCATCTCTTGGGACAGGTGTGGGGCGCTTTGCAGGTGATGAGAAGGGAGCAACTCCAGCTGAGCCCTGTGCCGAGATGCAGAGCAGCATCCCAGGCTGCGCCGCAGTCAAGCCCTCAGCTTCCTCTGCTGTAAGATTCCATCCTCATCACTGCTGTCTGGGGGAGAGAGAGAGAGAGAGACAGAGACAGAGAGAGAGAGAGAGAGAGAGAGAGAGAGAGAGAGAGAGAGAGAGAGAGGTCATGTTGCCCCCAGGCCATGGGCAGAGGACAGGTTTGGGCAGAGTGAAGTTTGATGCTGAGTTCAGTGCCTGTTGATGAGTTTTAGTGAGCATTTAAAAAGGAAAAACAGGGACTTCCCTGGCAGTCCAGTGGTTAAGACTTCGCCTTCCAATGCAGGGGGTGTGCGGGTTCGATCCCTGGCTGGGGAGCTAAGATCCCATATGCCTTGTGGCCAAAAAACCAAAACATACAACATAAAACATAAGCAGTATTGTAACAAACTCAATAAAGACTTTAGAAGCAGTCCACATCAAAAAAAATTCTTTTTTAAATATTAAAAAATAAATAAATAAAAAATAAAAAGGAAAAACAAGCCCACCCAACATTCAGGCTCCTGGGGAGGCACGGCAGAAGCGCCATGGTGCCAGAGTGCCCCAGGTATCTTCCTGCCTATTTGTCTGCATTTCCGGAGTGCTTCCATCAGCCTTGTCAAGGGCTCCCTGAAAGAGAGTAAGATGAGGCCAAGGACACAACTCCCTGAGGTGGGCTCCTGCTCATAGGGAGGGGGCCTCAGGTCCCCGGAGCAGAGCAAGGGGCCTGGGCTGCAAACTCCAAGACACGGTGCTGTGGTTCTTTGCACAAGCTTGCTCTGTTCCCACAGGGCAGCGGTAATACATACAAGATGAGATCCGAGGTTCGGCCATCTGGGGACAGGGAGCTGAGTCCAGCGTGTGGACCTGGCTCCTCCGCAGGCTGTGCTCAGTGCTGCAGGCTGCGTGTGCCGGGGGCGTGCAGCAGGTACTGACGTGGGGCGGCTTCTTAATTTTTCTATTTGAGGAAAGGCAGATGGGAAAGATGAAATAATAACGAGGCAAAGGTGTTGAAAAGAGGGCCTGGCGCAGGCGTGGGTTGCAGAGCTCAGAGAGGTGGCAGGGTTGGTGGCTCATGAGAGCACACTCCCCTGGAGGCAGGCCTGGGATGTACTGCGGGCAGCTGTGGATGGAACAGGGCTCAGCGGAATAGGAGCACTTTAATGTGAAGAATTGTTTAACAAATGTTTGTCTCATCCCATTACCACTGGGTCACGTGCGTTTCACAGAGTTTGGATAAATTGTGAAATTGGGATGTAGTCTAATGGGGCAGTGACCGAGCATGAGCCCTGTGAGGGCCCCAGGACTGGCCTTCCTGTGAGGTTGGGATCAGCTCTGCTGGTGGAGTGGGGCCCCCAGCCCTGCCCTGTGACCTCCAGCAGCCCTGCCTCCCCTCTGTACCTTATTTTCCTCACTCGTAACAGCAGGAACCCTGATATCTGAGTAGTCGAAGATGGGAGTGAGTTTCTTGATGGAGGCCTGCTGTCCTTGATACCACAAGTCATCATGTTCAATTTGGTTGTGATTTCCATGGAGAGCCTGTGCCCAGCGAGTCCGTGCAGCTCCTCTCCAAGTCAGGGCTCAGATGCCGCCCACCCATCGACATTTAAGTAGAGCATACACCAGACCCTGCCCTGCGGGTCCTTTTGCCCTTCCTGTGTACTGATGTCCCCTGTGCTCTGACTTGTCCAGTGCCCCTCTGTAGAGTCACTGCTTTGGACACCTGGGGCAGTCGTGTTGGCTGGCACACGAGGGACAGGGGACCCGGCAGAGGAGTGGTCTTGGTTCTACATGGCCTAGGCCCGACTTGTTGGCTTTATGGGTGTGTGAGCAGTGGAGCAGCCTGTGCTGCCACTCAGGATGAGGCAGGGGTGTCAGGGGCAGGGAGGACACCACCTACCCCACCCCACCCCACGGGTGTTGTGAGGCTGAAACCAGATGATGTCCTCAAACCCTGCACCATCTGGCTGGTCAGCACCCAGGGAATGTCTGGGGTCATGATGCAGAGGGCATGCAGACATGGGAATCTGAAAGAGACCCTGCAGTGGGATCTGGGGTGGGGGTGGTGTTGGACTCAGCAGTTCTCTGGAACTTCTTTTTGGGGAGAGGAGAGGGAAGTTGGTAAGAATTTAGAAGATTTTAATAAAATGGAGCCATTTAAAAATAAGAAAGGAGGGGACTTCCCTGGTAGCGCAGTGGTTTAAGAATCTGCCTGCTAATGCAGGGGACACAGGTTTGATCCCTGGTCCGGGAAGATCCCACATGCCGCGGAGCAACTAAGCCCGTGCCGCACAACTACTGAGCCTGTGCTCTAGAGCCAGCAAGCCACAACTACTGAGCTCGCACGCCACAACTACTGAAGCCCACGCGCCTAGAGCCCGTGCTCTGCAACAAGAGGAGCCACCGCAATGAGAAGTCCGCGCGCTACAACGACGAGTAGCCCCTGCTCGCCGCAACCAGAGAAAGCCTGCGTGCAGCAACGAAGACCCAACACAGCCAAAAAATAAATAAATAAATTTTAAAAAATAGAATTAAGGACTGCTTTTTGAAGGACATTGTTA
This sequence comes from Kogia breviceps, assembly GCF_026419965.1. NCBI lineage: Eukaryota > Metazoa > Chordata > Mammalia > Artiodactyla > Physeteridae > Kogia > Kogia breviceps. The sequence continues at coordinate 170,869,020 of NC_081313.1, read as the reverse complement.
AGAGAATAAAAAGACAAGCCACAGACTGGGAGAAAAATCTTTGTAAAACTCATCTGCTAAAGCTCTGGTATCTAGGATATAAGAAGAACTCTCAAAATGCAATAATAAGATGACCCAGTTTTTAAAAATGCGTTGGAGATTTGTATAGCTTCACCATAAAGATACAAGAATGGCAGATTAGTCCATGAGAACATTCCACGTCATTAGGGAAGTGCAAGTTGAAACCACGAGATACCACTTCACACCTACGAGAATGGCTAAAATAGAAAACCTGACAACATTAAATCCTGACATGGGCGGGGAGCAAGTGGAACTCGCCTTCCTTGCTGATGGGACTGCAGAGTGTACAGCCACCCTGGAAGCCAGTGTGGCCATTTCTCATGAAGGTAAACATACACTCACCATTCGGACCCAGCTGTCATGCTTCTGGCTGTTCATCAGGTGAAATGAAAACTCGTGTCTGCACAAAAACCTGCATGTGAATGTTTATAGCAGTTGATTCATTAGTTCCCCAAACTGGAAATGACCCCAGTGTCCTAACTTAGTCTGCAGATGGATGAACAGACTGTAGTGTAATATGGTGGGTTAGTACTAAGCAGTAAAAAGGAATGAACTTCTGGTGACAGCAGCATGGTTGAATCTCCAAGGCATTATGCTAAGTATTGTGTGGTCAGCCAGATAAGGGCCCCCTTATCTATCCCCCCCTTATCTATTGATGTCCAGATCTTAACCTCTGGAACCTGTGAATGTGACCTTATGTGAGTAAAACGACTTTGCAGGTGGGAGTAAGTTAAGGATTCTAAAGCAGACTCACATATACAGAGAACAAACTAGTGGTTACCAGTGGGGAGAGGGAAGCAGGGAAGGACAGTATAGGAGTAGGAGATTTTTTTTAAAAAGGGTTATTATGGGATTATTTGAAATCATGTGGGTGAAACTTCTGAAAATTGTAAAGCACTGTAGAATTTGAAGAATCTTTCATTCAATAAAAAAAGTTTTAAAAAGTTTTAAAAAATAGTAAAATATGATAAATGTAAATCTGTTTAGATAAAAAAAAAAGCCAAGAAAAAATTATTTTAAAAGAGTTAAGGATTCTGAGATGGGATTATCCTGGCTTTATTGGCCCTAACTGTGATCACAAGTGACCTTTTAAGAGAGAGCAGAGAGAGATTTGATGCAGAGGGAGAGAAGGTGATGTGACTACAGAAGCAGATTGGAGTGATGCGGCCATAAGACAAGGAATGCCTGGAACCTCCAGAAGCTGGAAGAATCTAGGAAGGATCCTCCCCTAGAGCCTTTGGAGGGAAGTCTGCCCTGCCAGTGATGTTTGGACTTCAGCCCAAGGGTACTGATTTCTGGCCTCCAGGACTGAGAGATCAACTTCTGTTGTTTTACGCCACCAAGTTAGTGGTGACTTGTTACATAGCCACAGGAAACTAATACAGTATGATTCCATTTATATGACCTTCTAGAAAAGATGCAACCATAGGGACAGAACACAGATTGGAGGTCGCTGGGGATGAGGGGAGAGTTTCAGTACAGGTGGGCATGTGGGAATTGCAGTAGAAAGGAAGGTGGCCCGTCTGGTGCTGACCGTGTTTATTTGCTGACCCAAGAAGAGCAAACAGAAATGCATGGGAAGGTGTCAGGGCCAGTTGCAGGTGATTTACATCTGTTTTTCTAATCCTCAGGATGTCTTAAAATTTTTTCACTAAGCTTTCTGTGCACTTCTGTGACTTTAGATAGAAATATTTGCTGTGCTGGCCACCATGTGGGTCCTGATTTACACCTGGCTTATAGCCACTTGGAATCCCTTTTCTTGCCTTTACATGTCCCTTTACATAATGATGAATGTTGCGCCGTCCTCCCGGCCAAGGGGAGGAGCTGCTGTGGGCCCCTGTGCTGGCCTTGCTCTGCTGTGACCTCATCAAGTAAGGGTAGAATCTTATCAGTGTGTCTGCCCAGGTTTCCCAGCTTGGCCCTGAGCTGGCCAAGCCCACAGGACTGGTCTGGGGATGCATCCTAGGCCTTTCTACCCGCCTGTGGTTCACACAAACGGCCCCTCTTGGTCCCAGACACTGTCTAAACTCTCTGTGGTCTCAGCATCCCACTCGGAACCTGCCAGGAAGTTGCAGGGAGGATTCCTGAAAGGCGCTTGCTTCCTAATCGTCTCAGCTTTACTGGAAATTGGAGGACAGTTGCCAGGAGGTCGGCTGATGGGCCTTTTCTCAGGACCTAACTTCCCCCTTTGCTGGCCATGCACTGCTCAGGAGAGGTTGGATCCCAGCTCTGCAGAATCAGCTCATGGGCTACGTTTGTGCTTTGTAGAAACAGAAAGACAGACTCTTCAAGGAGGAACAGAAGCCTTCCCTCCCATCATTTTCCACAGGCACCTCTGAGTTACGGGGGCTTCTTCAGGCCACAGGGAGCATGCTGCCTGGGCGCTGTTGCCACTGCCCCCAGTGGGCACTTCAGGACCGAGAGGGGCAGTGTTGGGTACTGATGCTCCCTACGTTCAGCCAGTGGTGGGCATCCTGGGACTGTGTCCAGATCTGCCCCGTCCTTGATGGTCCTTCCACCTCCACTGGCTCCATCCCTTTCCCCCACGTGAAGCACCAGCTCTGTGCTTACCATCCTCACACCCTCCCACACCGTCCATTCCATGTGCCTTGGGTTGGGGGGTCTTGTACATGTACACTTAAACAAAAAATTTATTGTGGGATAGGGAGGGTGGGAGTGAGGGAGACTCAAGAGGGAAGAGATATGGGAACATATGTATATGTATAACTGATTCACTTTGTTATAAAGAAGAAACTGACACACCATTGTAAAGCAATTATATTCCAATAAAGATGTTAAAATTTTTATTTATTTATTTATTTTTGACGCATTGGGTCTTCATTGCTGCACGCGGGCTTTCTCTAGTTGTGGTGAGCGGGGGATACTCTTTGCTGCGGTGCGTGGGCTTCTGATTGCGATGGCTTCTCTTGTTGCAGAGCACGGGCTCTAGGTGCACAGGCTTCAGTAGTTGTGGCACGCAGGCTCAGTAGTTGTGGCTCACAGGCTTAGTTGCTCCGTAGCATGTGGGATCTTCCCGGACCACGGTTTGAACCCATGTCCCCTGCATTGGCAGGCGGATTCCTAACCACTGCACCACCAGGGAAGTCCCGCACTTTTTAATTTTTTAAAATTTAAAAAAAATTTTAAACTTTTTTTATACAGCAGGTTCTTATTTGTCATCAATTTTATACACATCAGTGTGTACATGTCAATGCCAATCACCCAATTCATCACACCACCACCACCACCCCCACGTGGCTTTCCCCCTTTGGTGTCCATACGTTTGTTCTCTACATCTGTGTCTCAGTTTCTGCCCTGCAAACTGGTTCATCTGTACCATTTTTCTAGGTTCCACATATATGCGTTAATATACGATATTTGTTTTTCTCTTTCTGACTTACTTCACTACTTCACTCTGTATGACAGTCTCCAGATCCATCCACGTCTCAACAAATGACCCAATTTCATTCCTTTTTATGGCTGAGTAGTATTCCATTGTATATATGTACCACATCTTCTTTATCCATTCATCTGTCGATGGGCATTTAGGTTGCTTCCGTGACCTGGCTATTGTAAATAGTGCTGCAGTGAACATTGGGGTGCATGTGTCTTTTTGAATTGTGATTTTCTCTGGGTATATGCCCAGTGGTGGGATTGCTGGATCATATGGTAATTCTATTTTTAGTTTTTTAAGGAACCTCCATACTGTTCTCCATAGTGGCTGTATCAGTTTACATTCCCACCAACAGTGCAAGAGGATTCCCTTTTCTCCACACCCTCTCCAGCATTTGTTGTTTGTAGATTTTCTGATGAAGCCCATTCTAACTGGTGTGAGGTGATACCTCATTGTAGTTTTGATTTGCATTTCTCTAATAATTAGTGATGTTGAGCAGCTTTTCATGTGCTTCTTGGCCATCTGTATGTCTTCTTTGGAATAATGTCTATTTAGGACTTCTGCCCATTTTTTTATTGGGTTGTTTGTTTTTTAAATATTGAGCTGCATGAGCTGTTTATATATATTGGAGATTAATCCTTTGTCCATTGATTCATTTGCAAATATTTTCTCCCATTCTGAGGATTGTCTTTTCATCTTGTTTATGGTTTCCTTTGCTGTGCAAAGGCTTTTAAGTTTCATTAGGTCCCATTTGTTTATTTTTGTTTTTATTTCCATTACTCTAGGAGGTAGATCAAAAAAGATCTTGCTGTGATTTATGTCAAAGAGTGTTCTTCCTGTGTTTTCCTCTAAGAGTTTTATAGTGTCCGGTCTTACATTTAGGTCTCTAATCCATTTTGGGTTTATTTTTGTGTATGGTGTTAGGGAGTATTCTAATTTCTTTTTTTTTTTTTTTTCCTTTTTTTTTTTGTGGTATGCGGGCCTCTCACTGTTGTGGCCTCTCCCATTGAGGAGCACAGGCTCCGGACATGCAGGCTCAGCGGCCATGGCTCACAGGCCCAGCCGCTCCGCAGCATGTGGGATCTTCCTGGACCGGGGCACGAACCCGTGTCCCCTGCATCAGCAGGTGGACTCTCAACCACTGCACCACCAGGGAAGCCCTAATTTCATTTTTTTATATGTAGCTGTCCAGTTTTCCCAGCACCACTTGTTGAAGAGACTGTCTTTTCTCCATTGTATATCCTTGCTTCCTTTGTCGTAGATTAGTTGACCGTAGGTGCGTGGGTTTACCTCTGGGCTTTCTATCTTGTTCCACTTTTTATTTTAAATCTTTTCACATGGGAATGTGCATGGGTTGTGGGACAGAGATGAAAATAACGATTGTCCCCTGACTGTCAGTCTCACTCTGAGCTTTTACCCATCTTGTCTCAACTTTTCCCTGTGCCCCCCTCGTACCCCCATTTTTGGTTTGTTTGGTTTTGCTAGAGCATCTTTAAAACGATCCCAGGTGTCTTTTCATTTCATCCATGACTATTTCAGTCACTGTGTTGAATGTCAACAGATGCAGACTTGTGTTTTTAGACATCACCTCCGCGCAGCTCCCTGAGAGCACCCTTGCTGGCTCTCCACAGGCTCTTCACTGAGACTAGTTCAAGTAGGGTCCACACAGAGCCACACGCGACGTTCGTGTGAAGTCTGTGGTAATTTATAGCACTCCATTCGTCCCCTCGAGCCATTCATCTGTTGAAGAAACCAGTTCATCGGTCCCAAGGAATTTCCCGTGTTCTGCTCTGGCAGTCGCTGTCCTCGTTGCTTTCCACGTGGAAGCAGCTAGCTCAGGGCTTCTCGGCCTTGGCTTCACTGACAGCTGGGGCTGGGTCACTCTGTGGTGGGGGCATCCTGTACACCGTAGTCTGTTGGGCAGAGTCTCTGGCCTCCATCCGTCAGATGCCAGGAGCAGCCCCCAACAACCAAGTCATGTTGTCCTAAAATGTCTCTGCGCGTTGCCAGTGTCCCCTGGGGCAGTCACCCAGTGGAGAACTGCAAGTGTAACTTGTTGCCTTACCCACTGTGCTTCCTACAAACTAGTTGCTAGACCTGGGGGTGGATTTCGTAAACCACTTCCTGTTGCTTCACCCTCGAAGTGTTCTTCTCCATGGGGAGAGAGAAGAGGATCCCGGCCGTAAGCTTCCTTCTCACCCTCGCCCCATCTTAGGGGAGAGGAGTTTCAGGCCAGGATTCACACCTTCTCCCACAGGCCTGCCTGTTCCCCTGACCGTCACTGCCCTGTGCCCACCTTGTTTTTTCTTACATGCGTCAACAGCTTTATTAAACAGGTTTCTTCACCCAAGTTGCGCCCCCCTGCATTGGGGAGCTGCCTGGGGGCTGAATGACCTCAGGGCGTGGATGCCCCTGCCCTGCTGTGTTGAGGCCTCCCCGCTGCCCACCACTGCCAGGCCTCCCACCTCAGCCCTGGGCTCTTAGTCAGAACATGGCACTAGCAGTGACACTTGTCCCGAGCAGCTCCTGGTTTCATCCCTCCGGCACTGCTAATGGGAGATGGTGTTCTGCTACTCGGGGTGCTGACAGGGCCGATGTGGGGGTCGGTGCCTGCTGCTCAGGAGGTGCCACACTGGGCAGCTTGGCCCCGGGGGAGGGCGTGACCTGTGAGCCCGCAATGTGAGCGACACAAGCCCTCAGAAGGTCTGAAGAGACTAAGCGTGTCGTGTGTAATGCTGCCACCCTGGGGCATAGCCCGTGCAGGTACCAAGTGTGACAGGCATGGAGATGGGCAGTGTTGTGCCTGGGGGGGGGTGTCATGGGAAGTTACATTACCTGGTGGCTTGTTAATCACCATCTGAAGGCTGACCCAAAAGCTTCTGAAGAGACAGGGAAGTGGGCATTGCCCGGGTAGTCCATCAGTCCCTCTTGGTCCCTAAACATGTAGAGGAGGTAGCAGGGTGGCAGGTACCCCTAACAAGCAGTGCGTCCCTGATCCTGTGAGCTGTCAGCCCCTGCAGGGAACAGCCAGCCAGAAGTCAAGGAAGGACCGTGTTTGTTCAGCCCATGTACCATCAGGGGCGTCCTAGCTGCCGGGGTCCAGGGCAGGCTGGGTGGGTCTGGAGGGTGACGCTGGTCCTACTATAAAGACACCTCTGCCTGTTTGCTCAGAAGACACTATTACTACTTTCTGAGAGGGCCCACCAACCCAGGGGGACCCCTGTCTCCCTCATACCATGGCTGCCCTCAAACCTTGCCTTCTCGGGCTTCGCTGGTGGCACAGTGGTTAAGAATCTGCCTACCAATGCAGGGGACACAGGTTCGAGCCCTGGTCCGGGAAGGTCCCACACGCCGCCGAGCAACTAAGCCCATGCGCCACAACTACTGAGCCTGAGCTCTAGGGCCCGTAAGCCACAACTACTGAGCCCACATACCACAGCTACTGAAGCCCGTGCGCCTAGATCCCGTGTTCCGCAACAGGAGAAGCCACGACAATGAGAAGCCCATGCACCGCAATGAAGGGTAGCCCCTGCTCACCGCAGCTAGAGAAAGCCCGCGCACAGCAACGAAGACCCAACACAGCCAATCAATCAATCAAACAAAAAAACAAAAACCTTGCCTTCTCACCCACGGCTCCTGTCTCTGCCACCCTTGCAGCCTGCAGTCCAGCTCAGTGTCTCCACTTCATCTCCTTACGCCATGTGCACTGTGCCCCTTACTTGTTCCTTCCATGTGCAGTCATGGCCTTGTGGTGGTGTCCTCTCTGTGTCCAGCTGTCCCACTCTGTGAGGCATGGCCTGGGACCCTTGAGGCTCGGGAAGTACCCCTTGAGAGCAAGAAGGGGTAAATGGTCCGACCAGGCCAGAGGTGCACGTTCAGCATGTCCAGAGGCAAGTATGCGAGTCCGTCTGCTCCACGTCCCCAGAGCTGAGGTGCAGGGAGGTCCGGGTCAGCTCTGGCAACAGGAGACCACGCCCTCCCAGTTAATCTCCTGCAGTGGGTCAGATGGTGTCAGGACCCTGGGACAGTCTGCTCCCATCTCCCCCTCCTCCTCCTTGCCCCTGGTTGCCACCCATTTAGTGTTGCACCTCCAAATCCCTCACTTCATTATTGTTATTTATGCCTTCAACTATCAGTTATCTTTTACAGAAACACAGTGAGAAAAAGGTCTTTCAAGTTCATAAATGTTCACCATAACCTGACAGTCTTCATCCTCTGTGAAGATCTGCATGTCCATCTGGTGTCACTCTCCCTTCCTCCTAAAGAACTTCCAGAACCTTCCTTGTAATGCAGATCTGCTGCAAACAGACTCTCTCAGCCTTTGTCTGAACAAGTCTTTATGTCACCTTCTCTTTTCACTGTATATGGAATTCTGGGTTGGCAGTGTTCTTTCCTCAGTATTTTGAAGATGTCCTTCTGTGGTCTCTGAGCTTGTTTCTGACATTTGGCCTCGTGAGTGCTTCTCCGTTTGTGGTGCATCAGTCAGTCCGCTGCACTTGTTTCCTTATGGTGTGTTGCCACGTGGTTCTTTGTTTTCTGCTGGAGCTTCTTAGATCTGTGGATTTATAATATTTGTCACATTTGGGGGTTTGAGGCCATTATTTCTTTGGATATCATGCCCTTGGGATTCCAGTTACATGTATAATGGATTTCTAAGTACTGTCCCACAGTTCACCACGGCTTTATTTTGTTTTTTTTAGTAATCTTTTTATTTTCCCATATGCACGCACACACGCATATCTACAGAGTTCTTGTCGGAGCGTGCAAGAGGCGTGGGAAGACAGTTTTCACCTAACATACGTTTCTGGGCCATGGCCCCGCACCGCCATCTACGCAGCACTACATGGCGAGGTTCCAGAATGTCCCACGCAGCCTCGCGGTGCTCATTGCCGCGGTAAGACATCTGGACATCTTCCTCATGTCCGGGCACTACTTCGGCTTTTCTGTGTTCCTACTCACACAGACTGGCCTTGGGCGCCCGTGGTAATACTCTTCCCCTCACGCTTCCCACGCCTGGATTTCCCACTGTCTAGGGCCATGGGCTGGCCTTCCTCACCTCCCACAGTCTTCAGACGCGCAGCCGGGCTCACCAAGGCTTTGTTCATTTTCGTGTAGATTTTTTTCTGTGTGATTCGTTTTGGGTAAATTGACATTACTTTGTCATCAGATTCACTAACCTTTTTTTCCACAGTGTTTAACGTTAATCCCACCCTGTAAGTATTTCATCAAGATACTGCATTTCTCAGCTCAAGAAGTTCCATGTGACTCTCCTCTGGTACTTCATATTCCTCTTCTCACCAGTTCAAGGTTCCCTTTAAGCCCTTGAGCATTTTAAATTTAGAATAGTTGCTCTAAAGTGAAACCCTTGTCTGATAATTCCATCTTCTCTGTCCTTTCTGGGTCTGTTTCCATTGATTGATTTTTCCCCTGGGTTAAGGTTCACATTTTTCTACAGCTTCACATGTCTGGAGAGTTTTGGTTTTTGGATACTGTGTGTTGTAGAGTCCATGGGATTGTCTGCTGGATTTTATTGTCTTAAAGCCTGTCAGTTCTGTTGGCTGCTGGCAGGCAGTTTGGTTAGCAGTGGATCAGCTGATCTTGGGGAAGCTTGTTTTTGAAATTTCTTAGTAAGGGGAATAAGAGAACCCCTTAAATGAGGGCTGGTTTAGCTCCACTGCTGAGCGGTGCAGTGAGGACTCCTCTGGGCTGGCTGTCTATGGCGTCTCCTGGCCCATATCCCTGGACTTGGGGCCCCACCCCAGGGAGAGACCTGAAGCCTTCCTGGGCAGCAGCTCAAGGCCCCGTGCAGGTGCCGGGAGCTGTCCCTCTGCACTGTCCCCTACCTTCATGGGCCTCTGCCCGCACATGCAGTTCCTTCAGCCTCCCTGGAGGCAGTGAGCTGAGCAGTCCAGAGGCTCCCTTGGCCGTTTCCCTTTTGTCACATCTCTGGCCAGTGCTGCCTGCATTCACTTTGAAAGCATTGTTGTGTGTTTTGTCCGGCACCCTAGTTGTCACCAGTGGATGGCTTGTCTGGTCCCAGGTGGTCTGTCTGGCCCTGACATGGGGGCCTGCTTGTGAAGGAACTGAGAAGATTCAACGGGACAGCTATCTGTCCATTCACCCCTCCATCCATCCAGTGAATATTTCCTGGGCTTGGGTGGCCCACCATGGCCTTCCAGTGGTGGAAAGGCCTGCCCCCTCTAAGTGGAGTGCAGGGCATGAGTCACCGGCCTAATCACCAAAATCTCCAGACAGAAGGTTGGAGGTGACTGCAGCAGACGTGGCTGTGTCCTCCTGGGGTCAGCCTACAAGTCCCTGAAGGGCTCAGAGAAAAGGAGGCTGCAAATGTGTGTACTACCCAGCACAGAAAACCCTGGAGGTGGCAGGTGGAGTTGGATCCCTGCCCTGTGTGGGTTTGGGCGAGTCATTTGACCCTCTCTGATACTTAAGGTTTGTGATGGAGTTTAGCGATAACAAGCCTAAAATGCAGCTCTTAGCCTGCGGCCTGCAGGATGTGTTCCTGGGTGCCATGTGCCCTGGTTGCGTGCTGCCCCCACTGCTCAGGATGGCTCTGGGTTCCGAGCCTTCACCAGGCTGTTAAGTCAAGGGAAGTGCAGGCGGGCTGTTCCTCTGGGATCCTGGACCTTTGGCTTTCTTTCCGTGTGGCCTGCCTACAGGAGGTTGGAAGTTGCCGGCCTGGGGCCTTGAGGCTGCTCTGCCCAGGTTTACCTGGAGCCTTTGGGAACAGCCAGCATCAGACCTGCACAGTGTGCAGCGCTGGTGGTAGACCACAGCCACTCCTACTCCCACCAGCCCAGTGGCCACCCACTGGAGTCAGGCACAGACCTTTGATGGGTGGGGCTTGTGTCCTGAGCGCACCCAGTGGACACCCAGCAACCTCCAAGTGAGGGTTCCTGTTGGCGTCCACTGCCGCTTGCTGGTTGGAGCGGGAATTAGCCCAGATGGTCCTGTCCTGCCTTGTTTAACAGCAGAGGGTGGAAGTGGGGCCATGGCCCCAGGTGCTGGAAGGCACCTCTGTCATTGTGAGCGACCCATATGGCAGGGTTTCCAGAGGGGCCCAGGGCACTTGGGGTTACCCCTCAGACTACCTGCTCCACTTTGAACCTGACTCAGAAGGAAGGGAGAGAGCCGATGAGTTATCACGTGACCAACTTCCTTCCGGTAGTTTGTTGGAGGTGACAGGGCTGGATGCACTTTGAGTAATTCAGATAAAGTGTGTTTGCTTCACAGTAAGCACCTGAAAACTTTTGTTTAAGAAGAGAGAAACCTTACTTTGATCTGAAACAGATCTCCATTTCAAGTAGCCCCTGTGCCACAACAAAACAGTATGTGCTGGGCTTCCCTGGTGGCGCAGTGGTTGAGAGTCCGCCTGCCGATGAGGGGGGCATGGGTTCGTGCCCCGGTTCGGGGGGATCCCACGTGCCGCGGAGCGGCTGGGCCCGTGGGCCATGGCCGCTAAGCCTGCACGTCCGGCGCCTGTGCTCCGCAGTGAGAGAGGCCACAGCAGTGAGAGGCCCGCGTACAGCATTAAAAAAAAAAAAAAAACAGTATGTGCCAAAGGCCACTTTGGTGGATGTTGAAGACGCACAAGTAGTTTTTAAGTACATTTTAGAACGCTTTAGAAAATTCTCTTTTCTTAAACCTTCTTGTAACGATTTTAATTTTGTTGGGCTTCATTAAAATGCTATTGGGCCTCCGAGCAGGGAGTCTGTGACAGGTGGGATGGTCACGTGCCAGTGTGCAGGACACTCCAAAATCAGAGACTCTTGCAGCCCTTGGAGAGGTGCCCTGGCCCGTGCCTGTGTTTCCTCCTGGAAACCGGATGGGGGGGACACCATGGTGAGCAGGCAGCTTACCTTCAGGCACCCTATGTGGAAAGGTGTGCAGAAAGGGTCAAGGCTGTCTCCCCCAGGACAGAGGAGAACTGATGGGCGAGAGCCACAGCCAGCTTAGGCAGCTGCATTAACCCAGATCACTGAGGGTGGGCCCTCTGGTGCCAGCAGATGTGCTTTTGACTGCTCTTGGTCTCCAGCTGTTAGGCGGCATAGGCTGAGTGCCATTAGAATACACCTCAGGGGAGGGAATTCCCTGGCGGTCCAGTGGTTTGGACTCTGTGCTTTCACTGCTGAGGGCCCGGGGTCAATCCCTGGTCAGGGAACTAAGATCCCACAAGCTGCGAGGTGCAGCCAGCCAGTCAGTCAGTCAGTAAACAAACAAACAGCTGTGGAGCAACTAAGCCCGTGCGCCACAACTACTGATCCTGCACTCTAGAGCCCGTGAGCCACGACTACTGAGCCCACATGCCACAACTACTGAAGCCCGCGCGCCTGGAGCCCATCCTCTGCAACAAGAGAAGCCACTGCAGTGAGAAGCCCATGCACCGCAATGAAGAGTAGCCCTTGCTCACCGCAACTAGAGAAAGCCCGTGCACAGCAACGAAGATCTGACGTAGCCAAAAATAAGTAAATAAATAAATAAGTAAATTTATAAAACAAACAAATGAACGTACCTCAGGGGAAGTCCCTGGCGGTCCAGTGGTTAGGACTCTGTGCTTTCACTGCGGAGGGTGCAGGTTCCATCTTTGGTCGGGGAACTAAGTTCCCATAAGCTGTGGAGCGTGACCCCCAAAAAAATGGAAAAGAAGAAAAAAGAATACACCTCAGTCATTGAGCAAGTGTCATTGACTCCTCTTTTTGTTCTAAAGTCTTCCAAATGGGGGCTCTTGTCCCCTGTGCCGGCACAGGGGCTGGTGGAATTTAGACAGGTCTTGGCTTGGTTTCTTTTTTGCTAATGGCGATAGACAGGTGGCCCATCACCTACGTGTGTGTGCGCGCGCGCGTGTGTGCAGACACACGCACGCACAGTGGTATGAGTGAATTGCTCTGTTATTGACGAGAAGGACCTGGCCTGATCCTCCTACTGGAGGGAGGAGACACCACAAGAACCCATGTGGCCTGGACCCTGGTTCTATGATGAAAGTCAGGCGGCATGGGGACACACACTTGAAGCTAGCCCTCCTGGCATAGTGGAGGAAGCTTGTGCTTTTAGGCCTCTTGGCTAACTTCTCTACAGTATAAAGTCTTATTCTCATTGCCCTTGGGGATTGAATGACTTTGTGAGAAAGGAGTCTCCCAAATAACTTACTTGACAACTAGGCCAGTTAAATCCTTCACTAGATGGCCCACAGGGAGCGTGTGATCCAGGGGGAGTATGGCCCACCACACCATCAAGTCAGCCAGGCACCAGGGGGGCTGCCCTGGTGGAGTCTGTTCTGGGAAGGTGCACCCTTCTTAGTTCCTCTCCTTCTCTACCTAAATCCGGGCTCATGTCATTGCTGATGTCATGGCCCCTGTCCCCCAAGACCCTGGAACACAGAGGCCTTGCTGTGTGTGGATGGCAGACACACATGGTGCTGTGGTTAGCCCCGAGCTGAGTCTTGCATGGAGGTCTGGACCGAGAGACCTGGGGGCAAGAGAACCAAGTCCTGCATGCTCTCTACTACCATGTTGTCCCACGTCTCTGCTCCGGGCTTTGCACTTGCTGTTCCCTGGCCAAGAACACTCTGACTTCCTAGCTTTCATGATCAGGTGATGTCAGTAGAGAGCTCCGTAACGATGACAGACAGGGTGGCTTTACCTTGACGCTGTCTTTGCTGTGTTCTTGTGTGTTCTGCTGTTTCCCTTCCACCCACTTTACATCATTCTTGCACTGAAAATGGTTAACAGACGGGAGTCTCTCCCCATGTTCAGGTGGTGTTCCTCAAAGCCCACTCGAGTCTTCAGAGAAAGACCCTCTGTATGCCCTAGGGCAGGTCACAGCATTATGGAGGTGTCATTTATAACCCATAGAACTTCCCCATTTTAGGTATATAGTCAGTGAGTGTTAATGTTCCACCCGAGAAGTTCCCTCCAGCCCGTCTGCAGCCACTCCCCACTTCCAGGCACTCAGTGATCTTTAGTTTTGCCTTTTCTGGAACTTTATATAGATGGAATCATCCATCGTGTGGTGTTATATGTTGGACTACTCTCACCTAGCTGGTGGCTTTGAGGTTAGTCCATGTTGTGTCCATCAGGAGTTCGTTTCTTTGTATTTCTGGGTAGTATTCTGTTGTTTCTCTGTCCACCAACTGATGGACATTTGGGTTGTTGGCTATTTTTTGAATAGTAATTCTGCTATGCACATTTATGTATGTTTTTGTGCAGACATATTTTCATTTCTCTTGGGTATACCCCTAGGAATGGAATTGCTGGGTCATGTGGTAACTCTGTGTTTAACCTTTTAAGAAACTGCCAGACTTTTCTACAGCACTTTGTATGTTCACACCAGTAAGGAACGAGGGTTCTGGGGTGTCATCTTTTTTCTTTTAGCTATCCCAGTAGGTGCCTGCGGCATCTCTTCCTCACTGATGAGTAAGGGCTTCTGCCGTGCTTATTGGCCACCTGCAGGTCTTCTTTTTGATCTCTGTCTTTCACCCATTTCCAAGCAAAGGCCACTTAAATGTTGCATCTCCAGGGGCCCTGATGCTGTTCCTCTAGTACTCTGAACAGCAGCCCAGGCATTGGTCTTGTTGTGGTTTGTGGGACGGGTCATCTGGTCCTGAGCCTGCTTTGAAGGGAGCCTGGCCCCTGTCTCAGCAGCACAGTGGCCCTTGTGCCTGCAGGGGCTGGAGGACCTCCCTTATCTGCCGGCCTGGCGGTGAGGGGTGTTGTGCTTTAGAAGTGTGGGGTGGTTTCTGGGGTGTCAGATCCCATGGAGGTAAGTGTTGGAGCTCCGTGTGACCTCTCAGGTCTGCTCCAAATGGCAGAGTCCTTGGAGATCCTTGGCAAAAGGGGAGGCTCCTGGTAAGCAAAGTGGGGTGAGTGTGTGGCCCACAGGGTCCAAGCTGGCTGAGCCCTGTCTCCCTCACAGGCCTACAGCTCTCATCCCAGTGGCTGATGGGGTCATGGGCACTGAGAGGCCAGTCTGCCCATTGGTTCTCCCCACGTGTATGTAGCTCCTCTACCCACCCAGGGCTTGCAGTGGGCCTGACATTCTGGGCGGGGAGCAGACAGGTAGCCACTCCAGACGCTCTGAGAGAGGCGTGGGGAGCCCAGGTGGGAGAGCCTCCCCTCCCTCTAGGGGGTGCTAGGGTGGAGACCTGAGAGGTGGACTCTGATGGAGGTGGGAGAGCCCAAGACTTCGGCACCCTGTGGAGGAACTGGGGAGGACAGTGAGCCCTGTGGGTTTGGGGGTAGAAGGAAGGGGGTGTGGTGACAAACCAGCACCACCCTCTTGGGTGGTGTCTGCTACACAGAAGGTGGGTGCTGAGGGCTCCAAGATAGATGAGAAAGAGAGGTTCAACCCTCCATCTGGATCCGTGTTCTTTCTAAAATTCCACCAGAAGGCTGATCTCTGAATAGCTAAAGCTTAAATTATTTTGAGTTTTTTGGTGTATTTTTTCTTGTGACATTTGGAAATTCCGCCACTCCAAGTGCAGTGACAAGCTGCTCTGAAGCTGTGACGTGGGAGCTGGGCAGGCGTTGGGCTCTGTCCTGCCAGGGTGTTGGGGGGCAGGGCGTCACCTCATGAGCCTGCCTCCTGGCTGGTGGTGCTCACCCACCCTGATTCCTTTCCAGCGGGTGTCTCTGAGGCAGGATGACCTGGGCTTATGTTGGTTTGGGGAGAATGGTGAAGGGGGGCTGCCCATTGCCTGTATCTTCACTCTTGCCTCTCATGTGTACCTTCAGCCCTGGCCCCTGTGCCATCTGAGGAACTGCTACTGATCCTTCAAAACCCTACTCCGGTAACCTTTCTTGTAATTTTCAATATGTGTGAGTTTTTTTTCACCCCTCCTGAAAACACTGTCCTTATCTGGCTCCTTGTATGACTGGGAAGTGAGTCTTTGGATTTCCAGATATCTTTATTGACATTTTTCCATCTTGCTTTTTTGCAGGACCCTGTTTCACTGAGACCTTCGATCCGATTTCAAGGAAGTCAGGGGGTGAGTCTTTTTTTGGTCTTAATCATATTTAGAATTGTGGAGCTGGTGTGCTCCCTGCACTGTTAGGGCTTGCTGGGCACAGCAGTCGGCTGGGAGCAGTGTTTTGGCCCCATCCACCTTTGTGCCAAGCTGGGCCCTATGCTGAGTCAGGGTCTGCCTCTGGTTGCCTCCAGGCTGGTCCTGTGGCTGGGGCCACACCAACAGGCCATCTGTGGCCTGAAGGCAGCTCTCCTGTCCAGTGGCTCCTCAGTCTCTCCCACTTCCTTCCTGTAGCCACCAAACCCCTGTTCTGACTTGATCTCTGTGCTGATTCAATACTATGGCCCCGGAGCCCAAGCAAGCCTGGAACTGTGCCCCCCCAGGGTGGGACACCTGTCTCTGTCGGTGGACCTGGGACCACGGGTGTTTGTCTGGCTTTTGGTACTGGGCAGGGGGGTTATAGAAACTCAACATTCCCATTTTTTCATGAAAGGTATTTGATTCTAAATAACCATCTTACAGAAAAATTGAGGAATGGACGAAAGGGTGGGTTGTCCATAATCCTTACCCCCCCAGGTCTTAGGACCCCCATATCCTCTGCCCACCAAAGATGCTTTAGAACACTTTAGTTTTTCTTCTAGTCTTCGTTACAAGTCTTTTTTTGTTTGTTTGTTTTTAAATCTGAAGAGTTGTCACATG
The DNA here is from genome assembly GCF_026419965.1 of Kogia breviceps. NCBI lineage: Eukaryota > Metazoa > Chordata > Mammalia > Artiodactyla > Physeteridae > Kogia > Kogia breviceps. Next base: position 170,852,887 of record NC_081313.1, on the reverse strand, counting down.
TGTCTAAGTCAGTTTCCACCTGACAGCCTGCTGGCTTCTTACAGAACCAGGGGTTCTGTGGATTTTGCCCCAGTCAGCATGCTCCAGAGAGATGGAACCTTGAGGAGATATGTGTCTGCATGTGCAGATACATTGATACCAAGAGATTTACTGCAAGACATTGACTCATGTGGTAGTGGGGCTGATGAGTCTGAATTCCATGGGGCGGGTAGGAGCTGGCACGGGGGTTCATAGGCATGCTTCTTCCTCCTCAGGGAAGCCTTAGTTTCCTTCTTAAGGTCTTCAGCTGATTGGATGAGGCCCACCCAGACCATGGAGGGTCATCTCCTTAAAGTCAGCTGGTCGTGGGTGTCACTGCATCTACAGAATACCTCCACGGCACACCCAGATTACCATTCATAGAGTCATTGGGGCCTGTGGCCTGGCCAGGGGGACACACAAATTGACCATCACACCAAGACCAGTCAAAGTCCGTGAGATGCCCTTAAAGGCCCCAGGGCCCTCCCCCCGACCCCCACCCCCCACCCCCATGCCTCCTCTGGGGCTTCCTCCGCACCTTCATTGGCCCCATCAGTCTCCTGCCGTCACCCTTTTGCAGCCTCCACTTTATCTTCCCTGAGACATTTCCCCAGGGGTTGGAGGTCAATGCTGGGCTTGCTGCCAGACTGGCCCAGTGGCGCCCTCTTGTGGCCCACGATCAGGTGCTAAGTCTGCTCCTTATGACCTCTGGACCTTGTCCTTCTCCTCCTGGGCATTGCTGGAATGTGACCATTCCTCCCTGCCAGGTCTGAGAGGCCTGGCCTGGTGCCAGGCACACAGCGGACTCTGTCCTGGCCAGGCCATATCTGCATGGTCACTCAGAGCTGAGGAGGAGAGGATGCAGGGTGGCTCGCTTCCCACTTCTCCTGGTCTCTCTGTACACTCCACCTGTGAGGTTGGAAAATAGAGTAGGAGGCTGGTGGCTAGAGTTGGGCAGGTTCATTCAGTGTTCCTGATGCTTGGGCTGACTCGATGTTCTGGACCCCATTTAGGCTGACAGGGCCCACTTCCCAGAGGCCATGAAGCTGGCAGACTGAAGATTGAGACCCTATTTGCTCCTTAGCTCAGGGACCTTGGCTAGATCTTCTCCCTCTGTTCCTTGGCCTCCCTGCCTGGGAGATGGGCCACCCACCTCAAGGGTTGTATGCAGGTTAACGTGGCCTTAGGAGAACCAGAGTCCTCCCTGCAGTCCAGAACCCTCTCACTCAGTTCCTGGTGCTAATCCCCACCTGATGTGAATGCAGTACGGCTGGCGTAGGGTCTCGGTGTTACTCAACTCCTGGGTTGGGAGTCACATCCAGTCCAGCCACCTCCCCGCCTGTGCTGTGAGTGCCACAGGGCTGGGTGCTGTTCGGCTGGGCCCCAGTGTTGGCTGGTTCCTTGGGGCGACTGTATGGCATTGCCAGGTTCCCCGGAGAGCCTGGCCCCACCTGTAGCACATCCATGATCTAGGGCATCGTCTTCAGAGCAAAATGCTCACCTTTGTTTCATTTGCCGTGTACATGTGTGTTCTCTGCCCTCTCACAGGCACTGAGCTGGCTGACCTGGGCCCCTCTGCCATCAGGGGTCACTTCTGAGGTGTCAGCCCCTGACAGCTGGTGAAGCGTCAGGCTGCAGAGGGGAAAAGAAAACCCCACTTGGCCAGCCGCAGCCCAGCACTCTTCAGTTGATGAAAAAAGAAAGAAAGGGAAGTAGGGTTGGCATCCAGGGCTCTTGAAGGCATTTCCATGTGCTGCAGCAGGAACCCAAATGGCAGTTTACAGAATGAGGTTTGGTGGCACTTGTCAAGGGCCTTTGACCGGTGTCTCTGTGATCTAGGAGCCAACTCTGCGGAAATCATTAGGGATGTGCACAGGATTGAGCCACGGGGTGCTTGTTGCTGTGTCAGGGGGATAACTCGGAAAGCCCGGGAAGGGGCGGGCAGGTGGGCGGGCGTTGTGCACTCCGCTTCCCAGGGCCCACAGCGTGCAGGAGCGGCTCTCGGGAAGGAAATAGGTGCTTAGAAAGCGCTGTGGGTTTGGGGTTGAGGAAGCTAGGGCCTCCCAGTGGGCGGAAGAGGCCACTACAACTCTTAGGAGTGTATTCAGCTGCGCGGTAGTAACTCTTTACCCAAAATATATTTTATTCTGAGGGTTCCCTGGAAAAGAAAAATAATGAAAACAAACGTTCTCTGAAAACCCCTCTGGCTAGAGAGAGCCTGGCTAGTCAGTTTGGTTCCTGAGTGTGCCTGTTTTGTCTTGTTCTTACCTGACTGGAATACCAAGTGCTCCCCACCATTTATCCCCCACCCAGCTCGGGACTTGATTTGTCTCATCAAAGCTCCCACCTGCACCGCAGACAGAGCAGGCCCCGCAGGTCTGGGGGAGGGCTGCCGGCCTGACTTGGGAGAGATTTCAAGGGGGGTTGATTTAAGGGCTCTGGCAGGGACTCGACCTACTCGCAGCAGAAACAACACCCCCTCTTGGGCCTCAGGCCTCAGAGGTGGATGTCAGTCCCTCAGTTGCCCAGGACCATTTGGGATGGGACAGGCTGTTTGTTGCTCCAGGTCCATCTGTCGTCTGTGCACACAGACACATGCTTAAGTTTATGGCAACTCCCTCTGCTTCCCCATAACCAGGAGTTGGGGCTAACATCAGATATGCACCCAAACCTGCCATCAGGCCAGCTGAGGGCCACGTGGTGGTCCCCATGGGACAGCCGAGACTTGGTCCGGAAGGCACACGTACTGCTAAGTGGGGGCCAAGTTTCGGAACATGTGTCGAGCTCTCTGCTGTCACAGAGAAAGCCACGCATTCCTGAGCCATTCATGCCCAGCTGGCTGGTTTCCAGTGACTGGTAGCCATTAACCAGCATCATTAACCAGCAGCAAAACATCCTGTTAACCAGAGGATTCCATAGGCGGTGGTGCCACAGAGCTGGGGAGGGCCTGGGGCTTCAAGACCCTCCAGTGCCAGGCTCCAAGCAAGCCTCCCCTTCCCACCGTCCTGCAGCCCCAGTAGCTGCCCTTCCTCTGGACTCCGTGCTGTGCCCTCGCCTCCAGGATTTTGGAAGTGGCCATACATACCCATGTGGAAAAGGTTCTCACAGGGTAAAAGGATCACAGTGAAGGTTCCACCACACCCCTACCCAGAGAGAAACACGGTTGCATCAGGCCTCATGCTGTACGTACCCTCTCCTTTCCTCTTAGGGGCGATAGCCTGGTGGGGACTGTGGCAGTCATGGCAGCCACTGCCCTTTGAGCAGACTGAGATGGAAAAATGCCACCTGGGGAGGCCTGGTCTCTGCCAGAGCCAGGATGTGGTGAGGGAGAGGATCAAGGTCAGGATGGAGGAAGAGCCACCCTTGTTGGGGTTCAGGCTCCATCGGAAGTGCCTTTTGATTTTTCTGACTTTGTGGTGCCCAGTCTTCCTCCCGCATTCTGGGCAACTGCATCAGTGTGTATCTGGCTGCAGGTGCACCTCCCACAGTGACCCTCAGAAGCATCTGAGTGCTGGGTGTTCAGTTACTTGTATAATGGAGAACAAAAGTCACATCTGCAAAGGAATGTGCACACAACACAGGGTGGCTACTAGTGCTGGACGAGATGCTGCACACGCACTGGAGCGTGTATGTGCGTGCGTGTGTGTGTGTGTGTGTGCGTGCGTGTGTGTGTGTGTGCGTGTGTGTTTTCCTGCGTGAGGTGAATGATAGCAGGCAGTCTGGGTTTGATTGTTTTAGATGCTGAGTGTGAGCTACTCCATCTCTTTATGACCCTCATAAAGAAACAGGTGTCTGTGTTGAGATTAGGGCCTGTGTGGCTGGCCAGGGCCGACCTGGCATTGCCACCCTGCTGGTCTCCTCCATGGACTTTGGCCTCACCTGCCACTGGGTGTGTGTCGTGGGTGGGCCCTACCCCTGAACTGCATTGACAGGATCATGCTGGAGGGCCAGGAGGGAGTGCTGGACAGACCCCAGCTGGGTGGCTGGGTGGAGCTGGGCCAACGGGGCAGCCTTTCTCCTGGGCAGCATTCATCCTGGGGCGGGGAGGTGGGGGACAGGGATGATCATTGGCCCAAGGTCATTTGCAGTCCTTGGACGGCTGGTGCAGACTGTCCCTCTCCCCTAGGCCAGGCTCTTCCTGCCCTGAGCGGCTGTGCCTGGGAGCCACTCTGTGACGCCTTGTCTCTCAATGTGCACGGCGGGGGCCTCTCTTTGGAGCAGGGAGTGGCTGTGCATTGAGGGGGTCCTGCAGCATTTTGAGCCAGCGCTGGGTTGCGTGACCTCCCAGCTTCCCTCATGGGTCTACACACCCCCTGAGGGCTGGGGCAGGGGAGCCGCATCCCTCCCTGTGGCCCAAGCTGCTGTGTCCTTGCTCTCACGGACAAGGCTCAGACAGGCTGAGCTGCCTGCAGTCACATGTGACAGCTGGGCACAGGGCAGGGGGGGTTCAGCCCTGAGCCACATTCTGTCCAGTGCTGATGAGGCGTGTTAGTGTCCTCACACCACCAAAGAAGAGACGTGCTCGCCTTGGCCTGCTGGGCCGGTGCAACAGCCCAGGAACAAGGCCTGCTGCCCCCTAACCCCCAGTGCTGCCCCTTCTTGTTGACCACTCGTGACTCCACCTTGTGTGTCTGCCTGGCTGTGATGAGCTCCTGTGCTCAAGCCGAGGGATAACTTTAAGGCTGGTCACCTCTGGTGACAGGGTTCTGGAGGCCCTTCCACTGCCTGCACAGGGGCTGGCAGCCGGAATGTGAGGTTTTCCTGTCTGTGTTTTTCAGCAGCTTCTGGCCTTCACCCAGTGTGGGCAGGGGGCCAGAGGGTCGGCCTGGAATAAAGTGGCCTCTGGATGTCCTGCCTACGCTGAGCCCTGCACTTTGGCCAGGACTAGTGCTGTCTGTCTGTCTGTCAGCCAGGCCGTCTGTCTGTTTTCTCTGGCGGCTGTGGCTTTGCCTCGCTAGGCTACAGTGGTGCTCTCTGAAGTTGGGGTTACATAAACCGTGGCACACGCATACCCTGTCACGGTTGATTGGGGGCAAGTGCTGCTCATCTGTGAGCCCCTCGGGGCCTGTGCCTGCCTTCGTCACAGACACCCAGGTGGAGTCAGTGTTCGGCCTGGAGGAGGTGGAAAGGGCGTTGCTAAGTGGGAGTGCGGGTCAGGGCATCTCAACCTCTCAGCATGCCCTGCCCGCTGCTGACGCCGACCCATCTTGTCTCTTCTCACCTTTATGGTTGTCCTGAACCAGATCAGCCCTATTTGGTGGGGAAACTGACTCACGGCCCAGCTTGGGGTGGCGTCCTTGCCTCTGGTTGTGTGCTGAGTGCTCTGTGCTCCTCAGACTGAGTTGCCATTGCTGTTTAGAAACCAGACACAGGACCCCCCCCCCCCGCCACTGCACGAGAACCCAGGACCCACCAGCAGCCTGTCCATGGTGACACGCTGGTCCTGCCACTGTCGGGAAAACAGAGGTGCGTTTCAAAGGAATGTGGTTGCACATTCCCACTGTAAGGGGCATGCTTCAGGGATGGGCCTGGGTTCTGTGCTGGCCCATCCTGTGGTCCCCTCTGTGCTGTGGACCCACCGGTGATGTCCCCCTCTCTCCACGCAGCACATCTCCATCCCCCAGCCTGACTGCCCCACGGAGCCGCGAACGTTCTCCTTCTACCTCTCCAACATCGGCCGTGACAGCCCCCAGGGCAGCTTTGACTGCATCCAGCAGTATGTCTCCAGGTGAGCCTTGCTCAGGCTGCCCCAGGTCTTCCAGTGGGCAGACCCGCCTCCCCCGACTTCCACTGTGGCGCCCCCTGCCGCAGCCTGCTGTGCAGATGTTTACCCACCACCTCCAGCCCCAGCGCCCCTTCTTCCCCTTCTCAGGTGAGCCACCCTGGCTCCTTACAGTGTGTCCAGGGCACAAGGTCTAGGTCCTGGCGTGCCACCTGTGGCCCAGCGACCTGGGTTCCCTTGTTTCTTTTGGGTCAAGATGTGCCTTGAAGAAACCCTGTTGCCCAAGTCAGCACCAAACCACATTTCTTGGGCATGGGGGTGGTGACCATCTCTCCTGGTCATCCCAGGTGCTCATCTCGGCTTCTGGCCCCTTGTCTTGCAGCCAAGGGGATGTCCACCTGGACTGCCTGGGCAGCATCCAGGACAAAATCACAGTGTGTGCCACCGACGACTCCTACCAGAAAGCACGGCAGAGCCTGGCACAGGCTGAGGAGGAGACACGGAGTCGAGGCGCCATCGTCATCAAGCCCGGAGGCCGTTACCTGGGTGAGGATCAGGGGCCTGGGGGTCTTGTACCTGCTGGGCAGCTGTCGGGGGAGCAGGAGAGACTCGGGGCCCATCCAGACCAGGAGCGGGAGTGATGGGTTGACAGAGGTAGGATGATCTGGGTCAGTGTTGGGTCAGGACGGAAGGTCCTTCCTGGATGGCATCTGCTGCCTTCTGAACCCAAGATGGACTAAGGGGCCCGAGAATCCCAGGCATTCTGAATCTCAGGGCTCCTCTCCCAGGCTGTAGCCTCAGGGACCTCTACCCATCATGGAGCCTCACCCTACGTGAAGCCAGAGCTTCGGTCTGTCCTTCAGCTGCCACCCCTGCCCTCACCTGCCCAGATGTCTCCTTCCCAAGACCGACGTGGCGGGGCAAGGTGCAGATGACGAGATGCACCCTATGGCGGGCAGCCTGCTGCTGTGTTGGGGCCAGCGAGGGACCGTAGGGTGGAGACCAGGAAGGAAACGCATTGATCCCTGTTCACTGGGAAGTCTCTGGCCCCTCGGCATCTGCTTGGAAACAATTTCAGTGAGGTCGAGACACTGACAACATCAAAAGTAGGGAGAAAAGTACTACCTATTTAGAAAGCTCCATCATCTTGCTGTAGTCATCCTACCTCCTGGATGCCGATGGAGTTAAAGAGTCACTGGAATTCATTGCCAGGCAAGAAAGGCCTGAGAGAGGTGTGAAACGGCTTACCGCAAGGGAGAACCTTGATGGCTTTTGGGGTTTTTTTCTTCTTTAAGGAAAAGCAAGAGCGTTTCACACTGCTCCAAAGAGCATGCGATTTTCCTTGCTTGGCAGTGGGGTTGGCTCTGAATGAAACCCCAGACGGTGCAGGAATCCATCCTGCCTGTCAGCGCTGGGCCCCAGTGGATGTGGCTGTAAGTGACCAGGGAGCCTGGGCCCTGGGCTGTAAGCTGCCCAAGGGGTGCCAGCTAAAAGGGCTTCAGAGCCTGCTTTTGCTTCAAGATGCAAAGGTGGACATTTGTACACATTTTAATAAATTTGGGGTGGGTCTTTCAGCCAAAAACTTGGTCCAGAATTCGTCTTACGGTGCCATTTTGGGTACAGTGAAGGTTTTTGCAGTAGTTTACGTTCTGGCGGAAACGCTCGTGTCCTGGCCTCTTAAGCCACCGACGTGCACGTCCTGGGTGTGTCAGGCCTCTCCCCCCGACCCATGTCGGCCCTTCAGATGGTCCTCTGGGCGCGAAGTCTGGCCCTGAGGATTCTAAAAGCACTTCTTCCCTGTGTTCATTTGACAAATCAGATTTGAGGGATACATGCAAAAGCAAGTCGTCGTGGAGAGGTTTCTGGCCCAAGGATTCAAGATGTGCGCTGACTTTGCTCAGCAGTCCTCGTTCCTTCAGTGGCAGGAGCGCCGTCCAAGGTGGAGTTAATGACTTAGGAGTGGAAGCACCCTCCCTCGAGAGCAGTGCTGGAGGCTCCATGGAGGATCCCCTCTTCCGTCTCTGTTTGCAGCACGAGGGTGCAGGATCGGCCTGCTGCCCCCGGGCCTCTGAGCACAGCCAGGTCTGCCCAAGGAGCACTTGCCAGGGCCACAGCTGGGGGGCTGCTCACACCCTGGGGTCTCCAGAGCAGCTGTCCAAGTGGCCCCTGACGCCTTTATTTTCTTCTCCTTTTTCATAAAAGAGAACGGCGGATCCTATGGGACCAGCATAGTGCTGTGAAGTTCAGGCTCTGGGTGCCTGCCTCTGGAAGTTCTGGGACTCCCTTGTTAACATCAGCCCCCTCTCCCCATATGGGTCAGGTGTTTTGCGTCCCCAGGATGTAGGCTGCCCATGATGAAGTCAGTTAAGGCTCTAAGCCCGCTTCTATTTCCTGTAGCTCCCGCTTCTGATACTGTGGGGCCCTGCAAGTGCCCACTGAGCTGTTTGTGGTCAGCAGGTGGCAGTCGCAGCCGCCCAAGGGCCCCACTGAGCAGGTGGGGCTGGACGAGGCTTGAATTGCCTTCCTCTTGGGCTTAGTGAGAGCTTGGGGCTGTCGGCCATCGGCCATCTGCCATCCATGGGTGTCCACAAGCTCGCTCAGGAACTTGGCGTAGGCCCCAGGCAGTGGGACACGGTGGCCGCTCCCTCACCCCTTCCAATCCCTGATGCGTGGCTCTTATTGCAGGCAAAAAGGTTCAGTTTCGGAAACCGGCCCCGGGGGCAGTGGATGCTGTGCCCTCCCGGAAGCGGGCGACCCCCATCAACCTGGCAAGCGCCATCAAGAAGACCAGCGCTGGCAGCGTTAGTGGGGGCAGCGGGGTGTCTCAGAGGCCCTTCCGTGATCGGGTGCTGCACCTCCTGGCGCTGAGACCCTACCGGAAGGCCGAGCTGCTGCTGAGGCTGCAGAAGGATGGCCTGGCCCAGGCGGACAAGGACGCACTGGACGGCCTCCTCCAGCAGGTATGTGCTTGCCCTGGGCTGGCCTGGGCTGCGCATGTGGTACTCACTGTCCAGGGCCCTCCTCCTTACCAGCTATGGACACACAGGCAGTGGGTGTAGCACAGGGGATCCAAGACTTCAGTAGCACAAGGTTTTTAGAATTGAACAAAGCCTGAAGAACCCACAAGCATGAGTTAGCAAGAGCTCAGGCTTCACAGTCAGACAGCAAGGGCCTCCTTGTTGCTCATCAGTTGTGGCTCCAGGCAAGGGGCTTCATGTCCGGACCCTCAGGCTTCCATCTGCGGCTGGGGCATGACCACAGCACCTCCCTTGGGGTCAAGAGCTAAGCGGGCAGGAACGTGGTGCTAGCAGGTGGAGCCTGCTGTTAAGCAGCCGGGGCTTTGGAGCAAGGGCGGTGGCCCCAGCACCTTCCTGAGGCCCTACCCTAGAGGAGGCAACTTGAGGACCCCTGAGAAGGTGAGTGGCTCACTCCGGCTTCACTACATCAGCTGGGCCATGTGGATACCACTTTGCCGAGAAGTGGGGATGGGCCACCTCAGCGCGCTGTGAGGATGGCACAGCCAGCAGCAGTCACGCCAGCATCCTGAGGAGGAGGCGTGGCCCTACCTCACTCAGGTAACTCTGGGCGCTTGGGTGGTGCCTCCTATAGCAGAAAGTACGCGCCGTGACCATCAGTAGCTATGTCTGAGGATGAGTTTCAGATTTACTGAGTTCTTCAGCAGGCCTCTGGGCACTTCTCTTCCCCATCCCCAGTGCAGTCCAAGGCTGGTGTGACCACACAGCACATTTGTTGGGAGGATGTCGGCATGGCTCTCATCCCCCCGTGCTCTGGCTGGGGTCCCTGTGTTACCCATTACCCCCCGAGAGTTCAGGGCAAAGGGAACGGGTGAAGAGGGAAGAGGGGCCTCTGTGACATTCCCCTGCATTCCGAGGTACACATGCAGGTCTGGGCAGGGACTGGTCCCCATCCACAGAGCAGTTGAAGGGTACCTCCCCCATCCTTCATCCGAGGAGAATCCTCTTGTGTCCTGAGGGCTGAGGTGCGTACCGGAGACTCACGTTACTGTCAGGAGCGCCCGTGTCCACTCACTGGGTGCCTTTGTGCGGATTTGGCCTCCTGAGCCACTGTCCCCCACATGGAGGTCATGCTGGCAAGGACTGAGCAGCACTGTTTCTCCCTGCAAGCTTAGGAGTTGGCTCGGGGTCTATTAGAAGATAGATGCATGGCTCTGTAGCCCAGAAGTTTTCTTTGGCAAAGGGGCATGCCAAAGCACCCAGAAAGCTCTAGAACCAGGAACGACATTCCCAGGGCGCTCATTTCCTTGGAAAGTCGTGTGCCGGCCTTGCCCCTGGGAAATTGGGGAAAGTACATGGGAGGCCCTTTCCCTGGGCTGGGGGCCACCCAGAGCTGCCTCCTGCAGCACGGGGTGACTGCAGCAGGGCTGAAGCGAGCTGGACAGAGTCATCAGACATGAGCCAGGACTGGAGACAAGTGTGGCAGCCACTCACGCCCCTGGATGTGCCCGCAGCTTGCGTTGCCACCCAGCCGGGCCCTCAGCCCCTGGTGTAGCGTTCTTAGAAATGCCCTTGCTCCCGCTCTCTAATCTCGTTCTGTTTGTGCCCAGAATAAAAAAGCACAATGCAGAATGTGACCCTTAGCTGACCAAGCACTTGATTACACTTGAGAGTTACCCACTGAGCAGCCCTCAGATGCGGCAGGGATGCCAGGCTCAGTTCTCTGGAGAGAGAGGGGTCTGGTGGTGCTGACTTAGGTCTGCCTGGGGCGCTGCTCCATTTTTAACCCCTGTGACATTCTCATTGCTCCTGGTCCTTTCCTGGGACCAGAGAGGCACTGTACTGGGCTCCAGCTTCTCCAGTGGACTTGGGTTCGGCAACTCCTAGGGGGTGGCCCAGCCAGTGTCTCGGGGTAGAGCGTCCTCCTCATGCCTGCTCTGATTGCTCCTAAACTGCCCCATCTGCCTTGTGCTTCTGTGTTTACTACCCAGCTTGTTCTCTGCAGCGGTGTCGGGGGCAGGAGGACCCCCTGCCAGCTTGGGGGTGGGAAGGTGTCGGGGGCTGTGCCTCACCCAGGATGCTCATTACCCGCCCCCGCAAGTGACCAGGGACTCTGATGAACAGCACTAACAAGACCACACTGCTCAAAGGCGCCCTCTCTATTCCTTCTGTGAAAACAGAAAAGGTTTAAGGCGTTCCATCCTCCTGGTGGGAGTGTTGACCGGTGGGTAGCTCCTCTGGAGAGCATTTTAGCAAAACATATCAAGAGCCATAAAAATGTGCAGAGCCTTTGACCCACTAATCCCACTTCCGGGAAGCTGGCTGAAGAAAACCGTCACCAGCATGGAAAAACCTGCACAAGTGACATCAGTTTATGCTACAGAGAAACTGGAAACGGCATCAGCATCCAACAAAGGAGAAACGTTTGAGTAGATCACAGTGTAGCCACTTGGTGGAATATTACTCAACCATTAAAAATACTCCTTGTGGAAACTGCTGTGATGTGGAGAACTTGTAATCTCAATGATAGCGAAAAACAGTGTGCCAGCCACACGGCGACACACGTGTAGTCTGGAGACCATGGTGCCCAAGCGAGATAGGGAAGTGCCTGCTTCAGGTCAGGGGCCTGAATTCCGTCAAGCATCTCACGGCAAACGTTTTAAATCTATCTTCGCAGAGAGTCTTGGAGACAAGCTCAGCTTTTGTTAACCAGCAATAGCAGGGCTGGCTGGTTGCAGGGAAGGTGGGCTCAGCCTGGCCTCTGGAGGCACCCCTCACCCAGCACCCCAGTCTCGGCCGACTCTGCCACAGGAGGTCTGAATCCGAGAGCGGGTATCTTAGTCCGTCGGGCTGCTGTAACAGAATACCATAGACTGGGTGGCTTATACACCACAGACATTTACTTCTCACAGCTTTGGAGTCTGGGAAGTCCAAGATCAAGGCGCCGGCAGATTGGGTGTCTGGTGAGGGCATGCATCCTGGTTTATAGACAGCTGCCTTCTTACTGTCATCACAGGGTAGAAGGGGTGAGGGAGCTCTTTGGGCTCTCCTTTATAAAGATACAAACCCCATCATGGGGGCTCCACCCTCATGACCTAATCACCTCCCAAAGGCCCCACCTCTGAATACCGTCACCTTAGATTAAAGGGGTTAAGGGTTAACATGGATTTGGGGAGGACAAAAATGGTTCAGTCCATAGCAGGGGGATGGGCTGGTGATGGAGTCTTGGGAGTATAGATGGCAGCCTCCCCTTTTTGGAGCCAACCTGGCCTCCAGCAGCTGTAAGACGTGTGTATATGGACCTGATGCTCTGGCCTTCCTGCACCCCAAGGGTTGCTGCGTTGGCACGCAGGGGAGCTGTGGGGTGAGGTGTTGGCACGGGGAGGGAGTGTGCTGTCCTCTTTCCCCTTTCATGTCTGTCTCCGCCTCTCCCTGCCCCCCCCGTGCCCCCCCCCACCCACAGATGCTTTCAGGAACATCTGTCTCTCTTGGGCTTCACACAAGGTGACACCACCTCCGTCTTGCAGGTAGCCAATGTGAATGCCAAGGATGGCACGTGCACGCTGAAGGACTGTGTGTACAAGGATGTGCAGAAGGACTGGCCCGGCTACTCGGACGGGGACCAGAAGTTGCTGAAGCGGGTGCTCATCCGGTAACTGCCTCCCTATCCCTGAGCAAGTTCCCAGCCCCTGGACCTGGGGCAGATTTCACCCCAAGGATGCTGGGGCCGGGGGGGGTGCGCTCATTGGGCCCCAAAGGCTGCAGGGCCCGCAAGCAGGATGGAGGGGTCTGTGGAGACTGCCGGGGTGGCCCACCGTGTCCTCCTGTGGGGAAAAGGCCAGCCTTCACCGAGTGGGGTGGAGGGCGTGAGTCACCGTCTTGAACACCAGATGCCCGGACAGAAGGCCCCAGACCGTTCTTCTGTCCCCTCTTTCCCCTTCTGTCAGGCTTGCTTCTAAAACCTGCACATCCCCACAGGCGTCTGCTGCAGGCCCTCTTTCTTAAAAAGAACCTCTCTTGGGGCTTGCCTGGTGGTGCAGTGGTTAAGAGCCCGCCTGCCGATGCAGGAGATACGGGTTCGTGCCCTGGTCCGGGAAGATCCCACATGCCGCGGAGCGGCTGGGCCCGTGAGCCATGGCCGCTGAGCCTGCGCGTCCGGAGCCTGTGCTCCGCAACGGGAGAGGCCACAACAGTGAGGGGCCCGCGTAATGCAAAAAAACAAAAAACAAAAAACAAAAAACAAAAAACAAAACCTCTCAAGAACGAGAAGCAGAGAGAAACAAAACAAAACAGAACTCCCCACAGACATGATTAAGCAGCATTAATTAAATGCATCCCCTTTCTGGCTAATTGGGACCCAAAGTCAGGAGTGGCCACGGTAGCTCTAGGGAGAAGTGGGTAAGTAGGCCCCCATCTGAAGCAAGCAATTAGATTTCCTTCTCAATTGATGCCTGGCTCGGGAGCCCGGGCTGTGAAGTGAAGTGCTGTTCAGAACAGCCTGATATGCTAATTAGTCCTTAAGTGATTTCTCAGGGACTTGGAGCTATTTATGAAGGGTTTTGGTGGTTTTTTTTTTTTTTTTTTTTTTTTTTTTTTTTTTTTTTTTTTAAGTTTAGCTCTTTAAAGCAGTAATTGCGTCTGGAAAGCACAGCTGAGTCGGGGCCAGCCTAGGTGAACCCCGAGTTCCTCCTTGGCCCTGTGGGACACTCACCTGCTGTCCCGGGGTCACTGCTCTGGCTGTCTGGAGGTCTCTGGGTGCTTAGGGAGGCTGAGAGGGGACAGTCTCGGCAGAAGGTGCCCCCCGGCCCCCAGTGCCCTCTCTGGGGGTCCTCTGTTGCCCCAGCAAAGCACATCTTGGGTGGGCAGTCACCTCCTGCAGGTGTTCACATCAATCACGTTTTTTGGCAAAGGGTTGAAATAGTCACTTACACCCACCCTAGTGCTTTGAGGTGGCCAGGGGCACATGGGGGGCACCTTGAAGCTGCTTCCACTCTTCCTTTCTTTAGAGCCTCTCACTGGGTGCCTCTCACTGATCTCAGACCCCAAGGGTCTTGGCGTCCCAGAGCTCCCAGGAAGGGGTGTGGCGGAGAGCAAGCAGCCTGTCTGTGTGTGAATGGGTGTGGTTTGTAGGAAACAGCGTCTGGGCTGAATCTTGAGGGGTGTTAGATGGGAGGTTCCTAGGGATGCGGACTCTGGAGCTCAGCGTAATGCCAAGCTCATGCTTCCTCCCTTGTTTTCGCTCTGGGCTGTCTTGATGCTCTTCTCTCCGTCTGCGTGGGCCAGCACGCAGCCTTGGGAGAGCAGCCTTGCCGCGGGAAGCCTCTTGGGAAGCTGACAGCTCCTACTGCCCTTGGAAGCTTGAACTGATTGGTGTGCAGAGGTCACGGTCAACATCCTGATGCCCGCAGCCACACAGAAGGTTACTCCAGGCGCCCCTCTGCACAACTTTTTTTTTTCTTCTTTTAGGTTGCTCCCTCCCTGAAGAAAGCCCCAGTTATAGCAGGTCTTGATGCTGTGGTCTCACGGCAAGAAGGAAAAAAATAGGATCTTGGGGTGTTTCTGTTGTTACAGGCAGGGTGTGGGGACTTGTGTCACCCCAGGGGCTATAACACCTCCGTTTCCTACAGCTTGTTCTAAACTGGTACCTGAGTTAAACATGCTCATGCTTCCAGGGTCTTCCTGGGCCCCCGTGGCTTTGCTCTGCACAGACATGCACTCCCAGCATCTCGGCTGTTTATTTGGATGCTTTCTCTGTGCTTTTAGTCCCCATGTGTGTAGCTGCCTGGGCCTGGCCTGTCCCAGTAGGAGTCTGTGGACGTCGCGGTACAGGATGAGGCCTCAGCTCCACCTGGCCCTGAAATCAGTCACCCCGACCTGCCCGTGTCCTGGCCTCACCTCCCCCATGGCACAGCCTAGACAACCCAAGCCTCAGTCCGTCTCACACGCATCATGCTTTCCCTGGAGTTGGTAACCTGCTTGGCCGAGTTGTTACTTTCTGTGCTCAGCGTTCTGTGTCATTCATGTACAACCCCAAGCTCCCTGTGGTTGTCCCATGGCCTTTTTTCACTTTCTTTCAGGGTATCAGGGGTTCCCCCAGGAGCTGCCCCCCTCCCTTGCGGGTCCTTCTGTTCCTGGGTCTGTGATTCTGCCCTGGGGTTGAAGGGACGCAGCTCTTGGAGCATCTCTCAGAGGAGAGAGCTTTGGGATGTCCATCTGTCATATCTTCACACCTGAGTGGCCGTCACACTGAATTGACAGTTGGCGAAGTCTAGTCTTCCAGATTGGAAGGAACTTTCCCTCCATGTTGAAGACCCGGCCCCCGGAAAGCCACGGAGGTTCCCTTCCCGGCCCTGTATGCATCTGCGTGGTCACAGGATGGCCTGGCGGGTGCTCTGGGAGCGGCGCCCCAGCCCTTGCAATCTGAAGACTTGCCTCGTCCTTCTTGCCATCCTGGGCGTGGTTGTGAGAGGCCTCACTGTCCTCCCTCGCCCTTCCTCTCACTCTGCCATTGGGGGCTGTGCTGCACCGCTCACCATTCTCTTCCCTGTCGTTTCTTTTAATTTCTTCTACTTTTGGAAGATTTCTTCAGCTTCTCCCTCTGTCTCTTTTTTGCCATTGTTGCCAGTTCCCAAGGTGCAGCTACCACTTCTCTGTAGTTCCAAAGCAGTCACCCCAAAACGAAACCCCACGTTAACAGTCACTCCCTGTTCCCCCTCTCCCAGCCTCTGGCGACCACTAATCTGCTTCTTGTCTTGATGGATTTGCCTGTTCTGGATATTTCATATAAATGGGATTATGTACTATAGCCTTCTGTGTCTGGCTTCGTTCACTTGCATTAGGTTTTTGAGTTTCATCCACACTGTAGCATGTGTCAGAGCTTCACTCTTTTTTATGGCCAGGTAGTACTCTGTTGTGTGTGGGTGTTTTGTTTATTCATTTATCCGTCCATGGACACTTGGATTGTTTCCACCTTTTCATGATTATTGATAGTGCTGCCGTGAGCATCCATGTACCAGGACACGAATATAACTGACATAGATTTTCAGTTCTCTCAAATATACACTGAGGAATGGAATTGCTGGGCCCTATGGTAATCCTGTGTTTAACTTTCTGAAGAACTGCCAAAATTTTTCTCAGTGGCCACAGCATTTTACATTCCCACCAGCAGTACACAGTTCAGTTTTTCTACGTCCTCGCCAACACTTGTTATTTTCCATTTTTTGGATTCTAGCCATCCTAGCAGGTGTGAAGTGGTATCTTATCATGGTTTTGATTTGTGTTTCCCTGGATGAATAATGATGTTGAGCATCTTTTCATGTGCTTACTGGCCATTCGTATGTCTTCTTTGGAGAAATGTGTATTTAAATTCTGTGTCTTTCTAAGGCTATTAAGGATGGTGTTTTTCTCGTGGATTTAAAGTTTTCATCCCCTTACGGAGTCTCTCTTTCTTTTCAAATGCATTTTCCTGTCTGTTTTGGGGTCTGACATTTGTTGCCTGGAAGCCTGGGTGCAGCCTCTTCAGGACTTTCCCATAGGCAACTCAGCCTCCTCAGGAGCACTGCTGAGGCGTTTCTCAATCCCCCATAGGCCCCGCTCTTTCCTCTTCTCCCGAGGCTACGTCTCTGTCCATCCTGTGTGGCCCGAGCATCCTGGAGAAGGCCTGGGCTCCTTCACTCCTGAACGTGCTGTGGGCTCCCTTCCCTGCTGCCCCACAGCAGGCAGGGACCCAGAGCAGGGCTCTGGGGGTACAGCCTGGCAGGGGCCCGTCTGCTGAGGTCCCTGAGGCACCCACCCTGGGCCCGTGGGGTTCTGTGGCCTGGGACTCCGTTTTCTTGGATCCTATAGGATAGTCACCACTTGTGCTTCTGCATTGAATATCATTTCTCATTTCTCTCTCTCTTTTGTTTTAATAAATGTATTTTATTTATTTTTGGCTGCGTTGGGTCTTCGTTGCTGCACGCGGGCTTTCTCTAGTTGTGGCGAGCAGGGGCTACTCTTCGTTGCGGTGCGCGGGCTTCTCACTGCGGTGGCTTCTCTTGTTGTGGAGCATAGGCTCTAGGCATGTGGGCTTCAGTAGTTGTGACACGCGGGCTCAGTAGCTGTGGCACACGGGCCTAGTTGCTCTGTGGCATGTGGTATCCTCCCGGACCAGGGCTCGAACCCGTGTCCCCTGCATTAGCAGGCGGATTCTTAACCACGGCGCCACCAGGGAAGCCCCCTCATTGCTCTTTTTCCCTTTCTCTTTTATGCCTTTGTAGTCGGGGCTTGAAAGAGAGTGGATGTAAATACCTGGTTGCTTCCGTGTGGCTGGAGCAGCAGACTTGCCCTGGCTGCCCTCAGCCTCGTGGATTGTGTTGCCCCAAGTGCCTGCATGTTTCGGGCCCTTTTCCTGTGGCTCTGCTTGCATTTCAGGCCACCGTGGAGGGGACAGCAGCAGTTGTCTAGAGTGTGGCTGTTGGTCAGGGGCTGGGCTCTGCTTGTCTCTGGGTTAGAGCAGTGCAGACATGGCCCTGGACCTCAGCTCAGCTTCCCTGCAAGGCGTGGAGGGCCCTCGGCAGCACTCCCAGCACCGGGCCAGCTGCCTGGGCTCCCACGAAACGCACAGTCTCTGGGAGCGCGGGAGGCTAAGTGGAGAGCCCCCTCGCCCCCGCCGAGCCGGCTGACTGTCGGAGCCTCCATTTGTGTCAGGCATCGGGGCGCCTCTTCTCTCTTCCTTGGCTACATTGTTGTGTTTGCGTCCCGCCGGGCCGGTGGCCACCCCTGCCATCCCTGGGGGTGCTGTGGCCTGGGCTCCCAGGACGATGGGAGCTGAATCTGGGAGGCCCTCCCACCACAGACCAGAGCATCTCAGTCCTCTTCTGTGTTCTCTGTGCAGTGAGTGTTGTTTACTAGGATGACACTTGTTTTTAAAAGTGAGGACCGGCACCCCAGTGACAGGGGACACAGTGTGAGTCTTGAGTGTCTGGTCAGTTTTATATGGGTCCTTGGTATCCATGGTAATGGGAGTCTAGATGAGTGGGTGGTCATCTGACCCTTCTCTGGGCGCAGAACACCCAGTGGGACAGTCCTCCTGGCAGTGAGGCCGAGACCTTGGCCACAGGGCAGCTGTGGCCAAACCCAGGGCAGAATGTGCTCAGGCTGCTCTCTGCCTGCCGGGCCCTGGTGTCTGGTTCTGTTCTGGAGTCAGGCCCTCCCCAAATCACTGGGCACGAGTGGGACAGCGTGGTGTCAGTGCAGAGACAGGTGGGCGTGTGTGCGCCCCCCAGGCACTGCTGAGGATCCCTCCAACGCACCCTGCTTCTTCTTTGCAGGAAGCTGTGCCAGCCACAGAGCTCAGGCGGCCTCCCTGGGGACCTTGCGGCCAACAGTCCTCCAGGCGAGCATGGGAGCTCAGCCTCACCCCCTCAGGTAGGAGCGTGGTCGGGAGGGAGGATGGGTCTCACCAGAGCCAGTGGGCCCGACCTGACCTTGGTTCTTAGGGAGCCTGTTGGGCCTTCGGCTCAGGGCTGGCAAGCTTTCTTGAATGAGTGAGCAGCTGGCTGGGGGTTGGGTGACCCGGGCCTGGGACTTGGTTATGGTTCCTTAGTTTACCTGTGGGTATGTGGCCGAGGGAGGGCAGGCCGCTGAATCACACTGAGCCTCCTGCTTTCTCTGTATGGTGGGCGCTCCTGCCTCCCAGGGCTGTTGGAAAGTCAAGCGTATGGCTGCAGCCCAGCCAGGGCCCAGTGGGGTCCTGTGAGCAGTGGCCACGGCCATGTTAGTCAGTAGTCAGGAAGGGCATTTGTGGGGGGCCTTGCTGTTGGGGGCTTGATCTTCAACAATACGTGCCTCACCGTTGCTTGAGCTGTTTGGTGAAAGCTCTCCCCACCCACCTGCATGCTCTGACTTATGAGTCCCACGTCTCCATCCGCTGCTTGGCCAGCCCCTCTTCTCCCTCTTCCTCCTCTGCCCTGGAGGCACCCAGCCTAGGCCCATGACCCTAAAGCCTCCCCGTGGCTGTAGGGCCGTTGTGGAGGACAGAGGGCCTCATTTCACTTGCGTCCCCACTGCTTCCCTCTGATCCTGGGTTGCCCATCTGCCATCTTTCTCCCTACCGCTGCTTCCCTGGTCCTGAGCCACCTGGTCTGATCCTGGCTCCATTCTTGTGGTCTGGCCTTGCCTCACAGGCCTCAGTATTCTTGTCTGTGAAATGGGGATGAAGCCTGCACCATGCCACAGGGTGGCCATGGGGATCCAAGTAGTCAGGGGCCTGGAGGTGTTGGTCCTGGCCTGTGGGGCTGCCCTGTGTCACTCAGATTTGACTCTATCACTCTTCCCATTGTCCAGGGAAGATGCTCAGCACAGTGATGTTTTAGACCAGTTCCCAGAGGTGGCCCTTATGGGCTGCAACCAGGTCCACTAATGACCCAGCGCCCTTCCTCTGCTCTGGTGGCCCCTGGGCCCAGCTGAGAGCTGAGCCCCTGGGCAGGCAGCCCCTGCTGAGCTCTGGGCATCCTGGGCCTGGCTAGTGTTCGCGCGCCCCCATGTGGTCAACGCGGGCCTTGCGTGTGGGCACTGGGTTTCCTCAGGGCCTGCGGTGCCCAACCTCTCCCCAGTAACTCTAGGCACAGGCTCCCCTCTTAAATTGTCTCCTTTCCTTCCCAGAAACGGCCACAGCCTCTTGATTTCATCGACCCTCTGGCCAACAAGAAACCCAGGATATCGCACTTCACCCAGAGAGCTCAGCCTGCAGTCAACGGGAAATTGAGCGTGCCCCATGGCCGTGAGGCCCTGCTTCCCACCCCGGGCCCACTGGCTGGTACAGACACCCACCTGCCCCTGCGGCTGGAGCCACCAAGGGCCCACGACCCCCTGGCCGATGTCAGCAACGATCTGGGCCACAGTGGCCGGGATTGCGAGCGTGGGGAAGTGGCCGCCTCGGCACCTACTGAGTGCCTCAGCCTGCCCCTGCTGACGGACTGTGCCCAGCCCAGCAGGCCCCATGGCAGCTCCTTGCACGGCAAGTCCAAGAAGAAATCCAAGAAGCACAAAGACAAGGAGAGGGTGGCTGAGGACAGGCACCGGCCCCGGCCGCCAGACCAGATGCCGGGCCCCCTTGGAGCCCCACCAGTCGCCCCAGGTAGGTGCCAAGAGGCAGGCCTAGGGGCAGGGGCTCTGCAGGAGGGTGTCGCCAGGAGCCTGAGCGCCAGCCCCATGCCCACCACCCTCACTCCACAGAGTGCCGAGAGGGCTGCCCACAAGCCCCCACTTCGGCTCAGCCTGAACATTAGGCCTCTTTGCCTCCTGTGTCCTCGCACCAACTCCTCTGTGACTGCCCTGGCAGTGTTGTTCTGAGAGCCTCTTGCAGTCCTGTGTGTGCCAGGCCAGCTCTGGGGGCCAGGGGCTTGGAGCCTGACGGAGCTGAGGCTCACGGGAGGAGACATCACACAGGGAGAGCAACAGTTCCAGGGCCCAGCTCTGGCTGCGGGGAGGTCCCAGAACACAGAGAGAGAACAGGGTGGGACTGGGGCTCAGGGAAGGCAGTGTGGGGCAGGGCCTGGTGGAGAGGGAGATGGGCAGCCCCTGGATCACCAGGGACTTGGTGTGGCCTGCTAGGCGAACATTTCAGCCTGTGGAGAAAGGGTTTGGGAGGTGGGCCCAGAAGGAGGTGGGAGACTGTCCACAGAACAGCAGACAGTAAGAGCCAGAACATGGTCTCGCAGTTGCAGCCTGTGGGGAAGCTGGCAGTCGAGAGCTGGCAGGGAAACCTTCTCAGGCCCGGGGCACTGGGGAGGCGCATGGATGGGCTAGGATGGCGGTGGGGCTGGGGTCATCTCGCCCAGAGCCTCCCCCGCCTCCAGTTATAGCCCTAGGCATCTGAGCTGAGCACCGCTTGTGGCTACTGTCAACCCCAAGAATAATTCAGGAGGCTGCAAATAAGAAAATCGTGTATCTGAGGTCTTAAGAATTACAGTTCGGGAGACACAGGTTCAGGTGAGCGCGAAAGAGTGTTCTGAGGAGGAGAAAGAGTCCGGCTTATAAAGACAAAAAGCCATGAGTTTGTTAAAGGTTGCCTGGTGAGCGTGGTTTAACTCTGACGCAAGTCAGAAAATATTTGTTTTAGGTTAGGGGTCCAGTAAGTAGACAGAGTGTCACGAGTGTTTTTAGGGTAGGGGGTTTGATGAGTAGATAGGCTGTCACAAGTTTCTGGCAGATGACTTCATCCGGTCAGAAGGTCAGATTCCATCTAGGCTGAGACGTGCACAAGTCACACTTCCTTAATGGCCTCTTGGTTCCATTTTTAGAGAGCTCTCTAAGCAATACTGACTCCATTGTCAATTTCCTTTCACGTAATTTAACCTTATCAGCGGAGGAGGCGCAGCCATGGGGGCCACGTCACCTGCTGCAGCTTTCTGATTATTTTCTCAGGAGGGTCCCCAGCAGGGGGCATTCCTGGATGGGGTGGAGCCACTTCTCCTTCAGGCTTTTACATTTGTCCTCACCTATCCTTCACAGTTGTGCCAGCCCCTCCCTCTGTGGCTGGAGGGCCCGTCCTGGAAGAGCAGGGTTGGTCCGCTGAAGATGGACATTGCAGTTCCATCAGGCCCCTTGTATTCCTCAACGCTGTTGCACGCTAGGCTTCCTAGTACCTGTGGGTGGGCCGCAGGGGAGAAGGCGGCCCGGTTCCCTGAGCACATGCCATCTGATCCGGCTCCTCCTCAGGGAGACAGGCCCTGAGCAGCCGGGCAGTGCGTTCTGTCCCAGATGGCGGAAGCAGATGCCGTGTGCTTCTGGCAGGGCCCTGGGCAGGAGGACTGTGGGGCCGGGCATCAGATGGGGCCAGGAAGATGCTGCCCAGGCCGGCCCGTGCGCGGGGCTCACATGGCTTTGGGTCCTGCCCGGTGTGCGTCAGCTCCGGGCAGCTCCTCCCCAAGCCGAGGTGAGAAAGTGACGTTTGGGATCAGGCAACCCAGGGAGTAGAGGCCCCAAGGAAAAGGAAAGGGGTAACTGAGGCACCAGAAGCTGGGTCTGGCGCCAAGTGATCCACCTTAAGGGGTCTCTTAGGCAGCTCAAATGATAATGATAAGAGGTGGGGGCAAAGCCCCCCCCAAGCTCCCAAGACACACACACACACACACACAACCACCACACACATCCCTGCTGTAACATCTGTTGTGACTCCTTCCTGGGTCGGGGGCATGTGCAGTTAGGAGCTACCGTTAACAAGAGCATTGTTCTCTGAATGCTCCCCCAGCCTTGCTGGAGGGCTCCAGGTCAGCCCCTGAGGACGCTTCCTCGCCCTTCTGTCCTATGGGCCAAAGGGATGGGCATCTGTTTAACCCACCCTTCTGCATGACACTGTCCCCCTAGTCTGGCCCTACTGTCCCAGCCCTGCCCTGTGATCGCCTCTGACCCTGACGGGTGGCGGCCTCCACCTGTCAGGCAGGTGGCTCAGCTCAGCCTCCCTGTGGCCCCCGCTCTCGAGGCTCCCCTCTGGCCATCTTCATCCCCCTATGCCGCAGGCCCATTCCTGGGTCCTACGCCCACCCTCGTGCCTGCCCCCCACTCTTGCTCAGGCTGTGGATCCCTTCTGTGGCTAGAGGGTGCCTTCCTGGGCAGGCTGGCATGCTGGGTGGAGGGCTTGGGCTCATCCAGGCCAAGCTCAGGCCCACTGACCCGTGTGTGGAAACGGGGGCACCCTCTCTCATTGGCACCAGACCTGGGTCCTGCAGGGTGAACTCGCAGACGTGTCCCTGCACCCCCTGCCCTGGGGAGGCACAGGAGAAGCTAGCGGAGGGGACACGTGGGTGTGGGAACCAGCTCGGCCGATGCAGGGGCAGCCGAGTGACAGCCTCGCACAGCCAGTGCCGGAGCAGGAGTGGGGACCACAAAGGTTTGCCACAGGCTGGACCCCAACGGTGTCTTGGGTGCCAGGTCAGTCTGACCCTAAGCCTCAAGGCGGAACACCCCAGGAGGCCTGTCCTGTGTGGGGTGTGGGTGATGGGAGTGTAGACTAGACCCTCATGTATGTGCCTGTTGGGCTGCATTCTGGGGAGACCACAGCCTCTTCAAAGATGACACCCGGGTAGGAGTGGGCTCCATCCATTGATGGGAATTGCACCTTGTGCTGGAGTATAAAACCACAGAAGGGCCCAGCAAACTGCTGATCCACTGGGTGGGCTGCTTTCCTCTGAGAGAGGCACAAAAATAAGCACTCAGGATATGCTTCAAAGCGATAAAATTGCTTCTAAGTTGGGGGGAGGGGGAGGCCAGCTGGAAGAATTTCCCAGGGGAAAAGGACCGGACTGTAGCTTTGGTTGACTGCAGCCCAGGCAGGCCTCGAGCCCTGTGGACAGTCTTGTGTCACAGTCCCTGGCCTCTCAAGCCACCAGCCCAGCCCTGTTTCGAGGCTGCCCCTCTGATCCTGAAGTCCCATCTCTGGTGTGAAGAACGGGAGGATGGGGAGAGGGGGTGGCTCAGACCAGGGACCGGAGCCTGCAGAGCCTGCGACTCCATCCACGGGGAGAGGTGTGGACAGGAGCCAGGGCTTTCCCTGGTGGCCGTCTGTCTTTGTCCTGTAGGGCTGGAGACCGGGATACCCCTGGGACTCGATTATCCAGGGAGGGGTCACCGTTTTTCAGCTTAGTGATCTTTTACACGAGATCAGTGGAGGCGGCAGAGGCTCTGGACGAGTTGCCCAGGCTTTGCCCTGCAATGAATCCATCCTTTGGGGTGCTTGCTGAAAACGTACCCACGATGCCATCTCTGCACGGCTGTGCTTTGGGGACACACACCATGCTGCCTCGCCACTTCTCCCACGGGCTGAGGGCACTCCTGGCTGCAGCTGGACCCCCGAGGTAGCCAGACAGCACTTGCCCCCCCGTGCTCATGCCTCCTTTGCCAGTCCTGGCTCCCGCTACGTGGCCTCAGCAATCCTCTCCACGCAGCGTCCCCTCCAGGGCCTTCAGACAAGGCATCAGCCTTCTGGGGATCTCACCGTGGACACACGAGCTGTGGACTCAGGAGTTGTGCGTTTGCTCTTTGTAGGTTTAAATGGGACCTGCAGCAGCTCAAGTGTTCCCACGTCGACCTCGGAGACGCCAGACTACTTGCTGTGAGTACTTCCCTTGCGGGCTGCGTCTCTCCCCTCCCGGCCCCTGCCCTGCAGGTTAGCTGAGGCAGAGCTGACCCCAGGCCATGTGTGTGAATTCCTGGCCCAGTCTGCTCGAGATCAGGGCTGCTTCCTGGGTGGGGCCGGCCGCAAGGCTGTGGGCACTTCCAGGCTCTCTCCTGCCGCCCCCTGAGCCCCTCCTGCCCCTCTCTCTGGTCTCTCCAGAAAATACGCCACTATCTCCTCCTCGGAGCAGCGCCAGAGCTACAAAAACGACTTCAATGCTGAGTATAGCGAGTACCGAGACCTGCACGCTCGCATCGAGCAGATCACGCGGCGCTTCACGCAGCTCGATGCCCAGCTCCGGCAGCTCTCCCAGGGCTCCGAGGAGTACGAGGTAGAGCCCTGCCCACGCACATCCAACGACGGCTCTGCCTGGTGCTGGCATCCTCGGGCATGTTCCCTTGTATTCTGGGCTGAGGGCCCTGCTCGCCCCCCCTTCCCACTCCCCAAGTGGCTTAGGCCTGTCCCTGGAGCTCAACGTCCTCAGCAGTGGGGCCGGTTGTGACTGACCCCGCAGGTGGGAGATGACCCGCGGCGGTGGGGGGGGGCGGTGTTCCAAGCAGTGGAGACAGGGGGGAGCAGCGGGCTAGGGTGCCTGTGTCCCCACCTCTGAGAGCGCCTGGGGTCCCCTCTGCAGCCCACTACCCACGTCACACAAGAATTCTCAGTCCCCCAGCCAGGAGGGGCTGGGCCAGGCCGCACCCCACAGCCCATCGGCGCTGTCACAGACACAGTGGGAGGTGGGAGGGGATAGAGGGTCCTTGGGGTCCCCCCACCCCAACCCTCTTTCTCTGGCCAAGGGCACCTGGGTTCCCCAAGCTATCCCATGTGGGAGCTCACTGCAGGGGGCTTGGTCACCAGCCCTGGGACGCCAGCCCTCCCCCTTGTGCCACCTTTCAGAGCTGGTTACTTGACTGCAAGGCCAGCCCTGATTAATCGTGATGTTGGGGTCCATCTCCCCTGGTGGAGGCCACTTTGGTTTCCAGAGGAGATGGCTTGTGATTGGGGCAGAGAAATGGGGCCTCTGAGGGTCTAGGACAGAAAATCCCCAGGGCATCCCCGTCCTCCCTCCTCCCTACAGGCCCCACAGGGACACTCCCCAGGTGGTCAGGGGGCCTCTGCGCTTGGCCTTGAACAGTGCACAGGCCAGCTGGGTGTGAGGCAAGGGGGCCGTCCCATCTGCTCTTTGCCTCCTTCCGAGGCTCTGACCAGCCTGCCCCTCCTACCGCGTGCCCTCGTGCTTGTCCCTGAGGCTGGGCCCCTGCCCCTCGCTCCCCTGGCCCAGCTTCCTCCCCCACCTCCTGCCCTGCTCATCCCCCAGCCTACCCCCTGCCCCTCCTCTGTGCTTCCTCTCACGCCATCACGCCATACCGAGGCCATTGTCCCGCAGCATGTGGTGACCTTGCAGGTCGCAGGTTATCAGGGAGAAGGGGCCATTCAGTTGGGGTGTCCTGCAGGTAATACATTGTTCACTTTCTCTTTTGTTTTTCATCCAGACTACTCGTGGGCAGATTTTACAGGAATATCGAAAAATCAAGAAGGTGAGTCTCCATCCCTTTGTTGGGGGTAGGTGGGGTGGGGTCAGAAGAGCTATTTCAAGATGAGTGGCAGTCTGGGAGAGGAGGGAGGGAGGAAGGGCCTCGCTGGGCTGGTCTCAGGCCCTCAGAGTAGCCCCTGCCCCTGGTCACGGCTGAACAGCTGAGCCTGTTGTGTGAGCTTGGGTGCAGCCCCTCCCTGGGCACCCCTGCAGCCCCCACCCCCGCTCTCCCAATGTTTGATGGGCACAGCCCCAGGTCCTTTCCACCTCCCTCAAAGGTCCAGGGGAGGAGCCGTAGTTCCCTGGCCCCATCTGAGTCCTTGGCTGCTAGAGTCTGGGAGGAATGCCCAGCCTCCTGGGCTCAGGCCGTCTCCTTGGGAGCATCAAGCCCCCAGCCTGGGGCTCCCTGACAGTCTCCTGTGATGTGGTTCCACAACAGCAGCTCTCGTTCCTGAGGGCCACGTGTGCCAGGGCGGCTCCCTGCCAGCCAGGCCCCAGCCCAGCTTGGAAGCTTCATGACCTGTCTTGCGTCAGCCTCTCACCCTGGCTGTGACCGTTTCCCAGGGTGGAGCCGAGGGGCAGAGCAGGGGACCCCGTCACGGCATGGAGAGCTCAGGCTGCAAGCAGGGCGAGTGGGAACCTGGGGCAGCCAAGCAGGGCAGCTCGAGTCCGGGTTGGGCTCTCAGCCTTGGCCGTGAGGGCGAGTCTCAGCCCGGCCGCTCTCTTACAGACCAACACCAACTACAGCCAGGAGAAGCACCGCTGCGAGTACCTGCACAGCAAGCTGGCCCACATCAAGAGGCTCATCGCTGAGTACGACCAGCGGCAGCTGCAGGCCTGGCCTTAGCCCAAGGCCACAGGGCAGGAGGCCCCACCCAGCCAGCCAGGCCAGCTCACCTCACCGGGCTGACCGTTCTGGATGGTGGGGAAGCTGGGGGTGAGGGGGAGCTGAAGACGAGGAAAAAAGAGATTTATTTGAAAAAATAAACGTGAGGAAGACGCATTCATCTGAGCCAGGAATGCCGGCTTTCAGGGGAGTCCGTGCAGCCCTGGCACCCACAGGTCACACAGACCCAGGTGGGGTGTCCAGCTCCCCTGGGGCCCCACACACCTCCTGAGCAGCCTCCCTACCCAGGATGGGCTCCCCAAGAAGCCCACCTCCTCGCCAGCCCCCCCCACCCCGGCCCCCAGGGGCTTCAGCTTCCTGTCAGTGAAAGACTCCAAGGCTGGCCTGCCTGCCTGCCTTTTCTAGTTTTATACAAAGACAGCCACTTTTAGCTACTGCTTATGAGACTTGAGTCTATTTTTATACGAAAGAGAAAGCATCTTTTTTCTAAACCTGTGCCTCCCCTCCTTGGACGCCCAGGGTTTAGGCGCTGCCCTGTGTCCTTTCTACAGTATTACAGATGCTCGGGAAGTTCGGCGTTGTTTCTGCGAGCTCCAGGGCTCCCAGGAGAGAACCCGTGGGGGGCGGGCAGGGGTGCCTCTCGACCACGCTGGTCTCCCTCACACACAGCCTCTCCCTGGCTCTAAGGGGGCGGGCAGGGCAATGCGACCCCCGCAGCTCTATTTGGAAAACTCCAGCTGGTCCAGGAGCAGCTGCTGGGAGCCACCAGGCCTGCCCTGCTATTCCAGGCCCTCAGCTGTCAGGGGTCACTGGGAGTTTCTGTGCTTGTAGCCCGCGCTTTGCAGCAACAGTGTCGGATTTTATTTTACTGTCTTCTCAATTCTCCCCTTTGCTGCTGCTCTTCATTTCGCACTGTTGAGACCAAGTGGTCTCCATGCTGTTGACCTCGCTCCGCCCCTCAGCCCACTTGTGGGTCCTGGGGTCGTCTTTGCAGAGCCACCACGGGGTTTGCACTCAGGGAGGGGCTGTGGGGTCGATAGAGCGGGGGGCGGGGGCAAGAGTGAGCTCGGAAAAGGCTCCGGATCCACCCATTTTGGGGGTGCCGGCCCGAGGACACCCCAATTGCTGCTTAGTCACTGTGCCTAGTCTAATGTCCCCCAGGGCGTCAGGGGGTGTGCGTGTTTGTGTGTGAGGGACCCCCGGGCGCGGTGGGGTCTAAAGCGAGCGTTCACATGAATTCAGAGCCGCGTTCAGCGAAGCCACAACTGGGGAAGGTCATGGGGGTGGTTGCAGCCCACAGCCCAGGGGTCACTGGGGGCGGAGGTGCTGCTGGGAGCAGTAGCGAGGGAGAGCGGAAATGCTCACGTAGACACGTCTAGTTTTCTGAGCTGTGGCGGTGTCTCCCAACGGCTTCCCAGAGAGCAGGCACGCCTGCAGTGTGCCCACCCCACCCTGGAGTCTCTGTGGGACCCCTGGGGTGCCTGGAGTGCCGAGGATGCTGATCCTTTCAGTTTCAACAGCTGTTGTTTTGTTTCTCATTTGGGATGGAGAGGGGGAAGGGCTGAGCAGACCTTGGGACCCCAGGTTCCCCCGACAGCCATCTTGTACCCAGCCTGGACGTGCAGACTCAGGTGAAATGGGATCACTCAAGGAGGCCCCACCTTGGAGGGCCAAGCCGCCCTCTGCCCTGGGATCCAGTTCAAGGGACTCTCAGTTGAATTTCCTCCTCCTCGTTGTTTTTTGTTGTTGTTGTTGTTTATTTTCTCCTTTTAAGGAATCATGAAGCTAAGAAAAGTTTTGTGCTTTGGGGGTTGATGGACAAAAGTTCTAGCTGATTAAATATGGTCTAACTTATTGATACTGTTTTTTTTTTCCTTTTAATATTGTACTGTGGAGAAAAACTTTTGAGCCATGGAGTTGGTGTTTACAAGAACTTTTCACTTTTGCCAAAATGTTACAATTGAAAGGCATCTGCATCTTTAGTTTCCTAATATTTTCTTAAAAGATCTAGTGTCCTTTTTGTACACTAAACAGGTGAATGCTGATTTTTTTCAACCTACAATAAATTTCACTGAACTGAACCTGTCGGCCCAAGCTGGGGGTGTATGTGTCATTCCCCGGGGGTGGGCGGCTGGTTCCGTGTTGGGGTGGGCTGGGGTGAGGAGGCTACCTGGCCATGGGGCGGCCACGGTGATGGGCGGGGCACAGGCTAGTACTGGGCAGCCTGCCAGAGCCACTGCCCAGGAATGAGGCCGGCAGGTGGAGGGCTGAGCTGAGGCGGAGGGCCCTGCAGGTGTCGGAGCAGGAGGCCAGACAGACAGCCTGGTCATGCGTGAGAAATGTCCAGAGATGGGAGGTGGAAGCAGCGGGGAGCCATGGCTGGTGTATGAGCAGGGCAGTGCCCCCGCGGAGTGTGCAGGGTGGCCTGAGCCAAGCAGGGGGGTCCCGGGGGCTCCCACAGGGCCAAAGCCCCCAGTAGGGGGGCCACATGGGGAAAAGGGAGTGCCCTTATTTGGGGGAACAAGCTGTGACTGACTGATGAAACCGCAGTGAGTAATGGCACTGTTTGATTATTCCTCCCGGGCCACACGCTGGGGTTGGGGGGGGTCCCCTTGCCCCCCCCATGGGGACAGGGATACCAAGGCCCAGTGGAGCCCCACAGGCTCAGGACACCAGCCGGATGGCCATCCTTGCCCCTTGTTCTAGGTGAGGAGCGGAAGGCAGGGGGGCAGGTTCTACCCTCCAAGGACACAGTGGGGGGGAATGTTTATTTTGGGAAGGAAAAACAGACAAAGAATAAGACCAGGATTAAAGGGGTCCAGGGGTCAGGGATTGTGGGCCTTAGCCTCTCTGGTGGCCCTGCTGGCCAGTGGCCTTGGCCTGAGTTCTGAGGCGGCCCAGGAATCTGAGGGGCACAGGAGGCGGGGGTCAGGCAGGCCCTGCGGGGCAGAATGTACCCTGCTCCCCAGGCGGCCTGGCCGTGCTGTTCTAAGGGGTAACGACGTCCCTGCCGCCACAGCCCCGGGCCCAGGGCCGACGCCTGCCTCCTTCGGCCTCCCGCGCCTCGGCCTCACGTTGCCCACCTGCCTCCCCCAGCCTCCCGCACGGCCCCCACGCTGCCCCGTGGCACCACGGTCACGGGCGGTTCCCTGACCACCCTTTCCCGAGCTGGCGGCACCTGAGTCCAGTCCCTCAGGGGCCCAGCAGGGTCTTGCCACCCTCACGGCCTACACCGTGGCCAAGGGGCTTGGGGTCGCCCACCGGCCCCTGCCACTTGCCGGACAACATCCTGCACCCAGATCCTGCAGCCCCTCCTGTGCACCGGGCTCCGTCTGGGCGCTGGCACTCAGCAGTGACCTCGACATCTCTGCCCTTGCCCTCAGAAGCCTGCGGTCTGGTGGGATCAGGGGTCTCCAGTCACTCACTGCTCACCGCCAGGCAGCACACTCACCCCATGTCACACACATGTCACACACCCAGGCGGTCCCTGCAATGGCCTTACAGCACCAACTGACGGCTTGGAATCAAAGCAGCCACGTCCCTCCCAGCTGCCCCAACACTGACCCTCCAGGGATCCTGGCCGGGTCCTCTCTGGCCCCACCACCCTCCTGCCAGCACCTCCCACAGGTTGTCCTGTGAGTGCTGGGGTTTCCCAGGGCTGGGTCTTTGGGGACCTTTCTGTACCCCTTCCTGTGACATCGCACACGGCCTGAAGGCATAGCCTCCCGCAGATTCTTCGACACCAACTGGAGGTCCAACAGTTCCATTACCAGGTCTGGCATCAGACCCCACAGGTGAAGGGGCTCAGGCCCCCACTTCAGACACCTGCCACAAGTCCCTGGCCACCAAGACTTCTGACCAACCCGCTATAAATCAGGGGTTCTCTCCCGCCCCCTCAGAGGTTTGGTGAGTTGCTAGAATGGCTCACAGTGCTGAGGAAAACACTTCAACAGCCGAATGGAGAAGCCAAGAGCAGGGTGTGGGGAATGGTACAGGGCTGCCATGACTTCTCCAGGTGTGCCACCCTCCCAGCACCTCCATGTGTTCCCCCGAATCCTGTTGTTTAGGGTTTTTTTTAAACAGAGGTTCCATTACATAGGCATGGTTGAGTAAATCGCTGGCCGTCGGTGATTTTTTCTTTCTTTTTCGGCCGCACCGCGCAGCATGCGGGATCTCAGTTTCAAGACCAGGGATCTAACCCTCGTCCGCTGCAGTGGAAGGGCGGAGTCCTAACCACTGGACCACCAGGGAAGCCCTTGGCCATTGGTGACTGAACTCAATCTCCAGCCAGGAACCGGGGACAAAACCCAAATATTTATTATAAGGAATTCCCTGTCCCCAGCCCTGAGGGTCTGCCCTGGTCCCCAAACTGCCTCCCTCTCCCTCACACCCAGCCCCTTTTCATCTGCCCCTGAAACCAGTCCCGCAGGATTTTGCCTGGGCAGCTGCTCTTCAAATCGTTGATAGGAGATGTCTGAGTATCTCAAGACCCCTTCCAGCAGCCACCTCCTCCAGGCAGTCTGCTCTGCCCACCCCTGCCTCTTAGGTCCCTCTGGCTGGGAGTGCCCCAAGTCCACTTCTGAATCCCCTACACTGGGGGGCCCCTTGAGGGCAAAGCCTGGACCAGAGTCTTAGAGCCCCCACTCCCCAAGGCCAGGCTCTGACCAAGTTTCCTGCAAACGTTCCCAACGATCCACCTTTTGGGCCAGCTCCAGTGGTGGAAACTTTCCAGCCAGAGGAGGCCGCTTGTTTTGGAAAGTTCCTGGGGGAGCCGCCCCCGCCCGCCTGCCGAGTTCCCACGCTCCTTTATCACTGGGCGCTTAGAGGGGCTCAGTGCTGTGCAGGCCTAGATCCTCCCAGCTGGCCGCCTCTGCCCTGCCCATCCCCTTCCCTCCCTTCCCCACAGAACAGTCTCTCCCCCTGCCCCCACTCCAGCCCGGCCCTATCAAGCTCTCCTGCTATAGGTGAGGACACCGAGGACTCGAGGACTCGCAGCCACCCCCGCTCCATGAGAGACCTGTGGGGGTGGAGTGCCTGGTGGGTGCCTCTGCTCAGGAAGTGGGAGGAGGAGGCAGCCTGGGCCGAAGGAGCGTCTCTCTTTGAAATCCGAATCCTGACTTAGTCTTCTGCCTCACTGTCCCGTGCCTCAGTTTCTCCAGAGACGCGCCCCCCGGTCCCCCCCATGCAAAGAATGAACCTCCTGCCTTGTGGTTGGGGCCTGGCGCTCACTTACAGCCTTAAAGTCCTCTTTTGTAAAATGGGGATAAGCGGCCGCGGGCCCTAAATTGATCACGTGCGCCGAGCTAGGGCCGGGGAGGCGGGGAGGGGCGGGGGAGGGGGCTGCGGCCCACGTGATTGCCCGGCTGGGAACCAGATAGCCGCGGAAACTCGGGGCAGAAGGGCCTCGAACCCGATCCCCACGGCGGGTGCGCGCCCTACCCCCCGCGAGCGCCCCTCCTCCCCTGCGCGGGCGGAGCGAGGGGCGGGGCGGGGGTGGGGCCGCGGCTCTTTTCTCTGGAGTTCGCGCGCCCGGAGCCCTAGCTGTCCCCCGCTGTGCCAGCCGACTCCGCGCCGGTGAGTGCCGCCCCAGAAGGGGTGCAGGCTCCTCGGGGACCGAAGTCGGCTTGGCCCGGCCTGTTCTCGGGTCCCCTCTGACCTCCTGCCAACCTCGCGCCCCCAGCTCGTCGCGATGGAGGCCGCAACTGAGTTCGTGGTCGAGAGCCCCGACGTGGTCTACAGCCCCGAGGCCATCGAGGCGCAGTATGAGTACCGGACGACGTGCGTCAGCCGCGAGGGCGGTGTCCTCAAGGTAAGCGAGGGACCGACCGGGCGGGCCATGGGGCTGGGGGAACCAGGGAGCAGGGAGGGAGCGGGAATTGCCCAACGTCTGCGACTCCCGCCCTGAAGTGAGGCGGGAGGGGCCTGCGGCCCCGCGGCTCACCGAGCTGCCCGCCCTCAGGTGCACCCCACGTCCACGCGCTTCACCTTCCGGACCGCCCGGCAGGTGCCCCGGCTCGGGGTCATGCTCGTCGGCTGGGGCGGGAACAACGGCTCCACGCTGACCGCTGCCGTGCTGGCCAACCGACTGCGCCTGTCCTGGCCCACGCGCACCGGCCGCAAGGTGGGGGGTCGGGCGAGGCTCGGTCGGAGAGAAGGCTTCGCAGGAATCCATGCGGAGGGGGAGGGGCTCTACGGAGGAGTGGGCCCGCAGTGGGCGGGGTTTCTGGCTGCGGGCTGACTCCGGGGAGGGGCTTCCGCGGGGTGGGGGGGAAACTCCTCAGGGGTCTTGCGGGGGCGGAGCCTAAGGTGTGGGAGGGCTTCGGGGTGGGACCTCCGGAGCCGAGCGGCTTCCGCCCAGGCTTGGAGCGCCGAGGGGAGGCGCCCAAAAGTAGGGCGGGGCTTGAGGGTGCCAATAGGGGTCCTGGCCATCTCGTGGCCCACGCCACGCCCACCCTTCACTCAGCCCCCTCTGCCCACCCCCCCAACCCAGGAGGCCAACTACTACGGCTCGCTGACGCAGGCGGGCACTGTTAGCCTAGGTCTGGACGCCGAGGGCCAGGAGGTGTTCGTGCCCTTCAGCTCGCTGCTGCCCATGGTGGCACCCGACGACCTCGTGTTCGACGGTGGGCGGGGCCCTGGGCCGGGGGTGGGGTGGGAGGCGGGGCCTAGAGGGGCCCAGAATTGGGGCCGGGCCGAGCTTGAGGGTCCCCCCCAGGCTGGGACATATCGTCGCTGAACCTGGCGGAGGCGATGCGGCGCGCGCAGGTACTGGATTGGGGGCTGCAGGAGCAACTGTGGCCGCACATGGAGGCCCTGCACCCGCGGCCCTCCGTCTACATCCCCGAGTTCATCGCAGCTAACCAGAGCGCGCGCGCTGACAACGTAATCCCGGGCACGCGCGCGCAGCAGGTGCAGCCCCTCCCCGCGTCCATTACCCCTGCCAGTTGTCCTCCCTCCCCACCACCTGTTACCCCTTTTGTCCCCATGCTCCCATCCCGAGGGTCCAGGTCCCACTTTGCACTTGGGGAACTGAGTGGCCCAGGCCTCCAGAGGTTGGGGGAGCCTGTACAACCTCCTCCCCTCCATCCCCCGCCCCCCCCCAGCTGGAGCAGATCCGTAGGGACATCCGTGACTTCCGGTCCAGCGCCAGGCTGGACAAAGTCATCGTGCTGTGGACAGCGAACACGGAGCGCTTCTGCGAAGTGGTCCCGGGCCTCAATGACACCGCCGAGAACCTGCTGCGCACCATCCAGGTGGGCGCACCCAAGGGGTGGAGTAGGCTCAGGGCCAGCCCCCAAGGGACTCCTCTGTGCTGACTGCTCACCTCTGCCCGCAGTTGGGCCTGGAAGTGTCGCCCTCCACCCTCTTTGCCGTGGCCAGCATCTTGGAGGGCTGCGCCTTCCTCAATGGGTCCCCACAGAACACGCTGGTGCCTGGTGCCCTCGAGCTTGCATGGCAGCGCCGTGTCTTTGTGGGTGGAGACGACTTCAAGTCGGGGCAGACCAAGGTCAAGTCCGTGCTCGTGGACTTCCTTATTGGCTCTGGACTCAAGGTGTGTGGGCCTGGGGGGCTGCTCAGCTCAGTATGGGGGGGCATGGACCCCGAAGGATGGGCTTGTGTGCTGCGGGGCCTGCAGCTGCCGCGGGTCTCCTTGCCCCCACAGACCATGTCCATCGTGAGCTACAACCACCTGGGGAACAACGACGGGCAGAACCTGTCGGCGCCGCCACAGTTCCGCTCCAAGGAGGTGTCGAAGAGCAGCGTGGTGGACGACATGGTGCACAGCAACCCAGTGCTCTACACACCGGGCGAAGAGCCCGACCACTGCGTGCGTGGGGCGCAGGCGCGGCAAGGGGCAGAGGGTGGGGTGGGGCGGTGCTCCCCACAGAGAAGGGCAGGGTCCCGTGTGACCTCGTGCCGACCCCCAGGTGGTCATCAAGTACGTGCCATACGTGGGCGACAGCAAGCGTGCCCTGGATGAGTACACATCGGAGCTGATGCTGGGCGGTACCAACACGCTGGTGCTGCACAACACGTGCGAGGTGCGGGGCACGAGGGGGCAGGAGTGGGGCTGCCCACCAGCCCGGCCCACCTCCTGACCCGCTGGCCCTGCAGGACTCACTCCTGGCCGCACCCATCATGCTGGACCTGGCCCTGCTGACTGAACTGTGCCAGCGTGTGAGCTTCTGCACCGACATCGACCCGGAGCCGCAGAGCTTCCACCCGGTGCTGTCGCTGCTTGGCTTCCTCTTCAAGGCGCCGCTTGCACCACCGGGCTGCCCAGTGGTCAACGCGCTTTTCCGCCAGCGCAGCTGCATCGAGAATATCCTCAGGTGTGCCCCGACCTTGGGGATCCCCACCTACGGCCCAGATGTCCACTGGCGGGGCTGTGCACAGGGCCAAGGGACTGCAGGGCAGTCTCGGGGTCTGGCCCTGCTGAGCCGTGACCATCTCCCAGGGCCTGTGTGGGGCTCCCGCCGCAGAACCACATGCTTCTGGAGCACAAGATGGAGCGCCCTGGCCTCAAGCAAGTTGGGCATGTGGCCACCGCCTGCCCCGTGCGTTGCAAGAAAGGATCAACGCCAACTGCCCCCAATGGCTGTACTGGTGATGCCTATGGGCACTCAAAGGCTGAGGCACCCCAGATGCCCACCACCTAAGGCCATGACCATACAGCTCCCCTGTAACTCCTGCCCCCATTGCTCCTCAGCACCCAACCCTTCTAGGCCCCCTTAAGATAGACAATAAAGTCAGTGCCACTATGAGCCACACCTGTGGATTCTTGGTGCCTGCGACCTAACTCTAACGGCCCCCAATACCAGCCACATCTCCCTTTTCCACCAGGTGGACTTCTACCTACCCTTCCAAACTCTGCTGTCCCAACTCTCAGGGGCTTTCCAGAACCCCTGGGGGGAGGGGGGCTCTGCCTAACCACAACCCTTGAAGGTTAGACTAAGCAGGCTGTGGCTGTAAGCCAAAGTGAAGAAACCCGAGACCAGATGCCAAAAACCAAAATCGAGTTATGTTTATTGATGGGGCCCACCCCTGCTCTCCAGGGGAAAGGAAGTCCCCCAAGGAGCCCCCTGGACAAAACAGAAATCGCGGGAAGGGCCCATACAGGAAAAAACGTCTCTGAGGTCCTTGTGTTTTTTATAAAATGAATGAGTCCTTTGCGCGGGGCCTCCCAGCCATCCAAGCCTTGACCGGGAGTCCAGTTGCCCGCGGTGTGACCTCAGACCCTCACCCTGCAGACCACCCGAGCCCCTGGACCTTGGCCCCGGGCAGGGGCGCTGGGCAGAAACCGAGGTCGGCAGTGGGCAAGGGGCTGCGGCCCCATCACACGCTCATGGTCATCCCGGGGGAGTACTGCGGAAAGACGAGGGGGTGGCGCGCGGGGGCCGGCTCAGTTCCGGCCTAGGCTGGGAC
This sequence comes from Kogia breviceps, assembly GCF_026419965.1. Classification (NCBI taxonomy): domain Eukaryota; kingdom Metazoa; phylum Chordata; class Mammalia; order Artiodactyla; family Physeteridae; genus Kogia; species Kogia breviceps. The sequence continues at coordinate 170,817,208 of NC_081313.1, read as the reverse complement.
CCGCCCCCAGGGGGAAAGGGGGACAGGGCGGTGTGGACGTGGTATGGAAAGGGACCAGGTGGCGATGCGTGGGAAGGCCACCCTGGGCCGCGGGTCCCAGGGTTGGGGTGGGATGTGGGCGGGGCGGGGTGATAGGGCGGGCCTGGGGAGGGGGAAGGCGGGAGGAAGGGAAGGATGCCGCGGCCGCCCCCCCACCTGGCCCGCCGCGGTCACGGTCTTGCTCTGGCCCCCCGGCCGCCCCGCCGGGGTCTGCCCGCCAGGCCCCTCCGGCCCGACGCCGCCGCGGGGGGGGAGTCGACGCAGTCGCTTACGCTTTCGCTCGGGAACGGGTGCAGGAAGGTCCCGGCGGCCGCCATCTCGCCGTCGTCCCGCGGGGTGCCCGGGGTGTTGCTCAGGCCGGCCACGGCGCCGGGGGAGCTCTGGGGGCGGCCGCGGTCAGAGCGGAACTCCCCGCACCGCGGGGCAGGCCCCGACCGCCGCGCGGCCCAACCAGGACTAGGCCTCTCCACGCGGGCCGACCCCGCAGCCCCGCCCCCCGCAGAAACGCGGCCCCCTCACCTTCGGCAACCCGTCCAGATCGCCCGAGCCTGTGGACCGACAGACGACGGTGACGCGGCTCAGACGCGCCTGCGCCGCCAAGCCGGCTCCACCGACCCCTTCCCGAACTTCCCCGGCGGCCGGGCCCCCTCCCTCGGGCCAGTCCACTGGGGCACCGCCGGGGATCCCGGGCGGAGGGCCCAGATCGGGGGTGGTGGGTCAGTGCCGGCAGTCGGGCGTCCCCACGGTTTAGTTACTGAACCCTCCCCGCAGCGCAGCCCCAGTCACTGAGCCCAGAGAAGCTCGGGGCGCGCCCCCAACGCCGGCTGAGCATAGAGGCGGAAGGGCTGAAGGGGGCCGCCAGGGGGCGCACGAGGCTCGCGAAGCAGCGGGGCGGGGGCGTGTGTGGGGGTGTCTGTGTCCCGGGACTCCGCCCACTCACCCAGGGATCCGTTTACATGGTGAGGCTCCATCGCACTCATGGCGGCCATGGGGGCCTCTGGACCAGGGCCAAGCGGGAACTACAGGCAGAGGAGCAGCTTGGGCGTCGGGCCACCACCTTTCCGCCCTCACCCCTCACCCCGCAATACCCAGCTCACATTAGCCCTGCCGGCGCCTGGCCCGATGGGGTTCATGATGGTGTACATGTTCTCACTGGAGTTGGTGGAGTCTGAGGCAGCATGTGAGGGGGTGGGGTGTGAGAGGGCCTCACCCAAACACACCCCTCCCTATGCCCCGCCCAGGCTGTAGTACCTCCAGGGCTGGGCATGATGGGTGTTCCAGGGGGCCCACCTCCTCCTGGGGGTCCCTGCCCATAGAGGGAGACAGAGAAGGTGAGAAAAGCCCTCCAACTGCCACCCCACAACCCCTGCCCCCAGGTCGGGTGTCCCAGCTTCGGCATAACTCACCGTGTAGCTGCCAGGGGAGGAGGAGGAGTAGGGAATCTGGGGAGATGGGCAGCTGTGAGCAGTCCGCCCACTCTACCAACTCGCACACTCCTAATCCCCACCCCCACCCCACCCCACCCCCGCAACGCCATCCCGACACTCACCGAGTTGCCACTGGGGCTGGCCCATGGGCCACGCACTCCGGGTCCCCTAGAACAGACAGTGATGGACCCTGGGTCTAAACCAGGCGGTACACAGCCCCCCAGCACACACTCCCTGACAACCCCGGCCTGCCCCACGTGCCCTCAGAGCAGCAGACGTTGGCCAAGTAACCAAGCACAGACGCCAGGCCAGACTTCAAATCCCAACCCCATCCATCACTCACTGGTCTTTGAGCCTGAGTTTCCCCACCCAGCAGTGGCGTAAACAATATCGGGGCTGTTGTGCGGCTTCGGGGTCTGCCCCAGCATACCCAGCCCGTGAAGCTAGGTGGTGGCCCGCATGGGCACACTCCCGGGGGTTCCTGAGGGCCTTACATGTTCATGGTGGGCAAACCCGGGCCAGCAAGAGAGTTGGGTGGGGGCCGCATGCCACTCCCGTAGCTCTGTGAAGGTAAAGGGGCCGTGAGAGGGTAAGCCGAGAGAAGGCAGCCCCTGAAGCTCCCCTGTCGCCTGGGCCCAGCCCTTACCTGGGGACCAACGCTGGGCATGCCCCGTGGAGGCGTCACCCTCTGCATCGGGCCCATGCTCGAATGCCCTGGGGGCAGAAGAGGGCTCAGGCCGCGGCCATTCCCCGGTGTGGACAGGCGCTGTGCTGGGGGCTGGGGGTGTTCCTGCACGGTGGGCGGCGGGATCCTGACGCGGGGTCGGGGGACGGCAGCGGGAGCCTCTCTACTCACCCTGAGCACGTGGGGAGGGATCCATGGCGCCAGGGAGGAGGGGCTGGGAGCCGGGTAGGCCCACGGGAGGCTGCGGAGAGGGAGTGGCAGCACTGAGTGTAGGTGCCCCCACCCCGGCCCAATTCCTGCCCCCCCCTCCCCTCATCCCTCTCTCACCTGACTCGGCATCCGCAGGGTGGGCCGAGGGCCCCCTGGGAACCGCGGTGACATGAAGGGCTGGAAGAGGTGGGCCGGGGATCAGCACCTCCCCTCACCTCTCAGCCCCCAAAGCTACCCGCTTCCAGCCGCACCCGGGCCCCAAGCCTGGGTACTCCCCCTCCTCCAAGACCAGCCGTCAGGCCTCAGCCAGCCTCGCCGGGGGCGTGGGAGCGCAGTGGGACGGGCCCAAGAGCCAGGGGGAGGGGTGTGCGTGCTCGAGGGGGCGGGGCACCACAGGTCTTTACCGGAACCTGAGGCCCTTGGGGGCGTTGGGGTTGTGGGGGAGGCTGGGAGCCAGGAGGGCCCTAGGGCAGAACCAGGTGGGTTGGGAGGAGCGAGGTCACCCGAAGTTCCACAGTTTTCTGTGGCTCTGCTGAGCCTGACCAGGGAGGGGAGGGGACACCGTGGAGGCAGGAGAGTGGGTCAGCTAGCCCCATCTGCGGGACGTGGCGGGGGTGGGGAGGACCTTAAGGGGAAGGGGGAAGGTCATGGGTAGTACCCGTGGTTCAGCGAGCCAAGCTGTGCACCCCCAGGCGCCCCGACACACAACGACACACAACAGGCGCAGGCCTAGTGCAGAGACCCGGCCCCCTCCCGCAGCGGGGGCCCAGGCCTGATGGCCCCTCACCTCACTACCGAGGCCCGCAGGGGCATACCCACCCCGTCATTGCCCCTGCCTGTCACCCTCCCACACAAGCCCACCCAGGGTCAGGAGACAGGGAGCCCCAGCCCCGGCTATACCTGGAAGAAGCCGGGTGCCATGGGGCCTGATGCCATTGCATCATTGGGAGCCATGCTCCCCATCACCGGGCTGGGGGCCGCTGCAGCGCTCTGCAGGGGTGGGGGAGATGGCAAGAGCCAAGTCAGGTCACTTCCTGTCCAAGTGTTTCCTTCTCTCCTCAAGCAGCTGGCCCCACGGAACAAGGAACCCAAGCCATCCAACTACTCAGGCACGGGAGAATTTGGGGGGGTGGGTGAGGGAAAGAGGCGGCTCTAGGTGAGGGAAGAGCTGCAGCCCCTGTCCCCACCCTGACTTAGCAACCAGATGTGCTGGGTGGCCCTTGGCAAGGGCTCTGCCTCCTTGCTGAACCCGTGACCCTGGAGGTGATCAGGGCCCAGCCTGGCTGAGCCCACAGCCCAGGTGATCAGGGACCTCAGCCCCCAACGTCCCCACCCTGAGGATTCCGGGGGTCTGAAAATGCCACCCACCCAGGACTCCATTGCGTGCCGCATCCTTCTAGCACAGGCTTGTTCTTTTGGTCTGAGTCTAACTTCAGATGGGTGGGGGCACAGCCCCACACTCCCAGCCCAAGCCAACCAGCCCTGATTCCTCCTGCCTGGCAAGGCAGCTTAGCTGGGCCCCCAAGACACCTCAAATCAACAGACAAAAAAATCAATAGACAGCTTCAAGATGAACCTCCCTCCCAGAGGGCTCCTCCTTGGAGCTACTGTACAGACCACTGCCCCTCCTCCTCCTCCAGGAAGGAGGGGAAGGAAGAGCAGAACTCTGCAGTGGGGTCTCCAGGCCCCCAACCTCTCTTCAGATGGAGGAGGGGAGAAGACCGGGTGCCTGAGAGGGGAGTTCCCATGTCTGCCAAGGGTGGAGATGCTGGTGGCAGGCCCAGAGTTGGCAGGGGGACAGGCTGACAGGCCACTTCCTCTGGTCGGTTCCAAGTCCCAGGCTTGTCTGCCTTTGGGGCCCACAGAGCAGGGGAAAACGGGGAGAAAGAGGCCTAGTCTTTAGGGCAGAGGAGACTCATCAAAAGGATAAGGAAGGGGGAAGACACTGCAGGCATTGAGCAGAGCACTTCTCTTAAGGCCCCTTGATTCTTGTCTCTGCATCATCTGCCCTCCCCCCTCTGCCTCCAGGCCCCAAAAGGAAGAGGCTGATCTGTCTGGGTCAGTGCTGTCCCTGCAGCTGGCACAAGCCAGCACACAGGGGCACTCAGGAATTTGTAGAACTGCAGCCACTTGGGTTCCGAAGAGTTAAGCACTTAGCCCATGGTCACACAAGCACATCCTGCCCTACAGGAGTGGGGAAAGGGGCCCCTCCTCTGGGTCGGAGCAGGGCCCCTGGAGTCACACCCTTCCCTTTGTGGACTGACACCTGCCCCCTTCTTGCTCCTTCTCAAAGGTCAGCCTCTAATGGATTTCTACCCAGGCCCAAGCTGGGAGGGTACCAGTGGGAGCACTCCCAGGGCCCAGCACAAATCTTTGAAAACCCAAGCGACCCAGGGGGTGGGGGTGGGGGTGGGGAACGAAGCTCTCAGACACTCTCCAAAATGCTGGGTCACCCCTGCCCTCCACCTCACCCTCTCCCACAAACACAACACGATGGCTTAGAGCAGCTACTCTCGCTGGTGCCGGCCTCAGTGGCTGGAGGGAAACAGCTCTGAGCCCTGGGTCTGTCCACTCCTCCCCAACCCTTACGGAGGGCAGGAGGGCAGCCCCCCTTTTGAGCCGCAGCAGGCGCCAGAGCATTTCCTGGTTGGGGAGGGTGGTGGTGCGGGTGGCTGCCGCTTCAGACCGTGAGGTGTGGGGGAGGGGAGAAGATGGGGCTCCCCAACTCTAGGCCTTGAAGGGTTAATCCAGGGTAGGGGGGCGGGGGGATAGGGCCCACCCTCCCGGTCGTGTGACCTGAGCTGGACCCCCTAAGTCAATCAACCACCCCCGGAGGCGCCAGCCTGGCCTGCGTTGCCATAACAACAGGCTGGGCGCGCTCGCGTTTCCTGGAGACGCCGAGGTTGGCCCCCAGCCGGGAGGCTCTGACTGAGCCCCCTCAGAGCACGGAGGGCGGGAGGAGGGAGCCTCGACTGCGAGGGAGAGGCGGCAGGACGCCCCTTCACCCCACCCCCAGTAAGTGCGGAGGTGGGGCAGAACGTGTAGCTGGCTTCAGTCGGATGACACAGGGACCCTGTCACCCCAGGGACGGGGCGCCACCTCCCTCCCCTGACGCGCCCCGCTGCCATGGTAACCAGCAGCGCGACCCAGGAAGCGCGCTCATTCCGCTGGGAGGCCGCGCTCTCCCCTCCCCGGAGACGCCAGGCTCGGGGGCGGGGATGAAGGCAGGCGCGGAGAGGGGAAGGCTGCGCAGCCCGGGAGGGGAAACAGAGCTCAACGGGCCCGGGAGAGGCAAAGGGAGGAGCTGGGGGCTACACTGGGGAGAGAGAGCCGGGCCCACGCGGAGTCACGCACGCACACAGCTCCACACACTTCTGTTACCCCAGTTCTGGTGGGACCACAACATGAATAGTGGGACCTGATGGGCGTGAACAGCAGCGACCTCGGCTCCCATAAACGCGCATAGAGCGTGCATGGGGCGTCTTCAGGGACATGGTGAACCCCAGCCTTCTCGGGCTGCACCCTGGCCTTGCAGAGGCCTGCACGCCTCCACAGGGGGGCCTCTCTGTTGCGAGGCTGTGCGTGGTTTGGGACCCAGACTAACCGCAGAGGGCTCAGGATGTGAAGGCGCCTGCTGCAGGAAGAGTGGTTGCAAGGGAGGGGGGAGGGCAGGGGGAACCTCTCTCAGGGGCCAGGTGGCCAATCCCCGCGGGCCAGAGTGAAGAAGTTAAAGGCAGGGGGCTGCCATCTCCCCATAACAAGGTGCCGCCTGCCCCCTCACGTTACCCACCCTCCTCTTGCGACAGACCTCTGACTCCCACTCAACTTGTACGAAACTGAGGCCAAAGACATGAAGTCAGCAGCCCCAGTCACAGAGCAAGTTTGGGAGATCTGCCAAGTGCTCGGCCTCTTCTGCTCCAGGGTGCACGGGCAGTTAGCCATCCCCCCAGCACCCCTGCCTGGGCCCCCACCCCAGAAGGCTTGGAAAGGCTGGGGTGGGAGGGGACAAGCAGTGGTGGCCGCCCGTCTGGCCCCACATACACCGAGCTGGGCAGCCAGGGAGGCAGGAGCTGTAGTTCTGTCCACCTGGTTCCACATGGGGTTCACGTGAGGGGGAGCAAAGGAGGGGCTGACCTCGGGAGGTTGTGGGGCTCATGGGGGACCTTCAGGAGTTGGGTGCAGTGGGGGGCAGAGGGACCCCACAGAAGCCATGATCTCAGGTCAAACCCCACAGCCCCGCCCACTAGCCCACCTGAGCCAGCTTCGGGCCATGCAGTCCCCCAAGACCACAAGCCCCTGCCCACACCCGTAAGCCCTGGTCCCAGCCCCTGGGGCGGGGACTCACGTAGTCCTGGAAGGCCTTGGCTTCACTCGAGTGCTCGCATGCCTCTCTGCGGTCGGGCGCTGCACAGTACAAGTCCCAGAACACGCTGTGGGCGGCAGGGGGGGACGATGGTTTCCCCACGCGCCCCCCCAGCCCCCCCCCCCATGTCCCACCCACACCAGCCTTGCGCGCACCACCACCAGGAATGCAGGAAGCCCGGGGGCTCCCCCAGCGTAATGTTCTTCTCCCATCGGATCTGCAGGGGAGAGGGAAGGAAGGTGAGGGCTAACGGCCTGGCCCTGTCTGACCCCTTCCCCTCCCAAGAGGCAGCCCCAACCCAACCCCGGGGCCCAGGAAACACCAGGGCAGGAAACCAGCAGATCAGAGCAAGGGGGCCAGGAGGGGAACAGCTTGGTGAGGAGAGGGACAGAGGAGCAGGAGGCAGATCCTCAGATGGATGGACAGACACCAGGATGCCAGCCCCGCTGCTCCGCAGCCCTCAGTTCCCAGGGCACAACCCAAACCCACCATGGAGACCTGATAAAAATGGGGTAGGGAGGACCCCAGGGTGTGGGTGCCAAGGAAGGGGCTGGCTGTGGGGGCCCTGCCTGGCCAGGCCAGCTTACCTCGGACAGAAAGGTCTGGGCTGACTTCTGGGCACCAACGTGCAGCAGGTACTCATACACGTACAGTGCCAACCTGCAGGTGGGAAGGGTGGGGGCCGGCTCAGGCTCTCAGGAGGCCCGGGCAGACCCAAAGCTCCACCCCGAGGGTCCCTGGGAGGAGCTTTAAGGCAAGGCACATGCCCTCTGGTGGGAAGGTGGAGAAGGGCAGGGGCCCAAAGTGAGCCCCTCAATGTACCTACCACCTACTGCCAGCCTCACTCACTTCCCTCTGCTGGTCCCCCCCCTCGCCCCACCTCCCCCAGCCCTCAGAATAGATGGCCTCACCAGTTGCTCAGCCTGGCCAACTCCTACACATCCATCAACACACAGCCTGCAGGCCCCTCCTCTAGGCAGCACTCCTAGCAGTCCCCAGCCCCCCACCTCGAGGCCAAATTCTGCTCAGTTCAACACCCCCTGATGGACCAAGTCCTGGCCCCATCCTGCCAATGCTGAGTCCTTATAGCAGCCTTGGCCCCAGGGAGTTCCTCTCCTTGTAGAAAGGGCTCCTGGGCTTCGCTCTAGATTGTGCTCTGTGTGAGGTCTCCCAGCAGGCACCCTGGGCCATGTGGCCAGGGCCCAGCACCTAACTCACTCCCAGTCTCGCTTGCCACGGAAGAAAAGGGGCTCTCTGACCCGAGGTCTTCCTCCTCCAGGTTTCCCTAGACCCCATCCTTTTCCTCAGGATCACTTCCCATCCACCACTGGTGGCTATGACATATCCATACCAGCCCCACAAGGGGGAGTCTGGGGAAATGGGAGGTAGGGCCAGCAGTGCCACTCAGCTGCCACGGCACTGCCCTGTCCAAATGCCCACAGTGCCCAGTACCCCTGGACACACCAACTCGGCCACTGCCCACCCCAAGAGCACAGGCCACGCTCCAACCAGCAACACCATCCATGGGCCCACACAGGGAGGCCGGACCATCCACATTGCCTTCCAGGCCTTTCCATCCTTGGCCTCCACCCCCACCCCCCCAATCTGTCTTCTACACCCGCCAGCAGAGGGACAATTCCCCACCCGCTAGGGTCACCCATTCCCCAGCCCCCACTCTACCAGTACCGGCCCCTCCGGACACCTCCAGGGTGTTCCTACTACCCAGCCAGGCCCCAGGTGGACTGAGGGGAGTCTGGATCTAAGACCGGGGGCTCCCCAAGGGCCGGCCTGAGGCTGCTCCGGTGAAAGCTGTAGGTCCTTCCAGATGCCTCCCTGCTCAGCTGGCCTCCCTCCCCACTCAGCTGGCCTCCCTCCCCTGGCTGATGGCCTCCCTCCCCTGGCTGATGGCCCCATCCTGAAATAACCTTGCTTTGACTCATGCTCCTGCTTTCTCTCACCCTTCCCAGTCAGGCTGCTCAATCCTCACATCCCAGCCCCCTCTGCAGAGCACCCCCACCCCCAGCTCCAGCTCAGACCTCACCAAGGCAGTTCTAGCCCTTCTGTCCCACGCCCCACCCCACGGCTTCTGCCCTTGCCCTGGACCCTCTTCCTTCCTTCATCCATCCATCCGTCCTTTCAGTCATTCATTCAACAAACATTCACCTCCTTGAGCAATGAACACAACAGACCGGTCTCCCTGGAGGCTACCTGCTCACGGGGAGAGATGGAGGAGCAAAACTACAAAGAAGGAGGTAAGTCATCTGGTGGGGTGGAAGGCAGTGTGTGCTACAGAAGTACAAGCGGGGACATTAGGGAGTCCGGGTGGGCAGCTGAACCAGGGCAAGGTATGTCCACAGCTCACATTACACCACGCAAGCTGTGACAGCCACCGGAGGGATAGAAACAGGGCACAGAGGGGTAGGATTTGTGGGGCTCACATAGTTCTGAGCATGGGTCTCCCCCAAGACTGGTCAAGGTCCCTGCCTCATCACACCCCTCTCAGCAGCGCCTCCAGCCCGGGTGCCTCCAGGTTCCAACATTGCACCCAGGCAGTATCCAGCATCCACCCTTCTCCAGCCCAGTGGTCTTCCTCACCCCCCAGCCTCCAGGCTCACCTGTCCAACTCACTCCTGGGAACCCCCTCCCTTTCTAGAGGCTTCCTGAGCCTTCATGAGTGGCCTGCATCTACCAGGCCCGAGTCCATCAGTGAAGAAATGAACATGAAAAGTCACTGGGGTCGGAGGAGACCTGAGCAGCCCCAGCCTCCTCACCAACTGACCCTCCAGGCAAATAGAGAGGTTTGAAGAGATCCAGCTGGCCCCTGGCCACCTTGGGGAACAGTGCAGGGAATGAGGTGCCCAGAGACAGGGAGCAAGACGGAGTAGGGGGATCCAGGTAGGCTGGCCAGAAGGGAAGCACAGCAGGGCAGGGGGAGCACATGGGGGACTGCAGTCTGGCCCCACCCCCACCAAGGGCAGAAGGCTCTCCTCAGGGTTCAGGGAGCCTCCTGAAGAACACGTTGGCTCCCACTAAGGCCACCAATGGCTCTGTGCTGTCAGCCCATTGGGTCCCTCTCCACATCACCTCTCACCCTCCACTGTCCAGGGATGGCTTCGGACACGGGAATCCCGGAGCCCACCATGCTCCACCCTCCTCCCGCCCCCAGCTCTCTTCTCTTCTCCCTGGGTGGCCTCCCCTCCTGCTTTGATGTTGATGACTGACATGGTGCAGCTGCCCACAGGGTTCCTCCAGCCTGGCCTCCCCCACCCCCCGGAACTCAGGGTCTGCCACCCACTTGACATCTTAAAGGCCCAGCCCCACCCCAGCTTCTTCCTCTCCTTCCCCTCTGGTTCCCTAACCTGGGTGGTCTTGACTCACATAGATGCGCCACAAGTGTGAAGATCCACCTAGCTGTCCCCCAGAGATCACTATGTTTATTGAATTTAGGGGAAAAACTTAAGGAAAATGCACTCTCTCCTGATTCTGAGCCTTCTCCCTGCCTTCCTCAGCACACACTGGGTCCAGGCCACCGCTATCACTTACCTGGATTTCAACAGGGCCCCTCCAGGGGCTGCTTCCTCCCCTCCCCACCAGCACTCCTCACTCAGACCCTCCAGTGCCTCCCACTCACTTTGGCCACTCTCTACCTCTCCACCCCAGGGCCTTTGCACAGGCCATTTCCCTGCCTGAGACACTTCTGCTAGAGACCCTCATGGCTCCAAAGTCATGGGGCAGAGGCTTCCCTATCACTTCTAACAGCAGCCCTGCTCCATTCTCCACTTGCCCCCCACCATATTTATCTCCATTTGACACAAGGCCTTCTGCTTACTGCCTGCAGCCCCCACTGGATGTGGCTTTGGGAGGGTGAGGACTTCGTCTTACTCCTGAGCTTACACACAGCTCTGAGCATCCTGGGCCCCCAGCCACCCCAATGAATGAACCAACCAACCCTGAACCCCCTCGCTCCCAGGATGTCCAGTAGGCACTTATGAAGGTCAGCACTTACTTACTATTCTGATGTTAAGGATTTGGGGTTTTATCCCAAGAGCAAAGAGAAGCCAGAGAAGGTTTTCAGTTTTGCTTGATTTCTCTTATATGCTGGTACTTTAATTTTTATCAAGATCAAGTCTCAGAGTACTGTGAGCAGCTTTCTTTGTTTGTTTTCAGTGAAAACTTCTGAAGCCTGGACATCTGGTCAGGTTGTTTTGGGACCTCCAGGGCCCACCACTCAGGGAGGGCTTCTGGCTTGCAGGTCACTGTCTAGGCCCTGAGATGGGTTGTGGGAAAGGGCCTGGGCTCTGGATCCAAATCCTGTCCCCACCCCAGCCCTGATCAGCAAATGACCTGCAGAATGAAGAGCCCACCCATCAGAGGGGCTCCTGATGCAAGAGGCCAAGAGATGGGAGGGAGTGTGGGGTGCACCAGGGGCCCTCCCTCCAGAAGGAAAGGTGACCTGGAGGATACAGGGTGCCCGGACCTGGAGTGCTCATGGGGAGAAGCTGCAGCTGCGCAGGAAAGTGGTGACAGAATGGGGTACTGGAGCCTCCCGGACTAAAACGCAGCAGTACTACCTTCATCATCAAGAATTACCATAATAACCAAGAATTAAGGTAAGAGGTACTCCCTGCCCAGCTCCCCCTCCCCCTTAAAGCCCCTGGAGGCACATGCTGCTGGGGGCAGGGAGAAGCCCTCTCTACTCAAGGCCTTGTGTCACCCCCTTACCCCCATCTAATCCATCACCAGGTCCCACCGATGCCCCTAAGGGACTCTCCAGCCCACACATTTCCTCCTTCCCCTCTGCCACCCTCATGGCCAGGCCTTCAGCTCTTAAGAGCCAGGGTGGTGGCCACCCTCCTCACGGGCCTCCTGGCAGCCTCCACATTTGCCTCTTACAGCCTTTCTCCTACCCAGCAGCCAAAGTAACCACTCCCACTAACAAATTCCATCCCAGCATTTGCCCCCCAGATACTGCCTCAAGACCTTCCCAGAAAGCTCCCCTGTGTCCACGGGCTCTGCTCAGACTCCAGGACTCAGTTCGGGGGCTCCTTTCTCAAGAACCTCTTACCCATGCACCCCCCTCCAACAAGGATGCCCACGGGCACCTGGAAGCCCAACTAGGGATGGGACAGACACATGGTGAATCCCTTGCCTGCTGGGATAATGAACAAACTACCTGAGGCGATGTGCCCATATCAGAACTAACCCTGGGGACTTCCCTGGTGGTCCAGTGATAGAGAATACGCCTTCCAATGCAGGGGACGCAGGTTCCGTCCCTAGTCAGGGAACTAAGATCCCACATGCTGCTGGGCAACTAGGCACGCATGCCACAACTACTGAGCTCACGCGCCTCAACGAGAGAGCCCGCGTGCTGCAACCTACAGAGCTCACACGCCCTGGAGCCCACGTGCCACAATTACAGACAGAAAACCTGCTGCCACAACTAAAGAGAAGCCCACGTGCCGCAACAAAAGAATCTGCATGCCTCAACGAAGATCCCGTGTGCCACAACTAAGACCCGACGCAGCCAAAAATAAAATAAATAAGTACTAAATAAATTTAAAAAAAAAAAACAGAAACAAAACTAATCCTGGGAGAAAAACACAAGACGCCCAGTGACACTGACAGTGACCATCACTTACGGAACTATTCTAAACCCACGTGGCAGCACTTAAAGTGTTCAAGGATGTACACACACGATGCAAACATTTAGATCTCTCCCCTCAACTTAGGACAGCACAGACTCTGGGGCTGGAAGGGGGAAGGGATGCAAAGGGGACACAGGGGCCTTCAACTGTCCCTGTCACCTTCATCTTGTTTAAAGAGACCTGAAAACAGTGACCAAATGCAAGCGCTAGTTAGTTCTGGGTGGGAAGTGATCTCGGGGTTTCCCTGTAGGTTGGAGTGTTCATCATTTACACAAGGAGAGGCTGTGTCTTTCTGCAGGCAGCCCACTCAGACCCCAGCCTCCCTCTCGCGCACCCTGCCATCCCTTCCCTGTATTCCCTGGACCCAGCAGTCACCACGGTTTGCTGTGAGCCCCCAAGAGCAGGGACCCACCATCTGTGCACCCAGCAGGTGCTAAGTCCATTTCTGGGACAGGCTAGCCCAGACCTAGTGCTGAGAGGGGAGCCAGAGGGGGCTCAGGACAGGGGCCAAAAAGGAAAAAGAGGAAGGGCAGGAGGAGTCAGGAGGGTGAGATCAGGCAGGAAAAAACAGTCCCGGAGAGTCGAGCAGTGGAACCCCCTTCACCCCGTTTCACGGAGGAGGAAACCAAGGCCCAGAGACAGGAAGTGGCGTGATCGGTGAATGCCTGTGAGGGGTGCTCTATCTGCAGCCTTTCCCCCAGTCCTTGTGAGAATCCTGCAAGGCCAGCTGTCTGCGTTTCAGAGGGGAAACTGAGGCTCAGAGCAACCAGCCCGCCTCTCTAGTGTATCAGCCCCAAGTGTTTGAGAGCTCTCCTGTGCCCTAGAACCTGAGTCTTCAGCAGGGTCCTTCCTCTCCAGGGCCTGGCATCCCCGTCAGTGAAGTGGATGCCACCATCTGGTGTTTTCCAAACTTTCTTTAGCGGCAGAACCTCGTCTCCAAGCCAATGCTGCTACAGGACCCTCTCGACAAGAAATGGATGAGCGCAGGATGGCTCTGGCCAAGAAGTGAGATAACCCCCTCTTCTACCCCTAGCCAAGAGCCGAAGCCTGGTTCAAAGGCTCCAAATCTCTCCTGGACTGTCTAGTGGGATTGAAACGCAACTCCAAACACCATCACCCCAGCTCAAACCTATTTTCTCCCTTCTCTTATCTCCATGGCCACTCCCTAAGCTTGCCACCATTAGCTCTCTCCCAGATAACTGTGCCTGCCTCCCCCAGGTCTTCTGGCCCTCTACCCTCACACGACCCCCAATAAGCCCCACTCCATAAAGGAGCTAGAGTGTACTTTCGAACACAAGCCTCTCTGGCCCACACAGCACATCCCCGCCCTGGGCACCAGCCCCAGCTCTTTGGCCTGGCCTCGCCCTAGGGCCTTTGCAATTGCTGTGCCCTCAGCCATTGGCTCTTCCTCCAGGTCTCTGCACACCTGACACACCTCCTCACACTTCACTACCGCCCACTTTCCCATTTTGCTTTTTTCAGAGCATAGCTCCAGATCCTTCCATCTGCTTGCTGAGTAACTCACTTGCCTCCTAGCTAGGATGTGGGCTTCTTCAGGGCCAGGGCCTGGCTTCCCAACCACTACACCCCAAGACCCAGCCCAGCACATGTCTGAACAAGTGAACGATTCCCACTGGGGGAGTGGGAGCTCCCAGAGTCCAGAGCCAGGGTACAAGAATGGCTGAAGATGTGCCAAAATCCCCAGGAGTGGAGTGGCTACACACTGCTTCCAACCTGGGCAGGAGCCAGGTGCCAGTTTCAAAAAGTCTTCCTGCTTAATGGTGCTTGGAAATGGAGGACCCCAACCTCAAAACTGTGCAGATAGACAAGAGAGGTCTGGAAGGGCAGTCATCTGTCTAGCATCTTCTGGCCAGATGAATCTCTTCTGCAAAATGACCCCAAGGCTGGGTAGAGAATGGACACTCATCCTTGGGTGGTGGGGGGAGAGGTGGTGTCCCAATGTCAATCCAGGCAAAAAGACAGGAGAGCCCATATTCAAGGCTCCTTTTCACTGCCCAGACGTTCAAGTCCTCACTCCTGCTCTGGCTCTCAAAGAGAGTCATCATGATCTCTCCCCAATAACCCAGCCTAACTGGTTAAACCCAGCTGGTTTCCCGCCCTAGGTGGCTTGACTTCTAGGATCCTGCAAATCAGCCATTGACCATCAGACATCAAAAGCCTTCTCTTTTCCGTAGCACTTTAACAATATCGCAAACTGTTGGGTGCTCTTGCTGTGAGAGTCACACGTCCTAGCACCTTTCAAACACTCCCCAAACCTAAGAGATAGCACTGTTATTATGTCTGCATTTCTCAGGATAGGAAAATAAGCCTAAGAGTGAGTGCTCCCTCACCCAAAGCCACAGGGCAGGTAAGCACAACAGCTCAGCTGCCTCCCCACCCCAAGAAGCTCTGAGCGCCCCCCGCCCCTCACTGGGAGTTAGGAAACTGCCCCTCTACCAGCCTGAGACCATCTGCTACCCACGGCCCAGCGCCATGCCCAGTACAAGTGGGGGCCCCAGGACTGTGAGCCTGCGGCTTCCCCAAGGGCCCCACCCAGCTGCCCCAGGCCCGGCTGGGCAGGTGGCTTTTCAGGGGTGGGCCCGGCGCCCCTCAAGCCCTTCTCACGTCTCTCAAGCTTTCAGTAAGAAGCGGGGGAGGGGGGAGGAGCCCAGAGCGGTCAGTCTCGCCTGTCCGGGAAACTTCCCCAGAGGATGGGGGAAGCGGCACGAATGGCGACTCCGCGCGCACACGCGTTCGCAACCTCCCACACCCAAGGCTCAAACGTCGGAAAGGTCTCGCGACCCTTTAGTCCCGCTCGAATCTCGCGCGCCCCCGCAATCTCGCCCCCCTCGGGTCTCCGGGGGCCCTTCTACTCTCACGACCTCTCGAATCTCGCGCGTCCCCTCAAATCTCGCGACCCCTTAAGCCCCTCACGCCCCTTGGGTCTAGCGAGCTCCCCGGTAGCTCGCGACCCTCCAGCCCCTCCGTTCTCGCGCGCCCCTCAAATCTCGCTCCTGCCCCGCACCCACGTGCCCCACGCAGTGCCCGCCGGCGTTAGGGCCACGGAAGCGGCGCGGCCACCGAGCCCCGCCCCCGTCTCCCACGGTCCCGGACCACCGACTCACTTCTCTCGTGCCTGGCTGTCGGAGGGCACGGCCGAGCCCTTGCCCCCCTTGGCGTACATGCTGCTCCGTGCCGCCGCCGCCGGGGCCCCACACCTGTCAGGCGGCGCCGCGGGCCGCGCTCCCGGTCGCCATAGCTACCCCGCGCCCCGGGCCTCACCGCCCCGAGCCCCGCGCGGGCATCGCGGGCATCGTCCGCGCGGGGGAGCTCCAGACGGCCGAGACGGCGGCGGCGGCAGCTCCAGCTTTGGCTCCGGCCGCGGGTTTTATTTTCTTCCTCTCTTCCCTCAGCGCGGGCTGTTCCGGGAAGCGCGCGCCCCCTCCTCCCGCCGCGCGCGCCCCCGCCCGTCGTCTCCCCGTCGCCCGCGGGCGCCGCTCTTAAAGGGGCGATGGCGTGAGCGCGGGTGGGTCCCGCCGCCGGGACCGTGGGCCGGGCGCGCACGCGCAGTGCCCGCCGCGGGGGGATGGGGCGCGGGGGTACACATAGTCGGTGCGACTGGGGACAGCCACCCGGGGGCACACAGCGGGACACAGCTAGCTGATCACGGCTACACACACACTTTCCAGATACACCCAAATTGTACACCCAAGAACACAGCTACACACTTAGTTGCGGCTGCACTCTCCGACACAGGACTCTGCACACATAAGTCTGCATAGCTACTGGAACAACTACTAGCCCCGTAAAGCTACAGGCAGTTATACTGGGTGTATCGCCCCACAGAGCTACCCACGCCCAGCACGGGTGGGAACCGCCACACATACAGTCTGCCCAGGGATACACTGTCATACACGCAGGTATACACAGCTCAAATAGTGGCTGTTACAGAACCTTGAAACACACTCGACGCTCACATACGCACACAGCCGCACAGAGACACGCATCGACACCGCTATGCCACAGCTTCCAACAGCTGTGGAAAGAGCCCACGCAGCTACTTGCTGTCACCCTGGGGCACACTGTCGCAGCCTCCTGAGGGCTTTACACAGGGACCTGGGGTCTCACCGAACCACAGATGGCTCAGTCACACGCAACACACAGTCACACAACACAGATACATGCAACACAGACACCACACGGACAAGAAGCTCCTGGGGTACGCAGGCCACACCCTGGGAGCTACCCCGCACTGCTCCACAGTCACACTTCCGTGTCAATTGTAGGTGCTGGGTGACTTGACTGACTGGGTCATTCCCGCTGGCTCCGCCTCTCAGCTTGTGCTGCCAGCTGTAAATATTCCAGCTTTAATAGCACCTTTGCAGGAGTCAGGGGTGCAGACAGTGGGCACCCCATTCTCCCTCCTGGGGCCCTTCTTCTCCCCCCAGGAGGTGTGCAGAGGAGGTGGAGGCCAACACCGAGGCAAGGACACCCGCAGGGCAGGGGTGTCTGGGGTGGGGGCGGAGGCCTGTGTGCCAGGGTACCTGTGGGCAGTGTGCGCCGGACGTGCGTGGGCTAGGTGGCGGGAGGCGGTCCAGTTGTAACTCTAGGTCTAGATGCTTCTGTGAATGTTTGCCATAGGTTTTTTTTTTCTTTTTACGACCACAAGTGTGTGTGTAAACACGCGGTTCCTGTGTGAGTGCACGTGTGCGTCATTGTGCGTGGGGGGTTGGCAGGCACCCAGTCGCTGTCTGGGCAACTGTCCCTGGCTCTGCGACGGTTGTTATGTGTCCGCGGCGGCCATGCGGGGCTGAGTGACGCCGCGTCAGGTTTTGTGCACTAGTAGTGTGTGTGCCTCCCCGAATGGGTGGATTGCTGGCCCCCTGGGATGTGTGTTGTGCGCTCACATTTCCTTTGTCGTGTGTTGTGTGTTGATCGGAGCGCCCCTCCCGCTGCCGGCCGACCCCCCATTATGCCTCCCTCTTAGAAGTCCCCCAACGGCCTCCCCCCCACCCAGGTCTTCTGCCGGGCGGGAAGTCTTGAACCGCTGCGGTTCCCGACAGGCGAAGAGGAAGGGAAGGGCCAGGCAGGCCCCAGCCCCGCCTCCATCCTGAGGGGCCACGGCCTGGGGGGAGGGGAGGGACACGCCAACCCTTCCCACTTCCTGTCCAGCCTGTCGTCCCCTCCCCCAACTTCCTCTCCCGTGGACCTCCCGGGTCCTGGGCCGGCGCGGAGGAGGGGCCCGCGCTGCGCACTAGTGGGGGCGCTGCAGGCCAGCTTCAGTCGGACGTCGAGATGGGGATTGCCCAATGCCCCGGGGGGCCACCGGTGAACGTGGGCGTCAAGGACACCTTCATCGTAACACCCGTTCCCATCACCGCTCTCCAACAACGACTCCCGGCCAGGCACAGAGAGGGTGTGACTCAGCCAAGCCATACAGTGTATTGGTGACAGCTGTGGTTCCCACGGACTCTCCCACCACCACCACCAGCGCCCCCATTTATCTCCTAATGCTCTGTTGCTCCCCAGGATTCTGTGTGCCCTGGGCGGGTCCATGGCCCTCTCTGAGCTCCGGTTCCTTGAGTCGATGTGAGTCTTCATCCTCCCCACAAACATTTATTGAGTGCCTCCTGTGTGTCGGGCTCTGTGGACCCAGTCGGGACACGTTGCTGCTTGTGGAGCAGAGGGTCTGATGGGAAAGGCGGACAGTCAAAAGCTGGCGAACAGTAGGATAATTTCAGGGAGTTCCACGTGATGGGCGGAGGGAGGGGACCCCGGTGAAGAGGACGGGGCGACCGCAGGAGCGGAAGGAGGAGGGAGGGAGGCTTGGAGGCGGAGGCGCCCGTGGCGGGGCTAGCTGCGGAGGGGGAGGCGCGGCCGGCGGGAGAGACTAGCGCGGTTCACATGGCAACAGGGACGGATCTCCAAAACACTGCCTCGGCGCCGGCGGAAAAGTCGGAGAAGAGCAAGCTCTAAACCGCCATGCGGCGTCCGGGGAGTTGAGCCGCGCGCGCAACCAACCAGAACGCACGCCTTGCAAAAACATATATATATATATATATATATATATATTTTTAATGGGAGGGGGTGGATCAGAAAGATCTGGAAGAAGAATGTTCAGATTGTAGTCACGGCAAGTGCAAAGGCCCTGAGGTGGGCACACGATTAAAGTGTTGGAGGCAGAGCGAAG
The DNA here is from genome assembly GCF_026419965.1 of Kogia breviceps. Classification (NCBI taxonomy): domain Eukaryota; kingdom Metazoa; phylum Chordata; class Mammalia; order Artiodactyla; family Physeteridae; genus Kogia; species Kogia breviceps. The sequence continues at coordinate 170,798,649 of NC_081313.1, read as the reverse complement.
AGGGCGGGGGGGGAAAGGAGGAAAAGGGTCGGGCCATTCCTGGCGGGGACGGGTTGGGCTTTGTTTTAAAAGGAATAGGGAGCCACAGGAAGGTGTGGAGCCGCGAAGGGCTGGATCTGCGTCAGGATTTTAAGAAGCTCCATGGGGCAGCCAGGTAGATCGGGATGGCGTGGAGGAGGCAGGCAGGTTGACCTGGTAAGAGGCCCAGGAGGACCTGGCAGGCGCGGGAATTGATTTAGAAGCCGGTGTGGGGGCGGGGGACGGTAAGCAAGGAGCGCTAAGGGTTAAGGCTGGGCCCGAGAACTGGGCTCCTTTGCCGGCTCCCGGTCGCCCCCGTGTGGCTGCCGGGGACTACAGCCCTGAGCTGGGTCTCTGACTCTTGGGACCACCGACGCCCCCAAACCCCAGCCCCTTAAGGTCGGGGTCGGTGCCTGGGAGAGCCCGAAGTCGGCTCTGCTTGTAAGGCAGGGACTGGATTTCCTGGAGGAGGAGCCATCCCTCCCCTCACTCCCTTCCATTCTTCAGACCCACCTCTCGGCCTTTGCACTGGCCGTTCCTGCCGCCTGGAGCGCTCTTTTCTCTGGCTCTTGGCCTAGCCTGTTCTGGCCTCCTTCGACTTTTGGCCGCATTATTCCTTCTTCTCCCCCACTCGCCCTTCTCTTTCTCCTCCTCTCCCTTCTCCTCCCTCCTCTTCCCCTTCTTCTCCTCCTCCATCTCTCCCTCCCCCTAACTCCTTGCCTTCCGTGGCCATCTCCTCCAGATTACTGGTTCTGCACTAGCCTTGGTTGGACTTGTCACTGTTACGATAACATAATGCCTAAGTCATCTGTTGGCAGCCTCCGCCTCCCTCTGGATCTGCTCTCCCTGCAGACACAGCGGTCCACGAATATGTCGCTTGAGTCGTTAGGAAGGCTAGGTTTTCCCGATGATGGTTTTTCCTCTCCACAGGAGGTGGAAGCAGCCCGTTAATGAGGAGGGGAGGACGGGGGGGGGGAGGGAGGGATTCGGGGAGGGGCCAGGATCCAGGCTGGAGACCCCTGCAGCCCCTCCTCAGCCGTGCGTGGGAGGCGGCCACAGCTGGGAGCAGGTTTTGCGCCGTGAGACGTTTCCTTTCAGAAGTTGTAATTATGGGTAATTTTCTAACTGCAACACAAAAATTAAAACCCAAACAACACCGGGAGGGAAGAAGCCACAGCAGCTGGTGAGCACCGGCGCAGGCTGGGCTGCGGGTTCCAGCCTAGACCTGGTGGGAGGAGCAAGTACGTGGGGAGGGGGTTGTGAAGGGACACAGGGCGGAGGGTCATTAAGACAGGCTGGACTCTTTGGACAACCAGCAAACCCTTGTAGTCTCGTTACAGCTAACAGCTGCTGCTGGCAGATCGGTTTTTGAAACCGGCTGGTGGCGCCCTGGACTTTGATACCGTTCTGACCGTTCCTGTTCTCCGTGAGAAGGGTGTTGGGCCCAGGATCGGCCACCCCAAAACGGGCCTCCGTGGCACATCGATGATTTTGAGCGAAGGTGACCTCCAGAAGCAGCCACGTTTGTCCGAGGGACACTGGGATTCTCCTCTGTGTCTCCCTGAAAGCGAGAAATCCATCTCTCGGGTGAAAGGTGCACTCCCTGCCTCTGGAGGTAGGAGGACGCCGCCGCGATTCGGCAAATTAGGGCATTCGGGCCCGAGAGGAGACAAACACTGCGGACCACCCCAAACCCGAGCTCTGTTTAGCTTCTCCCTTCGCTCACTCGCTCACTCACGGCACACCCAAAATGAGGGTTATACCCCAAGGCTGATCACCTGGAGGCGGAACTCCTGGCATGGAGGATCTGGGGCCTGGGTTTGAACCCTGGCGCTGTCGGTCCGGCTGTGTGGCCTTGAACCTCAGCCCCCAGGCTCTCAGGGTCTTGAGGAACTCAGGCGAGAGAAGGGACACAGGAGGACTGAGTGGAGGAGCCTCAGTCGAACCTACAGCTCACTCCCCCGTTCATCCTCCGCGAAGCTCAGCCTGAGCCAGTACACTACCAGACTTCCAGCACCTTCCATGGCTCCACAGCTCACAAATCAAGACTCTGCCCCTCCGCCCTGCACTTTCCAGAGTCAAACTAATCAGTAGGAATTGGTACGCCCAGCTCTGATGATCCCTTAAAATCCTCCCAGCAGCCTCCTAAGAGAGGCAGCATTTTTTTCTCCCCATGTTACAGAATGGGGAAACTGAGGCCCAGAGAAGCATGAAGGGAGATACATGGGCGACCCAGAGGCAGCACCCCACTCACTGGAGTGCCCCCAGCTCCCTGTCTGGGTCTGGGATACTCTGGGAGATTGGAAGCATTTTGTGGAAACCTCAAGAGCAGAGAAGGGAGAAATGGGGGAGGGAGAAACCTAACGCAGCTACAGAGAAAGTTCTGCAGATAAATCTGAGGCTCAAAGCCCGGGAGCCACTCGCCCGGGGACACACATTAGAGAGTGGAGGCACCGGGTTCCACTTTGGGGTGCGCTGGCAACGCCTCTCCCTCACCACCTCTCTCTGGAGCTCTGCCTCTCTTCCTGTGGTGGAGTTTCCATGGCAACCTAAAGTCCTAAGATCCCGGGGCGGTACAGGGGGAGGGGTCTTTTCTTCCCTTTTGGTGGGGGGCTTCCTCTGCTGAATAACAGCACTGGGGAGTGGATGGTCACTAAGCACAAGAAACTGGGCACTTTTGTCCATGATCCTGTTGCCTGCACCCAGCTCATTCCCACCCCAAAGCCTCTGCACAGGCTGTCCTCCCGGCCTCGGACACCCTTCCCCAGCCCTTCTCCATAGCCCGCCTCTCTTTGTCCTTCAGGCCTCAGAGAGGCCCTCCAACCATCTGGATCACATTGCCCTGTTGGGTTTTCCCGCAAATCTTATTTTTGCACGTTGATTGCCAATGTCCCCAGTAACCCATGAGTTCTGTGAGGGCAGGGAATTCGATTATTTTGTTCAGTGCTGTGTCCCTAGCACTTACAAGTCTTGGCACACAGGCGCTTAATAAATACCTGTTGCCGACCGAATGAGTTAAAAATTACCAACGTCCCCTCTGTTCTGGGGTCTGAGGCCTCCAGTGCCCTCCTTCAGGGGTCTCAGCCTGAGAGCGACACAGACCGTCTTGAACTCCCCCCATCCTCCCCGTGTTGGTCGGGATGGAGTTTGGGAGTGAGAGAAGTGGGAGGGACCAATTCTCTGCCTCTGCCAAAGCCACCAGAACCTGCAATCCCGCTCCTGGCCACACGAGGGCAGCAGAGATTCGCAAGTACAACTCCGGAGGGTCCCAGCGGGCCCCGCCTTAGCGCGTCTTTGGAGTGGCTCTCGAGACCCCAAGTTTCAGGCTTGGAACCTGGTACACCTCTGTTGACCTTGCCCATGCCCCCAAGTAGGCTTCCAAATATATATTTACGTATTTATGTACTGAATTATTTCATGGTAAAAAAGAAAAATACAGAAAAAATCACCCAGTTCTCCCATCCCCTCCAAAGTGTTCTCATTTTGAGCTCTTACCTGCACGTTTTTTTCCTTTTTTTGTCTGTTTTCTTTTTTTTTTTTTCCCTCGAGAGGGTTTCTTTGACGAACCCTCTTCAAAACTGCAAACCGAAAAAAAAAAAAAAAAACTTCAAACCGCCCTGTCTTTCTCTCTGAATCCCCCAAATTCTTTTTAACTTTTCCTCTCCTCAGCCCTATTATTTCCTAACCTCCTTTAAATTTGCTAATTTACGGTTCATCGGATCTCCCCCAACCTCCCACCCCTCCCCCAATTCACCTTTCTAAGGGCGAGAGTTTTGCTGCATCTGGTAGGTGCTCAGTAAATATTTCTGGAAGGAAGGAAATCTTACCAAAAGTAAAAAATAAATAAAACCTAGCAAATAAGCTAAATAACCTTCTTAGCCCTGCCACCCCCAGGCAGCCACTACCATGAAGTCAAGTCTAAACCTGCGCATCCAGGAGCGGCAGATTGTCATCGTGCACCGTGCAATGGCTCTGCACACGCTTCTACGTAGATGCAGACAAATGAATCTTGTCTGAGCACAGTGTAGCCTAATGGTTAACCACACGGTTTGAGGGCTTACCCTCGGTTGCTGTAGATAGAGCCTTGGGCAAGCTACTTAAACACACTGTGACTCAGTTTCCCTGTCTGTGAAATGGGGGGTAATGACAGTTCCTACCTCAAGAAGCTATAGTGAAGATGACATCGCTTAATGCTTCTTAAATAGCCAGTGCTTGGCTGCTGCTATTTATAATTACTTAAAATGTTTAAAAAATCTGATGGCTTATATAATGTTTCTTTATATTCCTCCACCTATCTTAATTTGGGGCCCCCTGGAAGTAGACCGGAGATCGGAATTCAAGACAGTTAATTATTTGGGAGGAAGCCCTGGTCCTCAAGAAGCCCGCCAAGAGCAATTGCCTCAGAGACATCCTACCCGAGGGAGGAGGGAGGAGGAAGCCGAGGCGTTTCTAATCAACTCTCCTTCCGTCTGTGGTCAGGGCTGATCCCAGGAGAGCCGTGTGGGCCAACAATGTGGCCTCCTGTGACCAGAGCAGCCTCAGCAAAGAAATGCCGGTCTGGCAGGTGGAGGGTGCTTGCTGACTGCAGCTGCCCTGGTGCCACATTTTGTTTGCCCACCCCTCTCCTACGTTCACATCCGTCTCCCAGCCCTTCACAGCCACCTTGCACGGTGGTTTTTACTGTCCTCATTTTACAAAGGAGGAAGCAGAGGGATGTCCCTGGTGGTCCAGTGGTTAAGACTTCGCCTTGGCAATGCAGGGGGTGAGGGTTCGATCCCTGGTGGGAGAGCTAAGATCCCATATGCCTCCCAGCCAAAAAACCGAAACATAAAACAGAAGCAATATTGTAACAAATTCAATAAAGACTTTAAAAATTGTCCACATCAAAAAAAACAAAAAACTTTTAAAAAAATTGGGGCTTCCCTGGTGGCGCAGTGGTTAAGAATCCACCTGCCAATGCAGGGGACACAGGTTTGAGCCCTGGTCAAGGAAGATCCCACATGCCGCAGAGCAACTAAGCCCGTGCGCCACAACTACTGAGCCTGTGCTCTAGAGTCCGCGAGCCACAACTACGGAGCCTGCGGGCCACAATTACTGAAGCCCATGCGCCTAGAGCCCATGCTCGGCAACAAGAGAAGCCACCGCAATGAGAAGCCCGCGCACCGCAAGGAAGAGCAGCCTCCACTCGCCACAACCTTGAGAAAACCCGTGTGCAGCAACGATGACCAATCACAGCCAAAAATAAATACATAAATAACTAAATTTATTTTAAAAATTACAAAGGAAGGAGTGGAGAAACAGAGAGTTTAAAGTACCGGCCCCAGGTCACACAGCAATGAAGTGGCTCACTGCAGTGTTTGCTGAATTAACGCATGGAGGTCTGCAGTTGCTGGAGTCTGCTCACATTCCAGGTGTGCCCTTAAGTTGGCTTGGCCACCTTAGCCCAGCCCTTGGGCATCATGACTGCCTGTGGTCCTGACCAGCCAGCTCCAGAGCTCCTCAGAGGCCTCAAGATCCCCAGGCCCTGTAAAGAGCTTCTACTGTGGCCTGGGCTGCCTAGCAAACTGCCCTCCACCCTCCCTGGGGTGAGACTGGACTCTAAGAGTAGCTAGACCAGGGCCAGGGGATGGGGGTGTCAGTAGTTCAAAGGCTGTCACAGGGAGAATGGAGATGGCAGGAAGGGGCTGAGGCCAGAGATTCAGAGGCCTCGCCCTGGGGAAGCTCGGAGGTGGAGAGGGGTTGATTCCAGATAAGTGTGAGAGCCTCGGGACAGGACTGGAGGTGGATGTGGGGAGGGGAAACCCTTGGCCCCTCTCCAGCTCCCCAGACTAGGGGCTCCTGGGGACACACTGAGGCCTCACCCAGCACAGGGTGTGTACAGGGGATCAGAGGGTGTTGGGCAAATGTGGCAAAATTGTGCGACCACAAGTTGACGGCCCTGAGGCTGGGTTACCCGAGAGTGCTGCCCGCATCTCTGTCTTCGTCTTTGGGATTGGTCTCTGAATTTCTTCTAGGTATCTCTGGGGTCTTGGGGATGTCTGAGTTTTTCTGGGTTTCTCTGGGGTTTCTGAAGGTCTCTAGGTGTCTCTGAGGCTCTGCAGAGGTCTCTGTGCTGACAGGTTGGCCCTGCCTGGGACTCATATGGGCAGGAGGGGGAATATGAAGATGAACTCTCTGGAAGTTTCTGGTTCCTCTCAGCCAGGTTGAGGGCCAGTGTAGCCCCTCTTCCCACAGCCTGGCCATGGCCTGCTGGGGCTGCAGCAGGAAGGCCCAGGCCCCAGGCTCCCCCAGACCCACCTCCAGAACCCACTGCCTCAGGCCCCAAGCCGGCCTGTCCCACACCCAGTTCCTCATTCCCTTCACTTCATTTCCTCATTTCCTCCGATTCTAAGAGGCCTCCGTGTTGGAATCCACCCACACTCAGGCCCGCCAGCTGGCACCCCTCTGTCCCTCTCATCCTAAAAGCCTGAGTTCTTGTGTGTGCTTGTTGGCTGATTTCAATGTTTGGATGGAACGTGTTGACTGTGATTTGTATTCACATGATATGATAGGATTCTAAAGGAAAAAAGATAAAAACATACACGGGGAGCTTCTCCCTCCCATCCATCTGCCACTAAGAGGTAACCCCAGGGTATTTGTTTTTCCTGTTTCATCAAAAGTTTCTATAGGGGGACTTCCCTGGTGGCTCAGTGGTTAAGAATCCACTTGCCAATGCAGGGGACACAGGTTCGAGCCCTGGTCCGGGAAGATCCTACATACCACGGAGCAAGTAAGTCCGTGTGCCACAACTACTGAAGCCCGTGCACCTACAGCCAGTGCTCCGCAACAAGAGAAGTCCGCACACCGCAATGAGAAGTAGCCCCTGCTCACTGCAACTTGAGAAAGCCACTACACGGCAATGACGACCCAATGCAGTCAAAAATAAATAGATTAAAAAAAAAAGTTTCTGTAGGAAGCTGCTTTTTTTTCCTCCCAGCTAACATGTTCATTTGAAGACATCTGCTCTCACCCAGGCCTACTCTCGCCCCAGGGCCTTTACACAGGCTGTTCTACTCCCTGCACGCCCTTCCCCCACCTCCTTACTCAATAAGCCCCCTTATCCTTTGCAATAAACCCTCCCTTGATCATCCCATTAAAAAGTTGCCACCCTCCCTGCTTGCTTCCCAACGTTACTTTCTCTGCTACCTGTTACATATTTTTAAATTAATTTCTGGCTGCGTTGGGTCTTCGTTGCTGCGTGCGGGCTTTCTCTAGTTGTGGCAAGAGGGGGCTACTCTTCATTGTGGTGCACGGGCTTCTCATTGCGGTGGCTTCTCTTGTTGCAGAGCAGGGGCTCTAGGTGCACAGGCTTCACTAGCTGTGGCATGTGGGCTCAGTAGTTGCGGCTCGTGGGCTCTCAAGCACAGGCTTAGTAGTTGTGGCACATGGGCTTAGTTGCTCCGCGGCATGTGGGATCTTCCCGGACCAGGGATCGAACCCGTGTCCCCTACATTAGCAGGAGGGTTCTTAACCACTGCATCACCAGGGAAGTCCCATATTTTCTTGATAGATTCCGCATGTTTCCAGCCTCCCCAACTACTACAAGAACTCCACGGGGATTGGGAGTTTGTCTGTTTTGTTCATGGCTGTATCTGCAGCTCCTAGACCAGTGCCTGGCACACAGTAGGAGCTTAACAATGGCTTGTGGAGGAAATGAATGAGTCTTTCCTTACTGTTCCATAGAGATCTATAATTTCATTTTCATGACTCTGTAGCACCTCCCAGGATAGATGAACTGTTGTTGATCTAACCAATCCCTTAGGTGGTTTCCAATTTTTGTTTTCATAAAACAAACAATGCTGCAATGAACCATCCTGTAGCTCTGTCGTCTTTTTGCCTTAAAAAAAATTTTTTTTAATTGAAGTATAGTTGATTTACAATATCTTGTAAGTTTCAGGTGACTTTTTAAAAAAAATTGTGCAAAGTACACTTAACAAAAAAATTTACCACTTTAGCCACTTTAAAGTGAAGAATTCAGTGATTTTTAGTACATTCACAGTGTGTGCAACCATCATCCCTATCTAGTTCCAGAACATTTTTATTACCCCAAAAGGAAACCCCGTCCCCATTAGCAGTCACTCTCCATATCCCCCTCCCCAGCCCCTGACAATCACTAATCTACTATGTGTCTCTGTGGATTTGCCTGTTCTGGACACTTTATATTAATGAAATCATACACTATGTAGTCTTTTGTGTCTGGTTTTGTTCACTCAGCATAATGGGGCTTGTTTTGTTTTGTTTTTGCGGTACGCGGGCCTCTCACTGCTGTGGCCTCTCCCGTTGCGGAGCACAGGCTCCGGACGCGCAGGCTCAGCGGCCATGGCTCACGGGCCCAGCCGCTCCGCGGCATGTGGGATCTTCCCGGACCAGGGCACGAACCCGCGTGCCCTGCATCGGCAGGCGGACTCTCAACCACTGCGCCACCAGGGAAGCCCCAGCATAATGTTTTTGAGGTTCATACACATGTAGTGTGCATCAGAGCTTCATTCCTTTTTATGGCTAAATAATATTCACTGTATGGATGGACCACATTTAGTTTATCCACTCATCAGTTCCTGCCCCTGTCATTTTGTAAACATGAATATATTCGGGAGTCCCAGGAGTGGGCTGCTGGATCAGTGGGCATTTGCATTCATAATTCCCGTGACAGGATGCCTTACATTGGGCTGCACTACAGATGCTCCCCCAGCAATGTGTGGGGTTGCCTGTTTCACCACAGCCTGGCCAGCACAGGGTGTCATCACACTTTTGAATTTTTGCCCATCTGATAGATGGAATCAAACAGTATCTCCGAGTTGCTGTGATCTGCTCTTTTTTTACTAGGAGTGAGTATCTTTGGGTTGTTGAAGAACAAATTGCAGCCCTTCCCCAAAGTCTCAGTTCAAGACCTTTGACCATTCGTCTGAGTTTGGAGATGGAAAAGGGGCGGAGTCTGAGGAGAGGGGAAAGCGTCGGGGGAGTACACTCCAGCCTCCCAGAGTCCAGGAAAGACTCTTGACGTTTATCCCATTTTACAGATGTGGAAACTGAGGTACAGAACAGTTAAGGTCAATCCGTGAGCCAGGGGCTGGAAGGGATTTGAACCTGGTCTGCCTGAAGCCCAGACCCCAGTGAGGCTGAGACTCTCTGCCAGCCTACCTGTACCCACTCCCTCCTCAATCTCTCTTGTGTCACTATCCCTCAAGTCTGACTCAGCTCCCCTTCGCCCTCTGAGACTCCGGGCTCCTCAAAAGGTTTCCCACCTCCAGACCCCAGACTCACTCCAGAAGAATCTTTTGATGCAGTGCCCCTCCCCTGCTCACACACCTGCTTGACCCTGGGAACAAAGCCCCAGTCCTCTGCCTGGCTTTGGAGGCCTGTGCTGCCTCCCCAACCTGCACATGTTACCAGTTCCTCCATTTAGTCTGTCCCCTCCAGCCACTCCACTCCTAACCACGCTGTCCCAGTCGGCCATGCTTTCTCAAGCCGCAGGACCTTTACTCCTGCGGTGCCTTCTGCAATGCATCCGTTTCTGCCTTCCACTGCAACTCAGCCTCCAAGCCCCAGACTCAACATCCCCTTCCCCAGGGAGCCCTCCTCACATCCCCCATGCAGCATGGAGGCATGATTTGTACGTGAGGAGAGCTCTGAGCTTGTGGGAGAGGCTAGGAGCTTGGGAAGTAAAAGGCCGTTTGCCAAGGAATCCTTGGCAAACTCCTACTCATGTGTTGATACCCCAATTCTAATGTCTCCTCTCCAGGAAAGCTTCCAGTACCCTGTCCCTCACTCTGGCCTTGACCTGACTCCATCAGACTTGGGGTGCCTGTGTCCGGTTCTGTCTTTTTCAGAGACTGGTTGCTCCTGAAGAAACTGGACAGGGCTGAAGTCTCTTGGGGGCTCAGAATGGATGATGTTTGTTGAACGAATAAATGAATGCATGGGTTGGGAGTCAACTGAGCTGAGACCAGGAAGTGAGTTGATGAGGTAGCAGTTAGTTGGGGTGTTATTGGGGGACATGTAGTCATTGGGTTCCAGCAAGAAGGAAGCAGGCTGCCCCTGCCCTTCCCCTAAGAATCCTGGTCCTTGAGGCCTTTCAGCGGGGTGGGCGGGACGGGGGGGCGGGTCTCTGTGTCTTCACTCTTCCCCTCTGCACTTCAGCCGACACCAGTTCCTCTTCCCCTGAGTCGCTGGGTACAAAGCCTGAGAAGCGCCAGGCACCACAGTGGATCCGGATCCGCGGAGGGACAGACCCTGTGACGCCCCGCGTCCAGGTGAGTCACCACGCAGCCCCTCCGCGCCGGAGACTTCTAGCACGATCGAGGCCAAGGCGTGGCCAGGAGGACCAGAAAGGTAGGACAGAGGCACTAGAACTTTGGTCTGTGCAAACCAGAGCTTGTGGGACCCCGTCAGCAGCCCCCGCCAGCCCAAGACTCCCAACAGCCTGCAGTTCGGAAAAGAAAGGCAGAGGGACGGGGTCGTTTCCGGGGCAACGGCTCATTTGCATATATTCCCGACTTGGCCAAAGAGGGCTCCCGAAATGTTGGGGGGGGGGAATAGGGCAACTTAGCCCGAAGGGGCTGATCTGAGAGAAGGGGAAGGGGCTGTCTGGGTCAGGTCTCCTCCTCGCCTTCCAAGCCCCTGAGGCATCCAGGTTAGGTACCCATTCCCCGGAAGGGGAGACTGAGGCAGGGGGCCAGAGTCAATCAAAGAGGAGCCACCAGTGGAAGGGCTAAGTTTTAACACTTCAGAAGTGGCCTGAGCTGCTCTCGGCTATTAAAAAAATATATAACAAACATAGGTGGCGAGGGGGAGGGTGACCCCAGACTGAGGTTGGGGCTTGGACTCTGGTGTCTCCTCCTAGGTTGCTTGCATGGGGGGCGCCCTGGTATGGGTGCTGCTGTTCCCGGTGCTGTTGCTGCTCCATCCAGGCAGCCAGGAATTGTCGTGCCATGTGTCCTCGGGGGACGTGGACTGGACCAGGGAGTTCACGGACACATGCCTGAACTTCAGTGGCCAAAGCCTGAGCCAGCTGCCTCAGAACCAGTCTCTGCAGGCCAGCAGTGTGCTTCTTCTCGACCTGTCTGGGAATGGCCTGCGAGAGCTCCCAGCGCTTTTTTTTGCTCACCTGGTAAAGCTGCAGGTCCTGGATGTGACCAACAATCCCCTGGACCCCGTGGACAGGGCACTGGCTGAACACTGTGACCTTGACCTGAGGGCTGACTGCAGCTGTGTCCTATTACCCTGGCACGAGGTCCGACGGGACAACTGCTCTGGCCCACTGCCTCTGCGGTGCCTGGATGTGTCCACCGGCGCCTGGCACAACGTCTCTGCCTTCTTGGAAGTAAGCTGTGCCCCTCCCCTGACCGTGACAGCCATAGGAGTGCTGGTGGCCAGTGGAAGCCTGCTCCTTGTGCTTGCCATTGCTGGCCCAGTGCTGGCCTGGAGACTCTGTAGACATCGGGTAGGCAGTAGCTGGGGCGTGAGCAAAACATGCGCTGCTCAGAACAGTCCCAGGTCTGGCTTGGGCCAGCAGCCACGGTACTATAGCCGGGGCCTCAGCCCTCAGCTCCCAGCAGCCACCCTGCCCGGATCTTCCACTTCTGACTATGAGAACATGTTTGTGGGCCAACCAGCTGCCAGGCACCAATGGGCTGAACACAGGTGAGTGACCCACACACATCTGCCTGCAAGACTCTGGAGCCAGATGGCCAGGGTTCAATTCCCAGCTCTGCTTCTTACAGGCTGTGTGATTTGGGGCAAGTAGTTTCCACCTCGCTGGGTCACTGTTTCTTCACTGATAAAATGGGGACAATAACAGCCCTCCGCCTCATGGAGTTGGGAGAAGAATTGAGTTCTTGGGTATGAGACAAGCGTCCCTCTCATGACCTGCAAACCCAGCTTCTGGCTGCCAAGGATTGGGAGGGAGGAGGCAGGTGTTCAAGGCAGGGTGGGGGGCTCTGCGGTAGAGGTCAGTGGCCTGGGCTCAGATGTCGTGTGAGCCAGGGCTGTCTCTGAACTTCTGTTTCGGTCTCTGTAAAATGGGACAGCACTTCGGTCTCCTTCTGACACATAGGAGATGCTAAGAAAGCCATCTGTGTCTCTCTCTACCCCACAAAGCCCTGCCTCCAAAGTTGCCTGGGCTTAGATAGATGGGTTCAACTTTTCCAGGTTGGATGAGGGAGTGGAGGGGATTTCAAGGGGGGACAGGCACAAGGAAGGGCAAAAGCCTGGAGGTGGGAGAGAACAGAGAATCTGCTGTGGATGAGTTTTGAGAAGGCAAGACATCAGGGCTGAAGTTGGAGGGGGCTGGGAGGATCCAAGCAGGAAGGGAAGAGGGTCATGGCTGGGTTTTGGGGCAGCAGAATCCAAAAGGTCAGGAGGCCTGTGGGAGGCTGTTGGTGAGAAATAAGATAATATGCAAAGCAGATGCAAATATGGCTCAAAAGCAGAAGTGGGCTGAGGTAAGGAGTTGAAGGCACCATAGGCCCTAAGGCAGCTTTTGTTCTGATGCTTGCCTCTGCCTGGCTGTCACCAAGACCTCAGGACCAGTCTCCTCTAAAAACACTGTTTAGAATTGGATGTGTCAATCCCAGCCTACATTTTACAGTTGCAGAAATGGAGATTCTGGAAATTCTCTGGTGGTCCAGTGGTTAGGATGCTGTACTTTCACTGGTGAGGGTGCGGGTTCAATCCCTGGTCGGGGAACTAAGGTCCCACGAGTTATGCGGTGTGGCTGAAAAAAGAAAAAGAAAGAAAGAAAGAAAGAAAGAAATGGAGGTTCTGGAAGGCAGGGGAATGACATGCCCAAGGTCAGAAGCAGAAGCAAGAAACAAACCCTGACTTCCATCCCCATAGAACCATTTATGTATTTGGAGTAATTTATACTAAAGTACAAATGACTGATAGACACCACTTACCCAAAGTGGGCTTTTTTACAAGAGGGGGGTGGGTGGGGGTGTTAGGATGTTCTGGAGGCAGGAAAGTTCTTCTCTGGGTGTCTTTTTTTTTTTTTTTTTTGCAGTATGTGGGCCTCTCACTGTTGTGGCCTCTCCCGTTGCGGAGCACAGGCTCCGGACGCGCAGGCTCAGCGGCCATGGCTCACGGGCCCAGCCGCTCCGCGGCAAGTGGGATCCTCCCGGACCGGGGCATGAACCCACGTCCCCCTGCATCAGCAGGCGGACTCTCAACCACTGCGCCACCAGGGAAGCCCTTCTCTGGGTGTCTTGCCCACCATAGCAAGACATTCCTAAGAAGCTACCTCCTCCCTGATCCATTTTGTGGATGGGGAAACTGAGGCTCAGAGATTTATTTTTGTATCAAGACCACAAATTCAGTTGCTTCTGGGGAACTGGTGAAAACACTTCCCATCTGAAGGGGCAACTGTTCAGCTCCAGCCACTTGTGTTCATGTGGCTGGTGTGACTAGAGCTTCCAGTTTTTCAATAGGAAAACAAAATCTAGAATTTAATGTAAAAAATGGGCAACCATCTCAACTTTAAGGAAGAAAAAAACCCTACAATGACTCAAGGTCCTTGGACCACAGTGTTACAATGCTGAATCCACAGAATCTTCCCTGAATCACTGCCCCTTACTTGCTTTCCTCACAGAAAGTTGGGCCAGGCTGGGAGAACTCTGCCCCATGACTCACTTTTCTCATATGTAAATATTAGGAGTGGACTCAATTGCCCTGAACTACTTTGCCTCTCAAAGCTGATGTGCCTGCTCCCTGAATCCTACCTGTCCTCTCATCTGTCTGTCCCCACAGGCCTCACCTATCAGAGGACAGCGACTTCTACATGAACTATGAGAGCCTCCACCATGATTCCCAGCCTGTCTACTGCAACTTGCAGTCGCTGGGCCAGGCCCCATTGGATGAAGAGGAGTATGTGATCGCTGGGCGCTGAGGCTTCAACATCTCAAACTCCAGCCTACCCCCTTCCAGGTGACTCAGGGCACCCTGGATCTTCCCTGGCCTCAGTCTTCCCATCTGAGGAATGGGGCCAGGGAAGGATCATCCTTGAGGCCCCAGGGAGGCTCTGCAGCCCCCTCCCTAGACCACTCTGCTCCTCGGGCCACTCAGCTGCTATAAGTGGAGAAGGAGAGACCCCAACACAGGGATGGGAGGGTCAACGTGCGAACTCTGTCATCACCCTCCTGTTGTTGTGCAAGTATTGCCCAATAAATTCTGCAGGACAGATGAGGCTGCTGAGCTCCCAAGACAAGAGCTCTGGGACTCCCAAATTGCTCCCAACCCCCAATCTCTCCCCTCTGTCACTCTCAGGCCCCCTTCTCAGGTGCCTGGTATCCAGACTTGGCCCCCCAGGGCAGCCCACACTAGCCTCAAAGGGATCGTTATAACTCATGAATGGGACTGCGCCCCTCCCCTGCTCACGCACACTCTATGGCTCCCCACTGCCCCCAGATTCTTAGCCTGGTGGTTGAGACCTGCGTGACCCAGCCCTGCCCAACCCACTGCCCTCTTCCATTCCTCTGCCCTTCTGGTCTGGGCCTCCTCCCCATCAAGCTCACCTCCCTCCTGAAGCTTTCATTTTCCCATGCCATTTACCCATGCTTTTCCTTTGCCCAGATTGCCATCCCCTTCCATGTTTTCTCACTCTTAAGCATCTAAATACAGAAGGAGAACTCTGGTCTGGGAATCAGGAGGCATGGGTCCACTTCCTGACTCTGCCATTAACCCTCTGGGCTTCAGTTCCCCCATCTATAAAACAAGGTGATTAAAATTGGCCTCTTGGGGCCTTCCCTGGTGGCGCAGTGGTTGAGAATCCGCCTGCCAATGCAGGGGACAGGGGTTCGTGCCCCGGTCCGGGAGGATCCCACATGCCGCGGAGCGGCTGGGCCCGTGAGCCATGGCCGCTGAGCCTGCGCGTCCGGAGCCTGTGCTCCACAATGGGAGAGGCCACAACAGTGAGAGGCCCGCGTACCACAAAAAAAAAAATAATAAAAAAATAAAATAAAATTGGCCTCTAAGGCTGTTTTAGCTCTAATATGCTGAGATACCTTAACTCATCCTTCAAGGCCCAGGTGCAATGCCAATGCCACTCTGAGAACCCTTCCCTGGTTCCTCCTCAGGCAGAGTTCATCACTTCCAGAGCTCAGCGTATTTCAAGAGTTTGTTCAAGCTCATGCCTCAGCTGGGTTTCCTGTCAGCTGCTCCCAGCCCGACTCCTGCCAAGCCCCCAAACTAGAGGAGACAGAGCAGGACACAGACACCCCCAGTCCTGGGAGGTCAGGCCTGGGCCAGAAGGAGAGATGGAACGACAGTCCCCAGAGGGAGATGAATGAAGGAGTTTTAAAAGGGCTGTATGTAAGAGGGGAATCTGAAGTGGGTTTTGAAGGATGCGTAGGTGTTTGAGAAGTAGAAAGGACAAGGCACAATGGGCAGGGGTCCAGCCTGGAGATGTGAAAAGGCACATGGGCAGCAGTGTCCGGCAAAGCCAACAGTTGATGTTTGGGGGAAGACTCAGTACGGCAGCTGCTACCTTTGGGTGATCCTGACATTTAGTTTAATTTTGAGGCTCACTTGGCTTCCCCAACACCTGGGAGTGACCCAGGGTGGGAGAGGCAACCTATGAGGGTCTTCAGCCTCCTTGCATCCCTGCCCTAGACACTACTCGAGCCCCCATTCCTGCTGCCAAAAATCTATCTTCCTCTGCTCACTAATGCATTGCCTGGGTTGACCTCTTTGCATGATTCTTACTACAATCAGCCACTTATGATTTATCTTATACTAATTTGTCCCTGCACTCAACTGAGCTTGAATGGAGTGGTTTCTGCCTACGCTGTTCCTTCGTGTTCTCAGTGCCCAGCCATGGCCTGGCACAAAGTGGGTACTCACCGAATACATTCAGGGGCACCTGCAGTCATTCAGATCTGCCTCTGGATGGTGGAGTTCACAGGGGGCACATCTCACTCACTGCTGAAGCTGGGTGCTCTGTCCTCCAGACTCCCATGACAGCTGCTTAGAGTGAACAGGCAAGTGGGTGTGGGGAAGGGGCTGGGTTTGGTACATCTCAGCAATTCCAAGATCCTAAGTAGGAAAAGATATAACCTGGGGGATGTGGTGTGCATGAGAATGTTCTTCACAACTTCTCCCTGCTCTTTTTTTAAAAAAAATTAATTAGTTAATTAATTTATTTTTGGCCGTGTTGGGTCTTTGTCGCTGTGCACGGGCTTTTCTCTAGTTGTGGCGCGTGCGGGCGACTCTTCGTCGCGGTGCTCAGGCTTCTCATTGCGGTGGATTCCCTTGTTGCAGAGCATGGGCTCTAGGCATAGTGGGCTTCAGTAGTTGTGGCCCGTGGGCTCAGTAGTTGTGGCGCACAGGCTCAGTTGCTCCATAGCACGTGGGATCTTCCTGGACCAGGGCTCGAACCCATGTCCCCTGCTTTGGCAGCTGGATTCTTAACCACTGTGCCACTAGGTAAGTCCCTCTCCCTGCTCTTTTTATATGAAAGGAGAGAGGCATCATTAACTTGAGGGGAGGTGCCACAAACAGGAGAGGTAATGGGACTCTTCCAGGTCAGGGGCAGATTCACACACAATGCACTTGATTCTGGACTGCCTGTGTTTGGAAAGGTGACCCCCATGGAGGGAGAGAGAGCAGGATGGTGACAGAGACATGGCCAGATAATTACAGAAACAGGAGTACTGAGAGATCAGAAGAGATGGAGGGACACTGAGACCCAAAAGGGTCTCAGAAACAAAAGCAGAGGAATAGTGAGGTAGAGAAGCACAGAAACAGAGAGAGGGATGTCTCCGGCTGCGCTTGAGGACCATTGGCATCATGACCACCGTCCAATTTCTTGGCATCCCCAAGAATGTCCTGCCACCCATTCCCCAGACTGTTCCAATCATCTCATATCAGCTCCCCTGAGGGAACTGAGGCCAGTGGGGGTGGGCTCTTCCCAGGGTCACCAGCTCCGTACTGGACACCACAGGGGTCAGGTCAGACAGCTTCATTTTTATTACCAGAGTTTTCCATAAACGCACACCCTGTCAGACCACCCCTCCCCAGCCCTCCAGTCCCCAGGCAGATCACCCCAATAAATTAATAATAAATACAAACATAAATACATAGGTTTGGGCCAGGAGGGAGCAGACAGCAATGGTTAGGAATCGGGTATTTCACGTTCCACGAGCCCATTAGACAGACAAGGACAACTGAAGTCATTTCCATTGCATTTGTGCCGTGCCATAAGTGAAGGACCAGGGCCGCTCACACGCAGTGGCAGTCCTTGGCCACGAGGTCGTCGAAGGGCGTGAGTGACACGCGGCCGTCGCTGTCTTGGTGCATGAGCACTACCGGATCGTAGCTGGCTGGCACGCAGCACGGGGCAGGCGCAGCATCAGGGTTCAGACCATGCAAGAGCGCTTGCATCTGCGCGTGCGTGTTAGCCGATCGGAAGTGGCTCGGGCACGCGCCGATGCACATGCGCACGTCCAGCTCGCGCGGCGCCAACACCCAGTCAGCCCAGCCCAGGTCCTGGAGCGACGCGCGCAGGCTCTGCAGGCGACAGCAGCGCCCTTCCCCGAGTGGGCAACCGTCCCGAGTGCGAGCATGCGCGTGGCGTCGCCCCCTGGTGGCGCTTGTCCGCCAGTGCAGCTCAAGCTGGGGCTGTGCAGAAGACAACGCCTCCAGCAGCTGGTCTGGTCGCCGCAATGGTCGCAGGCGTATTGCGGGAGCCCGGGAGCTTCCGAGGCTGAGCTGACGCTGTAGTGGCCGCGTCACGTCCCACGAGCTCCGCGCCTTCGGGGACAGCCGGAGAAGGGCCCTATGCAGGCGGGAGGCTGCAGGGAGCCCCTCAGTTAAGTCGACCCGGGGGATGCGCAGGTGCAGGTGGCCGCCTGGTCCACGTCGCACTATGGGAGAGAGGAAAACCAGTCACTCGGGCTTCCCTGGTGGCACAGTGGTTGAGAGTCCGCCTGCCGATGCAGGGGACACGGGTTCGTGCCCCGGTCCGGGAAGATCCCACATGCCGCGGAGCGGCTGGGCCCGTGAGCCATGGCCGCTGAGCCTGCGCGTCCGGAGCCTGTGCTCCGCAACGGGAGAAGCCATAACAGTGAGAGGCCCGCGTACCGCAAAACAAACAAACAAACCAGTTACTCACGGGCCTACTGTGTGCCGGGCGCGGGGTGGTGGTGGTGTGTGTGTGCCCATTTCCTCCAACACCCCAAGCTGGATCCTACCTCAGGGCCTTTGCACAAGCTACTTCTTCTACCGGCCACACTCCTCCCCTGAATCTCAGCATGGCTGGTTACATACCACTCCAGCCTGCCTAAAATTGGCACCCACATATTTTATTTGGTTGTCTATTATTTGCCTGCCCCACCAGAATCTCGGCGGGGATTTCTGTCTCCTTGGTCACCACTGTGCCTGGCACATACTAGGTGCTTAGTTAATACTTGCAGGAATGAATGTATATCTGATCTTTTAGAGAGACAGATTCCAACGCTGGCTCTGCCTCCTTCTGGCTGCCAAAATCATTTTTACTGAAGTTATACTAAGTGCCCGGGGCTGGAGATACAGCAATGAGCTACTGTGTTTTCAACTCTCTGGTCTCTTCCATATCTGAGAAATGAAGGGTATCTGGCTCCCCAGGATTCTCAGACCTCCAGGCTGGTACAGATGTTGGGGATACTGGGGAGACTGAGGTTTGAGGGCTCTCAACCCAGTCGCTAGGCTCAGAGAGAGGGAAGTTTTCCTGGAGTCCCACAGCACAAGTGGGATTAGGGCGGGATAAGAGCTCTCCCTTCTGGTCTGACACCCTTCCCTCAACTCCTCCCAGTTCCTAGCGCAGCCCACATCTCCTTGCACCCGCTCTGTCCGCAGGAGGCTCGGTGGAGGGCGTGAAAATACTCCAGTCCCTCGCTAAGGCACCAGTCACGTGCAACTTCAGCGGTGCCTTGGCGCGCGATTGCATCAGATTCGGAACCAGCCCAAGCAGGTTCTGCGTATCTCTGCGCCCCACTCTGTCCCCTCCCCCGCCCCGCCCTTCCGCCGGACCCCTGGATCCTTCCCACTGGAAATCCCCCTCCAACCCTTTCCTCACATCCAAGGGCAGGGACCACGTCCCCTCGCCCGACCTTGTCTCTGGGTTCTCCGGACTCTTTGAGTCTTCAGTAGAGTCTCTGGATTCTCTGGCCTTAGTTTCCCCATCTGCCATCCGGGGAGGTGTTGTAACGTCTCAGGTTGGCTAAGCCTCGCCTGGTCCTGATGCAAACCCAGCCTTTAGTTCCTCCATCAGCCTCGGGGGGTGACGTTCTTGCCGGGTTCACGGATGGGGAAACTGAGGCTCGGCGGTAGGTCTAGGCCTCTATGTCTAAGAACCACTGATGGGAGCTGCCCAGGGTGGGGTCTCCGAGATTTTACTCACGCTTTGGAGTGATTATCCGGACTTGAGGAAGGGGAATGAGGTCCGGGTTCGAGTCTTCCCGGGTCTGGTTCGCTCGAAGCCGGGTCAGCAAATCTTCGTAGCGTTTCCGCAACTCCCGGAATCTGGAGATATCAGGACTGAAGTGCACGTTTGAGGGTCCCGGGAAAGCGGGGAGGTGCTCCTGGGCCAGAGATAGGGCGCCTCCCGACGGCAGCCAGGAGAACATCAGCAGCATCAGCAGCATCGCAGAGCAGTGTGGTGTTGTCGGTCGCTGCCCTGGCATGGCTGTGTTAGTTAAGCTCTAAGCTGGGACGGACCGGACGCTGCTGGACTAGCCTTTATAGTCCCCGGACTTTGTCCGCCCCCGCCTGCCTGGTCCCGCCCGCCGTGGGTGCAGAGTAAACACTCCAGGGACCACAACTGGGCGGGGTCTTTGGCTGCTTTTCAGGGGGCAGTGCTTTTTGATGGGGGGGGGGCTCCTAGGTATGCTGGGGAAGCCCCCTCAGGAGCTTCTCTGAGCCTCAGTATCCTCTTCTGTGAAAGGGGGACATCATCTCAGCTTGGTGGACTGGAGGGAAGAATAATTTTCTCAAAAAAGATTTATTACTATGTGCTGAAATCCACAGCAGGAGCTCAAGAGGTGAGGTGGCTTTCTTCCCTGATGAGATTCCTGCTCTCCCCTCTTTGCTTAGGGTCAAAGGCTGAAGATAGCGAAAAACAAAGGAAGCAGAGGGGAAAGGGGGCCAGAAAGAGCCAGAAAGTGCAACCTGGGGCAAATCATTCCTCTCCATCACACCTCTATTTCTTCATCTGGAAAATAAGGAAGGATTGAGACTTTCAGTGGAGAGAAGGTCAAATGAGGTGTAAAGGACAGGACCAGGCACACAGCAGGTGCTTGATAAACTGGGTGTTTTTGCAGTTACTCATTTTCAGCTGGGGAACTCCTATCCATTCCTCAAAACCCTACTCAGAAAGTCCCTCCTCCAGGAAGCCTTCTCTGACATTTCCTTTCCAGGCTCATCAGGGTGCTTCCAACCCCATCCCTTCCTCCAGCCCAGCCCTGACCCCACAGCGCTGGGAGTGTGTGTGCTTGGCTCTGTCTGCCCCAGACTGGGGGCTTCTTGAAGGCTTGGGCAGGGATGATGCTACTCTGGGCCCCCATCCTTTGGCTGGGCCTGAAGAAGAGGTGGCAGAGAATTGGGGTGCTGGGGCCTGGGGCAGTGAAGGCTGGTATCAGGTCCAGCCATCAGAGGATAGAGGGGAAGAGGGTGCCCCAGGAACATCCTTTCTCCTGGGGTACCAAGTCCTTGCTCTACTGCTCAGGACTCCTGGCCCCAGGCATCCATCCCTGTGCCTACTCCCAGCTTCCTGGCCTCAGAGAGGATGGGCCGCTGTGCAAAGCAGATCGTGGGGGTGTGTAAAGTGTGACGGGGTGTGTGCAGCAACAGATACAAGGAGGGGTGTCACACAACAAGGCTCCTACTGGACAAATGGAGTCCAGGCCCTCCCCACCTCCAGCTGTGTAGCCCCACCCAAGCCTCTGGCTCCACTGGGTCTCAGCCTCAGCTTCTGTGCAGTGGGATTATCGCCCAGCTATGGGGGTGGAGGGCTGAGGCTCTCAATGTGATGCCCTGGGCATTCAGCAGGTGCTTAGTAGAGACGTCTCTCTGCTCATGTCACCATCATGTCCATCTGACTGCAGCTGGTTGGGAGGCTGGACCAGTCCTCCTCTTTCCGTGGGACTCATTTCCTTTCTAGGGATAAGGAAACCAAGACCTGAGGGGCAAGTAAGGTGGGTAGAGTTGTAGGGAACGATCCCACCATGGGATCCTGCACGTGTCCATACAGGCCACGCAGACCTCATCTGAGTCTTGTCAGAATGCCTGGGTCCCCTGGTAACCCAGAGTTTGGAGGCCTGGGAGGAGTTTCTCGGAAGCCATCACCACTCACCTCCTTACCTCTCTTGGAAAGCTGTCATGGGAGAGCTTCTCATGCCTCCCAGGTATGAGCGTCCCCAGGAAATTAACAGAAAATTCAACTTCTAAAGTGAACAGGACTTCCCTGGTGGTGCAGTGGTTAAGAATCTGCCTGCCAATGCAGGGGCCACGTGTTCGAGCCCTGGTCTGGGAAGATCTCACATGCCGTGGAGCAACTAAGCCCTGAGCCGCAACTACTGAGCCTGCACTCTAGAGCGCGTGAGCTACAACTACTGAGCCCGCGTGCCACAACTACTGAAGCCCACGCGCCTAGAGTCCATGCACTGCAACAAGAGAAGCCACCGCAGTGCAAAGTCCGTGAACCGCAACGAAGAGCAGCCCCCGCTCGCCGCAACTAGAGAAAGCCCGTGTGCAGCAACGAAGACCCAATGCAGCCAAAAATAAATAAATACATTTATATTAAAAAAAAATAAAGGAAACGGATCAACAGGCAGATGGAAGAGATGGATAGGGCAAGGTATGTGAAAAGGGCATGGATTTTCCATGTCCTCTTCCAGCGCACCACCCTCCCAGCACCTCTGCATGTTCATCAACCCAGAAGCTCTCCAGAGCCCATCCTTTGGGGTTTTATGGAAGCTTCCTTACATAGACACAGTTGATTAAGTCATTGGCCATTGGTAATTGAACTCTAGCTCCAACCCCTCTTCCATCCCCGGAATTGGGGGGTATGGGGAGGTTGGGGCTGAATGTTCCAACCCTCTAATTGCCCGGTTTGTGCTCCTAGCAACCAGCCTCTATCCTTGAGTTGTTTTTCAAAAGTCACCTCTATAACATAACGAAAGACACCTTTATCTCTCTCTTCACAGGAAATCCCAAGGGTTTTAGGAGCTCTAGGCCAGAAATGGGGTGAAAGACCAAATGTATATTTCTTATTTTAGGTCACAGTATCACATATATAAAGGGAATCATGTAGCATGTGGCCTTTTGGATCTGGCTTCTTTCACTCAGCATGTTTTCAGTGTTCATCTATGTTGGAGTGTGTATCAGTGCTTTTCTCTTTTTTATGACCGAATAGTATTCCAGCATATGAAGACACCACACTTCATTCATCCATTCATCCATTGATGGTCATTGGGTTGTTTCCACCTTTTGAACTATTGTGAGTAGTGCTTTCTTGAACACATACATGAAGATTTGAGGACCTGTTTTCAATTCTTGTGAGGTTGTACCCAGAAGGGGAATTGCTGGGTCACTCTATGTGTAACTTTTTGAGGCATCACAAAAATGTTTTCTACAGCCTTCTGCCTTTTTATTTTTAAATTTTTATCAAGATATGACTTACAGAAAGCAAAAAGGCCTAATCTTAGGTGTTGAGTTCGATGACATTTCACATAACCACCTCCCGAAATGAGGTTCCAGAACATTCCCGGCTCCATCACTCTCCCTTCCTTCAGATAACAGCTGTGCCCACCTCCGTTGCCATGGATGACTTTGCCTGTTTCCTAACTTGATGTAAACAGAACCAGCCAGTGCATCCTCTTTTCTGTATGGTGACTTTCACTCAACACCATGGCTGTTCTTCACCTATTGTGCGCCTTGTTCTTTTTCTTTGCTGTATAGTATTCCACCATGCATGTCCAGGAGTGGAGCTGCTGACTCATGAGTGGGTGTCTGTCACTTTACGAGCAGGACCAGTAATTAGTTCCCTTGATTCCTGGAACTTCTCAAGGGGACACAGCCCGTGGGTTGTCCCTAGGGACAGGAAAGGGTGACATTAGCTCCATGGTGGTTTCCACTTCACCAAATTCTGGAATGCTGGCAGCCAGGCCGATCTGGCTCCCCTTCACAGCATTGCTAGCCGATGACCTCATGGCCAGTCCCATGGCCAAGCTGGGAGGAACAGTGGGGCAGGCTGCAGGCAGCCAGCCAGCGATGAGCTCAGTCGGCCGGGACCCTGCATTCCTCACTGGCAGCTTCCACGAGTCCCAGAGGCCACGTCACGGCAGAGGTAAACAGAGCACAGAGGCTGGGGGTCAGGCTGTTCCCTCCACTTGGCTTAGCTCCCAACCTCCTAGAATTTCTCCTCACCACCTTCTGTTGGCCGTAGGCACCCTCATCAGACACACACGACACACAAGAAACAACCCAAACCCAGTTGTTGGTTTCTCATTATGTGAGGCAAACACAGTCATGACACGAGATCCAGAAGAGGTGAAAAAGCAGGTTATTTAAAAATCTCTTGAGTTCAACGGACAAGGAGAACTGCTGTCCTGTAGCTGTGAACGTCCCTCCAGGCCAACATGTGCCTGTGTCATCGATGGGGGTCCACAGGCAGCCTGGGTTCAAATCATGGCTTAGCCCTTGAGATGCCAAGCAGATTTGGGAAGCATTACTAATCTCTCCAAACCTCAGTTTCTCAGTGCAGCCTGTTTCTCAGTATTAGCCTCTTATAGGGCAGCACTGAGTAGATGAAGTGTGATTGGAGCTACACTCCCCAAAACTAATAACTATTGGTATTATGGGTAATTGGCCAATAATGTCTCAGCTTCAGCTAGAGTTGAGCTCAGATAGGTCTGGCAAGCTTACTTAGAGAGGATGGCCCTCACTGGCAAACTCCTATTTACCTCTTAAACCCCAGTTTGATGCCCCATCTTCCAATAAGACTTCCTTGTTCTCTGCCCAGGTTCCCTCAGGCTGAGGGGGCCTCCCTCTGGCCTCATCCTGACCACACAAGGCTGGAGGATCTGAGTCTGGCTCTGTGCCCTGCCAGACCAGAGCTTTCTGGGACCAAGTCCCAGTATCACTGTGTTAGTTTCCTGTGGCTGCCGTAATAAATTGCCACAAACTGGGTAGTTTAAAGCAACAGAAATTTATTCTGTCACAGTTCTGGAAGCCAGAACTTTGAAATCATAGGTCGGCAGGGCCGTGCTCCCTGCAAAGGCTCTCGGGGAGGAGGCTTCCTTGTCTCTTCCAGCTTCTGGGGGCCCCAGGTGTTCCTTGGCTTGTGGCTGCATCACTTCAGCCTCTGCCTCTGATTTCCCATGGCCTTCTCCTCTTCTCTGTCTATCCCTCCTCTTCTCTAAGGACACCTGTCAGTATGCAGTAAGTCCCCTACATGCAAACGAGTTCCATTCTGAGAGCGCGTTCATAAGTCCAGTTTGTAAGTCCAACAAAATTAGCCTACGTACCCAACTAACACCATCGGCTATGTAGTACTGTACTGTAATAGGTTTATAACACTTTTCACACAAATAATACATACAAAACAAACAAACATAAAAAATAATGAAAACATTTTAAATCTTACAGTACAGTCCCTTGAAAAGGACAGTAGTACAGCACAACAGCTGGCATCCAGGGCTGGCATTGAGTGAACAGGCAAGAAGGGTGACTGACTGCAGGAGGGAGAGGGGGTGGGAGATGGCAGAGCTGAAGGATCGTCAGCAACAGGAGACGGAGGGCAAGCTGCAATGTCACTCACGCCCCACGTTGATGGAATGTATGTTCGCATCTTTGAAAGTTCGCAACTTGAAGGTTCAGATGTAGAGGACTTACTGTATTTAGGGCCCAGTGTAAATCCAGAACAGTCTCATTTCAAGATCTTTAACTTAATTACTTCTGCAAAGACCCTTTGTCCAAATGAGGTCACGTTCACAGGGACTGAGGGATCCGTATCAGCTCATCAAGGGAGGTGTGGTCCAGAGAAGGGCCATGAAATTCCCTGAGAAACATGACAGCAGTGAATGATGGTGATAGTGTGGAGAGACACCTACATCTGCGGCAAAGTGTGGAGCAAAGAATAAATATCAGGGGAAAAATTTTGAGCACCTACTGTTACCAAACTGAACTCAGGTCAGCTCACCCTACACGCAACAAAGCCAATCTACTGACACCAGGTTGTGTTGAAGGAAAGTACGTTTATTGCAAGGCACCAAGCAAGGGAGTGGGAGACCAGCCTCCAATCCACTCCACCTTGGCCCCTGAGTTAGGGGTTTTTTTTAAAGGGGAAGAACAAAGAGGCTGAAATTAATCATCTTGTGACATTGCTGTGACATTTCTGTTTTTTAAAAATCAGAATTGTACCCATTCTTTTCTTTTTTAAAAATATTTATTTATTTGGTTGCACTGGGTGTTAGTTGCAGTGCTTGGGCTCCTTAGTTGTGGCATGTGAACTCTTAGTTGCAGCATGCATGTGGGATCTAGTTCCCTGACTAGGGATTGAACCCATGTCCCCTGCATTGGCAGGCGGATTCTTAACCACTGCACCACCAGGGAAGTCCTGGAGTACAGAGTCTTAACTACTGTGCCACCAGGGAAGCCCCTGCTGTGACATTTCTTAATCGTAGTTTCAGGCATCAGGTTATGTATGGTTTACGATTCTCTGGCCAGGTGGTCCAGGGCTCTGGGGTCTGTGAGCTCATCTCACCCCGGAGAAACAAGCTGAGTTTGTGTGTTAGCGATGTTATCTACAATATCAATATCAATATCAATAACAATATCAATATCAATCTACAATATCAATATCAATAACAATACAATAGCAATAACAATATCAATGTTGGTAAACATCAGCAATTTTAATCATCTGACTCTGGTTGATTAGTGTTCAGTTAGCACAGGATTGAGGTCAGACGGGACAAGAAAGGGAGCGAAGTTTGAGATAGAGGGATTAATCCTAAACTTGGTAAGGGAACTCGGTTTTAGGGGGGCTCAGTTTCACTACTATGTGTCTGGCACATAAGACATAATCCTTATAAGACCTGATGGGGGCGGATCATGATCTTCACTTCACAGGTGACAACCTGAGGCTGGAGAGGCATTGTACCAAGGCCAGAAACCAGTGAAGCTGGGCTTGAAGCCCAGGCAGCCAGCCCCCTAGCCTGCTTCGTCTCCCCCAGAGCCTCTAAAAAGAAGGGATCTGGCCACTCTCAGGGGCCAG
Organism: Kogia breviceps; assembly: GCF_026419965.1. Taxonomy (NCBI): domain Eukaryota; kingdom Metazoa; phylum Chordata; class Mammalia; order Artiodactyla; family Physeteridae; genus Kogia; species Kogia breviceps. Next base: position 170,772,347 of record NC_081313.1, on the reverse strand, counting down.
CATGAGATGTGGGGCAGGGAGGAGGAAGACGAATTCTCCCTCTACCCTTCTGAGTTCTTGGCTGAGACCCCCTGGAAAAAAAGACAGACTAGCAAGAGAAAAACACACAGAAGTTTAACATGTATACCTCGTGTATATATGGGAGATACAGAGGGAAACTGAGTAAAACTCCCCGAGAGGGCCCCAGCCACTCCCTTAAATACCATCTTCCGCTAAAGACAAAAGAAAGGTGCTGGGCCTGGGGTGGGTGTAGAGGCGAATTCTGGGAGGTGACCAAGAAAAGCACAGTAAACAAGGGTAAGATTCGTTCTGCAGGTTTTAATTTGTGCTCTCTCCACTGATAAGATTCTCCAGGGATTTAGAGCCATGCTCTCCCTCCTCATACAGAGAGGGAGACACACTTAACAAATGGAGACTGCTTTTATAAATGTAAATGCCCCTTACAAAAGCATAACTTCTACTCTGTTTTCAGAGTTTCTCCTGTACCTGCAGTTTCTCAAAAGAATCTTTATGCCAAAGAGGTAGGCACCTTCTGCTACCCTTCAGGTGGGACTGATAAAATTGCAATGTTGGGCATATGATGGGTTTGCAATACCTGGGCATTGGGGGAAGAACCCTGGCTCAGGGAAGGGAGATCCAGGTTCGAATCCTGATCATGCCAGTTCCTGGCTGTGTGACCTTGGGCAGGTGGCTTGGCCTCTCTGTTCCACTCGTCCTTCAATGTCCTGAGCCCTGGACAGGCCACAGCTGTGAGGATCCACAGGTCTTTCTCCTTGTGCTCACATGAGAGGTGCTTTACACTTGATCTTAGCCAAAAGGCCGAGAAGCGATGAGAGGTGCTTTAAAGGAACTCATTTATCCATTCACTCCTTCATCCATTCGCTCCACAGATATTTCTTTAACATCGATTATGTGCCAGACCTCCTTTCAAGTAGCAAAAGAAAAGTCTCTAGGCATGCGAGGAGTAGAGGAAAGGGTGATTCTGGCAGGGGAACACAGCATGTTCAAAGACCCTGTGGTCAGACAGGCAACTCTAGGCACCAGGCTGGCAAAGGAACTTGAAAGCTGATGCAGGCCCATGAGGCCATTCACAGCAGACAAGCCTGGTTCAAATCCGAGTTTGGCTTCTCCTTGGCTCTGTGACAGGGGCAAGCAAGCACTTCACATCCTAGAATCTTTTCCTGTCAAAAGCAGTTTTCCTCACCTGGAGAGGTTTTTTTTGCAGCTCTTCACAGTCAAGGTAAGTTTAAAAAAAAAATCTGTGAGCATGTGAATGCACCCCCAAAGTTGCCCAATTGATGGCCAGGGTTACTTGAGCAAAGTCACTTTTATTTTATTTTATTTTATTTTATTATTAAAACAATTAAAAAATTATTTTCCATTATGGTTTACTACAGGATACCGAATGTTTTTTTTTTTTTTTTTTTTTTTTTTTTTTTTTTTTTTGGTGGTACGGGGGCCTCTCACTGTTGTGGCGTCTCCCGTTGCGGAGCACAGGCTCCGGACGCGCAGGCTCAGTGGCCATGGCTCACGGGCCCAGCCGCTCCGCGGCACGTGGGATCTTCCCGGACCGGGGCAAGAACCCGCGTCCCCTGCATCAGCAGGCAGACTCTCAACCACTGCGCCACCAGGGAAGCCCCTAGGACCTTGTTTTTAAATAAATTTTTAAATTGTGGTAAAATACATATTACATGAAATGCATCATTTTAACCATTTAAACATGTGCAACTTAGTGGCATTTAGCACATTCTCAGCGTGGTGTAACCATCACCATTATCTATTTCCAGAACTTTCCCATCACCGCAAAAGGAAACCATGTCCCCATCAGCAGTCACTCCCCATGCCCCTCCTCCAGCCCTTGGCAACCACGGAAACTGGCCCCAGGGAGTTAACAGAAGGAGATGACTAACAGGAATTCTTGAGTTTGCCTTACAGAGCAACAGATAGGGGAACAGCTTGTTGAAACCCCTCTGCTTGTAAACTGCCGTCACTGATTAAGCTTGCTTTCGTTATTTTTTCTTTCATTCTTTTCTTCCTCTCTTTAATTGCACACCTTCCCAGAGTCACGTAGCCCAGTTGTTTTACAAGAACTTGGAGTCAGCTCTTATTCAACTAAGGCTGATGGGGACCACTGACCCCAAAATTGGGGCCGTGAAAGCGTTGGATCAATGGCCTTTTGACGTCAGAAAACTCCACCCTCAGATCATGCTAAGTGCCTCCACTTTTGAAGATGCAGAAACATGTAACCCAGATACACCTGTGCAGAACACCGATTACCTCACCTTTTCCCCTACCTCCAATCACCTTTTCCTATGCCCAAGACCACCCTGCTTCTCCCATAAATATCCCAACCCCTTCGCCTTCGGGGAGGCAGATCTGAGACTTGTTCTCCCGCCTCGCTTGGCTGCCTTATGAATAAATTCTTCCTCTGCTGCAAACCTCAGAGTCTCAGTGTTTGGCTTGCTGTGTGTCAGGCAAATGGACCCAGTTCCGTAACACTGGTATCAACATGTGTGTACAAGTTTTTGTTTGAACAGCTGTTTTCAGTTTTCTTGGGTATATATCAAGGAGTGGAATTGCTGGGTCATGTGGTAATTTTATGTTTAACTTGTTGAGAAATCACCAAGCCTTCTCCTGTCAGTTTTATTTTTCATTATGAAATATTCCAGGCATATACACAAAAGTATCAATAATAAAGTAACAAACACCCCAGTACCTAGCACCCTGCTGAAGAAACGTTCCCAAGAGAGCTGAAGCCCGTGTACACCTCCACCACCCACCACTCATCAAGCCTTTGTCTAAAATTGGGATTTGATTTGATCATCCCCATACATGCCATATATATATATATATATATAGTAAGTATGTATATATATATATATATATATATATATATATATATATATAGTAAGTATATTTAAAATTTTATCAACAAAATGGTGCAATATGCAGCTCCAACCTCTCCTTCCCCTACAGGACCATCAAATAAAAACTATCAGAATTGACTTTGTTAGAACTCTGGAAAACAGAAATTTGTAACAACTAAGTGCATGTTGAAGCAAGAAAAGGGCAACTTGAAAATGGTAGGAAAACTTTGTGGCATTTCCACTTGCCTTTGCCCCACCCACTCTGCAGCTCGGCTGTGGTCTTTTTTTTTTAAATTTTGATTTATTTTTTATTTTTGGCTGCGTTGGGTCTTCATTGCTGCACACATACTTTCTCTAGTTGCAGCGAGCGGGGGCTACTCTTCACAATGGTGTGAAGGCTTCTCATTGTGGTGGCTTCTCTTGTGGAGCATGGGCTCTAGGTGCGTGGGCTTCAGTAGTTGTGGCACGCGGTCTCAGTAGCTGTGGCTCACAGGCCCTAGAGCACAGGCTTCAGTAGTTGTGGTGCACAGACTTACTTGCTCCGCGGCATGTGGGATCTTCCCAGACCAGGGCTCGAACACGTGGCCCCTGCATTGGCAGGCAGAATCTTAACCACTGTGCCACTAGGGAAGTCCTGCAGCTGTGGTCTTGTAGCGGAAGTAACCCATGTTTCCAGTGCAGGACCCTGGTCCTTAGATCTGGTGGGAGCAGTGCAGATCTTATTCACAAATTATTGTGTAGGTCTATTATAACCTGTCTGGGGCTTCCTGAAGGACTGACATGTGTGCTGACCTCTGAACTGCCTAACTTGGAGCTTGGGCTGGAAAAGTGGTGGGTGTTGCTCAAAAGCACTGCAAGCTGAACCAAACACATACAGACACTTAGGGGAAAAGGTTATGGTCAAAACATATTATCAACCACTTAAACCCTGAGAGGAAAAGCTGGGGGATATTATTTGGGAAATTAGGACATTCAAAAGCACCTGTGTATATGGAGGGAATTTAGAAATCCATGTACATATCCAGGGGCAAGACTTATGCTCAGAAAAGAACTGAGAAGACTCTGAGCTTCACCTCAGGCTGATCCTTAGTCTCAGTACAAACCTGGCTAAAAGTTAAAGGAGTATTCCAGCACAGAACCCATCTACAAACACTGGGAGATGCAGATTTTGTTTGTTTGTTTGGGTTTTTCATTTTTATCTCCTGGCATTCAAGGAAACCTCTGTCAAGACATTAGCTGAACATGAGCTAAATGCACAGAGAAATCAGTGACCACACATGAAAAGGAATACAGTCTTTGCAAAAATAGTTTGGCAAAGTACCTAAACAAAAGGAATACTATAGCCTTCAACAATTCAAAACAATATCAAAACAGCAAAACCCTCAGGAAGGCGTAGAACCTGATTTCCAGAGTTTGTCACATTATAATATTCAAATGCCTAGTTTTCAACAAAAAAATCACAAGGCATAAAAACATGAAAGTATGGCCCATTCAAAGGAACAAAGTAATTGACAGAAATCATCCCTAAGGAAGCCCAGACATCAGAACTACTAAACAAAAACTTTAAAACAACTATTTTAAACATGCTCAAAAGCTAAAGGAAAAAAGAAAGAAAAAAATGCTAAAGGAAAACATGAAAAAAGAACTAAAGGAAATCAGGAAAATGGTTTATGAACAAAATGAGATTATCAATAAAGAGACACAAATTATAAAAAGAAACCAAACAAATTCTGAATCTGAAAAGTACAATAACTGAAATGAAAAATTCACTAGAGGTGTTCGACAGAAGATATGAGCAGGTAGAAGAAATAATCAGCAAACCTGAAGACAGGACAATTGAAATTATCAAGTCTGAAGAGCAGAAATAAGAATGAAGAAAGTTGAACTGAGTCTAGAGGACCTGTAGGACACCATCAAGAGGACCAACATATATATTATGAGAGTCCCAGAAGGAGGAGAGAGAGAGAGAGGAAAGGCAGAAAGAATATTTGAAGAAATAATGGCCAAAAACTTCCCAAATTTGATGAAAGATACAAATCTACACATCTCACAGGCTCAATGAACTCCAAGTAGAATATACTCAGACCCACACTGAGACACACTGTAATCAAACTGTTGAAAGCCAGAGACGAAAAGCGAATCTTGAAAGTAGCAGGAGAAAGCTACTTATCAAGTACAAGGGATCCTCTATAAGATCAACAACCAGTTTCTCATCAGAAACCCTAGACTCCAGAAAGCAATGAAATGACATATTTAAACTGCTGAAAGAAAAACTGTTGACCAAGAATTCTATATCCAGCAAAACTGTTCTTCAAAAATAAGGGAGAGGGAACTTCCTGGCTGGTGGTCCGGTGGTTAGGACTTGGTGCTTTCACTGCCAGGGCCTGGGTTCAGTTCCTGGCTGGGGAACTGAGATTCCACAAGCCGTGCTGAATGGCCAAAAAAAAAAAAAAGAAAGAAAGAAGGAAAGAAAAAGGGAGAAATCAAGACATTCTTAGCTAAGCAAAAGTTGAGGGAGTTTGTTACCATTATACTTGCCATGCAAGAAATGCTAAAGGGAGTCCTGCCGGTTAAAATGAAAGGACCCTAAACAGTAACTCAAAGCTGTATCTAAGACTTGAAGGGAGAAGTAAATAGTTCTACAATAACAGTTGGAGACTTCAATACCCCACTTTTAATAATGGATAGAACATCTAGACAGAAGATTAAAGATATGGAGGATTGAGCAACTCTCTAAACCAACTAGACCAAACAGACATCTATAGAACACTCCAACAGCACAATACACATCTCTATCAAATGCACATGGAACATGCTCCAGTATAGATCAGCTATTAGGCAAAAAAGCAACTCTCAATACATTTTTTGGCATCATTTATTTTATTTTATATTATTTTATTTTATTTATTTTTTGCAGTACATGGGCCTCTCACTGCTGTGGCCTCTCCCACCATGGAGCACAGGCTCCGGACGTGCAGGCTCAGCGGCCATGGCTCACGGGCCCAGCCGCTCCGCGGCATGCAGGATCCTCCCAGACCGGGGCACGAACCCGCGTCCCCTGCATCGGCAGGCGGACTCTCAACCACTGTGCCATCAGGGAAGCCTAATTTTATTTTTTATTGACGTATAGTTGATGTACAATATTATATAAGTTACAGGTGTACCCTCAATAAATTTTAAAAGGCTGAAATCATCTCCAGCTACAATGGAATAAAGCTAGAAATCAATAACAGAAGGAAAGCTGGAATGTTCACAAATATGTGGATATTAAACAACACACTCTTTTTTTTCCACTGCAGAAAGTTTTATTGTTTCCATTTGGTCCAAGGCTTGGGAGAGGGCCCCAGGGTGGTTAAAAAGCTGCCTCGTGGCTGCAGAGACGGGCTTCAAGCAGAAGCCCTGACACCAGAGGGGCTCCTCAGAGGCTGCTGGGCTCCAGAGGCTCCTAGTCATGCTTGAGGGTATTTCCTAGAGATACTCGCCCAGCCCAGCCTGGGGACCAGCCAGCCTGTGGAGGTTGGTCAGGTGACACCCATCTTCTTGATGAGTTTCACCTCCTCATCTAGGAAGCGGCTCTCCAGGAAGTCACAGAGGTGGGGGTCTGCATGGGCAGAACCCAGGGTGTGCAGATCCAAAAGGGCCTGGTTCAGGTTCTTCTCAATGAGAATGGCGTCTTCCACAGCGTCCTGGGTTTTACCCCGCTCATGTTGAGAAGGCTTCTGCGCATCCTGGAAGAGGGCACGGCCGCCGCGCTGGTTTTGCATTTTCAAGAGACACTCAGCGCCCTCACACTTCTCTTTGGCCAATTCGAGGAAAAAGTGGCCCACACCCTCCAGAGCCACATCATCGGGATCAAACTAGAAGCACAGAGAGAGGTAGGTGTAGGAGACCCACCGATGCATGTTGACCAGGTGGTTGAGGTGGCCTCCACCTCGGTGGAATAATTCTGATGAATCCGGGAGCTCATGGTTGATCGGTGATAAGGAGTTAATCTCGAAAAATGGTGTTGGCTGGTCCCGGTGACCGAGGATAGCTGAGTGGCTGATTCTGAAGGTTGCGACTGGAAAAAATGTTGGAGGGTGGCCAGAGGCTGGAGCAAAGGGTGTCCCTGGGTCTGTTCCATCCAAACACTGTTGAAGCAAGAGACAGATGCACGGGACTGCTGAGCACACTGCTAACACACTTAAAGAAACGATGCATCAAAGAAGGAATCACGAAAGAAATTGGAAAATACCTGGGGATGAATGAAAACAAAAATACAACACATTAACGAACCAAACTTGGGTCCGCTCGCCCATGTGCAGTAAAGCCAATCTATTGACACCAGGTCGTAGTGAAGGAAAGTGCAGCATTTATTGCAGGTACCAAGCAAGGTGTCCAGGTAGCTAGTGTTCAAAACACCCGAACTCCGTGGTGGCTTTCAGGGAAAGGTTTTTAAGGACAAGGTGAGGGAGGGGTGTTGTGGGTGTGTGATCAGCTCATGGACATTCTTCTGATTGGCTGGTGGTGAGGTAATCGGGAGTCAACATCATCAACCTTCTGGTTCCAACTGGCCTGAGGTCTACGTGATTGCGGGCAGCATATGGTTACCCTCTTCCACCTGGTGGAGTTTTCAAGTATCTGAAAAACAGCTCAAAGGATGTGGCTCAGAATATTATCTATAGCCCTTGAGATGGAACTAAAGGTTCTTGACTTTGTTTAATGGCTAAACTAGTATTATTTTGTCTTGCTTGACTGTTTCCCCTCCTTTCTGCATTTTCTCACTTCTCTGATTAAATTTATGCTTTGGAACTTGAGGAAGGCCCAGGAGCCTAATGTTCTTCTAAAGACAAGAGGCAGGCGGAGGACATGGTGGGGTCATGGGAGAGGGTGGTCTGTCCCAGGAAGACCTCATAGGGTCCTGGTCAATTATAAACATACTAAAAGTTATCAAGAACCTAACTTTATACTTTGAGGAAGTAGGAAAAGAGGAGTAAACTAAAATCAAAGGTAGTAGAAGTTAGGAAATCATAAAGATTAGAGCAGACATAAATTAAATAGAGAATAAAGAAATAATAGAGAGACTTCCCTGGTGGCGCAGTGCTTAAGAATCCACCTGCCAATGCAGTGGACACAGGTTTGAGCCCTGGTCCGGGAAGATCCCACAGGCCATGGAGCAACTAAGTTCGTGCGCCACAACTACTGAGCCTGCACTCTAAAGCCCACAAGCCACAACTACTGAGCCTGTGTGCCACAACTACTGAAGCCCATGCGCCTAGAGCCCGTGCTCTGCAGCAAGAGAAGCCACCGCCATGAGAGGCCCACGCGCTGCTGCGAAGAGTAGCCCTCCGGCTCGCCGCAACTAGCGACAAGCCGGCGAGCAGCCATGAAGACCCAACTCAGCCAAAAATAAAAATTAATTAATTAATTTAAAAACAAAAAGAACCAAAAAACTTCGGGATTTCCCTGGTGGTCCAGTGGTTAAGACTCTGCGCTTCCAATGCAGGGGACGCAAGTTTGATCCTTGGTCAGGGAGCTAGGAACCCATATGCCACGCTGTGTGACCAATAATAATAATGATAATAAACCTTCCAACAGAGAAGTCCAAGACCAGATGGCTTCACTGGTGAATTCGGAATCATTTATGGAATAATACCAATTCTTATCTAATTCTTCGAAAAAATAGAAGGGGAAGTGACAGTTCTAACGAGGCCAGAATTACTCTGATAATAATGACAGGTAAACATATTGGAAGAAAAGAAAATTACACACTGTGAGATAATAGGAAAAAAATATATATAGGTCCCTGTCCCCGGTTCCTGGCACAGAGCTCCTGAAAACCTTGTAACTTCCTACGTGATAAGAACGCTAGGAGCATCTTTTGTTCTAATATTTGATCTTTGACCCTAGTTCCTGACACAGAGTTCCTAGATACTCTGGAATTTCCTGGGTGATAGGAGTGTCTTTCGTTGTAATGATGGGACTGGGTGGGCTCGTGGATGGCTCCTGGATGGGGGCTGGTCACCAGAAGGGCCAAGCCATGATTAGGAGTTTGGAATTTTTCAGCCACACTCCCTCTCCCACCATTCTCCAGAGAGGGGGGATGGCCTGAAAATGGAGTTAATGATTGATCATGCCTACGTGATGACGCCTCCATAAAAATCTCAAAAGTACCGGGTTCAGAGAGCTTCCGGGCTGGTGAACACGTGGAGGTGCCGCAAGAGGGCATGGAAGCCTTGCGCCCCTTCCGGATGCCTTGCCTTCCACATATCTGTATCCTTCTCATGTTCTTCTTCTTCTTCTTCTTTGCCGGGGGGGCGGGGGGCGCGCTTAAAACAGTAGCAATTTATTTTCTCATAGTTCTGGAGGATACAAGTCTGAAATCAAGGTATTGATAGGGCCACGCTCTTTCTGAGATCTATAGGGAAGAATCCTTCCTTGCCTCTTCTAACCTCAGGTGTTTGCCAGCAATCCTTGGTGTTCCTCGGCTGGTAGATGCATCACTCCCAATTTATTTTTAAATTAAATTAAATTAAATTAATTTATTTATTTTTGGCTGCGTCGGGTCTTCGTTGCTGCGCGTGGGCTTTCTCTAGTTGCGGTGAGCGGGGGCGACTCTTCGTAGCGGAGCGCAAGCTTCTCATTGCCGTGGTCCTCGTTGCGGAGCACGGGCTCTAGGCGCCCGGGCTTCAGTAGTTGTGGTGCACGTGCTTAGTTGCTCCGCAGCATGTGGGATCTTCCTGGACCAGGGCTCGAACCCCTGTCCCTCCATTGGCAGGGGGATTCTTCACCATTGCGCCATCAGGGAAGTCCCGAGATACCATTTTATACCCATTAGCATGGCTATTAGCAAAATAACAAGTGTTGGTGTGGAGAAATTGGAACCCTCTTGGACCTCCGGGGGAAATGTGAAATGGTGCAGCTGCCGTGGAAAACAGTTTGGCAGTTCCTCAAAAAGCTAAACACAGAATGACCATGTGATCCAGCAATTCCACTTCTGGATATATATTCAAAAGAATTGAAAGCAGGGACTCAAACTGAGCTTGTACACCAATGTACACAGCAGCACTATTCACAATAGCCAAAAGGTGGAAACAATGTAAATGTCCACCAATAACTGAATGGCTAAACAAAATTTGGTATATCCACACAATGGACTATTACTCAGCCATAAAAATAGAATGATGTTCTGATCCATGCTACAACGTGGATGAACCTTGAAACATTATGCTGAGTGAAATAAGCCAGTCACAAAAGGACAAACATTACATTATTCCACTGGTCGGAAATGTCTAGAATATGCAAATTCATAGAAACAGGAAGTCGATTTTAGGTTACCAGGGGCTGGAGGAAGAGGGGGTAGAAATGAGGATTATTGCTTAACAGTTACAGAATTTCCGTTTGGCGGTGATGGAAAAGTTTTTGAAGTAGATAGTGGTGAGGTACTATGTGTATGCTCAACATTTCAGATGTACTTAATGTCACTAACAGTCCACTTAAAAATGGTTAAAATGGCAAATTCTATGTATGTTATATATATTTTACCACAATACAAAAATGCAAATTAAAAAACTTTATAAAAATGGTATCACACTGTTACAATTATTTTCACTCAAGGGTCTGGATTGGAGATTTTTGCCTGCAAGTCTGGCTCATCCTTTTTCACTGCTGTATGGTACTCCATCATAAGAACACACCCTAACATTTCCCTAGTTTCCAGCTCCTTCTTATTATGAACCATGCTGCTGGGAAGGCATACACATGTAGGTTTCTATGGGGTTCACACTAGGACCAGGTGGGAGAGTCCAGCCATCCTCAGCTATGTTAGAATGGCCAAATTGTTCTTCTGAGTGGTCAAGCCAATTCCCACGCCCATCACCAGTGACTCTGTCCCCTGCTTAAGAGTGAAATGGGATCTCAGTGAATTTTTTTCCCTGATGACTAGATTGAGCTTCTATTTATTGGTTGTCCTGGGTTCATCTTCCAAGAATTGCCTTTTCATGCCTATACTGCATTGAATAGTGTGTCCCCAAATTCATGTCCACCAGAACCTCAGATTGTGACCTTGAAGGTCTTTGTAGATGTAATTATTTGCATTAAGATGAGGTCACACTGGAGTCGGGTGGGCCCTAAATCCAATGACTGATTACTTTGTAAGAAGCCACATGAAGACGGAAGCGGAGACTGGAGTCATGCAGCCACAAGCCAAGGGACGCCGACCAGTGCCAGAAGCCACCAGAAGCCAGGAGAGCAGCCTGGGACCAATTCTCCCTCACAGCCTCCAGCCCTGCTGACACTTTGATTTGGGACTTCTGGCCACCAGAACTGTGAGAGAATAAATTTCTGCTGTTGTAGCCAGAAATGTAAGACCCAGTTCGTGGTCATTGTTATGGCAAAAACAATGCCATCTGCCCATTTTTCTGTGTGGTATTTTTTCTTTCCGTCTAGTGTGTCTGGTGGAGTGCGGGCACTTCGTATGTCCTGGAAGCTATTCCTTGGTCAGTTAAATGCATCGCAGGTATCTCCTCTCTGTCCCTGGCTTATCTTTTCCATTTCTTTACGGATTTTTTTGGTGGCCGAAAGTTTGAAATTGTGACTGATTCCAAAGGACTGTACCAAAAGTATTCATTTTTTTTCCTTGTCAAGAGCAGGTTTTCATTTTTCAGGCAGTTAAGCCTGGGGTATAATTCTCTCTCTTCCGTGATGCTCCCAGCCGGCCGTGACTTCCCTGCCTTCAGGGCTTGGGCCTCTGCCAGCGCCCCTACCTCTCAGAATCAGAGCTCAGTGAGGGAAGAATGGGGACAGCTAAGTGTGAGTCAGCAGGGCCTGGGCTGCAGCGGGAGCGGGGGACGGAAGTGGTTGGCTCGGGCCCTGGGACCGGCTGTGTGGATTCCTGGCTTCGGGTGGTCACCAGCACAGCCCAGGCCGGGCAGGAAGTGGGCCAGCTGAGGCATCAGGCTTGGGGCCCCACATGCTCACTGCTCAGAACCCCTAACCTCCCCCACCTCCCATCCCCGCACACCCCCCTCCAGCGCCCTGGTTTGCATGCCTGCTCCTGTAATGGTTTCACTGACCACGGTGTGCATTTATGGAACACCTGCTGGGCGCTAGGCCCTGGCTGAGTGTGGACCCCCAGCCCTGTCAGGTGGCTGGAGGAATCAGTGCCCTGACACTGGAGGAAACTGAGGCCCAGAACAGGGCAGCCCTGTGCATGACTCACACAGCGTGGTGGTCCAGTCACCCAGCATCCCAAATCCTCCTCCTTGGCTGGCTGGGGCCCTCTCCACCTCTAGGTGTCCTCACCCTAAACATGGCAACTTAGAAGAAAAAACAGCTAGGAAGTTTCCACATTTTCTCTCTTTGCCTCCCTCAGTCCCTCTCTCTCTCTCTCCCTTGTTCTCTCTGCATTTCTGTTTTTCTGTTTCTCACCACCAACCCCCATCAGTGTGTGTGTGTGTGTGTGTGTGTGTGTGTGTGTGTGTGTGTGTGTGTGTCTGTGTGTGTGTTGGGGGTGGGGGCAGCCTGAACACACCCCCTCCTCTCTTCCAGGGGACCAGGACATGTACGGGCAGGTCTGGACACTCCTTATAGAAACTGCTGAATGCCTAGTGGCAAGATGCCAGGGCAGGAAGGAGCCAGTAGGAATGTTGAAGAGCGTGTGCAGGAAGGCCTAGTTTGGGATTTCTGGTGTGGTACTTAGCCCTTCTTATCCCCACCCAGGCCTGTCACACTCAAAGTGTACCAAGATGACCTCACCATCTTCCCCCAAAACTTTGGGTTTTGAGGGATGCATAGGAGTTCTCTAGGTGTAAATGGAGGAGGGGGGACTTCCAGGGAGAAAAGACAACCTGGTGTCAGCAGAGACAAGGGAAAAGGGGTTCAGATGTCCAGCAGAGGAGTCTGGCTTTCTCCTGTGGGCCAAGGGGAGCCACCGAGGGTGTGAGAGGTGGAGAGGGGTCCAGGCAGATCCCTGGAACGGGATGGACTCTTGTCTGAGACCCTCACCTTTAAGACCGAGAACATCCAAGCGAGAGCTGAGGGAAACTCTGTTGAATGGGGCCAAGCCTTACCCTTAAATGAGCCTCCCTGAATATACCTTAGACCCTTCAGCTGCCTGTCTGTCCCCCATCACAGCTGGGATCCCTGCACTGTACTCCCAGCCTGGGAGCTGCTGGTTTCCTGGTGTGTCCCCAGTCCAATGCCCAGCACACAGTAGGTAATTTATAGGTTCCTGGAGCAGCCAAGAGGAGATGGGGCTCTAGAGGCAGGGAACAGGCAGGGTGGGGGCCTCAGCTGGAGGAGGCGCCTGGCCTTCAGGGGCGTGTCATCCCCCTTCCCCTCCCCGGAGGCTCCTGTGCCTCCCTGCGCCCCCTGTTGGCCTCAGAATGGAACACCCAGCACCAACCCCTCTCCTCTCTCCCATAGCTTATTGCACACCTATTACGTGCCCAGTGCTGTTCTGGGTGCAACAGACACAGGGGACTACAGACAGACCTGCCTGTCCTCTGGGACTCCCATAGAACTAGTCAGTTACTACCCAGAGTATGTTGGCATGGGGGTGGGGGGGAACTAGGCGGCTATGGGAGGCAGAGGAGGTACCTGTATAGCCAAGAGGGCTTCCTGCAGGAGGAAGTAATAGTAGTTGTACTTACTAAGTAAGTACTATGTGCCAGAGCTGTAAAAGCAGAATCTCACTGAATTCTCACACAAGGCCCATAAGTGTGGGGAACTGAGGCTCAGGGAAGTGGGCCTCAGATCGTCCCCCACCCCTCAGCTTCTCATAGCCTTTGGAATAACACCCAGACCACTCGCCAGGCCTTGAGACCCTGCACCATCAGCCCTGCTACCTCTCCCACATCCCCTCCACCTGAATCACCCAATCCCCTCCACACACAGCCTCCCCTCTTGGCCTGCAACTTGTAGGGTACAGTTGAGGTCAGGGGGTTTCTCTCTGGGCAGCGTGGCCAAGGGGAGGCGGGGGTTCCCTTTGAACCGGGAGGTGAGGGGAGGTTTCCAGGATTGGGGAAAAGGATCCCCCATGTAAAAAGGACACAGCCCCTTCCAGTGACCACAGGAGCATCTATATGGTACACCTGGGACCCTGCTCACACCCCGGGGCTGTGGAAAGAGTCAGCCTTAGAAGCAAAACCACCGTGGCATAGACACCTCATCTTGGGGTGCAAAGACCTTGGGGGCTCAGGGACTTGGAGGGGGTACCCCCTCCCCTGGGACCCATGTTTCCAAAGACAAGCCATTTCCTTACTGCTGAAGCCCCTTCTTCTTCGAAGGCCACTGACTCTGGAGTGTCCCCATTCCTGCTGAGGACAGACATGGGGGGATGACTGAATCCTGTTTCTGGTGTTCAAGCTGCTCAGTCCAGAGTAGCCAGCTTGCGTTCACATTCCCGCCCCTCCTCTCCTTGGGACAAGGGGCTTCAACTGATAGAGCCTCAGTTTCCCCAGCTGTAAAAGGTGGTAATAGCACCTCCCCCACAGGGGAATTCTGCACACACTGGGGGTCAATATGATCACAATTCAAATCCCACCCCCCACCCCCCATGCTGTGTGACCATAGGCAAGTTACTCAACCTCTCTGTGCATCAGAACCAAGGCAGTGGGTTGTAGGCGGTAGAACACTCAGTACAGAAATCCTCTCATCATTATCCATTCAGCACACTCATTGCAGTGGCCACACACCAAGCACCAAGGACAGAAATACTGGTGATTTGAGGCCCCCTCTGCCAGCTGATGACCCCAGATTGAGGAGATGCCCCTGGCGGATGCCAGCTTCTCACAAAGACACACAAGAAATTGCATATTTCAACTGTTTTATTTGCTTTCTGGGGTGTCAAGTTTGGGGTCTCCCAGGGCCCAGCCCCCAGCAAAGTCTGGCAGACCCTTGCCCCGCCTGGGGTCCCAGACACGGTGCTTTCAGACAAGGCACTCCTAGGAGTCTCCCTGGGTTCAGGGAGAAGCCACCCCGAAGCTGCAGGGGCTGGACCCTCCTTTGGGGACAGAACACAGGGTCACCTTCAGCAGGAAGGGTTTTTCCTAGAGAGAGATTTATGACAAGATAGAAACCTGAGATGTTACGCGAGTCCCGGAAACATGCCTGGGCAAGAGGAAGGCCAACTCTGTTTCCCACGATCCAGACGGGTCTCCCGTGGCATCCAGCCAGGCCTTGGGAGCAGAGAGCCCAATTCCAAACCAGCTTTCTCTGGGATTTCCTCAAAGTGTGCAGGACACAAAAGCCACTGGCCCCAGGTCCCACCCCTGCAAACGGCTTGGGTGAGGCCGGTCTGGGCAGCGAGGAACCAGGGCCTGGGGGTGCTTCTCTCTTTCCCATCCTGTCCCCTTGCTCTGTGCCCCATGTGCCTGCAGAGGCAGGCACTTCTGTGGGTCTCCGGGCAACTGAAGGGAAGCCTTGGGTGAGGAGAGGGAGGAGGAGAGACAGATTTTAAGTGGGGGGCGCAGCTCGGGCTGGACTGGAGCCCTTGGAGGTCTAGGAACCCCTGAAACTCAAGCTGTGACAACTGCCCCTAAACTGGAGGACAGGATCTCGTAGCAGGTATGCCCAGTGTCCATCCAAGAACTAACTTTCGAGATGTGGATTTTTGGCAAATGTCCTTTCCCCTCAACAGCCATTCTGCCCTGGGTCTGAGGGGGATCCTGGCCTTTAACACTGCAAAAATGGAGATGTTTTTCCTCCCAGTGGCAGCCCTGGTCCCTTTACGAGGCACTTGTTCCATGAGAAGGGAAATTCAATTGGGGATATAAAAACAAAGCCCTTTTAAGCTCCCCACAAGTCTGTGGAGGCCATGAGACCTTGGCCACGAGGGATGACCTGACAATAAGGCAGCTGCCTCTGCCTGCATGACCACCATCAGCGCCCCACGCTGGCTGCAGGCTTGAGAAGGCTTCCAGTGGTCTCAGGGCGGAGGCTGGGCCCTCACAGAAGAATGGGGCTTTGTCCCACCATCCCCGAAGGAGACTTCTGGGTTCAGACCCTCCAAGAGGTGAAGAGGTCAAAGGTCAACAGTCTAGACAGTGGCAGCAAAAAACAGGCCAGTGTGGTGGGTGGATTTCCACGAGCAGCTCCTTTCCCCCTCCCGGTCACCCCTCAGGGGAACAGGCCTGTGGGTGTACTGGCCTGGCTTCCCGGCAGAAACTTCTAAGATAACAAAAAGGCATCAAGAGTATACTTTTCCAGTCGTCCCCTTGAGCAGGCCCTTTCTGTTCTAGAAGTTTCCACGCCAGCAAAGAGCAGGGTAGCTGAAAACTATTTTTCTTGCTGAAACTATCACAATCTGACCTTTCCCCAAAGACCTGGCACCGACGGGGAAGCCATGACCTCTGCCCGCCACACCCTGCTGCCCCGCGGCCCTGTCTCTCTCAGTGGCCAGGAGACCTTGGCTGTTCCTTAATTGGACCAGGTGAGCCAGGCGGCACCAAGCCCAGTCCACCAACTGGAATTGCTGCTTCTTCCCACCTTTCTTTCTATCCACTCTGTCTGATTCCTTTTTCGAGCTACGTATCATATGCAGACCACCGACCTTCTTTTTGGTGGGAAGGGGGGAGCCAAAGGGGCTTAGAGAAGAATAAAGTTATTAGGTGCAGAGGCTCTGGCACCTTAAAGGAGATGCCATCACCCGACGCCCAGATCACTGTCTCTGCCCCCATCCCCCACCTCAGTACCCTCCACAGGGCTCACCAGAGAGAGGCCCCCTCCACTTTCCTATGAGTCCACCCCCAGCATCACTTCTCACCTTTCCCCCACCAGCCTTCCCACCACATCCCTCAGCCCATCCTTCCACCATTAACACTCACTGCACCCACCCCTTTCGGCACTGCTCACCTCCATACATGCCAAGCTGCACCCACTTCACAGGCTCATCCCTTCCCCTATTCTGTGCCCCCAACAACCCAGACTCTGCAATGACAAGGCAGACGGAATGAGACTTGGCCCCTCTCTTCTCACACAAGGACATTTTTGTCCGGGACCCAACAAATGCAGAGAGATATACCACGGATTGAATGGCTGAGTGTGCCCCAGAGAAAAAGATAAAAGTAATTAAAACGGGAAAATTTAAAAGCTGGCAGGGAGCGAGTGAAATGTTTAATGGCTATCTGATTAAATAAAAATGAGATATGTGCTCTGCATCATGAACAAGGACAGGGTTCTGGTTTGACTTGATGAGGAAATCTAAAACCATTGCAGGAACACAAAAATGACACACACACACTCGACAATGATCAGACAATAAATTATATCTCTAAGTTGCTAAACCACATGGTGCTTTAAACAGAGAAGAGAAGGGAGGACAAAAGAAAGATGAAAATGCAGAGTTTGGGGATGGTGTGTCTGGGTTCCATGGGCACCCAGCTAAGCTCAAACCTGGCTCACTTCCAGTCTTCCATCCCTACTGCAGCTTGCCTAGGTCCATTTCCTCCTCAGAGCCCCACAGATCAGACCTTTAGAGGCCAGAGCTAGTTAGAGCTAGGTGCCATTCTTAATAAGACCTCTGGGGGATCCCCTGGCCTTGAGCCCCCCCCAACCTGCATTCAAAAGAGCCACAACCTCTGCTCACAGAAGCCAGCTGAGTAGATGCCGTGACATCCTATGCTCCAGATTTCTCAGGAAACTGCAAACTCGGACCAGGGATGTGGAGGGGGCATTTCTGGCAGAGGGAGGGCTGGCATGGAGAGGGGAGCTAGGTCCTGATCATTTTACCCTGCGGGCCATGGTACACACCCACCATATGCTGACCTCACGTCACCATATGCCATATGCTGACCCCACGTCACCCACCTGTGCCCACTTTTCCCCTCCAGAGAAAGCCCAGGACTCAGATAACGCATTTCACTCAGAAACCTGTCAACCTGGTCTCGAAGCGACACAGCAGCTCAGCGGAGGCAGCAGCCACCCTGGGCATCGGAACAGGAGGGAAAGAGGGTGAATGTTTAAGAAAACAAAACAAAAATCTCAGCTGTTTTCAAAAGAACTGCATGCTGGGAAACACCAACATCATCCAACACAGCATCAGACTCCAGCACGCTTCACACTTAGTGAAGCGATAAAACTGCGTGTTCTCCAAAAAAATAGAAGAATAATTCCAAAACGTGTGTTTTCCTCATGGTTGCTTCTGCTACCCCCTCTCTCTGATGGGTGTCAGGGTCCAGCTGAATTTAGTTGCCTCCTGGGAGATGTCACTCTCACCCCTGCTGGTAAGTTCAAAGTCACCAGGGAGTGAGATAAAAATTTACCAGGGAGTGAGATAAAAATTTACCGAGTCCTAGGCGCTTCCAGAAACCAACTACACGAAGCCTGCTGGCTGTCCCACCGCTCTCCTGCTCAAATACACCAGCACACATGGAGCTCAGCCCCCAGACTCCATTTTGGCCCTCTCCCCTTAGGGAAAACAAGCACCAAGACTGAAAATCCAGGTCAGATGTGGGGTAGGTTTGCAGCTGCTACGCATTTTTACATATTAAAGAAAAAAAAAAAGTCATGTGCGTGTTGAAATGAAAGTCTGCTTTCCCACCGGCATCCCGGACCCAGTGGCCCCGTGGGTACAGCTCACAGCTCAGTCGTTGAAAGCATCAGCCAACCCTTTCAGTCTCCTGGGGCACCAGCCACCCCGCACTCCTCGTGGTCTGGCCATGGGCCCGGTGCCACGCCCCCCGAGCAAGGGGACCTCAATGTCACTCCCAAAACAAAGATGTAGGTCCAGTGTTCAGGGCAGGAGGCAGAAAGGGCTGCACCCCGGGAAAAAGAAAAGACACTTTTGTGTTTGGCTAAAGCCCGCGTTTTAACCAAAGGGAATATAAATTACTCTGTGCCCAAACTAGCACTATTGTTTTTAAAAAGAGAATAAGAAAGAAGAAAAAAAGCCATGCCAGATCCCAAGGCGGCCCTTGCCGGGGCTGTCCAGGCTGCTGGGACATGGATCAGGGTGAAAAGTCACCATGAGGCTTTTACATTTGGGAAGAAACAGTCACGGACGGAGGGAACTCTGGAATCCCTCCACCACAGACTTAGAATGGCAGGTAGCCCCAGCCATGGGATGACGGAATAGAGACACCTGATCGGGGTTCTCTGCAGAAATCAGGACCTCCCGGCTTCCTGGCTGCCACAGCTGTAGCCCCAGATGCAAAGAGAAATAGAGAGAAAAATCTTCACTGCCGCCTTCAAATCAACCAACCAGTGCTTTTGCAGAGAAAAAGGGAGAGGAGGTGTGTAAGTTGCCATATTTGATCCAAAACAGATCCCCAGCTGATGGGCTCGTCCTTTCCGGTCAGGCCCCGGAGGGCAGACGTCTCTCTCAGGGTCCCTGGCAGAATGAGGTCTTGGGAGGCCTGAGCAGCAATCAGTGTTTGTGGCAACAGTTGAGTTTGCCTTCTGACTGCTCTAGGACGTCCAGCATCTCCTCGATGATGGCCCGAAGTGCCCGGCCCAGCTGGTCTGCATTGTAGGGCTTGCCCAGAGGGGGCACGTGAACAAAGGCTGAGCGGCCGTGACTCTGGTACAGAGAGGTATAGTAGGCGAAGTCGCAGAGGTACCTAAGCCACAGGGCATGGGGGATGGGAAGGAGACCAAATGGGGTCAGAGAGTGAATGTTGCATTGAAATCCATCATAAGACACCCGCCCCCCCCGCCCCAACCTCACCAGTCATCCACAAGATGGAATACTGCTTCTCCCTCCCCAGGCCAGCAAATAAGTAAATAAAGAAAGAACTCCAAGTGCTGGGGTATATGTGGGGAAGGAAGCAGTGTGAGATGCTGCTGGTTGGGATGCAAATTGCCCCAGGGGAGGGCAATCTGGCAGGCTAGAAAAATTATAGATGTGCAATATTCAATATTTTGTGATAAACCTTAATGGAGAAGAATATGAAACAGAATATATATATATATATATCTCACTCACTTTGCTGTACAGCAGAAACTAACACAACATTGTGAATGAACTATACTTCAATAAAATTTTTAAAACATAATTTTTTAAAAATTACAAATGCATAGACTTTACGATCTGATGTTTTGAGTTTTTAGACTCTATCTCAGGAGCCCTCTGCACAAGAGCACGAGAAAGACGAACAAGGTATCTGCTGCAGCGTGATGTGTAAAAGCAGAAAAACAGGAAGCAACCTGCTAGGATATGAATGCCCCCCCCAGATCCCCTCCCACCCTGCGAGGACATGGCCTGAAGTCGGCAGTCTGCAACCTATAGGAAGGCCTTTATCAGAACACCACCATGCTGGTGCCTGGATCTTGAACTTCCTAGCCTCCACAACTGGGAGCAGTAACTTTCTGTTGTTTATAAGCTGCCCAGTCTGGGGTTTTTTTTGGTTATAGCAGACTAAAACACCACCTAAATGTCCACTGACAGAGGAGTGGCTTAATAAACTCTGCTTCATCTGCACAGTGGCATACTATGCAGCCATTTACAAGGCAGGCAGTGGAGCCACAGGAAGGCAGAACTCACTAAGACCCATGTCACACGCCCACACGTGAAACCAAGGAAGGGAACTCTCATGAAAATGCACACCACATGACCCCATCCACGTGAAAGCAAAGTTAAACAGGACAAAATTCGAAAGCAGTACGTCAGATGTCCTACATATGTATGGAAACATATGTGTGGGTGAGTACGAAGGGTCATAATTTAAGTCTCTGATTTAACCGAGGGATCCCTGGGGCGGGGAGGGGCGGGGGGAGGAGAGAGGGCAAGAGAATCTTTCACAACAGGAAAGTATGAGAATATATTCTATAATTATCTGAGTAACTTAAAATTAATTCTAGGGGAGTTCCCTAGTTGCCTAACGGTTAGGGTTCCGGGCTTTCACAGACAGGGCCCGGGTTCAATCCCTGGTCAGGGAACTGAGGTCCCGCAAGCTGTGTGGGGCAGCCAAAAACAAACAAAAAAATTAGTTAAAAAAAAAGACTTGAGCCCGCGTGCCACAACTACTGAAGCCCATGCTCCTGGAGCCCGTGCTCCGCAACAAGAGAAGCCACTGCAATGAGAAGCCTGTGAACCGCAGCGAAGAGTAGCCCCCAATCGCTGCAACTGGAGAAAGCCCGCGTGCAGAAACGAAGGTCCAATGCAGCCAATAATAAATTAATTTTTTTTAAAAAAAAGGGGGCTTCCCTGGTGGCGCAGTGGTTGAGAATCCGCCTGCCGATGTAGGGGACACGGGTTCGTGCCCCGGTCCGGGAAGATCCCACATGCCGCGGAGCGGCTGGGCCCGTGAGCCATGGCCGCTGAGCCTGCGCGTCCGGAGCCTGTGCTCCGCAACGGGAGAGGCCACAACAGTGAGAGACCCGCGTACCGCAAAAAAAAAAAGACTGCTGGGAGGGGGAAGGGGCAATATAGGAGAAGAGGATTAAGAGGCACAAACTACTATGTATAAAATAAGCTACAAGGATATATTGTACAACACAGGGAATATAGCCAATATTTTATAATAACTATAAATGGAGTATAACTTTTTTAAAATAAATTTATTTATTTATTTTTGGCTGCTTGGGCCTTCGTTGCTGTGTGCAGGCTTTCTCTAGCTGCGGCAAGCGGGGGCTACTCTTCCTTGAGCGGGCTTCTCATTGTGGTGGCTTCTCTTGTTGCGGAGCATGGGCTCTAGGCATGCGGGCTCCAGTAGTTGTGGCACATGGCCTCAGTAGTTGTGGCTCGCAGTCTCTAGAGAGCAGGCTCAGGAGTTGTGGCGCACAGGTTTAGTTGCTCCACGGCATGTGGGATCTTCCCGGACCAGGGCTCTAACCCATGTCCCCTGCATTGGCAGGCGGATTCTTAACAACTGCGCCACCAGGGAAGCCCAGGAGTGTAACTTTTAAAAACTGTGAATCTCTGTATTATACATCTGTAACGTATACTATTGTACATCAACTATACTTTAATAAAAAAGTAATTAAGGGACTTCCCTGGTGGTCCAGTGGTAATGAGTCTGCCTTACAATGAGGGGGACGCGAGTTCAATCCCTGGTCAGGGAACTGGGATCCCACATGCTGCGGGGCAACTGGGCCTGCACGCCACAACTACTGAGCTCAGGAGCCTCAACTAAAGAGCCCAAGTGCCACAAACTACAAAGCCCACATGCCCTGGAGCCCGCGCGCCACAACTAGAGAAGAGAAAAAACCTGCACGCCACAGCTAGAGAGAAGCCCAAGCATTACAATGAGAAGAGCCCGCATGCGGCAACGAAAGATCCCACATGCCACAGGGAAGATCTCGCATGCTACAATTAAGACCTGACGCAGCCAAAAATAAATTAAATAAAGAAAAAAATAAATAAATCTTTAAAAAATAATAATACTTTTTAAAAAAAGACTGATGGTAAATTCAGCCACTTCTTCATTCTGTCAACTGAATTTGCCACCTTCCGCCTTTGGACTGGAGAGGTGTACATAGGGTGTTGAGGGGGCGTAGAACAGAGAGGTCTGGGAGGCTGGGGAGTCCTTTCCAAGGGGGCAACATTTTGGAGTTAAGACCTGAAAGAGGTATTATCAGAGGGAGGTGAGCTCTGGGCAGAGGTGTTAGCATGTGCAAAGCCCCTGATGATAGAGTGAGCTTGGTGTGTTTGAGGAACAGGAGGAGGCTGGTTTGTGGGTCTAGAAGGCAGTGGTGAGGCGAGAGTGAGGGCAGAGGAGGGTGGAGAGGTGGGCAGGGGCCAGACCACACTGAACCTGTGCATGGTAGAGAGTTGGGATTTTATTCGAGGTGCACTGGAAGCTGTAGGAAGAATTAAGCAAGTTAGGGACATCATCGGACTTAAATTAATAGACCCTCTAATAGGCTGAATAGTTAGTTTCTGTCCCAAGTCTGTGTTCATCTAGAACCTCAAAGTGTGACCTGATTTGGAGATAGGGTTTTTGCAGGTGTAATTAGTTAAGATGAGGTCATAGTGGTTTAGGGTAGGTCCTAAATCCAATGATTGTTGTCTTGGTAAGAAGGCCACATGGGGACTTCCCTGGCTGTACAGTGGTTAAGACTTCGCCTTCCAATGCCGGGGGTGGGGGTTCGATCCCAGGTCGAGGAGCTAAGATCCCATGTGCCTCGCAGCCAAAAAACTGAAACATAAAACAGAAGCAGGGACTTCCCTGGTGGCGCAGTGGTTAAGAATCCGCCTGCCAATGCGGGGAAAAACGGGTTTGATCCCTGGCCCAGGAAGATCCCACATGCCTCAGAGCAACTAAGCCCATGCGCCACAACTACTGAGCCTGTGCTCTGTAGCCTGCGAGCCACAGCTACTGAGCCCACATGCCACAACTACTGAAGCCCGCACTCCTAGAGCCCAAGCTCCGCAGCAAGAGAAGCCACTACAGTGAGAAGCCCGCGCACCACAACGAAGAGTAGCCCCCACTCGCTGCAACTAGAGAAAGCCCGTGCACAGCAACGAAGACCCAACGCAGCCAAAAATAAATAAATAAAATTATATATTTTTAAAAATCCAGAAGCATTATTGTAACAAATTCAATAAAGACTTTAAAAATGGTCCACATCAAAAAAATCTTTAAAAAAAATAAAATAAAAGAAGGCCATGTGAAGACACACACAGGGAAGAAGGCCATGTGGAGATGGAGGCAGAGATTGGGGTAAAGCATCTCAAGCCATGGAACACTCAGCATTGTTAGCAGCCCCCATAAACCAGAGAGGCATGGAACAGATTCTCCCTCAGAACCTCCAGAAGGAACCAACCCTGCTGACACCTTGATTTTGGACTTTTAGTCTCCAGAACTGGGAGAGAATAAATGTTTGTTGTCCTAAGCCACCAACATGGTAATTTGTTATATATAGCAGCCACAGGAAACTAAAATAGAAACTGACTTCTTTAGGAGAGAAGGACTGTCAGGTTTGGGGTAGAGGTGGCAGGAGGAACAGCAGGGAGGCAGCCAAAGCAACGTGCAGGTGAGAGATGCCAGGATCCACAATCCACACACAACGAGTTCCAGAAGCAGAATCCGTGGAACCTGTTTCACATATATACACACACCTACACGTATATACTTAACTCTGTGCCTCATGCATGGTGAGGTTTATATACCGTGAAATTCTATGTAAAAATATTATGTATAATACTGTTAAAATATCACATGCTTAAAAAAAAATTATCCCATGCTTTAATCGGGTGGTAAATCAATTATGTTTTCAAAAGTGAAAAAGAAAAAGTGAGCACTTGGCCCAAAGAGGCTAAAGTCAAACACACTTGGCTTGTTCAACACCCAGCCTGGGCTGATGTAGGAGGGAAACCCCTACTCACACCTACACCACAGGGCCCCATGGTGCCTTACCTGCCAGCATCCTGTGAGATGGTCACTGACACATCCAGGCCCAGTGTAGTAACCCTCTCACATACAGCATCCATGTCAATGATGGAGTCAATGCTTTCAGGCCCATCCTCCACACAGCACTGGGAGCCAGGGCAGAATCGGCAGTTGTCCAGCCCCTTGTAGCCCTTGTTGTGCCCGCACTTCTCCAGCGTGACTGTGGTCGCCATGCCTGACACCCCCACATGCACCACCAGCTGCAGACAGATGGGCAAGGCTTAATAGGGTCTGGCCATGGGGCTGGGAGTCCCCCCAGGCCAAGGAGAGGGCAGCATCCTCACAGAGCTCTGCTGGGGGTTACGTGCTTTCTGACATCTTGCTGCTGGAATAGACCCTACAGTCACTCTTGCAGAAAGGTGTGCCAAGTGAAACGTGCAAGAATGTGAAATATGTAAAGATGTTCATTGCAGCTTTGTCATTACAATCAAATATTGGAAACAACCGAATTAGCCATCCATGTCGAGGTGTGGGGGGGTGGATAAGTAAAGTATGAGCTACTTTGTAGCTGTTAACATGCCCAAGGCAATTCTGTATGAAATACTCTTCAAGACATATTGCCAAACACAAAAGGCAAGGTATAACTTCCAGGAATCTAACCTAAAAACAATCAAAGAGATAATAATTTGTAGATGGTCACTTCAGTGTTGTTTATAAAAGTGAGGGAAAAGAACCCAAAACATAGAAATGACCAGCATGCCCAATAATAGGAGAATGGTTGTATTAATTACTAAATATTACCCAGCCGTTAAAATAATGTTAAGGGAGAATTTTTAATGACCTGCGTGATTAAATGCTCATGATAACATATTTATAAGAGGCAGGATACCAAACTGAATACAGTTTAACTTCAAATATTAATTATTTGTGTCTATGTTTATATACAGAAAGGGCACTGTAGGAAAATATGTGAACATTTAAACTACAGACTGATGAGCACACTGTGCCATATGGCAGTCACAGGACACATGTGGCTATTGAGCGTTTGAAATGTGGCTGATACAAACTTTTTTTCTACGCATTTTCTTTATTTGATTTTTGGTTATTTCCCTATGGTGATATATCTCACAGTGACTTTTTTTTTTAACATCTTTATTGGAGTATAATTGCTTTACAGTGTTGTGTTAGTTTCTGCTGTATAACAAAGTGAATCAGCTCTACATATACATATATCCCCATATCCCCTCCCTCTTGCACCTCCTTCCCACCCTCCCTAGCCCACCCCTCTAGGACATCACAAAGCATCGAGCTGATCTCCCTGTGCTATACAGCTGTTTCCCACTAGTATATATATGTCAACGCTACTCTCTCACTTCGTGCCGGCTTATCCTTCCCCCTTCCCATGTCCTCAAGTCCATTCTCTATGTCTGCGTCTTTACTCCTGTCCTGCCCCTAGGTTCATCAGAACCATTTTTTGTTTTTTAGATTCCATATATATGTGTTAGCATATGGTACTTGTTTTTCTCTTTCTGACATACTTCACTCTGTATGACAGACTCCGGGTTCATCCACCTCACTACAGATAACTCAATTTCATTTCTTTTTATGGCTGAGTAATATTCCATTGTATATAATGTGCCACATCTTCTTTATCCATTCATCTGTCAGTGGACACTTAGGTTGCTTCCATGTCCAAAAATAAACACAAAATGGGCTTCCCTGGTGGTGCAGTGGTTGAGACTCTGCCTGCTAATGCAGGGGACACGGGTTCGAGCCCTGGTCTGGGAGGATCCCACATGCCGCGGAGCAACTAGGCCCGTGAGCCACAACTACTGAGCCTGCGCGTCTGGAGCCTGTGCTCCGCAACAAGAGAGGCCGCGACAGTGAGAGGCCCGCGCACCGCGATGAAGAGTGGCCCCGGATTGCCGCAACTAGAGAAAGCCCTCGCACAGAAAGGAAGACCCAACACAGCCAAAAATAAATATTAATTAATTAATTAATTTTAAAAAGGAAAACCACAAAATGGATTAAAGACCTAAACGTAAGGCCAGACACTATCAAACTCTTAGAGGAAAACATAGGCAGAACACTCTATGACATATATCACAGCAAGATCCTTCTTGACCCACCTCCTAGAGAAATGGAAATAAAAATAAACAAATGGGACCTAATGAAAATTAAAAGCTTTTGCACAGCAAAGGATACCATAAACAAGACGAAGAGATAACCCTCAGAATAGGAGAAAATATTTGCAAATGAAGCAACTGACAAAGGATTAATCTCCAAAATATACAAGCAGCTCAATATCAAAAAAACAAACAACCCAATCCAAAAATGGGTGGAAGACCTAAGTAGACATTTCTCCAAAGGAGATATACAGATTGCCAACACATGGCTGTTACAAACTGAGATGCCAGTGCAGCACACACACCGGTTTCAGAGACTGGGCATGAAAAAAGAATGGAGGGACTTCCCTGGTGGTCCAGCGGTTAAGACTCCGCATGTTAAGACTCGAGTGCAGAGCACTGAGATCTCACATGCCGCGCGGTGCGGCTAAAAAGTGGAAAAAAAAAAAAAAAAAAAGGAAAGTAAAATGTCTCATTAATAACTTTTTAAATGTTGATTACACATTGACATAATATTTTAGAAATAAGGGGTGACATTTAAGATATTATTAAAATTAATTTCAGGGCTTCCCTGGTGGCGCAGTGGTTGAGAATCCGCCTGCCGATGCAGGGAACACGGGTTCGTGCCCCGGTCCGGGAAGATCCCACATGCCGCAGAGCGGCTGGGCCCGTGAGCCATGGCCGCTGAGCCTGCGCGTCCGGAGCCTGCGCTCCGCAATGGGAGAGGCCACAACGGTGAGAGGCCCGCGTACCACAAAAAAAAAAAAAAAAAAAAAATTAATTTTCACTATTTCTTTTTATGCTTTTTTTTTTTTTTTTCTGGCCATGCAGCTTGTGGGATCTTAGTTCCCAGACCAGGGATTGAACCCGAGCTACGGCAGTGAAAGTGCCGAGTCCTAACCACTGGACCAGGGAATTCCTTCTTTGTATGCTTTTCAATTGTGGCTTCTAGAAAGTTTAAACTGTCCTGTGTAGCTGGCATGGTAACATCTAGCGGCCCGTGATTCTCAAGAACATAACTAGCCAGGAGTGGGGGCTATGCTACTGGATGCCTAGCACCCACCCTGTGTTGTCTGGTGCTCCATAAACCAGTGGGGCAACAGGTAACACTGTAATTCCTGTGAATGCAAAAACAAAATAGCAGCTAGCTATAGTATAGAGGGTTGAATGGTGACTCCAACAACAACAAAAAAAAAAAAAAAAAAAAAAGAAAGAAAAGGAAAGGTATGTCCCTGTCCTAATACCTGGAAACTGACTGGGACCTTCTTTGGGAAAGGGTCTTTGCAGATGTAATTAAGTAAAGGATCTTGAGATGAGGTCCTCCTGGATTATCTGGATGGGCCCAAAATCCATTGACAAATGCCCTTAAAACAGACACACAGAGCAGGGACAGAGAGAGAGGAAAGGAGAAGGTCATGTGGAGACAGTGGCAGAGGATAGAGTGATGAGGCCACAAGCCAAGGAATGCCTGGGGCCACCAGAAGCTGCAAGAGACAAGGAAGGATCCTCCCCCAGAGCCTTTGGAGGGAGCCACAGCCCTGCTCATGCCTTGATTTTGGACTTCTGGCCTCCAGACCTGTGCGCTTATAAATTTCTGTAGTTTTAAGACACCTAGTTGGCAGTCAGTTGTTACGTCAGCCACAGGATGCTAATCCATGCAGTACGATGCTTAAACAGTACTTGCGGGTGAGCACAAATGTATATGAAGACGCGTGTGTGTGAAGAAGATGTGAGCGATGACAATAGCCGTGGTACCAGTTAACCAGTATTAAGAGCTTACTATAGGGACTTTCCTGGTGGTCCAGTGGATAAGACTCCACACTCCCAGTGCAAGGGGCTTGGGATTCTATCCCTGGCTGGGGATCTATATCCTGCATGCACGCCACAACTGAGAAGTCTGTGTGCCACAATTAAGAAGTCTGCATGCCACAACTAAGAAGTCCGCATGCCACAACTAAGGGTCCACATGCTGCAACGAAGATCCCGTGTGCCAAACTAAGACCTGGCGCAGCCTAAATAAATAAATAAAGTTTTTTTTTTTTTTTAAAAAAGAGCTTACTATAGACCAGGAGCTCTCAACCAGGGGTGAGCCTGCCCCCCCCAGAGCATGTCTGGCAACATCTGGAGACATCATGGGGTGTCAAACTGGAGACACAGTGCTCCTGGCATCTCATGGGTGGTGGTCAGGGATGCTGCTCGGCACCCTACAGTGCACAGCACAGCCCGTCTCAGAGAACGCTCTGGCCCCGGTGCAGCTGAGAAACCCTGGGGTGGGCTCAGAACTGTTTATTGTCCTGCTGGCCTCATCTCTCTCATCCCCACCACAAACTCATGATGTTAGTACTTGTGATAGCGAGATCTATAGTAGGAGATATACGTTTGTTGGAACTTCCCTGGTGGTGCAGGGGGTGAGACCCCATGCTCCCCATGCAGGGCCCTGGGGCTCGATCCTCGGTTGGGGAACTAGATCCCACATGCATGCTGCAACTTAAAGTTCTCATGCCATAGCTAAAAGCCCACATGCCACAACTAAGACGGGGTGTGGCCAAAATAAATAAATATTTTTTTTTTTTTTTTTTTTTTTTTTTTGCGGTATGCGGGCCTCTCACTGCTGTGGCCTCTCCCGTTGCGGAGCACAGGCTCCAGACGCGCAGGCCTAGCGGCCATGGCTCACGGGCTTAGTTGCTCCGCGGCATGTGGGATCTTCCCGGACCAGGGCACGAACCCGTGACCCCTGCATTGGCAGGCGGATTCTCAACCACTGTGCCACCAGGGAAGCCCAATAAATAAATATTTTAAAATTAGAAAAGAAATATATATTTGTCCTTAGTTCACCCTTCCTGGCACAGAGCTCCTAAAACCCTTAGAGTTCCCTAAGTGATGAGAGCAATACAGGTGTCCTGTTTTGTTAATTTTTTTTTTTTTTTCTGCTGCATGGCATGTGGGATCTTAGTTCCCTGACCAGGAATCAAACCCGTGCCCCCTGCAATGGAAGCGTGGAGTCCTAACCACTGGACTTCCAGGAAATTCCCCTGTTTTGTTAATGGGTAACTTTTGGAAAGCACCTTAGAATGGGGGTTGGTTGCCAGGGGAACCAACCACATGATTAGAGGGTTGGAACTTTCAGCCCCACCCCCCTACCTCAGAGGAAGGGAGAGGGCCTGGAGATGGAGTTCAGCTGGGGAGAGTAGGGCGCTCGGGAGGGCAAAGCAGCATATGCTCGGGAGCGCATAGGACAAGGCATACGCTGTCCTATGCATCTCTTTCATCTGGCTGGCTGTTCCTGAGTTATATGCTTTTATAATAAACCAGTAATCCAGTGAGTAAATGGGGTTCCTGAGTTCTGTGAGCTGCTCTAGCAAATAAATGGAACCCAAGGAAGGGGTCGTGGGAAGCCGTGATTTATAGCCAGTTGGACAGAAGCACAGGTAACAACCTAGACTTAAGATTGGCATCTGCAAACTATTTTATATAGAATGGATAAACAATAAGGTCCTACTGTAGAGCACAGGGAACTATATTCAATATCCTGTGATAACCATAATGGAAAAGAGTATTTTTTAAAAAGAATGTATATATATGTATAACTGAATCACTTTGCTGTACAGCAGAAATTAACACAACATTGTAAATCAACTATACTTCAAAAAAAAAAAAAAAAAAGATTGGCGTCTGAACTGGAGGACAGTCCTGTGGGATGGAGCCCTTACCCTGTGGAATGCGATTCTATCTCTGGGTAGGTAGTGTCAGAATTGAGTTGAATTGTAGGACCCACAGTCGCTCTCCAAGAATTGCTTGGTGTGGGGATAACTCCACCCTCGCACTGGAATCGGGTGGTAGAATTTTAGTACCTCAGTCACCCCTCTCTTCGGTATCCACAGGAGACTGGTTCCAGGTTCCCCCCCTCCTCCTTCGGATACCAACATCTGGGGATGCTCAAGTCTCTTACCTAAAATGGCGTAGTATTTGCATATCACCTACTGCACATCTTCCTGTATACCTCAAATCATCTCTAGATTACTTATGATACCTAATAGAATGCAAATGTTATATAGATAAATAGCTGCCAGCTCAAGGCAAATTCAAGTTTTGCTTTTTGAAACTTTCTGAATTTATTTATTTATTTTTTTTCTGCACTGCACGGCTTACTGGATGTTAGTTCCCCAACCAGGGATTAAACCCGGGCCCCCAGCAGCGGAAGCATGGGGTTCTAAGCACTGGACCACCAGGGAATTCTCTGGAATTTTTTTTCAAATATTTTTGATCTGTGCTTGGTTGATTCCTATTGTTATTTCCACCTGACACAGGAGGAAACTGAGGCACTCCCTGAGACCTCACAGCTCATCAGTAGCAGCCTGGACCCCAAATCCTTCTTCTTTATTCCTTTCTATATAGTGAGACATTTTAAAGACATGTTCATGCCTTAGGTTTTCTTTTTAACTAGAATAAAGCAGGACTATATAGACGGTAGAGGAAAAAGCTCATTCACAGGACCTTCAGTCACATCTCACTGAGCCTCCAGGTCCCCCTCTGTAAAAAGGGACAAATTCTAATTTTTTAAAAAAAATTTTGAGGGAGCTTCGAGGATGGCGGCATCCACGGCACTGATTGTGCAGGAGAGCCCCAGCATGAAAAAAGCAGTGTCGCTGATAAATGAAATAGATATCGGAAGATTTCCACGATTGCTCACCCCAATTCTTCAAAAACTTCACCTGAAGGCTGAGAATAGTTTCAGTGAAGAAGAGGAAGAAAGACTTCAAGCTGCATTTTCTCTAGAGAGACAAGATCTTCACCTAGTTCTTGCAACAATATCATTCATTTTAGAACAGGAAGTATATCACAACGTGAAGCCAGCTGCTTTGCAGCAGCAGTTAGAGAACATTGATCTTAGACAAGACAAAGCAGAAGCATTTGTCAATGCTTGGTCGTCTATGGGTCAAGAAACAATTGAAAAATTCAGGCAGAGGATTCTCGCACCCCACAAGCTGGAGACGGTCGGATGGCAGCTTAAACTTCAGTTGGCTCACTCTGACCAAGCAAAACTAAAATCTCCTCAAGCTGTGTTACAGCTAGGAGTGAGCAATAAAGAGTCGAAGAGCCTGAAGAAAGTTCTTGTGGAATTCTGTCACAAGGAATTGTTTGATTTCTATAACAAGCTTGTGACCATACAAGCACAGCTGGATTCCCTGACATGATGTTCTCCAAGACTTGTTTCTCTATACACTCCAGCCACCTTATTATTTTGCACTGAAGATAAACTGCCAGGTTGTGTTTTCTGAAGGATTCATTAGCTTTCTTCTTGTAAATTATATGGCTTATTGCTTCTTATCAAAATAACAGCCAAGGAAGATCATTGTTCTGAGTACTGATGTTCTAATATACATTCTCTAGTTCTGTGAGCCAACAGCAAGCAATTGTTAAGAACACTTCTGTTTTAAAAGAAACGAAAGTGAATATCATATTGTTTTTACTGTCCTATTTTTGCTTTATTGCCTGACCTTTTTGTTTTTTACATACTTGATGATACTTTTATGCATCAAGAAGGGTCCATGGATACAAAGTGTAATGTGTACCTTAGAACACAGAACTTCATTAATTACAATAATAAAAATAAGAAAGTAGCCACATTCAAAACAAATTTTTTTTTTATTGGAGTATAGTTGATTTACAATATTGTGTTTCAGGTGTACAGCAAAGTGAATCAGTTATACATATATCCACTCATTTTTAGATTACTTTCCCATATAGGCCATTACAGAGTATTGAGTAGAGTTCCCTATGCTATACAGTAGGTCTTCATTAGTTATCTGTTTTATATATAGTAGTGTGTGTATGTTAATCCCAACCTCCCAATTTATCCCCCCCCCACCCCCTTACGGGACAAATTCTACTTGAGGTGCAATGAGAGGGCTTCTTAGAAAGGAAGATGTCTCCAGCCAGCCCTGGAGAATCTGAAACAGCAGGCTAGGGTAGGAAGCTGAGTGAGGCCCCCCCAAAGGGGACTGGGACTGCACTTGTTAGAGATACCAGCCCAGGTAACTTCCCATACAGCTCCTGCCCAAGGTCTTGGCTGGACCAAAACTACCTCTGCGGGAGGGTGTGGTTCCTGCCTGTCTGGCCTCCATTCCATCACATCAGGTTAAAACCACAGCTCCCTCCCACAGCTATTTTCCCTTTGTGGACCACCCTCCACTTCTTCTCATTCTAGGAGGTTTGGAGAGAGGTGACACCACCCTCTGGCCACCGGAGTGGGCATGTGGGACTCAGGCTTCACAAATCAGAGCATTCCTTCTTCCCCAACCACAGTGATTGGCTCAGGGACTGGCCTGTGACCCAAGCCGGCCAATGAGAATCAGTCATAGACTTCGGGGAATTATTTGGAGGAGAGGTGTTCTCTTTCTGCTGAGTGGCTGAGTTGGGAGGATATCAGCCAGCAACCACCTATCTTTGCCAAAGCAAAAGCAAAGTGGAAAGCAAAGCAAAGCTACGTGGTCAAGATAGGAGGCTGGGGCTTCCCTGGTGGCGCAGTGGTTGAGAGTCCGCCTGCCGATGCAGGGGACACGGGTTCGTGCCCCGGTCCGGGAGGATCCCACGTGCCGCGGAGCGGCTGGGCCCGTGAGCCATGGCCGCTGAGCCTGCGCGTCCGGAGCCTGTGCTCCGCAACGGGAGAGGCCACGACAGTGAGAGGCCCGCGTACCACCAAAAAAAAAAAAAAAAGGAGAGGAGGCTGATGACATTGGGTGAGCACCTGAATCAAGCTATACCTGAAGCATACCAACATTTGTGCTCACTCTGGGTTGAGGTGTGACTTGACTGTCACTTATAACCAAACAGGTCATGACTGATACAGAACTCAAGTGGGACAGAACCAGGCTCTGTGAAGTTCCAGATGTTTGCTTTCCTCCCTCACCTCTAAGGGTAACCCAGGAAAGTGGGGCACTTTAGGAAATAAGGCTGTGGCATCAGCCATGTGATCAGAGCAGGAACAAAGTCACACAAACCATCCATGTGTGAGGCACCCACCTGAAGGTCCTGATGGGGAAGCACCTACCTTCACCCCACTCATCTTTGCCCCATTTACCTGTGGACTGTGCTTCTCCCACAGGGCGGGGATGAGCCTCTGGACTGTCTTGTACTCCACTGGAATCTCATACACATGCAGGTCCACGCTGTCACCGAGCCCCAGCTTCTCCAGCTCCTGGGAGCAAGAGCAGAGGAAATGTGGCATTAGGTCAGGGCTGCAGGGATAACTACATCCCTGGGGACAGAGTGACGTATCCTCAGAAGACAGGTGGGGTTCCTGACTCACTGTGCAGAGCGGGAAGCCACATGTGATGGTCTATACAGACCCAGGTGAGCCTGGGCAAGTACCCGACCCTCCTGAGGGTGCCTTGTTTTTCTTAACTGTAAGTGGGGGTTTGGACTCACTGCTGGCTGTGACCCCTTTCCTTTTCATCCTTTCCTACATTTAAAAGTAGCTCCTCACTATTTGCAACAGCTGAAGTATCCATCACTTGATGAAAGGATATAAACAAAATGTGGTCCATCCATACAGTGGAATATTACTCAGCCATGAAAAGGACTGAAGCACTGACACATGCTACAATGTGGATGAACCTTGAAAACATCATGCTGCATGAAAAAAGCCAGACACAAAAGGTCACATATTATATGACTCTGCTTATGTGAAATATCCAGAACAGGCAAATCCACAGAGACAGAAAGCAGATCAATGGTTGCCAGGGGCTTGGGGACTGGGGATGGGGAGTGGCAGGATTTCCTTTTTGGATGATAAAAATGTTCTGGAATTAAATAGAGGTGGTGGTTGGACACACTGTGAATGTAATAAATGCCACTGATTTGTACACTTTAAAATAGTTAGTTTTATACTATGCAAGTTCATCTCAATTTTTTTTAAAGGGAAAAAAGCAGCTCTTAATTGCATGGATGGTGGAGGGCAGGAATCAGGGATGGAGCCTCTAAAGCCAGGTGACCAGGTTTATTCTCCCTCCCCTACCCTCACTCCCTGGCTGGGTGACCCTGGGTAAGTCACTCAACCTCTCTGTGCTTTAGTTCCTTCATCTGTAAATGGGTGAACAGTAGTACCCATATCATAGGGAGAAAAAATAAAACAACAGAAGGAACTAGAAAAAATAAAACAATGTTAAGTTATATTTTAAAACATTAATGTGTTTCCTTTTAAAAAAATCCAAGTGACTTTTTCTGCCTAATATGGCATAAGTGAAAAAATAATAGACAATATGTGTAAAATAACAGTTTTCAGACGTGGAGTTGAGGAGTCAAAGCTGAGGTTCTAGAAAGTGTAAGAAGGCTACAGTTTGCAGAATGGAGTCCTGGACAGGAGGTACCTGGGGGGAAGAGGAGGTAGGGGGAGAGAGAGGAGGGGGGAGGGGAAGGGGAAGAGGGAAGTAGGTAGAAAGGAGAGTGTATAGAGAGGAAGAGAGGAAGAGAGAGAGAGATCAATCTAGAAGTTGATCCAGAGATCTTTTGAGAGTCCGAGGACTGATGGGTTTACACACATGCAGAGGCCAGGGATAGAGCCACTTGAAAGGAACAGAGGGAACAAGCCTCTGAGCTCACACCAGGTTGGAAATACTTGCTCGTACCAGCCAGAGTGGAAAAACTTCACAAGGAAGTGGAGAAAAATTAGCCCCAGAGTGAAGACTGCTCTGGTCCTGCCTTACGAATCTGAACAGCAAGCCTGGAAAGGAACTGTTTCCAGTAGCTTAATTGTATCCCAGAACAAAGCTCAAGAATATTTTGAGGAAATACAAAAGTATACAGCATGCCATAAGGTAAAATTCACAAGGCCTGGCATCAGCTGAAACTTACCAGGCATACAAAGAAGCCAAAAACTACCACCCATAATGAAGAGAAAAATCAATCAATAGAAGCAGGACCGGGGGCTTCCCTGGTGGCGCAGTGGTTAAGAATCCGCCTGCCAATGCAAGGGGCACGGGTTCAAGCCCTGGTCCAGGAAGATCCCACACGCAGCAGAGCAACTAGGCCTGTGAGCCACAACGACTGAAGCCCGCATGCCACAACTACTAAAGCCCGAGCGCCTAGGGCCCAAGCTCCGCAACAAGAGAAGCCACTGCAATGAGAAGCCCGCCCACTGAATCGAAGAGTAGTCCCTGCTCGCCACAACTAAAGAAAGATCGCATGCAGCAACAAAGACCCAACATAGCCAAAAATTAAATAAATAAATAAATATTTTTTTAAAAAGAAAGAAAAAATCCTGCTATGTAACCACTGTAAATATAAACTTAAAAAAGAAAAGAAAAGAAACAGGACCAGGGAATTCCTTGGTGGTCCAGTGCTTAGGATTTCATGCTTTCACTGCCGATAGCCTGGGTTCAATCCCTGGTCAGGAAACTAAGAGCCCTCAAGCCACGTGGCATGGCCAAAAAAGAAAGAAAGAAAAAAGATAAAAAGGACCAAAAACAACACAGATGGTAGAATTAGTAGATAAGGACATGAAAACAGTTGGTATATTTTTTAAAAGCCAGACAGATCAAGTTTGAAGTCCCCTCACCCCGCGTCTGGGTCCCATTCCCATACTTCAGAAGAAAGTACTGTTAACAGCACACACATCCATGCAGACCTATTTCTATCCCTTCTACACACCTATCTGAGAAAACACATAGTATTTATTTTTACATCAATTGCATCCTTCAGCAACTATGCTTTCTCAACTCAGCAGTTGGTTTTGGAGATCTAGCTACATTATTACATGTAAATCTTGTTCCTTCCCTTTTCCCTGCTGCATAATATTCCATCTCAGAAATTAGCTGGATTTAAACATTCCCCTACACTGGAATATTTAAGTGGCTTCCAATTTTCCTCAGTTTTAAGCCATATTGCAGCAAGCATGCTTGTGCACATTTCTTGCACCCATGTGTGAAGCATAAATGCTAAAAAGTGACCTAGTTGCACTGCAAGATCAGAACATGTATGCTAGTGAGTGATGCTATCAAATTGAAGCCTGCTTTTCTTTTCTTTCTTTCTTTCTTTTTTTTTTCTTTTGGCCACACCACAAGGCTTGCAGGATCTTAGTTCCCCGACCAGGGATTGAACCCGGGCCACAGCAGTGAAAGCCCAGAATCCTAACTACCAGGCCACCAGGGAACTCCTGAAGCCTGCCCTTCTGACCTCAGACTCAGTATATACTAGAGGCAGGGGAAAAACTTAAGGGTTTATAAATGAAACTTCCCTTAATCCCCAAAAGGAGACCCAGTGAGCTCTTTTCCATCTTAAAAACAAATTCAATGGCACCAAAAGTACAGACAATAAAAGAAAAAATAGAGAAATTAAGATTTCATAAAAATGAAAAAAAAAACATGTGAATCAAAGGATGCAATAAATAGAATGAAAAGACAGCACCTGGGGTGAAAGAAAATATTTGCAAACCGTGTATCTGACAAGGGATCTATATCTAGAATACAGTTGACCCTTGAACAACACGGATTTGAACGGCATGGGTCCACTTATATGCAGATTTATTTTCAACAGTAAATACTACAGCACCACACAATTCGAGCTTGGTTGAATCTGCAGCTGCAGAACTGTGGATACGGAAGACTGACTGTAAGTTACAGATGGGTTTTGCACTGTGCAGAAGGTAGATGCCCCTAACGCCCAAGTTGTTCAAGGGTCAACTGTATATAAAGAATGCTTACAACTCAATAATAATAAAAACCTAACAACTTAATTTTAAAATGGGCAAAGGACATGAATAGACATTTGTTCAAAGAAGCTATACAAGTGGCCAATAAGCACAAGAAAAGATGCTCAACATTATTAGTCATTAGGGAAATGCACATCAAAACCACACTGAGATATTATTTCACACCCACCAGGATATCTTAAAAAAATGGAAAGTAACAAGTGTTGGCAAAGATGCGGAGAAATCGGAACGCTTGTGCGCTGCTGGTGGGAATGTAAAATGGTGCAGCTCCTGTGGAAAACAGCTTGGTGGTTCCACAAAAAATTAAACATAGAATTACCATATGATCCAGCAACTCCATGTCCAGGTGTATATCCAAAAGAACTGAAAGCAGGATCTTGAACACATATTTGTATATCCTTGTTCATAGCAGCATTATTTACAACAGCCAAAAGATGGAAACAACCCATATGTCCATCAGCTAATGAATGGATAAATAAAATTTGGTATATCCATACAATAGAATACTATTCAGCCTTAAAGAAGAAGGAAATTCCGACAGATGCTACAACATGGGTGAACCTTGAAAACATCATGCTGAATGAAAGAAGCCAGACACAAAAGAACAAAAGCTGTATGATTTCACTTATATGAGGTCACTAGAGCGGTCAGATTCATAAAGACAGAAAGTAGAATGACGGGTGCCAGGGACTGGGGAGAGGGGAGAATGGGCAGTTAGTGTTTAATGGGGACAGGATTTCATTGTGGGAAGATGAATAAGTTCTGGAGACAGATGATGACGGCGATGGGTGTAAAACAGTGTGAATGTACTTAATGCCACTCTGCTGCACACTTACAGATTGTTCAAATGGTAAATTTTATGTTATGTATATTTTATCACAATTTGAAAAAGAAAAAGCAGGAAGCTGCAGTCTGTATCAGTCTCCTTACCTTTGAATGGCTCCCTGAACACAGACCCTAAAGGCATCTGCTGTGTGCTGACACCAGGGGCTCTCAGGAGACTGTTAAGATTTTTTTTTTTAATGTGAACCATTTTTTTAAAAAAAGTCTTTATTGAATTTGTTACAATATTGCTTCTGTTTTTTTGTGTTTGGGGTTGTGAAGCATGTGGGATCTTAGCTCCCTAACCAGGGATTGAACCCGCACTCCCTGCATTGGAAAGCAAAGCCTCAACCACTGGACCACCAGGGAAGTCCATCAAGAGCCTGTTAACAGGAAGATAAACAGCTTCCCTCGGGCCTCTGCCCCTGAGCCCAGGATCGGAGCACATTACTCCCTGCAGCCCAAGCCGTTCCCTGTGCACCAGACTCTCTCCCCATTGGAGATTTTGAATTTGGCTCTTTACCAACTGTGCTTCATTTGTTGAAAGCTGGGAACTGTCAGATTCCAATTTTAAATCCTCCACAACTTTCTGGAATTCCTTTCTGCCTTTTCTCTCAATCTCAATGGGAAACCTAAAATCTACGGAGTATGGGACTTCCCTGGAGGTCCAGTGGTTAAGACTCTGAGCTTCCACTGCAGGGGGCTCAGGTTCAATCCCTGGCTGGGGAGCCAAGATCCCACATGCCGTGCAGCATGGCCAAAAAAAATAATAAAATGAAATGAAATGAAGTGAAATAAAATAAAATCTACAGAGTAAATATTCACTTCCAAGCCCTCCACACACATAATTTGCAGGAATTTCAAATTCCCAACTGCCTGGCCAGGAGGAAGGACACAGATATGTGAAGGCACCCAATCTGGGGTCCTCCTCGTTTCCCTTAAATGATGAACTGTGTCCCTTTATCAGGATCTTGAACATATAGAGGAAATGGGGATACACAAACTTTTCATTTTTAAGGAAAGTGGGGACTTCCCTGGTGGCACAGTGGTTAAGAATCCGCCTGCCAATGCAGGGGACATGGGTTCGAACCCTGGTCCAGGAAGATCCCACATGCCGCGGAGCAGCTAAGCCCGTGCACCACAACTACTGAGCCCGCGTGCCACAACTACTGAAGCCCACGCACCTAGAGCCCATGCTCCGCAACAAGACAAGCCACCGCAATGAGAAGCCCGCGCACCGCAACAAAGAGTAGCCCCCACTCACTGCAACTAGAGAAAGCCCCCGCGCAGCAACGAAGACCCAACGCAGCCAAAAATAAAATAAATAATTTTTTTTAAGAAAGAGAGTTTTCCAGAAAGTCATGAGCTTAGAGGCACAGAACACCTTTCCCCAAGCCCCAGGCTATAGGCCCACCATGCTCAGCTCCGTTTCCCCAGTGGAGCTAATATTACTTAATATTTTTCTCAAACTCAATCATTTAATTTTTTCCCTTAAATAAATGTAGCCTCATCCCTAGGTGACAATATTCATGAAGTTACAGGACGTGATGTGCTAGTTATATATGCTTTTTCTAAAACACATTATATTAAATACATAGCCACCATAATTTCATGTTTGCCCTATATAGAGTGTGTGTGTATACTTTTCATGTATGAAATATTTCAAAAATAATTTAAAGCACTTCTCTCTTCCTCCAAAAATATTTTTAACTTATTCCTTTTAAAATTAACTCCAAAAAAACCCCACAAAACTAACCCAAGTAGGTTAACAACAAGGTCCTACTGTATAGCACAGGGAACTATATTTAATATCTTGTAATAAAATATGATGGAAAAGACTCTGAAAAAGAATATATACATATATACACGCGCGCACACACATGAATCACTTTGCTGTATGCCAGAAACAAACACAACATTGTAAATCAAACTACACTTCAATTTAAAATAAATAAATAAATAT
The DNA here is from genome assembly GCF_026419965.1 of Kogia breviceps. Classification (NCBI taxonomy): domain Eukaryota; kingdom Metazoa; phylum Chordata; class Mammalia; order Artiodactyla; family Physeteridae; genus Kogia; species Kogia breviceps. The sequence goes on along the minus strand of NC_081313.1, from coordinate 170,732,610 downwards.
TGAATAAATAAAAAGTAACTCAAGTAATTTTTTTGAATACATTGTTTGGGCTCTGCCCTCAGGCCAAAGACAAAAAGAACCGTAAGCAAATACTAAATTCTAATAAGTAGGCTTTCTGTGGGGGAAGCATGAGTAGGTAATTCTGAAATTCCTTTCTGTTTATTCTAGGACTGATCAAAGAAGTGAACACACCGGGGACCATGAGGGGTGGGGATTCACGATGTCGGAGGAAGGAATCACAAGTCTGTGGTGTTGGATCAGAATTGAAGGCATCTACGCAAATTCTGGGGTTTTGATATAGAAATGGGTGCCGGTGTGTGTGTGAGTGTGTGTGAATGTACACACCTCTACTTTCCAGTTCTGTCAACTGACGGAGCTCAGAAGTGATGATATCCTAGTAGCAATGAGCACACCCAGCTCCCAGCTTCCAGCTTTAAATATTATTCTCTGCTAAAAGAATGAAGGTTTTCTTGAAGAAGTTGCTCATTTCAGGGATGGGACAGGGAAAGTACAAAGGTGGACCCAGAATTCCTATAAGACCCTATAATTCCCCTCTTGATACACTCATATACCCCTAAGAAAAATGAAGACCTACATGCACACAAAAACTTGCATGTGAATGTCCATGTAGCATTACTCATATAACCAAAAGGTGGAAATAACCCAAATGCCCATCACTGGGTGAACAAATAAACCAAACATGGTCCATCCATACAATGAAATATTACTCGGCCATGAAAAGGAGTGAAGCATTGATTCATGCTACAACAGGGATGGACCTCGAAAATGTTATGCTGAGTGAAAGGAGACATAAAAGGCCACGTCTTGTGATTCCATTTACATGAAATGTCCAGAAAAGGCAAATCCATAGAGATAGAAGGTAAATTAGTGGTTACCTGAGGAAAAGGAGGAATGGGAGTGATAGTTAATGGGTAAGGGCTTCTTTTGGGGTGATGAAAATGTTCTGGAATTAGACGGAAGTGATGGTTGTACAACTCTGTGACTAGACTATAAACTGCTAAATTATACACTTTAAAAGGGTGAATTTTATGGTACATGATTATATCCCATAAAATTGTATCTTTTTTTTAAAAAAAGCATACAAAGCATCTGACATCCAATACTCAGGTAGAAATCAGAAAAATGCGGGGGGAAGGATGCCCTACTAAATGCAGTGTCGTGTCCTGGATGGGATCCTGGAGCAGAAAAAGGACATTAGTGGGAAACCTCGTGAAACTCGAATAAAGACTGGAGTTTAGTTAACAGTAATGGACCAATGTTGATTTCCTCATTTTGAGATATGTAGTCATTATGTATGTTAACACTAGGGGAAATCAAGTAAGGGGTATGTGGGAACTCTTTGTATTATCTTTGCTATTTCTCTTTAAATCTAAAATTATTGTGAAAATACATGTGAAATTGACATGTATACACTGATGTGTATAAAATTGATGACTAATAAGAACCTGCTGTATAAAAAAATAAAATTAAATTAAAAAAAATTTTTAAAGTAATACTAAACTTTCTTTGGGTTATTTGTATGGAAATATGTTAATATAAATGCTTCAGACATTACATGAAATTCCTAAAAATCTTATATGTTTGGGTATAATGTTATAAGTCATAATTCTAGTTATTACTTTAAAATGTATATCAGAAATAACTTTCCTTGTCAATTGCATTATTATGAACTTTCATCAAATCTTTAACCGTGGTCATTTTTAAGTCTTTTGTCTTTTAAAGACAGTCCTGGGTGTACTCTGATGCTTTTGCAAAAAATGTTCCTATAAAAGGGTTTCATCTTCAAGGAATTCATGGAAAAGACTCTGACAAGTACAGGTTTCTGGTAACTGACTATACTGCTGAACTGAATGAATAAGCATTTTCAGAACTCTAATGGAAAACTGATGAATTCATAAAAGTGCTAACAAAAGATCAAGATGAAAAAAATTAATTACATGGGACTGAGTGAACTGATTCAGGATGATTATAATTTTTGTGACTTTCTGTTTGAATTTTTTTTTAAAGTTTTAAAAAATGCATTTCCAAAAAGTAAGCCTGAAACCAAAAAGGAAGGAAGTGCTCAAGAATGATAAAAGAGCCAGCCTGAAGGGGCTGCCGTGGGCCAAATCTGGGACAATTTGAACATCAAAATTAAGAGAGTAAGATATAATAACCTATACAGGAAAAGAAACTGAAAAAGAATAGATATATGTATATGTATAACTGAATCACTTTGCTGTATACCTGAAACTAACACAACACTGTAAACCAACTATACTCCAATATAAATTAAAATTGTTTTTAAAAATTATGAGTAAGAGATTATCATCTGTTGAAGACAGTACCCATGAGTCCACACAGATACAAATAAACTCACAGAAAGTCACAAAAAGTGTCGAAGGAAAGATGGAATTAGAAAACCTCATTTGGCAAGCATCATACTAAAATAATAACTGATTCAGGTGAGACACCAGGGGATGCTAATATTGTCTCAAAGTATCTCTACAGGGTCTCAAAGTATCTCTCTATGGGATACTTTTTCATCACAAAGGGCAAGAATAGTAACTTTGCAAAGAAGAAATCCATCAGACCTCACCTTTAGCAAGTGATCAAGGTCAAGGATACCAAGAATGAGACACATCAATATATCCAGTGCCTCCTGATATGATGCACGGAGAAGGACACAACATTACTTCTGTGGGATTCCTGCCCCAAATACACACACAGTCCCCATCTAGTCATGAGGAAACACTGGAGGAGCCACCCTGACGGCCACTCTCCAAAGGATTGAGCAGTTCTTAGCAAACATGTCACGCCGTGAGACACAAAGGAAGACTGAGGAACTTTCCAGACCACAGGGGATTAAAGAAATGGGACAACTGAACCTTACATATAATCTGGAACTTTCTTCTGCTGTGAAGGACATTAACAGGGTGGTTGGCAAAATCTGAATAAGGGCTGTAGATTATACAATTGTATCAATGTCCAATAAGCCTGATTTTGATCACTGTGCTGAGGCTGTGTTTCAGGAAATACACGGTGACTTATTTAGGGATAGAGGAGTATCATGTCTGCAACTGACCCCTAAATGACACAGAGCATGACAGTTCTTTAAAATATTAAACACAGAATTACCATAGGATGCAGTCATTCCACTTCAGGGTGTATACCCACAAGGACTGAAAGCAGGATCTTAAAGAGATATGTGTAGGCCCATGTTCATGGCTGCATTATTCATAAGAGCTAAAATGTAGAAGCAACCCGAGTGTCTACTGACCAATTAATGGATAAGCAAAATGTGGTATATACAGCTTGAGACCAGGCAATGGGATATAAATCAACCTTCAAGAGGAAGGAAATTCTGACACGTGCTGCAACACGAATGAACCTTGAAAACATTATGCTAAATGAAATAAGCCAGGCACAAAAGCACAAAACTGTATGCTTCCATTTATATGAGGTCCCTAGCGGAGTCAGATCCACAGAGACAGAAAGGAGAATGTGGTAGTTGCCAGGGGCTGGGAGAGTGAGGAATGAGCAGTTAGTGTTTAATGGGGACAGGGTTTCAGTTTAGGAAGATGAAAAAGTTCTGGAAACCAATGGTGGTGACGGCTGCAAAACAACGTGAATATACTTAATGCCACTCAACCGTACACTTAATAACGGTTAAGGTGGTAAAGTTTATGTTATATATATTTTACCACAGTTTAAAAAATGACTTGGAAGTCAAAAAAATTTTTTAACTATATTTATCTACCTACCTATTTATCTACAGAGAAAGAGCAAATGTAACAGAATGTTAACACTTGGGGAATCTGGGTGTGAAAGGACTTCTTTGTCACCCTCTCCTGCCATGGCTGGGAGGAGAAATCTCCAGCAAAGACCTCTCAGCATAAGGTAAATGATCTCATCTATCTTTACATCCTGTCAACCGACCCCACTTTTTCTTACCCTCCTGTCCCCCACAGCTTGAAACTTCCCTACCCCCTCCCCTGTTTCTTTTCCCCATGGCCCTGGCAGCGCTTTCTGGCAACATGTTGAAAGTCCAGTAATGAAAAGAATCCATCTCCCAGGTTAAGTGAGGACTTAAAAGGATCATCTTTATTTGTTCAGCGTTTCACTCAGGGAGTTATCCCCAAAGCTGTCCACGGGACAGGCCACCCACATGCCCAGTCAATTTGGTGGAAGAATCTCTATGGGCAGGGGGGTGGGGTACTGAGGATACTACTAAGTCAGCTAGTGACCGAGCCAAGGAACCCTCCATACGGCGCAGTAACCCTCCCGGTGGCCGCCATGACATGTGATACACCAAGGTCGGACCCCCAGCTCAGGGTAGCAGCCCCGCCTTATGGATCCTGTCTCTGCCCCTCTCCCTTCACCCAGCAGAACAGGCGCTACATGCTGAGCGCCACGGCCCGCCCAGAGTCACTCAAGGGTCTCTCCCACTGGGTGTTTACCAAGCATTAGTGGGAAGAATCGCCCACATCGACTTCTGATGGTAGGAAATGACCTGGTGCCACCAGGGAGCCATGGAGTGAGTCACCTTCTTGTCCTAACCTTTCCTCCTCATGTCCTCTGGGTCCCCACCTACCCTCTCCCCATCTGGGGGAAAAAATAAACTAAGAAACCCACCAGCAAAGAAATACACACAGCCCATGGCCAGCATCCCCATAGAGAGGCGTCCACATGCTCGCGAGAGACCCTGAGAGGGGCATCCTTGTTGCTTTATTCTTGGGGAGCAAAACCTGAAGCCCCCAGTGTCAGTGCCAGTGGAAGGAGGGGTGGGTCTGGAAAGGAGACAGTTGTCCCCCCCACACACACACACACACCAGTACAGGCTGAGCAAAAGCAGCCGGTGCCAGAGGAACACAGAGGCTGTGCCAGCCCATTCGTTTGTTTGCAGCTTGACACCAGGCAAAACTCATCTGCGGTGACGGAGCTCAGGAAGCAGCTGAGGAGTGATGAGGAGCGGGGGGTGGGGGTGGGGGGGATGTAGCAGGAAAGAATATTCTGGGTTGATGGGAATCAACCACGTTGATCGAAGTATTGGTGACATGGGCATAAATACTTTTCACCAAAGTGATGGGGGCACTGAGGATCTGTACATGTTTTTATACAAATGATTCCCCAATTTTAATAAGGGCAACGGTGGGGGAAGAGCAGCTACACCATTCATCTGAAGTTAAGAGAAGTGGGTGGCCCATAATCAAGCTAAATTCTTGACCTCTGACCACTTTCTGCTCCAAAAGGGCTGGACAGTTCTCCTGGGGGGAGGGTAGCAGTGCAACCCAAGTCTCACAACAATCTGCAGCGAGCACAGCCGCCAAGCACAGACTGTGAAAGTAACGGGGCTTGTGCGCCCCAGACAACACATTGTCTACACCCCATCTACCTGACAAGACCCCGCCGCGCGGCTGCGTCTGACCGATTCCCTCGACCCCATAACAAAGACCCGCTTTGTTCCTGGTTAATATCCTTAGCAGGTCTGTCTAGACTCACTGTGGCAGTAATTGTCCTGTGATGTCACCAGGACCTGTGACCCGACTCCTCCTTGCCCCACTTGGGCAGCGAAGGCTACAGATGGCCCCGAGCCCAAGGGGGTCCAAGCCCTCAACACCCACCTGAGCCTCCTAGGGCGAGAAAGACCCGCAGCCAGCATTCCACTCCCACCACCCAAGACCTGCGGGGAGACAGGACACTCGAAAACTGCAGTCCCTCCTGTGTGGGGTGCTAGGGGCAGCAGCATTTTTTTCCTGGGAAAGAGGAAAGGAGGGGTGCCCCTCTGTCCCCAGAACTCCCACCTGCCACAAACAGTTCACTCTCTGCTGGGGCGCCAGTTCACCCAGGGTGTGAAGAAGGAACAGGTGGGGGAGGGAGAGAGAGAGGAGGGAGCGAAAGACAGACATGGAGAGAGACACAGACTGGGAGAGTGAGAGACAGAGACAGGAAGAGACAGAGACCCAGAGGCCAAGAGAAACTCAAAGAGAGAGACAGAGGGGGAGAAAGATATATGGAAAGAGACATGAAGAGAGAAGGGGAGAGACAGAGACCCAGAGAGAGAGAGACAGAGAGAGACACCCAGAGAGAGACTGAGAGAGACAGAGAAACGGAGAGAGACGGAGAGAAGGGGAGAGACAGACAGAGAGAAGTGAGTTGGTCCCTGGCAGAGGAGGAGGAGTTCCTTCCACAGGCGGCAACTTCAGCTTCAGAAAAATCAGTCGGGACAGGAAGTAACGGCTGCTCACTCCGCCTCACCAAACAGCCATCTTCAGCTTGAGGTGACAGACATCAATGGTTGCCCGCAACTCATGTCTGGATCACACCAAGAACACTCTGAGGCATATTTTCTTGAGGGACGGATTTGACCCATCCAATGACTACACCCTTTCCATGGGCAAATCTGTTTTATCCAGAGTAACTGAAAAGCACCACCAGTGGCTCCTAGCCACCCCATGGGTGGATCCGGCAGATGCTCTGCTGTGCAGAAGGCCTGGGACCCAAGTACAATTCCACTGACACTAAGTTCTAGAACAGGTAAAATGCACCTATGGAGGCCATAAAGTCAGCAGAGAGGTTTACACCCGGGAGCGGGGTTGGCGGGTGCAGTGGGAGTAGCTGGGAAAGGACACAAGGGGCTTCTGCAATGGGGACGAACAGAGAAGGGGCTGAGAATGTTCTAGGTCTTGATCTGGACTCAGGTGCTACGGAGGTACACGGGTAAAATTTCACAGACTAACACCGCTGCGCGCGCTCAGGGTATGTATGCACAATTCCAGTTTTTGTTGTTGTTGTTGTTTTAAGGGAAACAATTGGATCTGGGAAGGTTGGCATTTTTTAGCTGGGGAATGGTGGAGAATTCTCTCTTCTTGTCTCATAAAGGTGAGAAAGAAAACGGAAAGTCTTCTAGAGGTGAGGTCTGGAGAGATGGGTGACTGAGATATAAGGGGTATATTTCCCCACTGGCAGCAGGATGAAAAGCTGCCATCTTCCACCATCCGAGTCCCAAAGCTCGGAGGGATTTCCAAAGATTGTTTAATTGATTTTTCTCCTATTTAGATGCAGATCATAGTGTCTGGGGCCCAGGAATTCAGACACATGGCTTTGTGTCCACTCAGCCCCGTGAAGACTCCTGTCTGAAACTCGCACAAAGCCAGACACACACGTCTTCAGAAACACGCTGTTTCCTTTTTGTCTGGGGCTCCAGGGAGCGGGTGCGACGAGCAGGGTCTCAGACATGCTCCCATCTGCGGAATCCCGGGGATCCTGTCCCTCTGTTCTGCTAGCAAAGTGGGGTGAAAATTTTTTAAAAGGGAGAGGAATGTGGCCAAGATTTTGCGGTCTGGAAGAAGGGTAACAAAAAAGGTGGGGCACCCCAACTGGGAATAGACACACTGAGGTTTCAGCTTGGATTTTTCTCTGAATTCAGGGCTCTGGAGTGGAAAGCAGGGGATGCTTTAAATCAAGAAGCTAATGGGCTAGGATTAACACGAGTTTGGCTCCGGTCCGTGCAGATCTGATTTATATGAGGAGAAAACTTTTCTCTTTCTCTCTGCCCATTGTTCCCCAGTCTGTCCCTCCAAATGCCCCAGCTGACAGAGAAACTGGAAGGCTCAGGACAGCGGGAAAGACCTCCTCCCCCCAAATATGCAGCCTTTGCTTCCTCCAGCTGCCAGGAAGCAACACTGAGGGTCACCGCACCTCCTCTACAAGGTTAATACATCCCCCAATATCCCTGCTCGGTCCCCCAAAACCTGGCTGTGGCATGGGATACTTCCGAAGAAATGCCACTCTGGTTTCTGAGCTGGATGACCTCAGATAACTCTCTCTGTGCCTCAGTTTCCTCATCCATAAAGTGGGCACAAGAATAACTGCACCTAAGGGTTGTTGGGAGAATTCAGCATGCTGGGCAGCAAACAACGCTTGGCGCAGAGCAAGCACTCAACAAACGCAAGCTACAGTGGTAACTATCTGAGAGGAAGTGTATATCAGACTGAAATATCTCTCAGGAAGCTTCACGGGAGACGTTCTCTTCATAGGTTCCTTCCTTTCTTTGGTGTCAAGTATTTCCAGGGGAAGCCCAGCCCCAAGCCTGATTCCTCCCCTCTGGATCCAGTTACCTGGACTGCAATCCAGCTGGCATTCACAGTGTGTTCCCCAAAAGGGCCGAACCCTGAAAAAAATAAGAAAAGCAGCATGTCACCACCCAGCGGCCCCTCCTGGCTTGCCCAGGGCCAGGCTGCTGCTTTCATCCAGGAGAACAGAGCAGAGCTTCGGGAGCAGCTGCCACCTGGGACAATGTCGGGGGCCTGGTCCCAAGTTTGGGGTGCACCCAGTGGCCCTTCAGAGCCCTCCACCACACAAACTTGTCGGCTCTTAACAGAAACTGTGAGTCCTTTCTCGTCCTCACTTTCACCTGACCTTCATGCCCAGTAAGAGGCCAGGGCCCTCCTTTTGCCCCAGAAAAGGCTGGCCTTGCTCCCTTCCCGATTTCTTCCCCTATCCTTGACCCCCAGATAGAATTTTATCATTGTCTTTGTGCCTCGTCTCTGGACTCTGGAACTGCAGGGCCGTAGGCGGTCCGTGAATCCTCACCTGATAAGGAACGGCCCTTAAGGGATGCACGTGGGTATCTCCCAGGTCAGGCTGTCCAGACACTATCTCACCACCCTCCTCCCTACTCACTCAAACTCCAGGCCCCACGTACAAACCAGATTCTCACCTGAGGATGTGCTAAGTGCTCTGCATGCCCTGTGGCATTCAGCCTCCCTGTGCCTCCCTTTCAGGCAAAGGTGTTTCCTGGGCCCATTTTAGAGGAGCTGGGACTGAGGTACAGAGAGGTGAAGCCAGCTGCCCAAGGTCTCACAGCAAGAAGACGGAAGAGCAGGGATTCAAACACAGACCCAGGAGAGTCTGTGGCCTCCCTCTTCTAATTGCCCCAACACACCACCTAAAAAATAAACCTCTCTAAGAAAGGCTGTCATTGAACCATGGGTCTCTCCAGCTGAGCCAAGTGTCCCAAGTGGTATCATGGCCCTGGGAGGGATACTGTTCCCTGGAAGAGCAGGGGGCCCCCAAGTAGGTTCAGAACCTCTCCACCCCTTTCCTCCTCCTGCATGAACCAAGTATGAGTCCCAGCTCAGCCACTTACAAACAAGGTGACCTCTGTGAGCCTCAGTTTCCCCCTCTGCAAAATGGAGACAGTAAAGATTTAATGAGCTCATGCAAGAAAAATGCCCAGTCCCGTGACTGCCTACTGAGTCAGGACTAAAGTAATAAATAAGCAGATAGAGGAGGGCTGCAGGGGAAAGTGATCCACTGGCAACTTGACACACCTGTTTGTCAGATAAGTGGCTTCTTCCATATTCCTGGGAATTCCAGGACCAGCCCAAACCTCCCTGGACCACAATATACCTGTTCGAACCTTAGCTGGATTTCTCACTCTGACCCCTCCTGACAGGGTCAAAATACCGCACCCCCCCGACCAGAGAGGCCTGGCAGAAATTGACCGAACACGAGGCTCCGAGGTGGAGTCTCCTAGAGGAGAAGCAGTTAGTTTTAGGGAGTCGGTGACAGCGGGGCGGGGGTCCAGGCTCACCCACAAACAGCCCGAGCAGGAAAGATTTTGACCAAGACAGTCCTTGGGACAAGCGGAAGAACGGCCGGGCACCCGAGGTTCCCCGAACTTCACCTGCCTCTGCCTCGGGGGAGCAGCCCCCCATTAGCGCAGGGCTCGGGGAGCAGTGGCTGGCAAGAGATTAACTTGTCACGGGGCACTTCCTGCCCGTAAATCGGCCTTTGTCCCCTGGGACCGGGGATGGTGACAAACCCGACCTCGGGAGGGGCAGGGAGGAGTCCAGTCCAGCCTGCCTGCCGGGCAGACACAACAAACAGGTACCCGAAGGGTCCCCATCCCCAACCGGGGAAGGAAGGAGGCCAGAGGGGCCTGCTCCGTGTGGGGCACTTGCCAGGACCCCCACGTCCTTGCCTGCCCCGACTCCTGACATTGGGACCACAGGGGCGCCCCCTTCTCCACTTTCTCTGTCGCGCGGACTGAGCTGGGCTCCCGTGGGCGATGACATCTTCCAAACCTGGGACGACTTCTAGCACCTGCCCCACCCGGGCCACCACTCTTCTTCCGGCCCCGCTGCCTCCGGAGCCGCCCGACCCGCCCCCGCCACGGGCCGCGGCTGCCGCGGCCGCCATCAGAGCACTACCCGCGTACCCGTCACCACCACCGCCTTCCTGGGCTGCTCCATGGCGGGGTCAGGCTGCGCCTTTGACCCACTCCTGTCCGGTCTGGCGAGCCCGCTGCCACCGCAGCCGCCGCTCGGCCACCGCGCCGCCCCGCCTCCAAGCCCGGCCCCGCCCCGCCCTGGGCCCCGCCCCCGGCCCGGCCGCTGGGCGTGCGCGTCCCCGCGACCTAGACGCAGAGGGCACGCCCCATCCCTAACTCTCCCCACAGTAGTGCGTGGTTGCCCCCACTCCCCAGCCTGTTTCCCCACCCGTAGGATGGGGACAGTTCGTCCTGCAGGCTGTGGCCGCTTGAACTCGAGTCACGCGCTGGGGACGAGCCGGTTATTCATTCCACAATGTTCACCGATCGCTTGCTCTGAGTTATATCGGTGCCCCCCCCCACCTCCTGTGAGCAAGGCTCCATTATTCGGCGCCTTTTACAGATGAGGAAACTGAGGCTTAGTTCGGAAGGCCATTCACCTAAAGCCTCCTGGGGTCACAGATGTGGCATTCAAAACAGGAGTTTGAGGGGGGGAGATGAAGTAAAGTGAAAACCTAGCACCCACAGCTGGGTGGTGCCCAAAGCAGGCTCCTGTGTTGCTAAGGAGGCTGATGTGGCCCCAGGTACTTGGGTCTCCCCTCCCTCCTTCTCCCCAATACACAGCTGCTCTAGACCCAGCAGTCCTCCAAGGGCCCACCGAACACAGTCCCACCTTAGGGCCTTTGCACGTGCTGTTTCTTCTGCCTGGAACATGCCCTACAGGGTCCTGCAAAACTAGTTGCTTCTTCAGGGCTCAGCTGGAACATCACCTCCTTCTAGGGGTCCTCCTCACCCTGGCTGAAATCCCCCACCCCAACTCACCACCACCCCAGTAGGTCCATCTCATTTCCTTGTTTCATCCTCTTCAGAGCAGCAATCACATTCAGAAATCATTCCTTTATAGGCACTGCTTTTCTTTCTTTTTAAAAAATTTATTTATTTATTTATTTTTGGCTGCGCATGGGCTAGTTGCGGTGAGTGGGGTCTACTCTTCATTGTGGTGCATGGGCTTCTCATTGCGGGGGCTTCTCTTGTTGCGGAGCACGGGCTCTAGGCACACGGGCTCGGTAGTTGTGGCTCGCGGGCTTAGTTGCTCCCCGGCATGTGGGATCTTCCCGGACCGAGGCTCGAACCCGTGTGCCCTGCGTTGGCAGGCAGATTCTTAACCACTGGGCCACCAGGGAAGCCCGACACTGCTTTTCTGGTTTATTTCCCATTTCCTGCCCTGACTTCCAGAGCAGGGTTATGTCTCCATTAGAGCCTTGTGCCTGGCACACAGTAGGTCCCCAACCCACATTCAGCAGAGGCCAGCATTCTTCCAAAAATAGCCAAAAAATACGGCTGAGTTTCTGGCCACATCCTTAGAAACAGGACTGGACCTTGGACGTGGGTCACTGACATCTCATTCCCAGCAGCCTTGGCCCAGATTAGTCGGGGTGCTGACCAAGGACTGTTTGCCTCTGGCCCAGGCCTCAGAATATCCAAGGCAATGTTCTCTGAACCGCCCGGGAGCGTTGTTTGCAAGCTCAGACCAGAGGTCACACACTCAGTGGCTATTTTGGTCTCTGGCAGTTTCAGGTAGAATTCAGAAAATCTGAAATCCAGCCTGGGCCAGCTGTGGGAGCGAGACCTCAGCCAAGAACAAGAAAAGAACAGAAGAAAAAACTCACCAAGAATCTGGTTTTATAACTCAAACATGTAATAAGTGTCTGGTACAAAGTGCATGTACTGCTAGAAGCTGGGGATGTGAAGAGAGGAAAACCACAGAGGGTTTCATTCCCCCCCCCCCGCATCGCATTGGGAAACAAAAAAAAAGGGGGGGGGGAATTGATGACACCGAGTTATCGGTGATCAGAAAAACTGAGTCACATGCTACTGCCGAGAGTGACGTGGGTAAAAGCTAGTATTCACTGGATGCAGGCCCTGTTTAAGCACATCACTGATGTTCTCTTTTTTAATATCACAAATCTTTGGAGGGAGGAACTATTCTTATCCCATTTTGCAAGTAAGGAAAAGGGACCCAGAGCAGCTAAGCCACTCGTCCCAAGTCACACATGGAAGGGGCTGGGATTTGGAACAGAAATAAGTGGGTGAGTCCTTAGGGAAGGAAAAGCAGGACCAAAGTCCTTAAGGAAGAACAAGAAGGGCCAAAGAAAGCTGGCTAGAGGGGCTAAGTTGTGTGTTCACAGTCTGGCTTTGCAACAGTATAAGAAGCAGCTCAGTGCCTCTGAGTGGTGAGGTGAAGGGAGGGGGAGGGATGGAGAGCTCTTTATTTAAAAAACCACGATGGTTACATTGGAAAGCCAAGTGCAGTAAAGTGGTGCAGCTACTGTGGAAAAGTCTGGCAGTTCCTCAAGAAGTTAAACATGGTTACCATATGCCCCAGCAATTCCACTCCTAGGGGTAAAGCCAAAATAATTAAATAGGTGTCCAAATATTATAGGTGAAACTTCATGACAGCACTATTCACAATCGCCAAAAGAAAAGAAAACAAATGTTCATCAACAGTTAAAGAAACAAACCGTGGTCCATTCATACAATGGAATATTACTCAACAGTGAAGAGGAATGAGGCACTGACACATGCTACTGCATGGATGAACCTTAAAACACCAGGCTGAGTGAAAGAAGCCAGACTCATAAGGCCACATGCTGTATGATTCCATTGATATGAAATGTCCAGAACGGGCAAATTCATAGAGACAGAAAGCAGATTAGTGGTTGCCAGGGGCTGCAGGAGGGGAGATGGTAAGTGACTGCTAATGAGGACAGGGTTTCTTTTGGGGGTGATGGAAGTGTTCTGGAACTAGGTAAGAGGCAATAGTTGCACAGCATGCTGAATGTATTTAATGCCACTGGATCATATACTTTATTTTTTAAATTTTATTTTTACTTATTTATTGGCTGCGTTGGGTCTTCATTGCTGCATGCGGACTTTCTCTAGTTGTGGCGAATGGGGGGCTACTCTTCATTTTGGTGCGCGGGCTTCTCATTGTGATGGTTTCTCTTGTTGCAGAGCACGGGCTCTAGGAGTACGGGCTTCAGTAGTTGTGGCTTGCGGGCTGTAAAGCGCAGGCTCAGTAGTTGTGGCGCACGGACTTAGTTGCTCCGCAGCATGTGGGATCTTCCCAGACCAGGGCTCGAACCCGTGTCCCCTGCATTGGCAGGCAGACTCTTAACCACTGTGCCACCGGGAAGTCCCTGGATCATACACTTTAAAATGGTTGAAGTGGTAAGTGTTATGTGTATTTATCACAATGATTTAAAAAAAAGAGCGTGGAAGCATTGATGGAATGAAAAACAAATGTCAGAGTAAGAAAAATGTGTTTGCAAATGCAGAAAATATCTGAGGAAGGAAGAGTAAGAACTTGATAACAGTGGGGGCTTTGGGGAGGGAACCAGGATACGGGGGAGGTGAAAGTGGGGGTGGAGGGGAGACACCCTCAGCATTTCTTCCACTGTGTACATACATGGACTACTCAGAAATAAAAGATGAGAGCTTCCCTGGTGGCGCAGTGGTTAAGAATCCACCTGCCAAGGCAGGGTACACGGGTTCCAGGAAGATCCCACATGCCACGGAGCAACTAAGCCTGTGCGCCACAACTACTGAGCCCGCGTACCACAACTACTGAAGCCCACGCACCTAGAGTCCATGCTCCGCAACAAGAGAAGCCAGTGCACTGCAACGAAGAGTAGCCCCTGATCGCTGCAACTAGAGAAAGCCCGGGCGCAGCAACGAAGACCCCACACAGCCAAAAAATTAATTAATTAATTTTAAAAAAAAAACAGGAAATTGACGGTACGATGTAATGGACTCAGGTACCACACCTTATTTCCCGGAGTTGTAAAAACAAACAAAGAAACAAAACAAACAAACAAAAACATTTCATTTGTGAAGAATTTTTCCTCTTAAAATTTCTATGCAATTTTCTTAGGGAGAGAATGGAGGGTAGCAGCAAGTATGGAGGTTATTCAAAGTCTGCCTGGCTCCTCACGTGGTGCCTGCTCTCAGATGAGTTCTTTTCCCATTCCAGACCTCAGTTTCCTCATCTGTAAAATGGGGATCAAAGAGTACTGGGGCCCCAGTGATTCCTGGGAAGGAAGGTAAAGTATATGATAGGAGTATTAGCATAGATAAAAATGTGGTCACACAGAATGTCTTCATGGAGCATCTTTTTTTTTTAATTGATGTATAGTTGATTGACAATGATGTGTTAATTTCTACTGTACAGCAAAGTGATTCAGTTATATGTACATATACATTCTTTTTCATATTCTTTTCCATTATGGTTTTTCACAGGATATTGAATATATTACCTGCACTATACAGTATTTTTTAAATAGAATGCACTGTCTGCATATGGAAAGATGAGTGTGATGTATTGCTTAGTCAATCAACAAATGCACAGTCTATCCAGTTTCTTCCACATGCTCTCTCTCCATGCCATCTCCAGTCTCTCCTAACACATGTCACTGCTGTAATTTCACTTTTATTCATACAGTTGTGCAGCTGCCGACTGTCTCCCTCTGGACTGTGAGCCTGGGACTGCAGGGACGTGATCTGACTTGGTCACCGCTGCGCACAGGGCCCAGCACGCATTGGTGCTCAATAAATATGCTAAGTAGAGCAGAACCCAGCATGCTGGAGGTTGGCTTGGGAAAGAAGCTGCATTTCTCTGTGGGCTCCCACCCTGACAGCACTGGGAGATTAGGGGCTCAGAGCCACAGAGAGCCAGGTGGGGGAGGCTAGGACTGGAGCTGGATTCAGATCCCACCCCTGAGATCTCCAAGACTCTGCATTGCCAGCTCCTGCTGGGTGTGGCCTTGGGGGAGGTGGGAGAGAGTAGAAGCCCGTGGGACCCCACGGCGCCTTCATGGGGCTCCTTCCTTTTGGCTCTGCCAGTTCAGGGTCTGGATGGGCCTTTTGGCTGAGTTAGGCACAGTGACATCTGGGTAGACATGTGCGTTTAAAAGGGTGAATGCCCCTTTTTCTCCAGGTGGTCTTGAAATGTGTGAGTCCTTTCGGGGCCTCAGACTAGAAGATGGAGGGGGTGCTTTTGTTACTGAACCAAACTTAGGTGTGCTCACCCACGTGCAATAAAGCCAATCTACTGACACCAGGTTGTGGTGAAGGAAAGTGCAGGGTTTATTGTAAGGTGCCAGACAAGAAGAAGGGTGGCTCTGGTGGCTTGTGCTCAAAAACCCCCAACACCCAGAAAGGTTTCAGCAAAGCATTTTTCAAGGCCAAGTGAGGGAGGTGGGTCTCAGGGAATGTGATCAGCTTGTGCTGATTCCTGGTGGTCCAGTAGTTAGGATTCTGTGCTTTTCACTGCTGAGGGCGCAGGTCTGATCAGGGAACTAAGATCCTTCAAGCCACGTGGCCAAAATTTTTTTAAAAAAGAAAGAAAGAAAGAATAAGGAAAAAAGAGAAGATGCATATAGTTTTCTTAGCAATTTTCTTTTTTTCCTGTACTCCTTTTGCGAAGTGGGTTCTGGTAATCCTCAGAAGCTTTGAACGTCGTGGCAGGAGGGGGAAGTGGGGGAAGCAGTTTCCACCTGCAACTTAAAACAGAAGAAAACAAAATTAAGGAAAATAAATTTTTTTTTAAAGAACTTACGCTTTTAAAATATATTTGTTTATTTACTTATTTGGCTGCATTGGATCTTCGTTGCGGCACGCAGGCTCTCTAGTTGTGGTGCGGGCTCTAGAGCGTGCGGGCTTAGTTGCCCCGCAGCATGTGGGATTTAGTTCCCCAACCAAGGATGCAACCCGAATCCTCTGCATTGGAAGGCAGATTCTTAACCACCGGACCACAATGGAAGTCCCAAGGAAGATGAATCTTAATGCTCTAATAACCCAACACAGCCCTCGATGTTTCCCCTGTGGTACTTGTGCCCCAGGAGCACTTGATACTCAGAGATTCGTACTGATGCGGAAGGCACATGTGGTGCCTCAGTTTCCCCACCTGTCACATGGAGGAAAACCCGGGAAACGCCTCACGGGTTGGATGTTGGGATTCAAGGGGGAACTGAGTCCTTAGCCTTCACAAGCAGCCCCAACTTCCACCTCATCTTCCTTGTCCTCGTCGTCCTCCTATTCTTTTTTTTTTCTTTTCTTTTTTTTTTTGCGGTACGCGGGCCTCTCACTGTTGTGGCCTCTCCCGTTGCGGAGCAAGGCTCGGACGCGCAGGCTCAGCAGCCATGATGGCTCACAGGCCCAGCCGCTCCGCGGCATGTGGGATCTTCCCGGACCGGGACACGAACCCACGTCCCCTGCATCGGCAGGCGGACTCGCAACCACTGCGCCACCAGGGAAGCCCCGTCCTTCTATTCTTGATCACAATTACTTTGTACAATGCATCTCAACATAACATCATAACCTGTCCTACACGTAGCATGTGTGTCACGTGTGAGTTTTTAAAATTGAAGTATAGTAATTTACAATGTTGTGTTAGTTTCAGGTATACAGTGAAGTGATTCAGTTATATATATAATACATACATATTCTTTTTCAGATTCTTTTCCATTATAGGTTATTACAACATATTGAATATAGTTCCCTGTGCTATACAGTACGTCCTTGTTGTTTTCCTGTTTTATATATATAGTAGGGTGTATATGTTAATCCCAAACTCCTAATTTATCTCTTCTCCCCACCCCCACTATCCCCTTTGGTAAACATAAGTTGTTTTCTATGTCTGTGAGTCTATTTCTGTTTTGTAAATAAGTTCATTTGTATAATTTCTTTTAGATCCCACATATAAGTGGTATCATACAATATTTGTCTTTCTCTGTCTGGCTTACTTCACTTAATATGATAATCTCTAGGTCCATCCATGTTGCTGCAAATGGCATTATTTCATTCTTTTTCATGGCTGAGTAATAATTCCATTTTATTTATTTATATATATTTGTCATATATATATATCACATCTTCTTTATCCATTCATCTGTCGATGGACATTTAGGTTGCTTTCATGTCTTGGTCATGTGAGTTTTTTAAATAACATTTTTATATTGGAGTAAGTCCAGATCTACAGAAAATTTGCAAAGACAACACAGAGAGTCCCCTATCCCTTCACCCATATTCACCAAGTGTGAACAGCTTACATTATCAGTTGTATTACAGTAAGTCCCCTACATACAAATGAGTTCCATTCCAAGAGTGTGTTGGTAAGTCCAATTTCTTTGTAAGTCCAACGAAGTTAGCCTAGGTACCCAGCTAACACCATCGGCTATATAGTAGTGTACTGTAATAGGTTTATGATACTTCTCACACAAATAATACATTAAAAAAAACACAAAAAATAAAGAAAACACTTTTAATCTTACAGTACAGTCCCTTGAAAAGGACAGTAGTACAGTACAACAGGTGGCATCCAGGGGCTGGCATCGAGTGAACAGGCAAGAAGAGTGACTGACTGCAGGAGGGAGAGGGGGTGGGAGATGGCAGAGCTGAAGGATCGTCAGCAACAGGAGACGGAGGGCAAGCTGCAGTTTCACTCACGCCTGACGCTGATGGAACGCACGTTTGCATCTTTGAAAGTTTGCAACTTCAAGGTTCGTATGTATGGGACTTACTGTATTTGTACATCTAAGAAATCAACACCAGTGCACTGCTATCAACCAACCATCTGACCTTATTCAGATGACACCAGCTCTTCCATTCATGTCCTCTCTCTGATACAGGACCCCAGCCAGGGAACCCTGTTAACGTCAAGTCATCACATCTCCCCAGTTTCCTCTGGGTGGGATGGCTCCTTGCACTTTCCTTGTCGCTCATGACCTTTGCAG